>NC_140505.1:132044488-132711988 GCF_964339955.1 Pipistrellus hanaki | reverse complement strand
TCTATGGCATTTCTATACACCAATAGTGAACTTGCAGAAACAGAGACTAAAAAGGCATTTAGTCCCATTTACCATCACACCAAAAAAAAATTAAGATACCTAGGAATAAACTTAACTAAGGAGGTAAAAGACCTATACGTAGAAAACTACACGACACTGAAAAAAGAGATAGAGGAAGATGTAAACAGATGGAAAAACATACCATGTTCATGGATTGGTAGAATCAACATCATTAAAATGTCCATACTTCCCAAAGCAATTTATAGGTTCAATGCACTCGCCATTAAAATACCAACAGCAGGGAGAATCCAAGATGGCTGCTCGGGTAGGCACCTAGCCGCAGCCGCACACAACAATTTCAATAAAATACAACTAAAATATAAAATGGACATTACCCAGAACTACAGGAAAGTCGACTGACTGGAAATTCTACAAGAAGCAAGGAGAAAACCAGAAGGAAGAGTGGAGGAGCTGT
This sequence comes from Pipistrellus hanaki, assembly GCF_964339955.1. Taxonomy (NCBI): domain Eukaryota; kingdom Metazoa; phylum Chordata; class Mammalia; order Chiroptera; family Vespertilionidae; genus Pipistrellus; species Pipistrellus hanaki. The sequence goes on along the minus strand of NC_140505.1, from coordinate 132,711,513 downwards.
AAGAGCCTAAGGTACCGAGACATGCGGCGCACGCGGAGAGGACGGAGCCGGAGAGGAGGGAGGCTGAGTGCCTGGCTGGCGTTCCCTAGCAGGAAGGAGATAAAAGCTCCGACTGTGCTGGGCCCAGCTCCAACCATTCTGAACCCCAGTTCTAGGCCAGACCCCGAGGACCCAGGCTCATCCAGAGGGAGCTGGGCTGTAAGGCGGAACCCGGGGGAGTGGCGAAAGGAGGTCCCGGAGGCACGCACATTGCACACAGAGAAGGGACGGCCGGCTGTGCTGCGGGATTGCCCTGGTGGGAAGGAGACAGGGGCTCCAGACTGCTCTGAACGCCACCTCCAACTCCACTTTCAACTGAACTGAACCCCAGTTTCGGGCCCATTGGGGGAGAGACTAGACTGTTTGGTAGCAGGTGATCACGGGCACCTTTCTCTCAGAGGCTCTTGCAACAAGTACTGAAGGACCCTGAGTCTCAGGAGTCGCATAGGGCAGGGCTGACAGAAGCCAAAGCTGTAGGCTCCACCCTGAAACCCTACCCCATCAGGAAAGCTGCCTGCGAAAATGCCTAAACCAAATAGATCACAAACGAAAGAAAGAGGACAAAAAGAGACTGCATATAGAGTTCAAAACCACACTTATAAGGTTTTTCAAGAGTTTCCTAGAAAAGGCCGATAAAATAAATGAGACCTATGAGGATATGAAAAGGGATCAACAAGAAATAAAGAATACATTGTCTGAAATAAAAAATATTATAGAGTCCTAAAAACAGAATAGAAGTTCGCAAGAATCAAGTCAAAGATTTGGAACATAAAGAGCCAGAAGACACTCCTCTGCAGAAGCTAGAAGGCAAGAGAATCTAGAAAATTGAAGATGATGTAAGAAACCTCTGGGACAACTTCAAATGATCCAACATCAGAATTATGGGGGTCCCAGAAGATGAGAGAGAGTAAGATATCGAAAACATACTGAAAGAAATAGTGACAGAAAACTTCCCCCACCTGGTGAAAGAATTAGACTTACAAGTCCAGGAAGCGCACAGAACTCCAAATAAAAGGAATCCAAAGAGGACCACACCAAGACAAATCATAATTAAGATTCCAAGAGCAAAAGACAAAGAGAGAATATTAAAAGCAGTAAGAGCTAAGCAGGTAGTTACCTATAAAGGAGCACCTATACGATTGTCAGCTGATTTCTCAACAGAAACCATGCAGGCCAGACGGGAATGGCAAGAAATATTCAAGGTGATGAATAGTAAGAACCTACAGCCAAAGATAATCTATCCAGCAAAGCTATCACTCAGATTTGAAGGTCAGATAAAGAGCTTCACTAATAAAAAAAAGCTAAAGGAGTTCATCACCACCAAACCAGAATTATATGAATTGCTGAAGGGGGTTATTTCAGAAGAGAAAGTAAATAAAGATAAAAATTATGAACAACAAATATGTAACTATCAACAAGTGAATCTAAAAACCAAGGAAATTAAAAAAAAAACTGAGGAACAATATTAACTGTTGAATAAAATAGAATCAGAGGTATGGAAGGGAAGTGAACTGATGATTCTTGGGGAAAAGGGGAGCGGGGGATGTGGGAAGAGACTGAACATAAACTGTGCACCTATGGATGAGTACAATGTGGGGTGGGGAAAGGGCAGAGGGTGAGGTGGGAAGGGGTGGGGGGAGGAACATTTGTAATAATATGAACAATAAAAATTTATTTAAGGAAAAAAAAAAAAAAAGAGGCAGCCAATCAATGAGTCTCATCATTGATGTTTCTATCTCCCTCTTCCTTCCTCTCTGAAGTCAATAAAAACATATTTTTTAAAAAACACAAATGTCGGATAATGATAAAACAAATAAACCACACAATCCCACAGCAAAAATAAATACATAAATACATAAATAAATAAATAAATAAATAAAAATAAAAATAAATAAATAAATAAATAAAATACCAATGGCATATTTCACTGACCTAGAAAAAACTCTCCAAAAGTTCATTTGGAACAATAAAAGACCCTGAATAGCCACAGCAATCCTGAGAAAGAAGAGTAAAGTAGGAGGGATCTCAATGCCAGATTTCAAGCTGTATTACAAAGCCACTGTTCTCAAAACAGCCTGGTACTGGCACAAGAACAGACATATAGATCAATGGAATAGAATCGAGAACTCAGATATCAACCCAAATCACTATGCTCAATTAATATTTGACAAAGGAGGCACGAACATACAATGGAGTCAAGACAGTCTCTTCAATAAATGGTGTTGGGAAAATTGGACAGATACATGCAAAAGAATGAAACTAGATCACCGACATACACCATACACAAAAATAAACTCAAAATGTATACAGGACTTAAACATAAGACGGGAAACCGTAAAAATACTAGAGGCATCCACAGGCAGCAAAATCTCATACATATGCCAAAAGAACTTCTTCACTGATACTGCCCCAGGGCAATGGAAGCTAAAGAGAAAATAAACAAATGGGACTACATCAAAATAAAAAGCTTTTTTTCAGCAAAAGAAACCATCAACAAAAAAACAAGAAAGCCCACTGGGAGAACATATTTGCAAATGTTATCACTGATAAAGGTTTAATCTCAACATCTACAGACAGCTTATACAACTTAATAAAATGACCCAATTAAACATTGGGCAAGGGATCTAAATAGAATCTTCTCAAAAGAAGACAGAAGGAAGGCCAAGAGGCACATGAAAACATGCTCAAAGTCACTAATTATCCAAGAGATGCAAATCAAAACAACAATGCGGTACCATCTCACACCTGTCAGAATGGCCAACATCAATAAATCAACAAATGACTAGTGTTGGCGAGGTTGCGGAGAAAAATGAACCCTCGTGCACTGCTGGTGAGAATGTAGACTGGTGCAACCACTGTGGAGAACGCTATGGAGCTTCCTCAAAAAACTGTAAATGGAACTCCCAATTTGACCCAGTAATCCCACTCCTAGGAATATATCCCAAGAAGCTAGAAACACCAATCAGAAAGGATATATGCACCCCTATGTTCATAGCAGCACAATTTACAATAGCTAGGATTTGGAAACAGCCTAGGTGCCCATCAGCAGATGACTGGATCTAAAAACTATGTAAATCTACACAATGAAATATTATGCTGCCATAAAAAAAAGAAGAAATTCTCATTATTTGCAGCAACCTGGATGGAATTGGAGAACATCATGCTGAGTGAAATAAGCCAGTCAATGAAAGAGAAACACCACATGACCTCACTCATTTATGGATAATAAAGAATATTATAAACTAATGAACCAAAAGATAGATATAGAGACAGTAAAGCAACAAGTAGACTGTCAAATTACAGCGGGGAGGGTAGGGAGATCTGGGGGAGATAAGATATCAACCGAAGGACTTGTATACATGCACATAAGTACAACTAATGGACACAAAACTCTGAAGAGGGAGGGCATGTATGGGAGGCGGGTAATGGTAAAATATGTACACAGATAATAATTTAATTTTTAAAAAATTAAAAAAATTAGGTTTAGGTTTAGGCTTAACTAGGCTTAGGCTTAGGTTTAACTAGGTTTAGGCTTAGGCTTACGCTCAGGCTTAACTAGGCTTAGCTTTAGGCTTAGGCTTATCTAGGTTATCACTTAGGCTTAGGCTTAACTAGGCTTAGCCTTAGGCTTAGGCTTAACTAGGCTTAGGCTTAGGATTAACTAGGCTTAGGCTTAGACTTAACTAGGGTTAGGCTTAACTAGGCTTAGGCTTAGGCTTCACAAAGCTTAGGGTTAGGCTTAAGCTTAACTGGGCTTCGGCTTAATTAGGCTTAGGTTTAGGCCTAATTTGGCTTAGGCTTAGGTTTAGGCTTAACTAGGCTTAGGTTTAACTAGGCTATCACTTAACTAGGCTTAGGCTTAGGCTTAGGCTTAACTAGGCTTAGGCTTAGGTTTAAAGAGGCTTAGGCTTAGGCTGAGGCTTAACTAGGCTTAAGTTTAGGCTTAATTAGGTTTAGGCTTAGGTTTAGGCTTAACTAGGCTTAGGCTTCGGCTTAGGTTTAACTAGGTTTAGGCTTAGGCTTAACTAGGCTTAGGCTTAGGCTTAACAAAGCTTAGGCTTAGGCTTAAGTTTAACTAGGCTTCGGCTTTGGCTTAATTAGGCTTAGGTTTAGGCCTAATTTGGCTTAGTCTTAGGCTTAGGCTTAACTAGACTTAGATTTAGGCTTAACTAGGCTTAGGCTTAGGCTTAACTAGGCTTAGGTTTAGGCCTAACTAGGCTTAGGCTTAGCCTTAGGCTTAACTAGGCTTAGCCTTAGGCTTAACTAGGCTTAGGCTTAACTAGGCTTCATTTAGGCTTAGGTTTAACCAGGCTTACGCTTAGGTTTAACTAGGCTTAGGGTAGGCTTAACTAGGCTAGGCTTAACTAGGCCTGGTTTAGCTAGGCTTGGCTTAGCTAGGCTAGGCTTAGCTAGGCCTGGCTTAGCTATGCTTGGCTTAGCTAGGCTAGGCTTAGCTAGGCCTGGCTTAGCTAGGCTAGGCTTAGGCCTGCCTTAGCTAGGCCAGGCTTAGCTAGGCTAGGCTTAGCTAGGCTTGGCTTAGCTAGGCTTGGCTTAGCTAGGCTTAGCTAGGCTTGGCTTAGCTAGGCCTGGCTTAGCTAGGCCAGGCTTAACTAGGCCTGGCTTAGCTAGGCTAGGCTTAGCTAGGCTTGGCTTAGCTAGGCTAGGCTTAGCTAGGCCTGGCTTAGCTAGGCTAGGCTTAGGCCTGCCTTAGCTAGGCCGGGCTTAGCTAGGCTAGGCTTAGCTAGGCTTGGCTTAGCTAGGCTGGGCTTAGCTAGGCTTAGCTAGTCTTGGCTTAGCTAGGCCTGGCTTAGCTAGGACAGGCTTAACTAGGCCTGGCTTAGCTAGGCTAGGCTTAGCTAGGCTTGGCTTAGCTAGGCTAGGCTTAGCTAGGCTTGGCTTAGCTAGGCCTGGCTTAGCTAGGCTAGGCTTAGCTAGGTCTGGCTTAGCTAGGCTTAGGCTGAGGTTTAACTAGGCTTTCATTTAGGCTTAGGTTTATCCAGGCTTAGGCTTAACTAGGCTTAGGCTAGACTTAGATAGTCTAGGCTTAGCTAGGCCTGGCTTAGCTAGGCTAGGCTTAGCTAGGCCAGGCTTAGCTAGGCTAGGCTTAGCTAGGCTTGGCTTAGCTAGGCTTAGGCTAAACCGGGCTTAGGCTTAGGTTTAACTAGGCTTTCATTTAGGCTTAGGTTTATCCAGGCTTAGACTTAACTAGACTTAGGCTAGCTAGGCCTAGCTTAGCTAGGCTTGGCTTAGCTAGGCTTGGCTTAGCTAGGCTGGGCTTAGCTAGGCTTGGCTTAGCTAGGCCTGGCTTAGCTAGGCTAGGCTTAGCTAGGCTTAACTAGGCTTAGGCTTAGGCTTAACAAAGCTTAGGTTTAGGCTTAAGTTTAACTAGGCTTCGGCTTTGGCTTAATTAGGCTTAGGTTTAGGCCTAATTTGGCTTAGTCTTAGGCTTACGCTTAACTAGGCTTAGACTTAGGCTTAACTAGGCTTAGGCTTAGGCTTAACTAGGCTTAGGTTTAGGCCTAACTAGGCTTAGGCTTAGGCTTAACTAGGCTTAGCCTTAGGCTTAACTAGGCTTAGGCTTAACTAGGCTTTCATTTAGGCTTAGGTTTAACCAGGCTTAGGCTTAGGTTTAACTAGGCTTAGGCTAGGCTTAACTAGGCTAGGCTTAACAAGGCCTGGATTAGCTAGGCTTGGCTTAGCTAGGCTTGGCTTAGCTAGGCCAGGCTTAGCTAGGCTTGGCTTAGCTAGGCTAGGCTTAGCTAGGCCTGGCTTAGCTCGGCCTGGCTTAGCTAGGCCTGGCTTAGCTAGGCCTGGCTTAGCTAGGCTAGGCTTAGGTAGGCCTGGCTTAGCTAGGCTAGGCTTAGCTAGGCTTAGTTTAGCTAGGCCTGGCTTAGCTAGGCTAGGCTTAGCAAGGCTAGGCTTAGCTAGGCTTGGCTTAGCTAGGCTTTGGCTTAACCGGGCTTAGGCTTAGGTTTAACTAGGCTTTCATTTAGGCTTAGGTTTATCCAGGCTTAGACTTAACTAGACTTAGGCTAGCTAGGCCTGGCTTAGCTAGGCTTGGCTTAGCTAGGCTAGGCTTAGCTAGGCCTGGCTTAGCTCGGCCTGGCTTAGCTAGGCCTGGCTTAGCTAAGCCTGGCTTAGCTAGGCTAGGCTTAGGTAGGCCTGGCTTAGCTAGGCTAGGCTTAGCTAGGCTTAGTTTAGCTAGCCCTGGCTTAGCTAGGCTAGGCTTAGCAAGGCTAGGCTTAGCTAGGCTTGGCTTAGCTAGGCTTTGGCTTAACCGGGCTTAGGCTTAGGTTTAACTAGGCTTTCATTTAGGCTTAGGTTTATCCAGGCTTAGACTTAACTAGACTTAGGCTAGCTAGGCCTGGCTTAGCTAGGCTTGGCTTAGCTAGGCTAGGCTTAGCTAGGCCTGGCTTAGCTCGGCCTGGCTTAGCTAGGCCTGGCTTAGCTAAGCCTGGCTTAGCTAGGCTAGGCTTAGGTAGGCCTGGCTTAGCTAGGCTAGGCTTAGCTAGGCTTAGTTTAGCTAGGCCTGGCTTAGCTAGGCTAGGCTTAGCAAGGCTAGGCTTAGCTAGGCTTGGCTTAGCTAGGCTTTGGCTTAACCGGGCTTAGGCTTAGGTTTAACTAGGCTTTCATTTAGGCTTAGGTTTATCCAGGCTTAGACTTAACTAGACTTAGGCTAGCTAGGCCTGGCTTAGCTAGGCTTGGCTTAGCTAGGCCTGGCTTAGCTAGGCTAGGCTTAGCTAGGCCTGGCTTAGCTAGGCTAGGGTTAGCTAGGCTTAGTTTAGCTAGGCCTGGCTTAGCTAGGCCTGGCTTAGCTAGGCTAGGCTAGGCTTAGCTAGGCCTGGCTTAGCTAGGCTTGGTTTAGCTAGGCTAGGCTTAGCTGGCTTGGCTTAGCTAGGCTTGGCTTAGCTAGGCTAGGCTTAGCTAGGCCTGGCTTAGCTAGGCTAGGCTTAGCTAGGCTTAACTAGGCTTAGGCTTAGGCTTAACAAAGCTTAGGCTTAGGCTTAAGTTTAACTAGGCTTCGGCTTTGGCTAATTAGGCTTAGGTTTAGGCCTAATTTGGCTTAGTCTTAGGCTTAGGCTTAACTAGGCTTAGACTTAGGCTTAACTAGGCTTAGACTTAGGCTTAATTAGGCTTAGGCTTAGGCTTAACTAGGCTTAGGTTTAGGCCTAACTAGGCTTAGGCTTAGCCTTAGGCTTAACTAGGCTTAGCCTTAGGCTTGACTAGGCTTGGGCTTAACTAGGCTTTCATTTAGGCTTAGGTTTAACCAGGCTTAGGCTTAGGTTTAACCAGGCTTAGGCTAGGCTTAGCTAGGCCTGGCTTAGCAAGGCTAGGCTTAGCTAGGCTTGTCTTAGCTAGGCTTTGGCTTAACCGGGCTTAGGCTTAGGTTTAACTAGGCTTTCATTTAGGCTTAGGTTTATCCAGGCTTAGACTTAACTAGACTTAGGCTATCTAGGCCTGGCTTAGCTAGGCTTGGCTTAGCTAGGCTTGGCTTAGCTAGGCTAGGCTTAGCTAGGCTTGGTTTAGCTAGGCTAGGCTTAGCTGGCTTTGCTTAGCTAGGCTTGGCTTAGCTAGGCTAGGCTTAGCTAGGCCTGGCTTAGCTAGGCTAGGCTTAGCTAGGCTTAATTAGGCTTAGGCTTAGGCTTAACAAAGCTTAGGCTTAGGCTTAAGTTTAACTAGGCTTCGGCTTTGGCTTAATTAGGCTTATGTTTAGGCCTAATTTGGCTTAGTCTTAGGCTTAGGCTTAACTAGGCTTAGACCTAGGCTTAACTAGGCTTAGGTTTAGTCCTAACTAGGCTTAGGCTTAGCCTTAGGCTTAACTAGGCTTAGCCTTAGGCTTAACTAGGCTTAGGCTTAACTAGGCTTTCATTTAGGCTTAGGTTTAACCAGGCTTAGGCTTAGGTTTAACTAGGCTTAGGCTAGGCTTAGCTTGGCCTGGCTTAGCTAGGCTAGGCTTAGCTAGGCCTGGCTTAGCTAGGCTAGGCTTAGCTAGGCTAGGCTTAGCTAGGCCTGGCTTAGCTAGGCTAGGCTTAGCTAGGCTTGGTTTAGCTAGGCCTGGCTTAGCTAGGCTAGGCTTAGCTAGGCCTGGCTTAGCAAGGCCTGGCTTAGCTAGGCTTGGCTTAGCTAGGCCTGGCTTAGCTAGGCCTGGCTTAGCTAGGCTAGGCTTAGGTAGGCCTGGCTTAGCTAGGCTAGGCTTAGCTAGGCTAGGCTTAGCTAGGCTTAACTAGGCTTAGGCTTAGGCTTAACAAAGCTTAGGCTTAGGCTTAAGTTTAGGCTTCGGCTTTGGCTAATTAGGCTTAGGTTTAGGCCTAATTTGGCTTAGTCTTAGGCTTAGGCTTAACTAGGCTTAGACTTAGGCTTAACTAGGCTTAGGTTTAGGCCTAACTAGGCTTAGGCTTAGCCTTAGGCTTAACTAGGCTTAGCCTTAGGCTTGACTAGGCTTAGGCTTAACTAGGCTTTCATTTAGGCTTAGGTTTAACCAGGCTTAGGCTTAGGTTTAACTAGGCTTAGGCTAGGCTTAGCTAGGCCTGGCTTAGCTAGGCTAGGCTTAGCTAGGCCTGGCTTAGCTAGGCTAGGCTTAGCTAGGCCTGGCTTAGCTAGGCTAGGCTTAGCTAGGCTAGGCTTAGCTAGGCTTGGTTTAGCTAGGCTAGGCTTAGCTAGGCCTGGCTTAGCTCGGCCTGGCTTAGCTAGGCCTGGCTTAGCTAGGCCTGGCTTAGCTAGGCTAGGCTTAGGTAGGCCTGGCTTAGCTAGGCTAGGCTTAGCTAGGCCTGGCTTAGCTAGGCTAGGCTTAGCTAGGCTTAGTTTAGCTAGGCCTGGCTTAGCTAGGCTAGGCTTAGCAAGGCTAGGCTTAGCTAGGCTTGGCTTAGCTAGGCTTTGGCTTAACCGGGCTTAGGCTTAGGTTTAACTAGGCTTTCATTTAGGCTTAGGTTTATCCAGGCTTAGACTTAACTAGACTTAGGCTAGCTAGGCCTGGCTTAGCTAGGCCTGGCTTAGCTAGGCTAGGCTTAGCTAGGCCTGGCTTAGCTAGGCTAGGCTTAGCTAGGCCTGGCTTAGCTAGGCCTGGCTTAGCTAGGCTAGGCTAGGCTTAGCTAGGCCTGGCTTAGCTAGACCTGGCTTAGCTAGGCCTGGCTTAGCTAGGCTTGGCTTAGCTAGGCCAGGCTTAGCTAGGCTAGGCTTAGCTAGGCTTGGCTTAGCTAGGCTAGGCTAGGCTTAGCTAGGCCTGGCTTAGCTGGACCTGGCTGAGCTAGGCCTGGCTTAGCTAGGCTTGGCTTAGCTAGACCTGGCTTAGCTAGGCCTGGCTTAGCTAGGCTTGGCTTAGCTAGGCCTGGCTTAGCTAGGCTAGGCTTAGCTAGGCCTGGCTTAGCTAGGCCTGGCTTAGCTAGGCTAGGCTTAGCTAGGCTAGGCTTAGCTAGGCCAGGCTTAGCTAGGCTAGGCTTAGCTAGGCTTTGTTTAGCTAGGCCTGGCTTAGCTAGGCTAGGCTTAGCTAGGCCAGGCTTAGCTAGGCTTGTCTTAGCTAGGCTTTGGCTTAACCGGGCTTAGGCTTAGGTTTAACTAGGCTTTCATTTAGGCTTAGGTTTATCCAGGCTTAGACTTAACTAGACTTAGGCTATCTAGGCCTGGCTTAGCTAGGCTTGGCTTAGCTAGGCTTGGCTTAGCTAGGCTAGGCTTAGCTAGGCTTGGTTTAGCTAGGCTAGGCTTAGCTGGCTTTGCTTAGCTAGGCTTGGTTTAGCTAGGCTAGGCTTAGCTAGGCCTGGCTTAGCTAGGCTAGGCTTAGCTAGGCTTAATTAGGCTTAGGCTTAGGCTTAACAAAGCTTAGGCTTAGGCTTAAGTTTAACTAGGCTTCGGCTTTGGCTTAATTAGGCTTATGTTTAGGCCTAATTTGGCTTAGTCTTAGGCTTAGGCTTAACTAGGCTTAGACCTAGGCTTAACTAGGCTTAGGTTTAGTCCTAACTAGGCTTAGGCTTAGCCTTAGGCTTAACTAGCCTTAGCCTTAGGCTTGACTAGGCTTAGGCTTAACTAGGCTTTCATTTAGGCTTAGGTTTAACCAGGCTTAGGCTTAGGTTTAACTAGGCTTAGGCTAGGCTTAGCTAGGCCTGGCTTAGCTAGGCTAGGCTTAGCTAGGCCTGGCTTAGCTAGGCTAGGCTTAGCTAGGCCTGGCTTAGCTAGGCTAGGCTTAGCTAGGCTAGGCTTAGCTAGGCCTGGCTTAGCTAGGCTAGGCTTAGCTAGGCTTGGTTTAGCTAGGCCTGGCTTAGCAAGGCTAGGCTTAGCTAGGCCTGGCTTAGCAAGGCCTGGCTTAGCTAGGCTTGGCTTAGCTAGGCCTGGCTTAGCTAGGCCTGGCTTAGCTAGGCTAGGCTTAGGTAGGCCTGGCTTAGCTAGGCTAGGCTTAGCTAGGCCTGGCTTAGCTAGGCTAGGCTTAGCTAGGCTTAACTAGGCTTAGGCTTAGGCTTAACAAAGCTTAGGCTTAGGCTTAAGTTTAACTAGGCTTCGGCTTTGGCTAATTAGGCTTAGGTTTAGGCCTAATTTGGCTTAGTCTTAGGCTTAGGCTTAACTAGGCTTAGACTTAGGCTTAACTAGGCTTAGGTTTAGGCCTAACTAGGCTTAGGCTTAGCCTTAGGCTTAACTAGGCTTAGCCTTAGGCTTGACTAGGCTTAGGCTTAACTAGGCTTTCATTTAGGCTTAGGTTTAACCAGGCTTAGGCTTAGGTTTAACTAGGCTTAGGCTAGGCTTAGCTAGGCCTGGCTTAGCTAGGCTAGGCTTAGCTAGGCCTGGCTTAGCTAGGCTAGGCTTAGCTAGGCCTGGCTTAGCTAGGCTAGGCTTAGCTAGGCCTGGCTTAGCTCGGCCTGGCTTAGCTAGGCCTGGCTTAGCTAGGCCTGGCTTAGCTAGGCTAAGCTTAGGTAGGCCTGGCTTAGCTAGGCTAGGCTTAGGTAGGCCTGGCTTAGCTAGGCTAGGCTTAGCTAGGCTTAGTTTAGCTAGGCCTGGCTTAGCTAGGCTAGGCTTAGCAAGGCTAGGCTTAGCTAGGCTTGGCTTAGCTAGGCTTTGGCTTAACCGGGCTTAGGCTTAGGTTTAACTAGGCTTTCATTTAGGCTTAGGTTTATCCAGGCTTAGACTTAACTAGACTTAGGCTAGCTAGGCCTGGCTCAGCTAGGCTTGGCTTAGCTAGGCTAGGCTTGGCTTAGCTAGGCCTGGCTTAGCTAGGCTAGGCTTAGCTAGGCCTGGCTTAGCTAGGCCTGGCTTAGCTAGGCTAGGCTAGGCTTAGCTAGGCCTGGCTTAGCTAGACCTGGCTTAGCTAGGCCTGGCTTAGCTAGGCTTGGCTTAGCTAGGCCAGGCTTAGCTAGGCTAGGCTTAGCTAGGCTTGGCTTAGCTAGGCCTGGCTTAGCTAGGCTAGGCTTAGCTAGGCCTGGCTTAGCTAGGCTAGGCTTAGCTAGGCCTGGCTTAGCTAGGCTTGGCTTAGCTAGGCCTGGCTTAGCTAGGCTAGGCTTAGCTAGGCCAGGCTTAGCTAGGCTTGTTTTAGCTAGGCCTGGCTTAGCTAGGCTTCGTTTAGCTAGGCCTGGCTTAGCTATGCTAGGCTTAGCTAAGCCTGGCTTAGCTAGGCTAGGCTTAGCTAGGCCTGGCTTAGCTAGGCCAGGCTTAGCTAGGCCTGGCTTAGCTAGGCCTGGCTTAGCTAGGCTTCCTTAGCTAGGCTAGGCTTAGCTAGGCTAGGCTTAGCTAGGCCTGGGTTAGCTAGGCTAGGCTTAGCTAGTCTTGGTTTAGCTAGGCCTGGCTTAGCTAGACTAGGCTTAGCTAGGCTTGGCTTAGCTAGGCTTGGTTTAGCTAGGCCTGGCTTAGCTAGGCTTTGCTTAGCTAGGCTAGGCTTAGCCAGGCTTAACTAGGCTTAGGCTTAGGCTTAACAAAGCTTAGGCTTAGGCTTAAGTTTAACTAGGCTTCTGCTTTGGCTTAATTAGGCTTAGGTTTAGGCCTAATTTGGCTTAGTCTTAGGCTTACGCTTAATTAGGCTTAGACTTAGGCTTAACTAGGCTTAGGCTTAGGCTTAACTAGTCTTAGGTTTAGGCCTAACTAGGCCTGGCTTAGCTAGGCTTGGTTTAGCTAGGCCTTGCTTAGCTAGGCTTGGTTTAGCTAGGCCTGGCTTAGCTAGGCTTGGTTTAGCTATTCCTGGCTTAGCTAGGCTTGGCTTAGCTAGGCTAGGCTTAGCTAGGCTTGGCTTAGCTAGGCTAGGGTTAGCTAGGCTTGCCTTAGCTAGGCTTGGCTTAGCTAGGCTTAGGCTTAACCGGGCTTATGGTTAGGTTTAACTAGGCTTTCATTTAGGCTTAGGTTTATCCAGGCTTAAACTTATCTACACTTAGGCTAGCTAGGCTAGGCTTAGCTAGGCCTGGCTTAGCTAGGCTAGGCTTAGCTAGGCTTGTCTTAGCTAGGCTTGTCTTAGCTAGGCTAGGCTTAGCTAGGCTAGGCTTAGCTAGGCTTGGCTTAGCTAGGCCTGGCTTAGCTAGTCCAGGCTTAGCTAGGCCAGGCTTAGCTAGGCCAGGCTTAGGTTTAACTAGGCTATCATTTAGGCTTAGGTTTATCCAGGCTTAGGCTTAACTAGGCTTAGGCTAGACTTAGGTAGGCCTGACTTAGCTAGGCTTGGCTTAGCTAGGCTTAGGCTTAACCAGGCTTAGGCTTAGGTTTATCTAGGGTTTCATTTAGGCTTAGGTTTATCCAGGCTTAGGCTTAACTAGGCTTTGGCTAGCTAGGCTAGGCTTAGCTAGGCCTGGCTTAGCTAGGTTTGGCTTAGCTAGGCTAGGCTTAGCTAGGCTTGGCTTAGCTAAGCTAGGCTTAGCTAGGCTAGGCTTAGCTAGGCTTGGCTTAACTTGGCTAGGCTTAGCTAGGCTTGGCTTAGCTAGGCTAGGCTTAGCTAGGCTTGGCTTAACTAGGATAGGCTTAGCTAGGCTTAGACTTAGCTAGGCTTGGCTTAGCTAGGCTTAGGTTTAGGCTGAACTAGGCTTAGGCTTAGCTAGGATAGGCTTAGCTAGGCTTAGGCTTAGCTAGGCTAGGCTTAGCTAGGCTTAGGTTTAGGTTGAACTAGGCTTAGGCTTAGGTTTAACTAGGCTTAGGCTTAGGCTCAATTACGCTTAGGTTTAGGTTTAACTAGGCTTACGCTTAGGTTTAGGCTTAGTCTTAGGCTTAACTAGAATTAGGCTTAGGCTTAACTAGGCTTAGGCTTAGGCTTAACTAGGCTTAGGCTTAACTATGCTTAGGCTTAGGTTTAACTAGGTTTAGGCTTAGGTGTAGGCTTAACTAGGCTTAGGCTTAGGCTTAACAAAGCTTAGGCTTAGGCTTAGGCCTTACTACGCTTAGTCTTAGGCTTAGGCTTAACTAGGCTTAAGTTTAGGCCTAACTAGTCTTAGACTTAGGCTTAACTAGGGTTGGGCTTTGTCCTAACTAGGCTTTATGCTAGCCTTAGCTTAACTAGGCTTAGGCTTAGGCTTAACTAGGCTTAGGTTTAAGCCTAACTAGGCTTAGGCTTAGCCTTAGGCTTAATTATGCTTAGGATTAGGCTTAGGCTTAACTAAGCTTAGGCTTAACTAGGCTTAGGCTTATCTAGGCTTAGGCTTAAGTAGGCATTTGTTCAGGCTTAGGTTTAACCAGGCTTAGGCTTAGGTTTAACTAGGCTTAGGCTTAGGCTTAACTAGGCTTAGGCTTAACTAGGCTTAACTAGGCTAGGATTAACTAGGCTAGGCTTAACTAGGCTAGGCTTAACTAGGCTTGGCTTAGCTAGGCGAGGCTTAACTAGGCTTGGCTTAGCTAGGCGAGGCTTAACTAGGCTAGGCCTAACTAGGCTTGGCTTAGCTAGGCTAGGCTTAGCTAGGGTTGGCTTAGCTATGCTAGGCTTAGCTAGGCCAGGCTTAACTATGCTAGGCTTAACTATGCTAGGCTTAACTAGGCTTGGCTTAGCTAGGCTAGGCTTAACTAGGCTTGGCTTAGCTAGGTTAGGCTTAGCTAGGCTAGGCTTAGCTAGGCTAGGGTTAACTAGACTTAGGCTTAGGTTTAACTAGGCTTAGCCTTAGGTTTAACTAGGCTCAGGCTTAGGCTTAGGCTCAACTACGCTTAGGTTTAGGCCTAACTAGGCTTAGGCTTCAGTTTAGGCTTAGTCTTAGGCTTAACCAAGCTTAGTCTTAGGCTTAACTAGGCTTTGGCTTAGGCTTAGGCTTAACTAGGCTTAGGCTTAACTAGGCTTAGGCGTAGGTTTAACTATGCTTAGGCTTAGGTTTAACTAGGTTTAGGCATAGGTGTAGGCTTAACTAGGCTTAGGCTTAGGCTTAACAAAGCTTAGGTTTAGGCTTAGGCTTAACTAGGCTTAGACTTAGTCTTAATTCGGCTTAGGTTTAGGCTTAGGCTCAACTATGCTTAGGTTTATTCCTAACTAGGCTTAGGCTTAACAAAGCTTATGATTAGTCTTAGGCTTAACTAGGCTTAGGCTTAGGCTTAGGCTCAACTATGCTTAGGTTTATTCCTAACTAGGCTTAGGCTTAATCTTAGGCTTAACTAGGCTTAGGCTTAGGCTTAGGCTCAACTATGCTTAGGTTTATTCCTAACTAGGCTTAGGCTTAACAAAGCTTATGCTTAGTCTTAGGCTTAACTAGGCTTAGGTTTAAGCCTAAGTTGGCTTAGGCTTAGGCTTAGGCTTAACTAGGCTTAGGTTTAGGCCTAACTCGGCTTAGGCTTAGGCTTAACTAGGCTTAGGCTTAGGCTTAACTAGGCTTAGGCTTAACTAGGCTTTCCTTAAGGCTTAGGTTTAACCAGGCATAGGCTTAGGCTTAACTAGGCTTAGGCTTAGGCTTAACTAGGCTTAGGCTTAACTAGGCTAAGCTTAACTAGGCTAGGCTTAACTAGGCTAAGCTTATCTAGGCTTGGCTTAGCTAGGCTAGGCTTAACTAGGCTTGGCTTAGCTAGGCTAGGCTTAACTAGGCTTGGCTTAGCTAGGCTAGGCTTAACTAGGCTTGGCTTAGCTAGGCTAGGCTTAACTAGGCTTGGCTTAGCTAGGCTAGGCTTAACTAGGCTTGGCTTAGCTAGGCTAGGCTTAACTAGGCTTGGCTTAGCTAGGCTATGCTTAACTAGGCTTAGGCTTAGGTTTAACCAGGCTTAGGCTTAGGCTCAACTACGCTTAGGTTTAGGCCTAATTAGGCTTAGGGTTAGGTTTAGGTTTAGTCTTAGGCTTAACTAGGCTTAGGCTTAGCCTTAGGCTTAACTAGACTTAGGCTTAACTAGGCTTAGGCTTAGGCTTAACAAAGCTTAGGCTTAGGCTTAGGCTTAACTAGGCTTAGACTTAGTCTTAACTAGGCTTAGGTTTAGGCCCTACTAGGCTTAGGCTTAGGCCTAACTAGGGTTAGGTTTAGGCCTAACTAGGCTTAGGCTTAGGTTTAGGCTTAACTAGGCTTAGGCTAAACTAGGTTTAGGCTTAACTAGGCTTAGGCTTAGGCTTAACTAGGTTTAGGCTTAGGTGTAGGCTTAACTAGGCTTATCCTTAACAAAGCTTAGGCTTAGGCTTAGGCTTAACTAGGCTTAGACTTAGTTTTAACTAGGCTTAGTTTTAGGCCTAACTAGGCTTAGGCTTAGGCCTAACTAGGCTTAGGCTTAGGCTTAACTAGGCTTAGGCTTAGGCTTAACTAGGCTTAGGTTTAGGCTTAGGCTTAGGCTTAACTTGGTTTAGGCTTAGGCTTAACTAGGCTAAGGCTTAACTGGGTTTAGGCTTAGGTTTAGCTAGGCTTAGGCTTAGGCTTAGTCTTAACTAGGCTTAGGCTTAGGCTTAACTAGGCTTAGTTTTAGGCTTAACTAGGCTTAGGCTTAGGCTTAGGCTTAGGTTTAACTAGGCTTAGGCTTAACTTGGCTTAGGGTTAGTTCACATCCATTAAACTTTCCCAGATCTCAGGGCATAATCAAGTCATTCAAGAAATTAGAATCTTTATGTACTGTCTTTATATTTCTGGCATGCATGTCTTTACATATCCCATTTTGCATTTATATTTTAATGATCAGTAATTATTTTTAAGTTTTGATATGAAATCTACAGCTTTCTGCTGGCTTCTTAGGAGAGCCACATTGAGTCTTCCATTTTATATGACAATGAAGTATTGTCTTCTCTTTTTATGAGCAACAAAAGGACAATGACTTTTAGTGCCCTTATAGCCCCCAAACTTCAAATTTTGTTCAACACAACAGTACCTTATTTAGGATCATTGTTATATCTTTTTCTTGACTAATTTCCCTGACTAGAATCTCTGATATATTATTGAACACAAGTGGCAAGACCAGACATCCTTTTCTTGTTGTTGATCTAAAAGAGAAACTATTCAGTTTTTCACAATTGTAAATGATGCTATCTGTTCTTAAATGCTTTTTTTTTTTTTTATCAAATTAAGGAAATTCTATTGCTATATAGTTGTTATTATGATAGGTTATTGGATTTAACAGGTTTTGTTCTTCATTCTATGAATATGATTTACTTTACTGATTTTCAGATATTTTTTTAAATCTTTATTGTTCATATTATTGCAAAAGTTCCTCATTTTTTCCCCCTCCACCAGGTTCCCACCCCACCCTCTGCCCTTTCCCCACCCACAATTGTCCTCATCCATAGGTGCACAGTTTATGTTCAGTCTCTTCCCACGCCCCCCTCTCCTCTTTTCCCCGAGAATTGTCAGTCCACTCCCTTTCCGTACCTCTGATTCTATCATATTCAACAGTTAATATTGTTCATCAGGTTTTCAATTCTCTTGGTTTGTATTTATTTATTTATTTATTTATTTAAAAAAAATATATTTTATTGATTTTTCACAGAGAGGAAGAGAGAGGGATAGAGAGTTAGAAACATTGATGAGAGAGAATCATCGATCAGCTGCCTCTTGCACACCCCCTACTGGGGATGTGCCCGCAACCAAGGTACATGCTCTCAACTGGAATTGAACCCGGGACCTTTCAGTCCGCAGGTCAACCCTCTATCCACTGAGCCAAACCAGACCCGGCAATTCCCTTGGTTTTTAGATTCACTAGTTGATAGTTACATATTTGTTGCTGATAATTTTTATCTTTATCTTCTTCCTCTTCTTAAAGAACCCCCTTCAGCAATTCATATAATTCTGGTTTGGTGGTGATGAACTCCTTTAGCTTTTTTTTTATTGGTGAAGCTCTTTATCTGGCCTTCGATTCTGAGTGATAGCTTTGCTGGGTAGAGTATTTTTGGCTGTAGGTTCTCTTCCATTCTGTTTTTAGGACTCTGTATAATATTTTTTATTTCAGAGAATGTATTCTTTATTTCTTGTTGATCCCTTATTATTTCTTGTTGATCCTTTATTATTTCTAGTTGATCCCTTTTCATATCTTCATAGGTCTTTTTTATTTTATTGGCCTTTTCTAGGAGATTCTTGAAAAACTTTATAAGCGTGGTTTTGAACTCTATATCCAATCGCTTTTTGTCCTCCATTTCTTTTGTTTGTTATCTGTTTCCTTGTCTCGGCATTTTTGCTGCTTCCCTGAGTAGGTAGGGTTGGAGGATCGGCTGTATCTATGCCAGGAGACAGCTTTATTCGACTAGACTTGGAAAACTGCAAGAGCCTCTGTGCGCAGCTTGGATGGGGCGGAGTTTCAGGGTGGAGCCTGCAGCTTTGGCTTCACCTCATAGGTTCCTGAGTCTCAGTGTTCCTCAGTGTCCTTTGGTACTCCCTGCAAGCACCTCTGAGAGAAAGGTGCCCTCAAGTTTTGCCCGCTACCAGTCTAGTCTCTCCCCCAACGAGCCTGCAATGGGTTCAGTGCAGTTGGAAGTGGGGTTAAGAGCAGTCCGGAGCTTATGTCTCCTTCCCGCTAGGGCAATCCAGCGGCTCAATCAACAGTCTGTCCTCTGCGCGAAATGTGTGCAATTCGGGGGCTCTGCCTTTCGCCGCTCCCCTGAGCTTTCGCATTACAGCCCAGATTCCCTCTGTATGAGCCTGGGGCCCGAGGGTCTCGCCCAGAACTGGGGTTCAGTGCAGTCGGAACTGGGGCTCAGCACAGTCCAGAGCTTTTGTCTCCTTCCAGCTAGGGCAATCTAGGAACACAGTCAACAGTCGTCCTCTTCCACAATGTGCGCGACTCCGGGGCTCTGCCTTTAGCCACGCCCCTGAACTTCTGCCTTACAGCCCAGATTCCCTCTGTATGTGTCTGGGGTTCAGTGCTGTCGGAACTGGGGTTAAGCACAGTCCGGATCTTTTATCTCCTTCCTGCTAGGGAACGCCAGCCAGGCACTCAGCCGCCCCTCCTTTCCGGCCCAGTCCTCTCCGAGCATACAACGTGTCTCCGTACCTTAGGCTTTACAGCTCCTCTGATTTTCCTTCTGGTTTTCTCTTTCCTTCTCATTGTAGAATTTTCAGTCAGTCAACTTTCCTGTAGTTCTGGATAATGTCCACTTTATATTTTAGTTGTATTTTTTGAAATTGTTGTGTGAGGCTGCAGTTAGGTGGTTACCTATGCTGCCATCTTGGTTTCTCCCATTCTGATTTTCAGATATTAAGGCAATATTGGATTCTGGGATGAATCCCTCTTGGTTGTAGTATATAATTCTTATATGTTTCTGGATCTGTTTATTAGTATTTTGTGGAAGATTTTTGCATCTTTATACATAAGAGATCATAAGAGATATTGTTCTGTAGTTTTATTGTGATGTTTTGTCTGGCATTGGTATAAGGAAAATATTGACCTCAAAGAATAATTTTGGAATAAAGTCTATTTTTGAAAAATTTGTGAAGGACTGGTGTTAAATCTTCTTTAGTTATTGATAGAACTCACCTGTGAATTTACCCTGACTTGGACTTTTCTTTAGGGAAGTATTAACATATTAACTCAATCTTTTTGTTATAGGCCCATTTAGATTATTTCTTTTTGAGTTAGTATCAGTAATTTGTATTTTTCTATAAATCTGTTTATATCATCTAAGTTATTTAATTCTTTTCATATAGTTGTTCTTGTATTCCATTATAATTCTTTTTATTTCTATAAAGTCTCCTCTTTTGTTTATTTTTTAGTAGTTTTAGCTTTCCTCTTTCTTGGTCAGTTTAAATAAAGGATTGTCAATTTTTCATTTCTTTAAAGACTCCACTTTGGTTTTCTTCATTTTTTCTTTTTCGTTTTTCTATTTTTAAAATTTTATTTAATTCCACTCAAATCTTAAATCTTTCTTTCCTTCTGCCTTCTTCAGTTTAGTTCACTCTTCTTTTTCTAGCTACTTAAGGTATAAGTTTAGGCTATGTATTTGAGATATTCTTTTTTAATGTAGGCATACACAGCTATAAATTTTCCTTTAAATGAGCCTCAATACATTTTGCTTTGGCTGTATTATGTTTTGATATGTTGTATTTGGTTTTTTAAAATTTTATTGATTTCAGAGAGGAATGGAGAAGGAGAGAAATATAGAAACACCAATGATGAGAAAGAATCATTGATCGGCTGCCTCTCACAGGCTCCACACTGGGGATCAAGCCCACAACCCAGGCATATGCCCTGACCAGAAACTGAACCTTAACCTCCTGGTTCATAGATTGATGCTCAACCATGGAGCCACACCAGCCAGGCCATATGTTTTTATTTTCATTCATTTTTGAAATATTTTCTAATTTTCCTTGGGATTATTCTTTGACTTTATTATTTATGAATTTGTTGTTTAATTTCCATGTATTTGTAAACTTCCCAGATTTCCTTCTGTTACTGATTTCTACTTTAATTCCATAGTGGTCAGAGAATATGCTTTGTATGATTTCAAACCTGCCATATTTATTGAAGCTCATTTTATTGCCTAACATGTGTCTCTTCTGGAGAATGTTCAATGTACACTTGTGAAGATTGTGTATAGTCTTCTGTTTGGGGATGGAATGTTCAATAGATGTCTGTTAGGTCTATAATGTTTAGTTTATAGTGTTTTTCAAGGAGATTTGTTATCAATTTATTGTGTTTTGTTGCCAGTCTTCTAAGTAAATAATTTAAGAAACAGTAGAACCAATCTAAGAAAAATTTGAAAATGACATTTTCTAAAGTCTGAATAGAAATATCAGAAGCGACTGCAAAATATTTCAGGGTTTTAATCTTTTGTAGGAAGCCACATAAATTACCTGAGTTCAGACAGAACTATAACCGACAGAAGTTACAGTCTAAAACTGGGGAGTGGTGGCAAGTATATGTAGTGGTTAACACAAGCATACACACACATGCATGCACACCCATACACATTCACGCTTATGGCATAAGATGGGATAAAAAATGAACTAACTGAGGGAGATATAATCCTATAGTTGTAAAAAAATTTTACAATATATGTGGCAAAAAGATAACGTTTTGTTTTTTTTTTCCTTTTAATTTTCTACTTTACCTTTTTAAATATTACCTAACACTAATTTAAGGTTGGTATTCCTGTTTTAAGTGAACCAAAATATGTTTGTAAATTATTTGATCATTAGAAAGCTACTGTTTCCCCGAAAATAAGACAGTGTCTTATATTAATTTTTTCTCCCAAAGTTGCGCTAGGTCTTATTTTCAGGGGATGTCTTATCTTTCCATGCGCTAGGTCTTATTTTCGGAGGATGTCTTATTTTTGGGGAAACACAGTATTCACAAGCATACATTTGTAACTATTCCATAGAAATGAAACTGAGCTTTAGAAGTGAACATTACTAGCAAGGTGTTTATTTTCACAGTCTAAGAAAGAAAAAAAGAACATGTCTATTAGGGACATAAAAGGTTTTTGAATCCAGCTCCGCTTACCTCTCTTTCAGGAGCAGCCTTGAATCCTCCAGAGCAGAGTCCTCAGGGAGATGGATTTCCAGACTTATTCTCCAAGGTAGAGTGTGTGCACACAAATAATGACCCTTGAAATCTGTTGCATACATAATTGAGCATAAGTGCAGAAAAATGTTGCACTTCAGGTACCAATGTAAAAGCAGACAAGCCTAGCGCTCATTATTCTTTGTTTAGTTGGGGATTCAGGAAATTAGAGATTCATAGATGCTTGAGGAGTTCACCTTCTCCTCACAGTGAGCTGTCAGAGATGAGACTTGGAACTATTAAGGATGCTGTGAGTTATGCATTTGTTTTAATTTTCCTGTTCTAATCAGTGTTTTGCATATTGCTGTTAGCTTTTCTGACAGCAAATTAGCAGCGATCACTTTTATAGCAATAGAAGTCATTTAAAATCGAGTATAACTGACTATGACATTGATATTTAAGTTTTTACAGTTGGTCTGGAAGCCTTAAATATATAAGGCAATGAATATCATTGAATAAAATAAAATAATTTTGCTTTCTTCTAAATTAGATTTCACTCTGTTGAAATGTAGAGTCCCAGAGGGAGCTTTGAAATTCTGTTCTATCTAGACTTATGAAACTGAATTACTTTAATATGTATTCCTTCTCTTAGGAAACAGACAATGTCAGAGTGGATAATGTTCCTATCCCTGAACATAATAAAAAAGGTAAAAACACACACACAAAAAATCAAACACCCAAACTTCTTTTTATTTTTTTATTAATTATTTTTAATTAAGGTATTATATATTTGTTTTTATCTCCCCATTGACCCCCCAAATCCCCCACTCATGCCCTCACCTCCCTGTTGTCTGTGTCCATTGGTTAGGCTCATATGCATGCACACAAGTCCTTTGGTTGATCTCTCCCCATTACCACCCACCCTCCCCTATCTTTCCTCTGAAGTTTGACAGTCTGAAAGATGCTCCATTGTCTCTGGATCTGTTTTTGTCCATCAGTTTATGTTGCTTCTTTTAAAATCATGTGTTCAATTAAGTCAATTGAGAGGGAGAAATATCCAATAAGTATATTAACTGTTCATTAATATGCAGATTCAGGATAAAATTTTCATAGGTATCAAAATATTTGCAATTTTGACTGAGGAAGTTCTTATGGATGATATATTATTGTGAAATTAAAAATATATTGCCCAATGAAGAACATAATTGTGTTCTCTTAGGGGATTTCTTATTTTTTGTTAGTGAAATTTGCTACTTTTATGTGTCAGGAAAATATTTAAAAATTATGTTGGGTTTTACATAGCTTTAAATTTTTTTTATAGCATTTGCAGAGATTTTTAGAGATATTTGTAGAACAATTCTGAAAGTCACTGTGAAAATCCAGTTATTTTCCATATCAACTTTCCTATTTTATTAGCATAGAGCATAATTTAGTTCTGCCTAGGAATCATTCTGATAAACTCTAGTGGCTCTCTAAGGCTGCCTTGTCTAATCTTTGCCACTAGATCTGATGCTTCTTTGGTTCAAAAGAGATTTAGAAAATGTTGGTCCTTTAAGACTTAACAGTAAAGTCTAAGTCAAACATTAAACGTGGAAATATAGCCAAAATTGGGTTCTGAAGGATTTAGCCAAGCTTTTGCTTTTGGATTTGTATTTGATTACTTTTTATTTTTATTTTTAAAAAAATATATTTTATTGATTTTTTACAGAGAGGAAGAGAGAGTGATAGAGTTAGAAACATCGATGAGAGAGAATCATCGATCAACTACCTCTTGCACAGCCCCCACTGGGGATATGCCCGCAACCAACGTACATGCCCTTGACCGGAATCGAACCTGGGACCTTTCAGTCCGCAGGCTGACGCTCTATCCACTGAGCCAAACCGGTTTCAACTTGATTACTTTTTAAATGTTTCTTCCCAATCTTTGCTATTGCATCTTCCTAATTTACTCTGTGAAAGTAAGGCATTTGGAAGTTTTGGCTAATGGACAATGTTTCCATCAATCATTCTTGGAAAATATTGTTTAGTAATAGCAAGTTTTCCACTAATATGCTTTTTTATTTTTACTGGTTTTTCATTCTTCATAGTTCTAGTGACAAAGAAACAGAATCTTGGAAAAGTTTCCCAACTAAGCTTTTTGGCTGACCTCTATGTAAGGATGGTAGAATAACAGTGCTATTGTTGGAATATCTAAAAAGTCATTTGCTCTGTGAAACGGTGGGCACCAGACCTGAGTAACTGTGCAGAAAGCACGTGGTGGGTTTCCATTTGTTTCCTGTGCCTCACCTGACTGACTTTCCACTGTGTTTTGATGTGTTTCTGGTATGGAAGTCCTACTTCTTTATAATGGTGGCATTGACTCAAGAAAAGGTAACTTATCTTCTCTCTACTTTCCTTCCAAAGGAATAGTGCTTAACTCCTCTATCAGCTTTCAAAACATCCTAGAAGGAACCAACAACTTCCACAAAGGTTTCCTCATTGGAGAAGGGGAGATTTTCGAGGTATACAGAGCGGAGATCCAAAACCAAACCTATGCCATTAAGTTGTTTAAACAGGTATGGAAAGAATTACTCTCACAGGATATCAGTTCTGCTTATTTGCTATGCTTCATACTAAAAATGTGTCATTTTTCATCAAGATTGAAAAGAGGCACATTTGAAAATATAATCTCATAAGTGGAAATAAGATACATGATCTCAGGTGACCGGAGAAATGACTGAGAAGTGAATGACTGTCTTGCAGGAATGTGGAAGTCAGATCCTTCCAATCCCCAGATGGATTGCATGAGAAAGACTTTTCTGAAAAGCCTTGAAGGACCTTTGGGACTTCGCTTCAGATAGTCAGCTTGTGCCCGCTATTCCCATTTTCCTGTTTGTTTGATGGACAGCTTCAGAGGCTAAGCCATAGAGTGGCATCCCATGCTGCTTTATGAATGGTCTTCTGACAGAGTTCTGGAGGGTAGAAGAGGGGAGGCTTCAGGAGCAGCAAAGCAACTATGAGAGTAGGAAATTGGGAGACAACTGAGTGATTGCAGCCAGTAGGGCAGCAAGGACCCTGAGGCATCTAACCCAGGAGTCCGGGAGAGATAGGTACACCTCACACCCCAAAGAGCTGCTCCTTGTGCTCTTCACTGTTAGTCAACAATCACTAAGCAGTTTCTAAACTCCTTCTATGGGCTGGGTGTTGAGCTTGCAAAGATGAATAAGGCCTATTTCATCCTCAAGTTGCTCAGAGTTTAAAAGGGGGAAACAGCCAGCTAAAGAAAACATTAAATTGCAACGTGAGGAGTACTTTAGCAGAGGTTTGTCCAAAAGTTACAGGAGCACATACCATATAGCCAGAGGAGGGGCGTGTCCAGCACCCAGGAGAGTGCCTGGCACAGAGTAACCACTCAATAAAATTTTTGCAATGGCCGAAACCAGTTTGGCTCAATGGACAGAGCGTCGGCCTGCAGACTGAAAGGTCCCGGGTTTGATTCCGGTCAAGGGCATGTACGTTGGTTGCGGGCACATCCCCAGTGGGGGGTGTGCAGGAGGCAGCTGATCGATGATTCTCTCTCATTGATGTTTCTAGCTCTCTATCCCTCTCTCTTCCTCTCTGTAAAAACTCAATAAAAATATATTTAAAAAAATATTTTTGCAATGAACAAATGGAGAAATGGATGAAAGGAAGTAAACTTTCAGCTGGATTTTGAAGGGTGAGTAGGATTTGGCCGGCAGTGAGGGAGGGGGAGTCCTTCTGGGGTGGAACAAGTAGCAGATGCATAGGCCTGAAGGCGCAGGCATGAAAGCATCTTACTCATGATTAATAGATTGTTCGGTAGAGTAGAGATTAGTGTGGGAGCGGGAAGGAAGAGGCAGAAAATTATACTGGGAAGATAGGTTAAGTCCATGGATGGTTTGCAAGAGGGAGAGTAAAAAGACTAGATTGGAGTTTTTGAAATGTAATTTTGATTACAAGGTTAGATGACAGACAGGAAGTGAGCAGAAGCATTGGAGGAAGGGTGGCAAGAACTTGGACCTGAGGTGAAAAGACCTGGCAGAGGGATCTTTCAGATGTGTAAATGAATTGAGCTTAAACAAATGTTCTTAGCCCTAATATTAGAATCACTTCTGGAGCTTAAAAAAAAAATGATCCCCTTAGTTTCTGGTTAGGTCAGACTAGAGGTGGTTGGTGGTGGCAGGCATCAATATTTTTAAAAAATTGATATTGAGAGAGTGAGCGAGAGAGAAACATGATATGGGAGACATCCTATGGGATGATGCTCCAACTGAACCACAGCAGCCAGGGTGGTGTCAGTGTTTGTTAAAAGCTTCTCAGGTGTGTAAGGTGGGGTAGAGGCAGGGTGGAAGGCAAGGAGAATGTCTAAGAGAAGAGATGAAATGGACCAAAACAGTGATCTATTAGATAGGGCTGAGGAAATAGGGGAGAAAGAGGGCGGTCCTGACATGAATCCTACTTTTCAGCTTACATTACAGGGACTTAAAAAAAAATTACTACCCTGATTTCTCCATTTCCTCAATTGCGTTTCATCCACCAATTCTAGATAGGCATCTCAACATTTCTGATAAGATGAGTGGTCTATTAAACAAATGGACCTATTTACCGGTAAAACCATTCAACAGGGAATGAGGTTACTGTAGAGGTGGCCTAACCAGAGCCTGTGTCTTAGCACTAGTGTGTCTCTGGCCCCATTAGTACATTCTCCTTTGGTGGCACCCCAGAGCCATCTCCCCAAAGGCTCCATCCACCCACCTTCCTCTTCTCTCTGCAGCTACTACCAACTCTCACTCCCTTTGGGGAGTTTTGATTCCAGGAGTCTGTCTGGCTTCAGAATGAGATATCATTGCCTTTAGATCTCCTTCCTTTCCTTAGATCTCCTGCCCCAGAGAATTACTTCTTTGATTGCCTCTGATCCCTCCAGGATGGTTTTGCTGACCCTCCTAAGTGTAGACACAGCATCACAGCGTTATATCATAGTACAGATTTCCTCACTTGTATCTCACAATAGGCTAGATGGTTTTCTTCAAAGAGCTCTTATTTATCTTAGTATCCCAGTGCCTCACAACAGGGCCTGAACCATAGTAGTTGCTCAATAGATGTTTGTCAAGCAATGAAATGAACGATAATGATGCCAGTTTTCTGATGTTCGTTGCTAATATCTAGGAGTAAAAAGACAGGAGATGACAAAGGTAGAGGGAAACATACCAGATGTATGAGATAGGTGCATCCAACACCTGGGGAGCTTACCGTTCTGACTCAGCACATCTGGGCAGGGACCTGAGACTCAGCCTTTCTCACCAGCTCCTAGTGAAGTTGCACAGACCACACTTGGAGCAGCAAGAATGCTAGGTTATCGCAGACACAGACACTAAACCCTTCACTGTTAAGATTAAGAAAAGTCTGACCTCAGGGAAATTAAGTGACAAAAAGTCACCAATAGTGGGTGCTAGCAATGAGCCTGAGACCCAGGCCACTTGGATCACATGACAATGGTTTTTTAAAATATAAATCTTCATAAAGACGTCTTTGAAAATGAGCTGTCAACCTAGTTTATTGTTTCTGACTAACTTGGAAAATAGTTTCCAGAATTCTTGTTGGATTTCTCTTCCTTTATTTTTGAGGACAGAGAGCTCTGAAAACTGCCCAGTTTAGAAATTTGCAAATGAAAGAACCTTACACCGGATGGGACCTAAGGACACACTTAACTGAACTCTTTTATGGTAGAAGTCAGGAACCTGAAGTTCGGAGACCAGTGTGACATAAGGTGTGTGAAGCCCTTGAGAACAGTGCCAGGTATAGAGTAGATGCTTAGGCCAATATCATTGAACTCGTTAATCTATTCAATAAATATTTGTCAGGCACTGGGCTAGCTTCTGAAGCATCTTTGAAGTAAGGAATTATATTTTTCACTTGCTTACTAGGCCCATCTTTTCAAAATTAGTACAGAAGTAAACTTGAACCAAACTGTTCACATGACCCAAGTCATAAATGCCAACTTAGTAAGATTCATTAACTAGAATTCGGGGATGACAAACTGAATTCTTCATGAGATCAAGTGAGGAATTTCTAAACATCATGGGATTTATTTGAATACATATACTATTTTTAAATTTGTGAAAAAGGTAAAATAGTTCAAACTATAGAACATGGCAACATGAAAAACTTAATTTAAAAAATTAATTTGATAGCATTGGTTCTAAATCTGTTTGGGGGTTAATGGATTTTTGAAAATCTGATTAAATCTAAGTATTCTCTTCCCAGAAAAATGTTCATTTGCACTTTCACCAAAAAGCTTATCTAATTTCAGGGAGACCGTGAGCCCTAGGCTAAGACTCCCAAGAATAGTGAGCCTTTCCATAATTTTTACCCCCTTGTTTTTCTGTATGATCTTTAGGAGAAAACAATGCAATGCAAGAAACAATGGAAGAGGTTTTTATCGGAGCTTGAAGTTTTACTACTGTGAGTATAATTTGCCTGGAATTCCTCCCTTTGTATCTGGTTTTCATCTCCATTCATCTTTGATTCTGCAGCATGGTTGGCATTTAAAAAATAAGGGTTGGGTAATAGAACACTGTAAATTTTTGACATCTGCTTTAGTATATTTCTCAGAATACATTTTAAAATAGGCCATTCACATAATTCACTTGAACATATTTTAAGAAGAACCTGTCATAGAGAAGTTGGTTAAATCATGTGTGACTAACATAGCTGAGTATAAAATAATTCCTAGAACATTAGAATTGAATATATATTACCATTTCCCCCTTCCTTAGAGACATTCCAGTCACGGAACTGTTTTACTGGTATAACCCTCGTCAGAAAGAGAATTTTAGACTAAGAAATCAAGTACTTCTGATGTGTATATTATTTTTTAGGAATTCATTCACGGGCCTGAGAGTCCTTGGGGGACAAACCGAAATGACTTCATTTTCACATATATTCATATCTGCAGCTGTGCAGCCTGCCTCACTGAAGGCCCCTAATCCTAGAGAGCTCAATCATCACTCTTTACAAATAGAAACTATTCTCTTCTAATGTGACCAATACATGCCTGGAGGAGGGAGCATACTAGTAAATCCTTCTCCTTTTATACCCAGGACCGGAAATCATCACCTTAAAGGCTAATTTTAAAAACTTAATATCTAGCCCAGCTGGTGTGGCTCAGTGGTTGCGTGACAACCTATGAACCAGCAGATCATGGTTCAATTCCCTATCAGGGCACCATACCCAGGTTGCAGGCTCAATGCCCAGTGTGGGGCATACAGGAGGCAGCCAATCAATGATTTTCTTTCATCATTGATGTTTCTATCTCTCGCTCTCTCAAACCAATAAAAATATATGGCAGCATAGGGTAGACACCCGAATGCAGCCTACCACAACAATTTTGAATTTAGAACTGGAAAACAGGAGAAACATCACCCTGAAGCACTGGACGGCTAGCTGAGATGAGGCTCTGCCATCTGGGAAGGAGAGAGAAGGTGTGCTAACCCTCAGAAACTGTGAAGGTGTGGAGAACTGTGCACGCAAAAAGGCGGCTGCAGAGTTCACTGCTGGCTTAATCCCAGTGCGTGGAGAGGGCGGGCCAGGCCAAGTTTGCTGCTGGCTTACTCCAGACGCACAGAGAAGGCAGACAGCTAACGCACTGCTGGCTTTCTTGTTTGGGAGGGAAACAGAATTACCCAATTGCTCTGATAGACGGCCCCAGTCAGGGAGAGGCTGTACTGTCAGGCAGCGGGCAGAGATCTCTTGGAGGTGTGTGAAGCCAGCAGCCATTACTGCGAGACTCGGGGAGGGGCCGACGGGAAACCAAAGCTTGTCTGCACCACCCCGAGACTCTGCCCCATCCAAGCTGAGCACAGAAGCTCTCCCAGAGGCTGGCTTTCTCTAAGGAGGGACTGACTAGAATCCAAAGCTTGTCTG
This sequence comes from Pipistrellus hanaki, assembly GCF_964339955.1. Classification (NCBI taxonomy): domain Eukaryota; kingdom Metazoa; phylum Chordata; class Mammalia; order Chiroptera; family Vespertilionidae; genus Pipistrellus; species Pipistrellus hanaki. The sequence goes on along the minus strand of NC_140505.1, from coordinate 132,682,794 downwards.
CGCCTTTACCAAAGAGGTGCGTGCACCTGCAACCAATCTTGCAAGATTCACCGCGAACAGGACTTTCCTAAGGCGAGACTGACAGGGAACCAAAGCTTGTCTGCACCACTCCGAGACTCCACCCCATCCAAGCGGAGTACAGAAGCCCACTTAGCTGAGACACTGCTGATCCTCACAGCCAATTGGCTTGGAGATCAATGCTTCCCAGTGATACCAACAATAAGCAAGGCTTAATAACAAGACTGCACACACAGCCCACAAGGGCTACACCAAGACTGTCCACTGCAGGTAACTGGGAAGGCAGTGCTACTGGACTCTACCAGAACACTCAAAACTATTCCATCAAATCAGGGAAATAACTAAAATGCAGAGAAGAGGCAGGACACAAAGGAAGGAGATGGAGGAAAAGAAAAGAATGGACATTGAGTTCAAAACTACAATTATAAGGTTTATCAAGAATTTCCTTAAAAAAGCCAATAAAATAAATGAGACCAATGAGGATATGAAAAGGGATCAACTAGAAATAAAAAGCAATCAACTAGAAATAAAGAATACATTGCCTGAAATAAACAATATTACACAGAGTCCTAAAAACAGATTGGAAGATTGCAAGAATCAAGACAAAGATTTAGAACACAAAGAGCCAGAGGACACTCCTCCACAGGAGCAAGAAGATAAGAGAATACAGAAAGTTGAAGATAGTGTGAGAAATCTCTGGGACAACTTCAAGTGAACCAACATCAGAATTATGGGGGACCCAGAAGAAGAGAGAGAGCAAGATACCAAAAGCATATTTGAAGAAATAGTGACAGAAAACTTCCCTCACCTGGTGAAAGAAATAGACTTACAAGTCCAAGAAGCGCACAGAATTCCAAACAAAAGGAATCCAAAAAGGACCACACCAAGACACATCATAATTAAAATTCCAAGAGCAAAAGACAAAGAGAGAATATTAAAAGCAGCAAGAATATTAAAAGCAGGTAGTTATCTATAAAGGAGCACCCATACGATTGTCAGCTGATTTCTCAACAGAAACCATGCAGGCCAGACAGGAATGGCAAGAAATATTCAAGGTGATGAATAACAAGAACCTACAGCCAAAAATACTCTGCCCAGCAAAGCTATCACTCAGAATCGAAGGCCAGATAAAGAGCTTCATAAATAAAAAAAAGCAAAAAGAGTTTTATCACCACCAAAACAGAATTGTATGAATTGCTGAAGGGGGTTCTTTAGGAAGAGGAAGAAAATAAAGATAAAAATTATGAACAACAAATACATAACTATCAACAAGTGAAACTAAAAACCAAGGGAATTAAAAAATCTGATGAATAATATTAATTGTTGAATATAATAGAATCAGAGGTATGGAAGGGGAGTGGACTGACGATACTCAGGGAAAAGAGAAGTGGGGGTTGCAGGAAGAGATTGAACAAAAACTGTGCACCTATGGATGAGGACAATGGGGGATGGGGAAAAGGCAGAGGGTGGGGTGGGAACCTGGTGGAGGGGAGCGATTGATGGAGGGGGGGAGGGGGAAGAGGAAAACATTTGTAATAATCTGAACAATAAAGATTTATTTAAAAAAACAATCCTTAATATCTATCATTTAGGCAATGAACAACCAAAACCAAAATTGCAATGGTAAGGGTTTTATACCAGTATTTAAGCTTTATTTATTTGCTTATGAATAAACAAGTTCAAAGATTTCAAAATTTCTAAAGTGCAAATGGCTAAACCAAGAAAATAATTTCTTCCATTATTATCATCTAGCCACCCAGCTAATTTTCCCAAAGCAATCGAGTTATCAGTTTCTTGTATGTTTTCAATTATGCATTTGTTTTCTTATTTCCTTCTTCTCAGACAGGAGATAGCAAAAATACTTTGTTCGCTTTGTTTATTTTACTACTAGTGACCCAGTGCATGAAATTCCTGCACATTAAAAGGGGATTCATTAGAGGAAAGGAGCCTGAAAAAATGGATCTTTCATTGACATAGAATTCTATGATTTAAAAATCAGTGATATGTTTTTCATCATTAAACTTTATTAGCCACATGGGTTTTGGATAACAGTACAAACTTTGTGAAGACACTGGATGCATCTTTTACCTGTGTGACCGATGCCTAGTGCAGTACCTGCAGCATCATAGCTCTCAATAAATGGATGAATGAAACAAGTCTTTGATACTCTTCTCTTTTGGTGACTTAACTTACCCATGTCTACCTAAAGCAAAGAAATGGATAATTTCAGTTGCATTATCTTTACTTACTTAATAAATAAGTTATATTGAGTTTTATGCTGATAGAAATAAGTTAATGTTTAGTAGTGTTGTCTATTTGTTGTATAGTTTCCAACACTCCAAATGTTAAGAACTCTCGCTTTCTTAAATTTTGTCTTATATTTGGATATTCTATTTGTATTTGCATGGTCACAATCAATCAGAGTGACTAGTATTTGTTAGAGCAAATTGACCAATTTGGAAAGCAGATCTGTGTCGTGTGTCCAATGAAATTACTTCTCTCTTGGCCAAATTTATATTCCGCTTTATACCTATTCCCCACCCCCTGGCCAGGGTGTTGTTGAATAAGCAATCTGATGGATTTAAATGTCTTGTGTTTTAAGATTTCATCATCCAAACATCCTGGAGTTGGCTGCGTATTTTACAGAGAGTGAGAAGTTCTGCCTGGTTTATCCATACATGAGAAACGGATCACTTTTTGACAGATTACAGTGTGTAGTAAGTCATTTCCATTACTCTTCTTGCTCCTCCGATTCCCTGACACCTCTGGGAGCCGCTGAAACCTTTGGTGAGAGCTGGGAGCCCAGTGTGCACACTCATATGAGGGAATAGCTTGCACTGGGTTTCACAAGGAGGCAGAGGACTTCCCCAGGAGTTAATTTCTTACTCTTAGAAGACTGCATAAATGCCCGCGTTACCATGTGATGTACAACATGGTGGCCGAAAGATTTGCTGAGTCCTTACTCCTTATTGATTCTACGTCTCAAATGAGTTTACAACAATTACCTTTACTTCTCAGATCATTTTTTATTTATATAACATTACCAAGGTACCATTCATGGTATTTATTCAATATTCATAAACATAAAAGTGATACAGACTCCTTAAAGTGAAGGAGGTTGAACAAACACCATGATTTCTCATAAGGTGTGTTTTGTTTTTTTGAAATATGCTTAAAAATTGATTCCAATAAGATAGGTTTCAGTTAAGATGAGAATAAAATAAAATTATTTTCAATTACCCACACTATTATGCCACGAATAATTTTAAAATCTTACTTAATGAACTGTTAAACATAATTACCCATAATTTGACTAAACTAACATTCACATTATTAGGTGTCTCACGAGCTACAAAGGCCTAGAACAGCTATTGGGAGTAGAGGAAAGCCTTTCTTGAATTAAAAAGCACCCCTCACCTCAATCTTCTATGTAATGAATACATGCCTGGTTTTCACTCCGAAAGTGCAACTAAAGCAACTACTCTTGTCATTTAAGGGGGACACAGCCCCACTCTCTTGGCACATTCGAATCAGCGTGTTAATCGGAACAGCCAAAGCCGTTCAGTACCTGCACAGCACGGTCCCGTGCTCGGTCGTCTGTGGCAGCATTTCAAGGTACGTTCTCCCAGAGCATGCGTTTCCACCTGCAAGCCCCTTTCACCGGCTGAGTCAGACTTCACACCATGTTCTGCCTCTAGTTCCCCTGGCATGTACGTATTCGTTATAAACGCTCATCGAAGTATTTAAAACCTTACCATTTTATTAAGAAAAGCACACCTACCAAATTTAAAAAGCTCCATTTATGTTGCCAAAGGGAGAGTTTATATTATCTTGGGGGAATTATTAGTGAATAATGTAGGATAGACAGTTTTGTATATTATACCTGAAAGCAAACTGTGAACTGAACCTGTATTAATCTCAATTAAAAACAAACAAAACAAAAAACAAAACCCAGGTTAAAGGAAAGGTTAAGTGACTGACTTATAGGGGGGACTCCTAGCAAAGTGACAGTAAAATTCTTTGTGGAGTCTCCAGTGTCTGGCTCTTTCTACTGAGCCTGCTGCCTACTAGCTGTATATATTCATCTGCGACAAGCTGAGCAGCATTCCCCTGTTCTTCTTCATAAATATATATATATATATATATATATATATATATATATATATATATATATATCCCATATATCCCTTTATTGACCTTTACTCTTCAGTTGTTGCTGTCAATTCTCACCTGAGGATATTTTCCCATTGATTTTTAGAGAGAGTGGAAGACAAAGGGGAAGACAGAGAAACGTAGATGTGAGAGAGACACATCAATGGGTTGCCTCCTGTACGTGCCCGGCCCAGACCAGGGCCTGGGTCGGGGAGGAGCCTGCAACCGAGGTACGTGCCCTTAACCAGGTATGGAACCTGGGACCCTTTGGTCCGCAGGCCAATGCTCTTATTAACTAAGCCTGTGTTCATTTTTGAGACATGAGAAATTTTGAAGTAACATCTTCCATCAGAGACATAGGAATCGTCCAGAGAGTAGATAGCCTGTGGCACACCTCTCTGTGAATTTTTCCTGCATGCCCTTTACCTTGAACTTGTCCAAAAGTAGCTAAACACGCCTCTACTGAAGAGCAGGGAAGACTGGATTTAAAAGGCTGCTGCCTCTTCTAAACCATCTCCTAGGATCTTGAGAAAAGCTTTTTGCTTGCTTTAGAGTTGAGAGAGAGGGACTGATTGCTTACTTCTTTGTTTTGCTGGTGACATGAACTCCATATGAAAAGACTAGATTTGCATTTAGTCCTGGAGGAGTGGGGGGTCCACCCAGAGATGCCTGCTCCTGTTGCAATGTGGAGATTCATCAGCTGCTAGTGGCCCCATAAACCAGTATAAAATGAGTGTGCACCCTCATGGCAGCGCGGACATAGATGGATGTCCAGTGGAGGTCTCAGAGGTCCCAGGTGTCAGCCACCATGGTTAGTTCCTAAAGGCTGTGGTGGGCACCCCTAACCTAAAACAGTCCCCTCTCACACAGCTCCTGCCCAGCTCTGCCCAGCAGGTGCTCAAATATGTCTTAACTGAGCAAGTAAGTAAATATCTGGAATTTTGCTGGACAAATCTTTTCCTTGGTTTAAACTTGGAATGAGCAAGAGCTTATTTTCAATCCCAAGCAGCAATACATGAATCTAATTAAAAATTTTTTTTTTCTGTGTGTGTGTGTGTGTGTGTGTGTGTGTGTGTGTGTGTGACTAAGTTGATCAAATCCTCTCCTGAAAACACAGTTTGATAAGAAAGAGGGGTGAGAAGAGAGAGCATGTTGAGGTTTGGGTACTTGATGGGAGAGGGGAGGGGGAAGGTCACCAACCGGAGCAAAGGGGACATGGGGAGGAGGGCTGCACATCCAGGCTCTGCCCAGCCACAAGGTTTTCCACATCTATCACACACGAGGTGAGGAGATTTGGAGGTGTCCCTCCAGCATCTTGCTCCTGGTTTCTGGTTAGAGAAAGGATTTTCAATCGGTGTGCCATGAGAACTTTTAAAATATGCAATACCTGAAATGCCTATTTAGTCAGGGGCACTGACCTCGTTTCCCCTAGACCAGTAGTCGGCAAACTGCGGCTCGTGAGCCACATGCAGCTCTTTGGCCCCTTGAGTGTGGCTCGTAGGCCAGCTTAGGAGTACCCTAATTAAGTTAATAACAATGTACCTACCCACATAGTTTAAGTTAAAAAAATTTGGCTCTCAAAAGAAATTTCAATCATTATACTGTTGATATTTGGCTCTGTTGACTAATGAGTTTGCTGATCACAGCCCTAGATTGTCAAATAAAAAATTAACAGCAGCTAAAACAATAATAGCTGTCCAGTGTGAATGAATCAAAATGATACCTATTATTTTTGTCAGATCAGAAAAAAAATATATAAGACCTTTTTTGGTGGCTGCAGAATTTCAGTAATAAGTTTATGCGTGCCATGAGATAAAAAAGGTTGAAAATTGTTGGGCCGGAGCACAGACTGTGGTTCCTGATTTCTGCTTTTCCACTAACATTTAGTGTCTTCAGGCAGCTTCCTGGGAAATAGGCTCCGAGGCAGAGATGTTTAGGGGTGTGCTCTCAGGAACAACAAGTGTCAGGGAGGGAAGGAGGAAGGCAGAATTGGGCGGTTGGGACAGCTGAGCTGGGATATTGTCCTCGAGGCCTTGGCTGGTTCTGTGGGACTGCTGAAGTTGGGGTGACCCTTCAACAATATCCTAAAGTGAGGCAAGGAGCTCAGGTTTTTGTGTCCCTCCATCTGACCCTGAGAGGGGCGGTAGCTTGGCTGAGGCAGCTCTCTTCTTCCAAGGACAGATCCCAGCTTGGGTTTATCTGATGGGAAGCGAGGGCCTTCCTGGGTCCTGAAAGAGAGACCTGGGCCACACCCCTGCGGCCACCTCAGTTAGGCGTGAAGGTTGGACTGGATGCCGCTTTGCAAAATGTGACCAAATGATTCTTCTTTTCCATGTACTCTCCTTCCCACCTCTTCCCATCCTTTCCTCTTAGTTCAGCAGAAGCTCACTTTCTACTTACACTGTGATTCTGAGCAATTTGCTTAACTTATCTAAGCCTTAGTTTCTTCCTTTGCAAAATGCTAATAAAAGTATAACAGCGTTGCCCCGGCAGGGTGACTCAGGTGGACGGAGTATCATCCTATACACCAAAAGGTTTCGGGTTCAATTCCTTGTCAGGGCACATACTTAGGTTTTGGGTTTGACCTCTGGTTGGGGTGCATACGGGAGGCAGCCAATTGATATTTATCTCTCTCATCAATGTTTCTCTCTCCCTCCCTTCCTCTCTCTCCAAAATCAATAAACATATTCTCAGTGAGGATTGAAAAAACAAACAACTCTTCAAAAAAAATAAATAATAGCTTCTATCTTAGGGTAATACGACAAAGTATATCTGGTGCTTGGCAAAGAGTATACTCATCAAGCAATAGTTCCTGTTATAATTTATCAAGAAGTGGTGGAATTAGCAGTGGAGGAGGCTAAGATCTGATGGTTAATCATTCCTTTTACTTCTCTTTTACTTACTGTCTTAACTCTTTCGGAATGCTATGACCAAAATAAAATAAAGTGGGTGACTTATAAATAACACACACTTATTTCTCACAGTTCTGAAGGACGGGAAGTCCAACTCAGGCCTGCTCTTTGTCTGTGAGGGCCCACTTTCTGTTCATAGGCAACCATCTTTCCCCTGTGTCTTCACATGGCTGAAGAAACAAGGGGTCTCTCTGGAGCCTCTTTATAAGGCACTAATCCCTTTTAGGGGGGCTCTATCCTCATAACTAATCAGCTCCCAAAGACCTACCTCCTAATACCATGATCTTGGGTTTAGGGTTTCAACAGATGACTTTGGGAAGACACAACTATTCGTTGTGGTTGGGGTTGGATTCAGTCCATAGTACTTTACCTCCATCATCAATTTATTGTGTTTGAAAAGTGGATCCACAAACTAAGCTCTATTTTTAAAAAATCACTTATGTGTTAACTAACTTTTTGAACATTTCAAAAAATTATTCACAAGTATTCTTGGAACATCTGTGTGCAAAGCATTGTATTAGACCACGATGATAATAGTCTTGTCCTTGAAGTTTCCACCTGGTGATCAGAGAGATAACACAATCACAGAGAGTATACAGTGCACCACTCACTATGCCCAATGCATGGCTGGTCTGAGAATGCTCTTTTCATTAGGTAGTTCTAAGCCAAGTCTTTGAGGAGATAGGTCATGGCAGTGGATTAGTTGAAAGAAGAGAAGAGACTATTCTTGGGGGAGGTGATAAAACGTTCAAGGGAACAGAGAACTGCCAACCATATAATGAAAGCAAGACAAATTGATTGATTGGGGAGGAAATGATGAGGTTGGAATAAGGAAAGATAAGACTGGAGAGAGGTAAGGAATGTGGTTGGGGTTGGATAGAGCCTTGAGGAACTAGACTTGATAAGCAGGGCTCTCTCAAGGAACTCTGAGGCTTCTTTGAGGTTTTTGTGGGCAAGAGAACAGTTCTGGAATCAGCAGTAGATATCACAATTTTAAAGGAGGCCACTTATTCCAGGCCAGAACCCCAGTACTTGTTTGGATGTGCTGAACTATGAAATCATGTAAGGAACACACTAGATGAATGCCTGATGAGTAATGCAGATGCAGAGTACTGAAAGATAGCCAATCACAGACAGGAAGAATTTCATTGGACAAACAGACTTTAAACTGGAAATGCAACCAGCAATGTATTTATTGTTTTAGTTAGTGAAGGAGCTGCCAACGATTGCTGCCTTTTGGGTTTTTCAAAGGGCTCAAAGACTCAACATGACCTTCTGTAGACTATGCCCACCCGGGCATGTGTCAGGGTCTGGAGTTGTGGTATATGGGCACTAATTGAGAATTGTGGTTTCACAGTTGTTCATCAGTGTGTTCCTCTCTGCTCCAGAGCAAATCGGCCTCTTTCACAGACACTCAACTCTTGACTTTCTGCTAAGCCTGCCAGCAGAGATGTTAATGAGCAGTAGATATCCCCCAACCCCCACTTCCTTTACTGATGCACACACCTGTTCTCTAGTCACTGGAATGAGACCAACTAGTTTCATTCAAGGCACTGAACATCTGTCAGGTGGTAATGGCATTCAGTTCCCAACAGTCTCTGCCAAACTGCCAAACTTAAACTGGCTGGCCTAGATTACCCTCCCGAGTTTCTTTTAAATGAATCTTTCCCTTTGCTCTAAGTGTGGGCCTCCTTGGTTCTTGGTTCCTCTGTGTACAGCCTAGTGTTCTTAGGAATTCTTACTTTTCTGCCTTTGTCTATTAATTTTTTAATTCTTTGTAAGGAAAGGCAGCTTCTAGGAGATCTGTCATTTTGTTACACAGCCCTGATAATAGACTAAAAAAAAAAAGGACATTTCAAAACGTGTTAAACAGTGATCTTTTTGATGAGTAAGTCAGGGCTCTGTTTGTGTTGGAGAAATGGGAGATACTGTATTGTTACCTTTATTTTCGTTTCTGCATCTGGGGCTCAGATGATGGATCACAGAAGAGTTTACTGTACATCCTTTGACATTATCAAATAATGTTTTTAATGGTATGAAATAACCTGGAAGAATGTGCATAAAGTGAGATTAGGTGAAAAAAAGCCAAATTGAAGTAGCATTGATTACACGATTATAACTTGGTAGTACTACACATTTATGAATTAAAGAAATAGATTAAAATAAAACATAGAAAGTAAAGCATACCAAATAGAAAGTAAAACATACCAAAATATAAATAAGGCTGTATTTAGACAGAGAGATGTACCCTGTTTCCCCGAAAATAAGACAGTGTCTTATATTAATTTTTGCTCCCAAAGATGCACTAGGTCTTATTTTCAGGGGATGTCTTATTTTTCCATGAAGAAGAATACGGTACACATTTATTGTTAAATGAAAATAAAGGAAATTTATTACCTGTATATGGTATGGTAGTACGGTAGTTGTCAACACAAACCAGACAAACTGTGAATCCTACAGTATCAAGAATTTACTCATTTATTCAATGACAATCATGTCATCATCTTCTGGAACATCATCATAACAATCCAATTCCTGAATTTCCTGGTGAATTTCTTGTGACTCCATTTCTTTCAGAATCAGTGGACCAAATCTCTCATGTTTAGCCTAGGGGGGGCCTTGTTTTTTGGGGGATGTCTTATATTTCACTCAGAAAGAAACCTATAAGTAGGTCTTATTTTCGGAAGATGTCTTATTTTCGGGGAAACACGGTAGCTTTTAACTTAATGGCGTAGTTATTACTTCTATGCTATGTTTTTAAATAAAATTTATAATAATTGTAACATTTATATAATTGTATAATAAAAATAATGTTTATTAGAAAAAATAACCTGGCATCAGATCTTTCTATTTCAAACCGAGGAGTCAGAAGAAACTTCAAGAAGGAGTCTAGTTACTAAGTGATGTCTGAAAGTTCTATTTCTTTCATTCCCTGTAATTACTTCCACCTACCAAAGAAGCTTGATAATCTCACGCCTTTGTGGTTTTTAAAATAGTTTAAGAGATGAAGATTGTGAGGCCATAATTCTGCAGCCTGGAGCCCAAAGTGTGAGCAGCACCTTCGTCTAAGATCGACAAGGTGCCTGCACCGGCACTCAGTGCAGCAGAGAGGGAAGGAGCCCGGGAAATCCGCTCCAGCCCAGGGCCTCACACGCTCAGGCCACGGGTTTCTTCTCACGCGTATGATCTGAGCAACCGGGATGATCTCACGTTGGATCTCTTCTTGCTTTCGAATTCAGTGACACTGCGCCTGTCTATCTGTGTGCTGTGCTCTCCACCCAAAATCTAGGGGTTGTACCAGGAGAGCGATGTGAACCTATATTTTTAAAATCCTGGTTGTGCTTTATCCTGATCAACTTCAGAGTGGGGATGAGTTCAGGAGGCACCTCCAGAGATCCGCTCACCCTAGAGCAGGCGAGGCAAAGTCCTGAATTGCCTGTTCCCCAGAGCCTTCTCTCTCTCCTCCCCCCTTTCAACAACCAACCCAGATGGCATTGCTGTCTCTGTCTCTTGTCACTGGATATGTGTATGGCCTTTAGGTCAGGAAGATCTCGGTTCAAATCCCCGCTCTGCTACTTGCTGGCTGTGTGACCTTTGGCGAATTCCTTGAATCCCCAGAGGCTCAGTCTTCTCATCTGGAACTGAGCTGGCCACTACCGCACTCCTCCCCGGTGGTGGGGATGGAGGGAGATCATCTATAGAAGGCACAGTCCAGAGTTTGGCAATAAGCTGTACTTTCTTCCGCCTCATGGAGGCCACCTCTTCCACCTCCCAAGTGTCTCATCCACCAGCCCCGGGCCCGAGCACAGCAGTTGTCAGAGCACCATTGGGGTGCAGTGCTGATGATTAGAGCTTCCTTTATAGAAAGCTGACACCTGTCTTCCTGTGACCGCTCAGCCACTGTTTTGCACTAGAATTACCTATATACACCTAAAGAAAAGAGGAGATAAAAGTCCATTTCAATTCTGTTTTGTAATCAGCAGTTACTTAATCTCTTATGAGAATTGAATAAAAAAAATTTCCCCCCCTAGTTAACTATAGTAAATTGAAAGAGCACTGGACACAGGAAACAGAGGGCTAAGCTTTAATCCTGGCTCTGCCATTAAAAAATAATTTGCACCCTAGCCAGTTAGGCTCAGTGTATAGAGTGTCGGACCTTGGGCTGAAGGGTCTGGGGTTCAATTCTTGTCAAGGGCACGTAGTTCGGTTGCAGGCTCTATCCTTGGCCCTTGTCTCTCCCACATTCATGTTTCTCTCACTCTGTCTCTTCCTCTCCCTTTCGCTGTCTCTAAAAAAGAAAATCAGTGGCTCTAGCAGGTTTGGCTCAGTGGATAGAGTGTTGGCTTGCGGACTGAAGGGTTCCAGGTTCAATTCCACTAAAGGGCACATGCCAGCTTGATCCCCAGTAGGTGGCATGCAGGAGGCAGCCAATCAACGATGTTTTAATCTCTCCCTCTCCCTTCCTCTCTGAAATCAATAAAAATATTTTTAAAAACCCAATGGAAAAATATCCTCGGGTGAGTATAAACAACAACAACAACAACAAACTATTTTGCACCAAATAAGTAATTTCAACCATGTGGGCCTCATTTACTTCATCTGAAAAAGGAGCAATTATATTATATAGCAGTGATTATATAGCAGCGATGATAAGTCAGTTTCATCTCACATTTCATCTTTGATTGATTGGCAGTGACTTCCCACAGGCAGTATTGAAAGGGAATTGGGGGTGGAGGAGAGTGTACATTCTGACTCAATTAGTGTTGTTTGTCAAGAATATGGGAGAATGTTTTGGCAACATTGGGGCCACACATTTGCCAAATGAAGAAAGGTCCAATCTACTTATGGTTTAAAATTCCCTTAATTAACAAACTGACTATATCAACACATGTTTGCTTACTACTATCTTCTATAGACTCAACATCATGCTTATGTAAACAAAAAAAGCTAGTCTCTGAGGAAGAGTCAAATGGCATTCGTGCAGCTGTGCAGTGGGGACGTGGAGAAAGGAGGACCACTGTAATCCAGGGCAGTAGAGTGAAAACTTCCTGGAGGAAGTGAATATTAGGCTGCAGAGGGGCCTGGAAAAAAATGAGGGGGTGGGGAAATATACTGTTCCCTTCACTTTTCAAGTGAAGGGAACAGTATAAAGAAAGAGCACTGATTGGATGTGGAGAGAGTAGAGCGCCTGAAGAATGGCTCCTTTATATCATGAAAAAACAGGATGATGCAGCGATGACATGCGTGGACTCTGGCTTGCACATTTTGTGGTCAGCCCTGATTCTGACACTTATAACTGTGTGACAAAGCCAATTATTCACTTCTCTCTGCTTCAGTTTTTCCACCCATAAGATGGGGGAAATGATACTACTGCTTCAGAAGGATCATGTTATGTACTACTTTTTTTAATCATGGCAAAAAAAATGTAGCTGCCCATACAACAGCAAGATGCCTATCACCTGTATGAAAAGTATGGTCACTGGTACATGCAGCGCCCTGGATTGTAAGAGGGATGTCTGACTGCCCGTTTAGGCCCTATATCCTCTGATGAGACCCTCTATCCTGTTCCCCCCACCCTCACCCCAGCACAAATTTGGTGCACTAGGACTCTAATATTTTATATTTTATCTTTCCATGGTCTTAAAATTCTGAAAATGTTCATTTAGTAGGTTCTTTCAGAACTTCTTTGGACCTATTCTGAATAGTCGATGCCTTGAAACTAGCTAACCCAAGGTCCTCAGAGTCCAGGATTATTCTCTAACCTCTGTACCTTTGTTATTTCAAATTGCTGTCCTTGAACTTCTAGAGATACCCAACCAAGTTCCCTGGGACTTTAAGATCAGGTGGTGTGTGTAGAAGGGAAAATAGCCAACTCACATCCTTTAAAGCACATTTCCATTCCTTCTCTGAATATCAGGCACTCTGCTTGTGTTTCCTCACTTAATCCTTGTAACGATCCTGTGAGTGAAGCACTGTCAGATCTGTTTACCCACAGGGAAACAGAGGCTCAGGGGAATTGTGCTAGTTCGGTTGGAGATGCAATTTCACACCAACAGGAGGAATACCCTGCACTGACTGGGGCTTGACACAGAGTGTAGGACTCATAAGGCACCTGTCAAACAAAACCGAGCTCCAGTGCTATCTCTGAGTCCTGCCAGGCTTCAGTGGGAAAGAAACAGCTGCATCATCCCAGCGGGGAGTAAGGGTTTCTGTTCGCATCATTTTGGCCGGATGCAGTGCAGCAGGGAGGGCTGTGTGCACCCCTTCCAGTCATCTGCAGGTCCCGGAGAGACTGGGTCTTGCCTCATCTGTTGAGGGGTATCTTGGTGTGGCAACAGCAGTAACACAGGCAGCAAGATGTACTGTCGCCTCAGGCTGTCAACCAGAGGCCACGTGGGTCTTCTTTATCTCTGGGGCCTATTGGGTGGAGTCTGGACTTTTCCTGAGAGTTGCCAGGCACTCAGAGACTGGGTTACTGGGCACCAATAATGCCCCATAAAATCCTATAAAAATAAATGTATCTTTAAAAACCAATAATGCACGTACATCTCAAACATGGTATTTGTACTCACGTTCACATCCTGCATAGTAAGCTAGGTGTATCATCCTGCTTTATATTTAAGGCCCACGGGCTTCTCCTGAATCAGGAGACAGACTGGTGAGCAGAGAAAGCAATTCTTGTGGCCATTGAGGGATGCAGTTCCCACCAAAAAAGAATTGTTAGCAAGAGGGAGATGAAGTAATATTCCCAGAGTGAGGATGTAAGTCACCACCTGTGTAGGCTTTTCCCCATCTCCTTCGTGACCTTACCACTGATCTTAAGAATGATCTAGAGCAGTGTTTCCCAAAGTGTGGTACGCGTACCCCCAGGGGTACGGGAAGAGTTTGGTGGGGGTACGCGTTGCACCGGAGTTTGGTGGGGATATGCACTGCACCGTGCTTAGCTGAGCCTAATTCTACGTTCTCATGAGTACGAGGGGTACTCAGTGTTATGAAAATTATAGAAGGGGTACACATATGTCAAAAGTTTGGGAAACACTGATCTAGAGGACTCTGTTACAGTAAGTGGTTTTGTGGGAAAGGATAGAAGAAATAGGTTGCAGAGACACTAATTTAAGTGTGGGGGCCATTGGGTGTTTCTCACCTGTGTCTTTGGTAGCCACAACAGCTAGCAAGCTGCCCTTTTAGTGCACCATATTGTTACATGCGTTCAGTTATTTATGCTGCCTTTACTTTTTTAGTCTGTGTTTACCCCGATAGGATAAACGCATTCAGTTGACCTACGTGGTAGCTGAAGACACTTTATGTTGGAGCGTTCTATTTGAGGTAGAAGCAGGGGAAAGAATTAGGCAGGATTGATTGTTGACAGGCCTTTTGCAATTCCCGCTTTTCTGAAACAGAACATCCTTCTTCCTCAGCTACCATTGACCTTTATTTAGAACAGAGTAAATCACTGGGCTCGAAATTTATGGTTTACACTAAGGTCTGCTGGTATACAACTGGTCTTTTCACCAAATGTCATCATTCAACGTGTAAACACTGTGCCCCAGGACAATCACGCATTCTTACTGATGGCCTCTCGCTGCCCCGAACCCTCTCTGGGTTTTGCCGGGTAACGCATGGCGGTTTGGCAGGCCGCCTCTTACAGAACTACTTCACCAGCTGCGGGAAGCTTCCCACCAGTTCTGCCGAGGGCCAAAGAAACAGATTAGATTACGGGGGTTTTTGTTACTGCTTTTTTTATCTCTTGTACCTAGGAAAGAACTATTCTTTGGGAGTCTGAGTGATCCACAGATTTAGCTTTTTGCATTCTCATGGCTCTGGCATTCTAAGTTACGCTTTGAACCTTCTCCAGAGCTGATGGAGGAAGAAGAGGGCTAGCAGTTTGACAAGGAAAATCTGGTGTTCAGAGCTCTGCTGCCTCCTCCCGGGCTGAGATGAAGAGGGGCGGCCGCAAAGCAGGGCTGGGCCCTGAGTGCGGCAGAGGCTGGAGGGACGGGAGGCTGGTCCTGGTGTTGAGAGCTAACGAACCTCTCTGCACACCTCACTCCTGGCACTCGGAGTTGATCAGGGCATCCCAGGAAGCCCTGGCTTTGATCTGAAAGAGTGCAGTGCACACCCGTGGAAGAAGTAGTTATGAACTAAATGTCTGTTCTTACCGAGAGATGGAGAGAAGGTAGAATCTGGTTCTAGTATATTCCTCATCTTCAGAAGCATGTCAGGATAGTGAATGCTCTTTTCCAAATGGGAAACCCAAGGATGGGTGAGGAGCAACCTAGGTGTGTGAGACGCAGGCTGGTCTGAGAAGCTGCTGTCAGGAGAGAAAAGACAAGGCTGGGAGAGAAATGAGGACTGTGCTTCTGAGATAAGCCGCCTCCCAGATACAAGTCCCTCCCTGACTTTCTCCTCATTAGTGAAAGGACTGCACACAGGTAGGGGCTCCAGGGCTTATGCAGAAGGTGGGTTCTCTGGGATTTGCGGTTCTCCTGCCACCTTCAGGGGAGGGAGAGTGACATAAAGTTCAAGGCGTGTCTTTCTGATCTCAGGGAGCCCCATCATTTGTCCTAGACAAAGTCTGGATTAGAATCCTCGAGGCCTCCATTTCACATCCTTGAAACAGAGCCAAGACTGAATATTCGAATCACAGCAGTGCCTGCAGTTGGGGCGTGTGGAGTAACCTGCTGTCAGCCTGCTGGTCCAGGGGCAGCAGGGACTCAGGAGCTTTCGTGAGAGCCAGCACTTGCTGAGAATGAATAATCTCCTGTGTTTATCCTGAAGCTATTCTTCACGTTGAACAGGGGTGTGTGGCACTCTGAAGGTCCCGCCTGGCGTTGAGATGGGCAGGGGTCTCATACTAGCTTTGGTTTCAGGGCACAAAAACAAGCCCTTACCAAAGTTGAAAAGCAGATAACTTTCTCTTAGCTCACACCTCCCTCTTTCCTCAATGGCCATCTGCTCTCTTGTGAGGAATTAGTAACCCCCACCTAAGCCAGCGTTCACTGAGCATGCCCAGCAGTAGGCTGTGTCTGTGTCTGTGAGTTCTGTTGTTTTCCTCATTTCGCTCGTGAGGGAAGATGCTGCTGAGATTTCTGGGGTGAAGTGACCTGCCAGGGGCTACAGAGCCCGGTGGGCCATGGGAAATGGGGCTCCCCCTCAGCTTATGTTTTCCCGCCCCTCCTACAGCAGTCCTTCCAAGGTCAAACAAGCTCACACTTACTCCCAGCCGAGATGTGAAGTGACTATTAAGGTTTTTATGTGACGAACAGCTAAAATGGACTCCAAGACTTTGCCTTTGCCTCTTTAGACGGTTATATTTTATTTTATTTTTTATTTTTTTTAAATATATATTTTATTGATTTTGTACAGAGAGGAAGGGAGAGAGATAGAGAGTTAGAAACATCGATGAGAGAGAGTCATCGATCAGCTGCCTCTTGCACACCCCCTACTGGGGATATGCCCACAACCAAGGTACATGCCCTTGACCGGAATCGAACCCGGGACCTTTCAGTCCCCAAGCCGACGCTCTATCCATTGAGCCAAACCGGTTTCGGCTAGACGGTTATATTTTAAACAAGACTCAAAGACAAAGAAGCCATGGGGATGGGACTGTGGAGTAGGGTTGTCCTTAAAGCAGGGCCACTGAAGATTCCTCAAAACCTCGCAGCAGGTGAGTGGCTGTAGGCAGAGCATTCCAGCAGAGCTCCGTACACAGAGCTGACAGTTATTGGCTGAATTAGACCCAGGTCAGGTTCCCATCACGTGCAAGAAGAGCACAAGGAAGGCTGCTTTGGTTCACGTTAGTGCCTCCTATTGACGAACCATCAGCTTTATCCACCAATTCCACGTAGGCAGCTGCAAATTCGAAATGCCCACGCTTCCTAGGTCAGGATTTGGGTTTGGGGTCTATAGAACACTTGGAGTTAGGACACATTCTCACATTAAGAGAAGTGAGAATGTGTCCTACAGTTCGTGGAAAATTATGGATGGCTCTATTTTGTCCATATTTGTAATTAATAAGACACAAAGGGGAACTCGTCACATTGTTTTTCACCAAAATGTCTTCATGATGTTTTTGTCTTGTTTGTCCTTGCTCATCATTTTAGTGCCAACATACTTTTGGATGATGAGTTTCAACCCAAACTCACTGATTTCGCCATGGCACACTTCCGACCCCACCTGGAGCCTCAGAGCGCCACCATAAGCATGAGCAGTGGCGGCAGTAACCACCTGTGGTACATGCCAGAAGAGTACATCAGGCAGGGCAAGCTGTCCACTAAAACAGATGTCTACAGCTTTGGCATCGTAAGTACCGACAATGCTGTCAATTGAATGGGACGTTTGAAACCTGTATGATTTTAATTAAGCAATGTCATGCAACAAATGATCTCCTGTTACTCATTGTGTTATACATTAATTTTGGGTAATTGATCAGTAATAAAATATAAATTCATTAATTGGAATGAACTATATTCATTGCTATGGTTACTAGCCACCACTAAGATGTGGATGTAGTTAATATACGTAACTGACTTTCTGTGTCCTTTCTAGGTGATAATGGAAGTTCTGACTGGTTGTAAAGTGGTGTTGGATGACCCAAAGCACATTCAGCTGGTAAGACTTGTCCTCCTCTTTGCACCAGGGGCATCTTTCTGATAGGGTTCTAAATGAGGTTGTCTTCTTCTCCTCCCAGAGGGATCTCCTGATGGAACTGATGGAGAAGAGAGGCCTCGATTCATGTGTCTCATTTCTAGATAAGAAAGTGTTTCCCTGCCCTCGGAATTTTTCTGCCAAGCTCTTCTCTTTGGCGGGCCAGTGTGCTGCAACACGGGCAAAATTAAGACCATCAATGGATGAAGTACGTATGCACACAGTTTTATTAAAAACTGAATCCATAGGACAATGGAAAACTGGATAAATGTGTATCTAAGTAAATTCTTTATTGAGACAAATCCAGCCCCCCAAATAGAATTCTAATCTAATAGATAGCTTTTCTAGGTCGAAATGTCGCATCATCAGGTACTCCAATACACGTCATTCTTGGGTGGAACGAGGGCACCACAAACATTTTAAGGAAGAGACATAGAAATTTGGAGATAATGTTTTATTCAACCTTCATTAAGAGATCTGCCCATTAAAAATGCAGTGTGTATTCCCCTTATTGGTTTTTTATTCATCTGTCCATCTATTTAATCATCCACTCATTTATTTGTTTACAATAAACAAATATTTATTTAGTGCCTACTTTACAAGGGCCAGATGTTGTGCTGGGTGTTGGGGATACTGCAGCGATCAAGATACAGCTGCTGCCCTCATGCTCACTACCCACAGGGAGAGTGACCTCAGGAAACACGAGATTCAGGACAGAAAGATAAGGAACCTGGTAGATGGGAGCATGGAGTTAGTACATTTAGCTGATGGAAGTCAAGGAAGCTTCTTGATGGAGGGGCCAGTGGAGGGAGGCCCTGAAGAGAAGAGTGGATTTAGGCAGCTGGAAGGATGGACGGACATTCCAGGGAGAGAATACACACCTGCAAAGGCTCAGAGGGCTGGATTCCCTGTGGCTGAGACCACAGGTAGTTCTGCTTCTGTGGGATGGTGAGAAGGAAAAGCTTCATGGCTGTAATAGGAGGTTCCAGGTGATAGAGCAGGGGTGGGGAACCTTTTTTTTTTTTTTGCCA
Source organism: Pipistrellus hanaki (assembly GCF_964339955.1). Lineage (NCBI taxonomy): Eukaryota > Metazoa > Chordata > Mammalia > Chiroptera > Vespertilionidae > Pipistrellus > Pipistrellus hanaki. The sequence goes on along the minus strand of NC_140505.1, from coordinate 132,664,034 downwards.
AGGGCCATTTGGATATTTATAGCATCATTTTGGGCCATCTAAAATTACCAACTTATAAATTAGTTCGCTGCCCTCTAAAATCAATAAAAACATATTTTTAAAAAATGATAAGAGATTGACCCCAGGTCAAAAAGTAGTGGTAGCAAATCTAGGCCTAAGGTCAGGTCTCTTGATATTCAGTTCAATGCAGTTTCTTTTATCCTTTGCTTCAAGTCACTTAATTTACTCATTAAAATGAAGGGTTTAGCTAATCTTTAATACCTCCTCATTCAAAATTCTCTAGTAGAACTGATTCGTGAAAACAAAAACACAGTCCTTCACAGGTAGACAGGAAAAGGGTAAAAAGGAGAGGTAGGCAAAGTTTAACTGGATGTTTGCTTGCTTCTTGGTTAATTAGGTCCTGACTACTCTCGAAAGCTCCCAAGCCAGCTTATACTTTGCTGAAGATCCTCCCACCTCACTCCGGTCTTTCAGGTGTCCTTCTCCCCTGTTCTTGGATAATGTGCCAAGTATTCCCGTGGAAGATGATGAAAGACAAAACAGACAGCCTCTGCTTCATGATAAACATTTGGGGAAAGAGAGAATGGCTCAGAAAATCCCTTTTGAGTGCAGCCAGTCTGAGGTTACTTACCTGGGCTTTGACAGGAAGATGGAGAGTAAGAGAAATGAGGACGCTTGCAAACTGCCTAGTTCTCCCCATGAAGAATGTTGGCCTGCAAAGCATGCAGCACCAGCCTGGAATTCAAGGGCCTCCGGTGTAGATGCGGACCCTTCTGGGGAAGCTGCAGGCCACTCTCCCAGGAGCAGGCCCGTGGAGACCAGCTGTTCCAGTGTATTTGTCTGGAATGAATGTGAGCAGGACAAAAAGGAATCCATCTTACCAGAAGATAAAGAAGATGACAAGTATTACCCAGGCACTTGAGTACAGGTGCCATCTTGGAAAGACATTGCCTTCATAAGTAATGCCCTGAGGATGATCCATGTGACCTTGGTAATGGGGATCAGCAATCTGGACGATCCCATTCTTTGCTCTCCAACTTGCAAAACTGGGGCCTTAAAAGTGTATTTTATCGGGTAATCGCCTCAGATCAAACCTAGGCTAAATTAGAGCCATTTGTGATCACTTAAGATCAGGGGCTCTGACTTCGGACAAACAAAGCGATCCAAACCGCCCCAAACGAGACTGGATTCTAATGTCCTTCACAGCATTGATCTGAGCCCTCAGATCCTCATTCTGCTACGTGTGTTCAGTTGGATTCCATCATTGGGTGTAGCTTGCCTGTGAAGTCGTAGGAAATGTCTAGTTTATAAATATTAATAGTTGCCCTTTAAAGAATTGCCTTTCCATGTCCTTTGATTGACCCGTGGCAGTTCCCTGTTCATCTCTATCAAGCTTGCCTGTCTGAAGATGAGCCAGGCTCACCCTTGGCTATTACATGATCTCTGCAGAGAGCGGATTCTTGCTCAAAATCTGTAGTCTGTATTTAAACTCTTATGATAACTTATCACATAGAATACAACTGTTGACTGTTATTACTGGTACAAGTTCTTTCTTTCTTTCTTTCTTTTTTTTTTTTTTTTTTTTTTTACAAACTTAGGTACCTATTATTATCCTAAGTAGGATGTATGAAATTTGAATCAAGTCATTTCTGTTTCTGATAAAATGGCTGGTCAGAAGGGCCTAGGCCTGCTTTTTGATTCTGTACCTTCCAGCTCTATGCCTTTGCTCCTGCTGTGTCCTGTATCTCCCTCTTACAATCTTACCGGTCCTTCAGGCACAGCAGAACTGCCGTCCTCCCGGAGACTTCCCTAATCTCTCCAGCTAGAGGTACTCACTCTATCAAGCATTATGTTTGTATTTATATTTTATACTCATCACTTTCTGAATGGTACCACCAAAGTTGCTTGTGCCATCTTCTCTCTCTCTGACCAGGCTTGTAAACTGCCTGATAGTTTTCTACTGTTGCTATAATGAATCATCACAGACTGAGTGAGCTAAAACAAAGAAGGTTAGTTATTTTGCAGTTCTGGAGGACAAAAGTCCGTGGCATTCCTCCTGGAGGCTTTAGGTGCAGATTTGTTCCCTCACCTAGTCAGGCTCCTGCCTTCCTTAGCTTCTGGCCTCTTCATCCTCAAAGCCAGTAGCGTAGCATCTTTGAATCTAGATCTCTCTTTCTCTCTGACTTCTTCTGTACCACCTATTTCTCATATGTTGGCCCTCCTGCCTCTCTCTTATAAGGATCCTTATGATTGCATTGGGTCCTCACAGATAATCCAGGAAAATCTCTGCATTTCAAGATCCGTAATTTAATCACATCTGTGATGTCTCTTTTCTTCTGTAAGTAATAAATTTTATCAGGTAATCGCCGCAGGTTTCTTAGGACATGGACATCATTGGGGACCATTGCTCTGTCACATTTCCTGATTGTGTAGGAGCTGTCTCTTCAAGGCCTAGCATGTTATCCTATACAATGCAAATGTTTTCTTATAAGTCAAGTTGAATTAAATTATCTCCGTGAACCCACATACTCCAACATTCAGCTATAGTAAATGCTGTTGAGTAAATTAACAAAGTGGGGATAATGATTGTCTTTGTGATGATGGATAGAAATACTCAAGAAAACCATTTCCAGAGGATTTATAACCACTCCCTCTTTAGGGCATGTAAAATGAAAGGGTGGGCCTCAGCTGCAGAGGAATAGGCACATGGCGTGTGTGTGTGTGTGTGTGTGTGTGTGTGTGTGTGTGTGTGTGGTTGGGTTAGTCATAGATTAGAGTCCAGATTAAAGAACAACTAATCAAAAACAAGAAGTTATCAGGAATTAGTGTCAGGTTAGCAGACCAAGGTCAGAAAAATGGAGCTACAGTTCTGGGGCACAAAGGATTTCGTGGCAGAAAATGAGCTTCAAAACATAATAAGCCTTAGTCTGATTGACAGATCCAAAGCAGACCCCAGTAAGCAGTTAGGAGAGGCCATGCTCACAGGCAGGGGCAGGTCTGCCAGCTGGCTGGCTATCCAGTGCTGTCTTTCGCTTGCGATTGCGATGTCTGTGTTCGCAGTGCTCCCAAATGGTCCCTCTGCTAAGACTAGTAAGGGAGCAGGCTTGGACTTGACTTCACATGATTTCAATTCTCGTGACCTGACCTGGCTGGCCACTCTCGATTATTCATGCTAATAAAAGGAAGCAGTAGACGTCTTTGGCATTTGGCATAATACGTAAACCATTCTGAGACTGATTTAGCTTGTTTTATTTGAAAATAGAAAATAGCAAATGTGTTGATTATTTTATCAGTATTAATTTTATCCTTCCAGATTGGCAAATATTGGAGCAATTGACAAGAATATGGGCAAAAGGACATTCTTGTTCACTTTTGGCTGGAGTGACAATTGGTACAACCTTTCTAAGAAGGCAATATGTCAATAAAGAATTGTTTAACAAAAAAAGAAGGCAATATGTATTAAAGTTGGTAATGTGTATAAAAAATTTAAACAACACACTTTCACCCAGCAATTTGTTTAGGAGTTTGTTCTAAACATTAGAGGCCTGGTGCATGAAAATTCATGCACTGGGGGGTTTGGGGGGGGTCCTTCAGCCTGGCTTGTCCCCTCTCACAGTCTGGGAGCCTTCAGGTGATATCCTACTGATGGCTTAGGCCCGCTCATTATAAAAATGAGCCATGGGGAGCGGGCCCAAGCCGAAGTCTGGCCTCCTACGGTAAGAGGCAACCGGGCCAAACAGGTGAAGGCACCACCCCCATCACCCCACTGCTGCTGCCACTGCTGGCCCCCATGACTGCCAGCCCTCCCTGCCTGCCCTCGGCCCTCACTCCTTAGTGCTGGCCCCACCCTGCCCACTGGTGGGTAGGGGGAGATCTGGGGCCAGACCGGCTGGGGAGGGGCTTGGGAGGTTGAGGCATAGCAGATCACACCCAGTTCAGCCTCTGCAGAGGCATGGCATGGGGACCAGGCCCACGCTGCTGCATCTGTGGCTGCCCTGTGGAAGGGGCAGCACTGGGACGAGCACCGCACAGTCCCCTCTCCCACGCCGCCTCTGCAAAAGGGGCCACGGAGCTGAACCAGCCAGTGCCGCCGCCTCTCCCATGCCACTGGCCCTCGGCCCTCGCAGCTGCTGCAGCTTTGTCCAGAAGGACGTCAGGAAGACATCCGGTCTATCTGGTCTAATTAGCATATTACCCTTTTATTCGTATAGATTCCCTGAGTGTGCCTAGCATGTTATCCTATACAGAGTTAGTGTTTTCTTATAAGTCAAGTTGAGTTAAATTATCAAGTGTGTAAATAAGGTGGCAAAGATGTACTTTATGAGATTTATGATATTAAAACATTGGAAACAGCCTAACTGCCCTTCAATAAAAGATGGGTTACATAAAGTGTAGCACACATATACAAATGACTTATATGCAACTGTCATTAAAGATTATTTAGATCATTGTTTATAACTCTGGAAATTTGTCACTGAAATAATATTTAATGAAAACTTGGACTCCAGAATAGCATGTTTTAATATGGCCTCATTTATAATACTGGGTATTTTAAAATAATGTATGTTTTATAGAGAGATCTTTGCCAAAAGGTTAATAATGTTTTTTTTTTTTTTTTCTGGCCTCTGGTATTTGGATGAGTTTTACTTTCTTTAGACTTTTATATATTTGAAATTTTTATAATGAGCATGTATCATTTTTATTTTCTGAAAACAATAAAGCTATTTTTATTTTGGAAAAAAATCCTCAACCTTTCTATATTTGCCCCCCTCTTCGCTTAGTTGTACCCTTGGTAACAACTGGCAACGGGCAATGCTGCTGCTGTTCCATTGCTCTTTATTCTTTCTGTCCTCACAGCTTAGTGACTGGAGCTCCCACATAGATTTGTCTGGATCCTCTGAGTAATGAGTTTTGAGAGGGCTTATGAAAAAGCAATCCAAGAGGCAAAACTAGACAAATTGAGATACAAGAATGGACAATGGCCCTGGCTGGTGTGGCTCAGTTGGTTGGGCATTATTCTGTACACTGAAAAGTTAATGATTTGATCCTGGTCAGGGCACATATTTGGGTTGTAGGCTCCATCTCCAGTAGGGGCCGTGCAGGAGGCAGCCCATAGCTGTTCTGCTCTCACATTGATGTTTCTCTTTCTCTAAAACTCAATAAAAACATCTTTTTAAAAATGGACAATAGATTACAGTACACAACTGAGAATACTTTATAATTAAATATTACTCAATTTTGGTAAAATCTTTAAAAATCACCCTTAGTATTTATACCTACAAATCATTATTTCAATGTGTAACCTATATAGGTAAATTTTAAAATCTTTGGGGAGATAACATTTTCACCATAAAATATACATTCTTCAGACTTGTGCCCCACTATCCCCTTTTAGCCCACCTAAAAAACTATAACTTGCTGAATTTAGTAGACTTTGGGCTGCGGTTAGCTGAAAATTAAACTTGCAACAGCGCAGAGAAATTGTGACTAAATACAGTGGTTTTCTCTAGCAGGTAGAGATGGAGTCCATGTGACAGTGTTAATGGGAGTTGCACTAATGCATTGGTTAAAGGGAAATAGCTATGATACTCCAGGTTAAAAATACCAGTTCTAATGAATCCTCTCTGGGGAGACTGTTTTGTGGACATAACTAAGCTACAGAGGGTGTCAATATGACAACAGCAAAACCCCCATTTCCCTGGCCAATCTGGCTAAAAGACAAATTAGAACTGGCTTCTTAAGAGCAAAACGCAGACGCATATTTTGTTCTTTTGATGCCAAATCAATGTGTTGGTGCTGCTTTTGTGTTTCCTGGAAGGGAAATGCCAGCTGTGCCATCACTGCGAGGATTTCAACAAAGGACAAGTTAAGGAATCTGATGAATGAACACTGTAAAATGGAGTTGTTCTGTCAGCACCACGGAGTGAGGTGTAAACAGCCTCTGCTGGTCTTCTTAACTGGCTTAATCCCATTACTCACTAATGATAATTTCACGGCACTCTGAAAGTGTGCACACGCAAATTATAGTGCGCTTACCCAACTGTTAAACATCGGGCCTGTGATACTGCTTTTTCTTTTATGTTTGTAGCACTGGGTTTTTAAAAAGACCTGCAATGACTTTAGCCGAGAGCAAATATTAATCTATGACCTGTTACTGTTTTTATTTTACATACCCTAGAGACAAATGTAGGATTCCAGTATGCTCAAAAAGCCAAATATGCATGGTTGTGCTAACTCGCTGCCGACAGCTCTGAGCCTGAGACAGGAGGCAGAGCAACCTCTGACATTCTCATTACGCATTTGTCTGGCAGTTTGAAGGGAAGAAATAATTCATGTCATTACTACTATCCTGTCTTGGCCATTAAACTGTATTTCTCTAATAAAAAAATATTACCATATTTTAGAAGACAGTCTGACATGCCCTCATCCTTGTCCCTATCTCATATCCTGGCATGATTGTTCCTTATTTTAACAGTCACTTGAATGAACCAAGTAGCACCATCACATCCCAGTTAAAAAGTCATCAATTACAGGGAAACTACACTTTCACTCCATCTCAGGCACTATTTCCAAGGCGGTACTCTGAGCCTTATCCCACCTGCAACTGCTCACATCAGAAATCATGGCCCTGGCCAGCATGCTCAGTGGTTAGAGCGTCCACTTGCCCACTGAAGGATCTCCAGTTCAAGGGCACAAACCTGGGTTGCAGGTTTGATCCCCGGTCCTGTTCATGGCAGATGCAGGAGGCAACCAATCAGTGTGTCTCTCTCACATTGGTGTCTCTTTCTCTCTCTCTCTTTGCCTCTTTCTGTCTCTCAAAATCAATGGAAAAAATATTCTCTAGGGAGGATTAACAAACAAGCAAAATAAATAAATCATAGCATGTTGTCGATGGTGACCTATTGTATGACTTCTTTTTTTTTTCTTTTTTCTGGCCTATCAATAATCTTCTCATCCTCCGTGTTCATATTATTCTTTGAATAGGCCAGGCTGTGGGTTTACCTGCATCAGTGGAGAAATAGAGACCCCACTAGGTATTTCAAACAGATTGAATTTAATATTGGGAATTGGTTACCAAAGGGTTGGAAAGGAAAGGCTAGACTAGGGAAAAAAAAAAAAGTGAAGTTGGAGATTAATGGCTACAGGAAGCCATTCTCACTCTCATGGATGAAGGAGCCAGACTGTGCCCTGCTAAGGCTGCTGAGAATTTGCTGCTGCCATTGGAACGGTGCTGCCAAGGAAGACAGCAGCCCCTGCCAAGGAAGACTGCACTGCCCCTGCCCCTGCCAATGCCCCTGCCCCTGTTCCTGCCCTCTGCCCCTGCCCCTGTCCCTGCCCCTGCCTCTGCCTCTGCCTCTGCCCCTGCCCTTGCCCCCACCCCTGCTTAGCCCAGTGAGGAGCAGAGAGTGGAGCTTCTCCATTGTGTCCATGCTCCAGTGAGAAGTTAGCTGCCGGGGCATCTAGGAAACTCGGTTTCTCCTGAACTACAGGAAAGCACAGAAGCACAGAGATGGTGCTCTGAGCCAACAGACAAAACCTACCCTTTGCCTACTCAGCATTTATTCCCACCCTTTACCCTATATTATACTTCCAGAAACAATAGCAAGGTCACACAAATACCCCTTAAATAATTGAAAATGCTGTCACTTTCCCAAAAGAGAGCCACAAGGCCTCATCAGTCATTATTTCCATCTCTAGGTGATCTGCTCCCATTTGAATTTTCTTAGAATAAAGTAATATTTCTTATCTATAATAATAAAAGCATAATATGCTAATTAGACCAGACAGCAGAACGACATTCTGGATGTCCTTCTGGATGAAGCTGAGGCAGTGGGGGGTGAGGCAAAGGTAGTTAGGGGCGATCAGGCAGAGGCATTAGGGGAGATCAGGCAAGTAGGCAGGTGAGTGGTTAGGAGCCAGCAATCCCGGATTGCGAGAGGGATGTCTGACTGACAGCAGTCGAATATTCCCCTAAGGAGTCCTGGATTGTGAGAGGGTACAGGCTGGGCTGAGGGACGCCTACTTCCCTTCTCCCCCTGTGCACATATTTCGTGCACTGGGCCTCTAGTATGATATAGGAGAAGAGAGAGGTAAAAACAAATAATTGGTTAATACGCACAAATTCATATAAAACAAAGGGAATATACACGGCTGCTATAGTCTTTGTTTCTATAATTTGTCACAAGACCATAATTTGTATTATGCTGTGCTTCTTTCATTCTCCATCCATCTTCCCTGTGCCCACAGCCAGCACATCGGTCCCTGAGGATGTACATCAAGTCCTCACCCCCAAAGGGTGTGAGTGCTCAGAGCCCTGCCTTTGTTAGTGTGCTCACACTGTACTTGTGAACGTAGTGCCACCCAGAATTCCTTGGATTGCAACCTTAGACTTTCTGGCCTTGTGGTGCTCACCCATCTGATTTTCCTTTGAAAACTGCAATCAATACCCAGAGCTCCATAATGACCTGCTTCTTTCTTCTTGGTTCAGTGGCATGAAGAGCCCCAAATGAAAGTCTTTCAACTTCCAGGCCAGTGAAACCATTGCTGTGTCCACATGGGACCGTCTCTCACCTGAGATCTAAAACCTTTAAATTAGCAGAGCTCAAAGTTGAAGAGATGGAAAGTCAAACAGAATGAATATAAAATATATGCCCTGGTCATTGAATAATTGGAAAAAAATTAATTCATCAATAGCTCTCTTAAATTTTATTATACAGCATGGTGATTACCAGAAGGAAGGGGGTGAGGAGGTAGAAGAAGGTATTGGGGGATAAATGGTGATGGGGTGGTGAACACACAATACAATATACAAATGATGCCTTACAGAATTGCACATCAGAAACCCATATACTTTGATTAACCAATGTCACCCCAATAGGTTCACATAAAAAGTAAAAAAAAAATGTCTATACCCAATCAAATGTAATACTTTAAATATGGGAGGTAAAAAGAATTAGTTCATTCTGTTACTTAATTTGGGTGTGTTTCTGTTAATGTAGTCTAAGGTTGTGCTAAGTGAAAGTACATGCATGCACACATGCCCTTGAACATGTGTCTGTGTACATATCTGTGTCTGTGTGTGTATGCCTTGAAGTCATCATTTCATACTAGCACTTACTGAGTTTATTGGATTAGGGTCCACCCAGATGACATCAATTAACCTTAAGTAAAGGGTCTTTAAAGGACCCTATTTTTAAGTACAGCCACACTCTGAGGTACTGCAGGTTAGGAGTTTCCAAGCCCTTGAGGTCTTTTTCATATAAACCAGTGGTTGGCAAACCACGGCTCACAAGCCACATGCAGCTCTTTGGCCTTTTGAATGTGGCTCTTCCACAAAATATTACCACAAGTGTGTGATTGAAACTTTATGGCCCATGTACAGAAGTCGGTTTTTGGCCTGGGCAAGTCTATTTTGAAGAAGTGGTTCTAATGCTGAGCCACACTCAGCCGTTTGCCAACCACTGACATAAACTGTTGATGGCTTATATCTCTCATTACTTTCCTGTGTCAGCTTTGCTTCATGCTCACAAGACCTAATCAAGGTCTTATAAATTGTTGGTGGGAGAAGAAATTCAACCCTGGTCTTGTTGCTCTAATCTGACATGCTTTCTATTATACTTTTCTATATGGAAATACCTAATAATTGTTCATGTAGACTGGTTCTCAGCCTTTTCTACCTCACTAAACATTTTTTTTTCAAAAGGCTTAAAAATATGCATAAATTTGAAGCATAACTAACATTTTTATGAATCTATCTATGGAAATAATCATGGAGGTGTAAGAAATTATAGCTAAAAGAATGTTCATTGATACATTGCTTATAATAGTAAATAGCTAAAAAGAACCTAAATATTTAACAATAGGAAATTTGTGAAATAAGTTATAACTAAATGTAGTCATTAACATATTATACAAGAATGTTTATCCTACATTAAGTGGTAAAAGGGAGATTACTAAACATGATATAAAATGGGATTCTATTTTTTTGCATAAAGAAAGTATATGGACACATAATTGTAGAGAAAGGACTAGAAGAAAATAAAACTATCTAAATGAAACTGGGTATTATGATTGTGATGATGTCCCCCTTTACCTATAGTTTCAAACTTTTCTACAACGAGCATGTATTATTTTAATTTTTAAACGATTGCCAGGATTAGAATAGTTACGAACTAATTTTGTAATATTATTTGATGGACTTTGAATAGTACATAAAAGTGATAAGCGACAATATATTAGTATTTTCATTGTGTAGCTTTTTGTGTAAGAAAGCTGCTTTTATCTTTCTGCTTGACCTGTTATTAATTTCTTGCAGTGATATTCCACTATAGTAGCTCTTTAAACTTATTAATTGCCAGTATCTATTTGTATGAATGCAGACCAGGCTTTGTGTTGCTGTCCTCTGGAGAGGCTATTGTAAGACAGTAAGGATAATGACCGCCAAGCAAATATGCAGGGGACGGAAAAACACAGTTCCTGGCATACATATTTGTTAGCGTGCCCCAGTGATGCGATAACAAGGATGGTTTTGCTTCCGGTGTGCGAGAGTATCCCCTAAACTGCAGAAGGTACCCCTTCGGGGCCCATCCTCCACAATGCCGTGCTGATTAGAAAGGAGACCACAGGGAACAAGGGCAGATAAGCATGAAACATCCTCTGCCTGGCCAGTCAGCAATCCCATGTTCGTACGGGAAGTGCAGCTGCAGTTGGGTCAGTGAGTGTTCCTATTTAATTATAATCAAATTAAAATCTAATTTAATTTCTAAATTCAACGAATTTAAAGTCAGCGTGAGTGAAATGGTAAGTATTCCTCTCACATTCTCATCCTCATACATTTCTCTTCCCTCCAGGGTTGGTTCGCACACTGCTCACCTCCCTCCCAGACATTGCTGGTCCGCCCTGTGGAATGTTTATTTCCTTGGAAAGAAACTCCTCTTCATTCTTAACCTGCACAAAGGCATTTTCGCCCTTCCCGTGGTCTTAATGGAACCGGACTCTCTGCTTTTCTTCCTTTACAACTCCGCCTGTTCTTTCACACCCCTGGCCCTTCTAGGTCCTGGAGGAGGTCTGATCCTCCCAGCTCCACCTGCTGCTCCCATACCCCTGACGCCCGGCCCAGGGCCGCCTCCCCTCCAGGCAGGTGCCCAGGGCCTCACACAGCCCTGCACAGAAGTGCCCGAGGACTTGGGTTTGATGCTCTGAGGTTAATCTTGAAACTCAACAATTGTTATGAGCTAATTGTGCCCTCCCCCCAATTCATACCAGCATATTGAACTCCTCACCTGCGGTACCTCAGCTTGTGACTGTATTTAAAAATAGGGTCCTTTGAAGACCTTTAACTTGAGGCTAAGTGATGTTGTTTGGGTGGACCCTAACCCAATATGACTGGTAAGAAGAGGAGATTCCTTTTTTATTTTTAATTTTTTTTATTTTTTAAAATAAAATTTTATTGTTCATATTATTACAAATGTTCCTCATTCCCCCCCCTCCCCCATTGCTTTCCTCCACCAGGTTCCCACCCCACCCTCTGCCCTTTCCCCAACCCCCATTGTCCTCATCCATAGGTGCACAGTTTATGTTCAGTCTCTTCCCACACCCCCCACTCCCCTTTTCCCCGAGAATCGTCAGTCCACTCCCCTTCCATACCTCTGATCCTATTATATTCACCAGTTAATATTGTTCATCAGATTTTTTAATTCCCTTAGTTTTTAGATTCACTTGTTGATAGTTACATATTTGTTGTTCATAATTTTTATCAGAAGAGGAGATTCCTAATGTTATAAAATCCCTGTTAGGGGCAGGGTTAGCACACAGACACAGAAGAAAGACCGTGTAGGACAGAGGGAGAGCCAGCCCTCTGCAATCAAAGACAAAGGCCTCAACAGACACCAAACTTCTAACCTCCAGAAATGGGATGAACTACATTTCTGTGGTTTAAACCAGCAGGGTCTTTGTGATGGCAGCCCTGGCAAACCAATATGACAACGTCCCCTTTTAATTTGTGTTTCTGGTGCAGTCGGATGGGACAAAGGAGCACACACCAGGGTCCCGGGGCCTTGGCTCCCATGAGACCCCACCTTCTAGCGCCTCCCCACCTCCCCTGGGCAGGTTCTTGGCTCCCCCCCCCGCCCCCCCCCCACACACACACACAAGAGCCCTGAGTCCTGCCAAGCTTGCCCTTCCGGCCTCCTCCCCAGGGCAGTGGCTGAGGCATGACAGAGTATCAAGCCCACCTGCGTCCCACCATTGCCCTCTGGCCCTGGTGGGGACGGATGCAGGTGCAGGTAGGGTTGAGATTGAGTGAACACCACCTCGGGCATCTTCAGCATGGCAGTGCCATCTCCGTTCTAGGCTGGCAGGGCCATAGTGTGTGTTTGGGGGGCCCTAGGTGGAGGTGGGTCCATCGCCGACTCTCACGCAGGCACCAAGGGCATCCTGGTGGTTATCTCCCCTTGTTTCTGCTTCTCCTCCACGTCGAAAACTGATTACACCCTTTTCGCTATTTAGGCAGGGGGGTGGGGAGTGGGGGGTGGGGGGTGAGGCGACCACTTCTTTAATCAGATCTTACCCAAATTTTTATTCTTCCCAGCCAGGCCTTCCATAAGGCAGACTGTACCAACTCCGCCTTCTTTCACATCCCGTTTGTCCCTCGGCTCCTTCCTTTAATAAGGGCTGCCCTCCATCCCACAGTTTCTCTCTGAGACAGTCAGACATCATCTCTGGATTTCTCTCCAGCCTCTTACATTGGTGACTTGTGCTTCTCTCTCTGTCCCCACTACCCCCCTTCCAGAACATAGCTCTCTCATTGACACGTCTACCATTCTGACCCCTCCCTCTCTCTCCCTTGATGCCTTCTTCATCTCCTCCTCCTCCTCCTCCTCCTCTGCTGTTTGCCCAGATGTTGCTATTCTCTGGGCTTCTCTCACCTCCCCTTACCCTCACAGCCTCCCATGATGAAGTCCTTCGCTCTCCTGGCTTTAACCAGCCTGTGTTCTCCTGCAGTGCAGGCTCCGGGCCTATGGGACAGGGGTAGCGTGGTGGGGTCAGCATCCCTCAGCTGCACCGCTCACTGGAGCAGAGTAGCCCTAACCTGTGAAAGTCTGTTTCCTCACTTGTACAATGAGACTAGGCATCGTATGGTCTTACTGTGAGGATTAAAATAATTCCGGAGGGAAAAACACAGTTCCTGGCATACATAAATGACAAATAAGTGGCAGTAATCCCACTGTGGCTAATGGTGCTGCTACTTAAAGGGAACGGCTCCCCAGGGCCCGCTGGGTACTGATGAGGTCTTGCCTGCACCTGTTGCCCACCAGCTATAGCGTGAACCGTGGGACCTTTATGCGGGCCCACTGGAGCCTCTTTCTGTCCAGAAGCTCAGCAGTGGGAACTGTTGCATGTTCTCCACTTCCTCTCATGTCTAACCCACCTCCCAGCCAGATGCCTTTGCTTCCTGACCTCATAACCTCCCGTTCCATCTGAGCTGGTCTTCTGAGGTCTGCACATTAAAGAAGCCCATTTCTCCACAGTCTCCCGAACCCAAGCCAGGCCTAGCTAACATTCTCCGTGTGTTCTTGTGCAGTATTAGTTACAACTCGGCTAATACCAGGGGAACACGGTTTGGGGGACACCACCCAATAGGATAAAGGTCTGGTCCCTGCCTACTCTTCTACCTTTCTTCACTCCTGTAAATGCTCATGCCTCCCCAAATGAAACCACCGGCAACTTCCAGAAGGTACCAGGCTGCTCTGGCTTCTCTGTCTGAATTGCCTCTCTCCATCCCACCCTCCTCTGTGCAGCCACCCTAACATCTCTCCCCGGCTCCTTGCCAAATCAGCTACGTCCATTCTGTTGTTCTCTCCTGCAGCTCTGATCAACCTTCTCTATAAATGTTTGCCTCTCAACTTACCAAACTTGACTTTTCAACCATATCTTTGTCCCCACAGCCTGGAGCACACCTTTAGTGTCCATGCAGCCATTGAACAGGTAAACGAACACCAGAGAAGCATTTCATCAGAGTCCCACCAGAGGGCGCGTTCTCTACATTTTAGGGAGAAACAGGGCCAGCACTTAGGAAATCAATTCTTTATGAAAAATCCAGCTTTGTGTTTAATTTTTAAAGTCATGCGCTGTTTATTTAATGGAAACTGAAATTCTGCCATGTTGTACAAGCCTCGAAGCACTGTGCGACTGCCAACTCTTTCTGCTACTTACGGATAATGTCAATATTCATGCTTGTGTAAAAAACAAAATTACACATGGCATTTAATTTTGCATTGTAGGAATTCAGATCACTGAATTTATATGAAACTTTCATATTTTTTAGGTTAATATGTTTGGTAATGTTACTATAGAATTAGTTCAGTGCAAATAGGTTTATGGATTGTCCCAAAGATCTGTTCTTCTAAACCTTCACTTCTTTTCCACACTTATTCTCATTTAACCTCAGTTGTAAAATTAATGGTGTATTCCCACCGATCATCTTGACCTGCCTAATACCACAGTGATTTTCATAAGGGGAGTGGGAGGGGGAGAAACTGATTTTACCAGCAATTAATAGCTACGTACATGCAGTACAAACACACTTAGCACAGATATCATGCTTTCATATTCTGGTAACTCCCTTCCATGCACTATTCCTGACTGGCCTCTAAAGCAGCCATGGGCTCAAGGTTCTGCTTTTAAGGGGAAAATGTTGTTCTTAGCATCACAGAAAGCAAAATGGCACAGCTAGTGGACAGACACAGAGATTGTACTCACTGTCAGTCATCTAGGAAACATGGAGACATTGACGAACGATTAGAACACCATCAGGTAAGAACACCAACAGAACGTGAACCATGTTCTACGGGAGTTCGTTCAGGTACGATGGCTTGACAGAATGAACTGCAAGTAATGCATGCAGTCAGTCACCCTTGGAAAGTGCATGGACTGTCTCGGTCCCATAGCAGATGCCCACATATGGATGCGGGCTCTTTCTCCACAGTATATGCCAGGGAAACGGTATATCTGCTAAGTAAACTGTGTGTGTGTGTGTGTGTGTGTGTGTGTGTGTGTGTGTGTGAGAGAGAGAGAGAGAGAGAGAGAGAGAGAGAGAGAGAGAGAGAGCGATGACATTTGGGAAATCAACATTCATGGAGCTGGAGGAAGACTATGCTTCGTCAGCTTGGCTCTTGCCCATCCCTGAGCCAATTCTGGAAAGCATTTCAGAGCAATTGGCCTGTGTGGGCACCTCTCACCAGCTCTACTCTCATCCCGAGGGCATGAGTTTCTCACAGAACGGAAAGCAGTTTCTCTTCTCCGCCTGGAATCCTCCCCTGACCACAGTGACGTGATGCGCTCCTCCTTCTCGGGACATTCACAGAAGGGTGACTCCAGGCTTGCCGATCCTATTCTCAGAGGAAACCTTTCCTGACCACATGGATTAGGACAAACTTCTGCTAAAAGTTCTCTTTCAGTTCTAAATATTTCTCCTTTGTAGCACTTACTGCTATTGCAATTTTGCATTGCTTTGAAAAGATAAACTGAGGCATGTTTATCATTTAAGAGTTTATTTGAGAAAAAATCTATTAGAATCAGGCAGTGCCAAACTGGTATTTCACTTACAGGAGCTTGGGGAGAGACTTTTATGGAGAAGATGTGGAAGCAAAGTAAGGGAATTATTGATTGGCTATAACTTAAAGTCTGATGGCTGCTTGTTGTCAATCTGTAAGCTTAGGGGAGTTACTGTGTTAGCATCACCTCCATCTGATGGCCTTCTGTTTAACTAATTCAACGCTGGTAATTATTTAATTAAATACGGACTCAGCGGAAAGTGCTAGGAGACCTCCAGGTATGTCTTTGCTCCCCATCACCTAGCGGAATGTCCAGCACAAAGTAAATATTCAATGAGTATTTGTCGTATAAGTGCATGAATGAATATTCCAAAGAATGAGTAAATCATTTTGTTAGGCTGCAGCACTGGCGGATTGTTCTGGGAAAGGGGAGAATAAATGTATGCTTGCTTTTCTCTCAGAGACTGGGGGGGGGGGGGAGATGAAGGGGGAGGGAATGGGGAGGCAGGCAGATGTCCTTAGACTCTGAGCCCTGCTTAGAGCAAAACTCCCTCCCAAGTTTTTGTCAGTTCTTTTAAGCCAGAGCTCCTGGCTTAGAGCGGAAGGTTCTTTGTTCAGGAAACGTTGGGAGATGTCACTAGCTCAGTGAGCTGGAGGTGGAGGGCCAGGCAGGGTGCTCACGGCATGGAAGCTCTGTGATCCCAGTGGGGGACATGCTCGCCCGTTACTCTGTGCTGCGTTAGATGTCATATCTCTTTCCGTGGGAACCCATCTTAGGACGCTAGACTAGAGCTGCACAGGATTGCACTAATTAACAACAACCTCATTTTATCTGAGCCACAAGAGTCACAAAATTCTGCAGCCTCCTGGGGTCCTCCCATACAAATGAAACATCTCAGGGTCCTATGCAGTGTAGTTGCAGGAAGTATCGTCACCACCCAGCTCTTTCACAGGGTATTCCCAGGAAAATGTTTACATGACCTGTTGTCAGCTCTCACCACCAATGTCCCTGTCTTCTTCTCTCCTCCTGCCCATCCCCTCTTCCCCCTGATGTTCCAGCTCTCTCTGAACCACTCACTTCAATTTGGCTACAGCCCAGCCTTTCCTTTAAGATCCTATGAGCCCAGAACTGTTGTCTGTAACTTGCTTTATAAAAGGCTGGAAGGAAACAGAGTGGAATTAAACAAAATAAGAAGCTTTTGACTCACATATCAGACCTGACTTTATTTCTACTGGTCCTCCTTGGCCTGGCCAGATGCTATATTGCTGGAAATGGTCTAATTCTATGTAACAAAAGCCTAATATGCTAAGTGTCTGACCTTTCATTAGACTGACCAGTCACTATGATGTGCACTAACCACCAGGGGGCAGACACTCCAACCAGCAAGTTAGCTAGCTGCCGTGGTCTAGCTGTTTGGGACTGGGCGAGATGGGCTGGACACATCCTGGAGTCCTCCCACAGTCCCTCTCTGGCCCTGATTGTGCACCAGTGGGGTCCCTTGGGCCTGGCCTGTGTCTTCTCGCAATCCAGGATCCCTTGGGGGATGTCGGAGAGCCAGTTTTGGCCCAATTCCCTCAGGCCAGGCCAAGGGACGCCACCAGTGCATGAATCCATGCACTGGGCCTCTAGTTTATAATAAATGTCTTCACTCCTTATTCTCTGTTCTTTTTTAAAAAGGATATATATTTTACTGATTTCAGAGAGGAAGAAAAGGAGCAAAATCAATGATGAGAGAGAATCATCGATTGGCTGCCTCCTGCGTGCTCCGTACTGGGGATCAAGCTCACAACCCAGGCAGGTGCTCTGATGAAGAATCAAACCATGACCTCCTGTTTCATAGGTCAATGTACAACCATTGTGCTACTGCAGTTGGGCATTCTTTAAGCCCACAACCCTCTGTCCCCAGCCCCTTCAACAAAAATCAATTATCATCCAAAGAAGCCCTCCGAGGACCATGTCCTTTCCATTTATCTATGACAGTTTCATTTACGTATGTTTACTTTGTCTTATTTTTGTTAGACTCGGAAACTTGGTGATGCATAGCCAAGAGGTTCCCTAAAGCTGTTATGGCTCCAAGATGAAATCGGCTGCATCTTCAAACAGTAATTTTCCCCACTTGCTGCCTATACTCTTTTGATAGGAAAACAGAAGTCCTAATGTCCTAGTGACTTCAAAGTGGCATAGCTTTCCAGAGATAGATTGTAGGCCAGAACCTTTAGTTCTGAGACTTCTCACTTCCAATCTAGTACACTTTCTGTATAAATCTCTCTAATCTCCTAGCCGGGGAGCTCCTTGAGGGCATGGAAGAGTGATCTAGCTCAGCACAGTGTCTGGGACATGGTAAGATTATGCTTGGTGAATGACTGCTGCTGAATAGACATGCTTCATCTACATTTCCTCAACATCCTTTTAGACCCAAGCTCTCCAGCCTTTCCCTCGGGAGCCAGTGACCAGCTGTGACCAGTAGAGGGCAGAAGAGGAGCAAAAACACTGGCCCTGAAGGGGATGGTTGAAATTTTGCAGCCAAGTCAAAGCCAGAAACATCATGGAATAGAGATGTCATATCTAGCAAATAAAAACACAGGACACTCTGGGACATGCTTAATTGAAAAGTTATTCCTTGTCCTGGAGAGTATTATTCTAAGCGAAATAAGCCAGTCAGAAATAGACAAGCATCGCATGATGTCATGCATATGTGGAATCAAATGAAAAAAATAAACTGTCAAACAAAATAGATCCAGAGACAGAAGCATGGAACGGACTATAGAATCTCAAAGGGAAGGCAGGGGTGAGTGGGTGGGTGGGAAAAGATCAACCAAAGAACTTGTATGCATAGGTACATAACACATGGACACAGACAATGGGGTGGTGAAGGCTTGGGGGCAGGGTTCGGGGACAGGCTAGAAGGGGACATATGTAATATTTTCAACAATAAAGATTTTTTAAAAGTTGTATCGTGTGATGCAAATAAATTGTAAATATAAATAGCAATAAAACACATTTATTATTAAACAACTAAAAGAAAAAGTTATTCCTTGTTTATCTGAAATTCAAATTAACTAGGCATCCTGTGTTTTACCTGGTAACTCCAACAAGTGCCATTGCACATGAACCTGATGCTCAATAAGTGGCCTCGGTCCTCCTGAGGAACTTGTTGGAAGGATTTGACAGTGAAGGTGTATGGGGAGCTTACAAAAATCAGATGTTGACAGTTGAAAGGGGATTGCAACATCTCCATATGCGGGCAATCCGTTTCTCTTCAAGGGCCTGTGGAGCATTGAACAGGGAAAGCTCCAGTGAGAAGGTGCTATTTGAGTGAAGACTCAAAGATTGTGAGGGAGTTAGCCACGCAGATCCCTGGGCAGGAGCAGAATGGGCAAAGGTGGGGGGGTGGAGGAGGGGAGAGGGACGCAGGAGGAAAATTCATGAGACCAACAGGAGAGCAGAGCATGGAGGAACTTCTAGGCGTTTGCTTTCACCGTAAATGTGATGTAGAGCCATTGCAGGGTTTTGAGCGAAGGAGTAACAGACTAAGACTCATTTTAAAAGGATCATTGCTGTTATGTTGAGGAAAGACTGTCGAGAGTGAAACTGGAGAGAGGAGATTGGTTAGGAGGCTACTGCACTAGCACAGGGGATGCAGATCTCGGACTAGAGCGAGAGCAGTGGCCATGGTCAGAAGCAATGAATTCTGGGTATAATTTGAAGGCAAGTCAACGGGATTTGCTGATGGGTTGGGTATGGGATCTAGGAAACAGAGGCATCAGGGATGAATCCAAAGAATTTGGCAAGAAAGGAGAATTGCTGGAGTGGTGTTCCCGAGTAGATGGGAGGGGACTGGACCTAGACCATATCCAAAATAGGACTACAACTAAAGCATTCATATTTCATAAAATCAACAAGAAGGAAGATGCTGCTAAATAAGACAGTAAAATATTAATAATATGTTTGCATCATGAAGACAATGGATACAAAAAGAGAGAGGAGATTGTGAGGCCAACCAAGAGGCAATTGTAATAAGCTAGGGGAGATGAGTACAGATGAAGGTGCTGTACTCTCAGGCTTAAGTACTCAGGGCTCCTCACGAGGGCCCCAGGCATCAGGGGTCTCACTCGTTGACGTGACTTCCTTAAATCTGTGACCAGGGGAGCTGAGATTGGACTGGCATCCATTTGGGTGAGGCACTTCATCTGAGGACTGGGGCCCCAACTGGGCTCAGTTCCATTTCTCTATTTTGGGATGCTCTCCTGCCTGTGGTCCAATGAGTGGAATTGACCAGACGTCCCAAGTTGCTCCATGATTCATGCCTATTCGGTCAGTTATCCTTGGTTGTGGCCTGGTCCTAGTTCTGGGAGGTGCCCTGGGAAGCCAATCATGCAGTTTTGTTTGTTTGTTTGTTTGTTTGTTTTTAAGAATTGTGTGAGATTGGGCTGCCAAAATGGCACTGGCATGCTGATTTAGGTGGCTTAAATTGCTCATGTAGACCAGGGCCCTGCAAAATAAATATTTGCACCAGGTTCTATGTACCCTAAGGATGCCCCTGAGTGTGATACAGCAATGAAGGTTCAATCAAAAAGGTATTTTAAAGAAAAAGGGATTGGATTGTTTATTTGTTTGGTGTTGAGTTTTATGAGTTCTTTGTATATTTTAGAAACTAAACCTTTTCAGAGATGCTGTTTGTAAACAACATCTCCCATCTGATTGGCTGCCTGTTTGTTTTGTTGTCCATTGCTTTTGCTGTGCTGAAGCTCTTCAGTTGATATAGGCACATGGTTCTATATACAGATTTTGTTAATTAGTAATCCACACATGTAACCTATATGTCCAGTGTTGCCCAAACTTTTGACATATGTGTACCTGTTCTATAATTTTCGTAATGCCGAGTACTCATGAGAATGTAGAATTAGGCACAGCTAAGCATGGTGCAGTGCATATCCCCATCAAACTCTGGTGCAACGCATACCCCCACCAAATTCTTCCCGTACCCCTGGGTGTCCGCGTACCACACTTCGGGAAACACTGAGTCACCCCAATAAAATTTAAAATAATAAAAAAAAAAACATAAAAAAGGGGAGAATAGACACACCTCACATTATTGGATATAATGATATCTGAGTGTCATTAGGTGAATTCCCCCACTACCCACAACAGAAATGCCTCCAGCCCTGTGCTTCCCCCCACCTCTTGGCAATGATGGGATTTAGCAAAGAGAGAGCAGGTGGAGCTTTTTAAAGAGCAGTGAGGGAGCTGTAAGGAAGTAACTTCTCTCAAAATATGAAGTCATGGTCAAATATTATGGGGAAGGTGTCAGCCAATAATAATCTCTCCAGAACAGAGCCAGCCAGGAAAGAGGTAAACAGCATTAATTTCTCCCATATGCGTTATTAATCTCAGATCTCTGAGCATAGAGTTCTTACGGATTGATCCAGCCTCTATATGAAAAATAAGCACCCCCCCCACACACACACAATTTAAGTTATTTATTACTTATTTATGACATCACGTTGTGGGTATCTTAAGTCTACTCTAAGATCTTAAAGCAGTCTGTGCATGTTTCACAAATCTCAAACAAACAAGTGAGAGGCAAAACATCAAGGAGTTTTATTCCACTACAAAATGAGTCCCCACACAACTCAGTGTGTCCGAGGTGGGTGTACAGAACCTGAGAACAGAGCTGCGCCTGACTGTGTAGTAGCTCAGAGCCTGGGCACAGGAGCCAGACACTGGTCCCAGCCTGGCTCGTCCACTTCCAACCTCAAGCACGGCATTTTGCCTCTCAGTAGCAGTTTCCTTAGGATCAAAGGAGTTTTCTCCCAGTCATCCCTTCTTCTCCACCCCCCCCCCCCCCTGCCCCATGATTATTCCAACCTATTTCCTTTATTTTACCCTTGTCCAGTGCTTCATAAGCTGCATGGGTTTCCCCCACTTGACCAGAAGTAGATGTTAAAGGTGGAGTCTTCTCACAGGTGGAGGGAATTGTCCAGCCATTTAGAATAAACCCCAGAAAAAACTTGCTAATCTGAAGGCAGTTTGATTTCTGCAACAAGGCTGGTCCTGCGGACTGCTCAACTATATTTCTATTCCATGAAGTCTGTCTCCATCTATTGCTGATTATGGATTGCATAAGCATCGCACTTTTACTTGTTCCCCAATTTGCATTTCTTCTGTTCAATTATTCATCCCTCAGCTAACATAGCATACTATCTTATCAATGTCAATTTAATAATATTTCTGCCTGTTTCTATCGATCACTGCATCTGAAATAATAAATCTCTACTCCAGTCGTTTTCTGTCCCCTCAATTGCTTTCATTGTTATTTCTACTTCTTAGAACCACTTGATATTTGCTTTTACTTGTCTTTGACAATCTCTTCCCACTAGAAGGTTCAGCAACTTGGCTTGTTTGTTCACCATTCTTCTCCAGGACCCAGAACAGTAACGGTCTTGCAATCTATATTGACTGAATAAATGAGTTATAATCATGTGCATTTTCTTGCTATTATTTCCTAAACTTCTGCAGTTTTTAAAAAATGTATTGTATAAAACAAGATGAATAATTTTCATAAAATGCCTAAAAATTAAGACCAATATGGTAGACTAGGAATGGCTCCCCAGTACCATCTCTCTGGGGTGGCAGAGTTGATGGTGCTTTGGGTTTGGTGTTTACCATGGTCTTGGCATCTTTCTTAGGAAAGAAGCTTGTAGAAAACATACGTAAGGAAGCAATAATATTTTTATAAGCATGTGCTCCTACAACTTAAAATCTCATGTACTGAAACAGAAATATAAGAACATGAATTTAGCCCTACAGACATTTTAGCTTGAGTGAAAATTTAGGTAATAATGCTAACTAAAGTGAATTGCAATGGAGGTGATTGGGATCATTTCTTTGTAATATTTAGAGACAAGAGATTAACATCAAGGTCAACGTACTACATTAGCATTTTGACTGAAGCACCCAAATGGCAAAGAAGAGGGCATGGATGCCTCCTGGGTCTTGAGGTATTGCCCAACCTGTACCCTCAAAGATGAAATTACTTGTAGGTTTTATCTTTTACCTTAAAAGTTCACATCAAGTTTCATTCCGTATAATATATCCTTATTTTTGAAATATAAAAACAATGTATTAAATAATAAATACAACATGAGTTAACTGAACACTCCAATAGCCTTTTATCTTGAGTCTGTTATTCTCTTTCTGGTGTACACCACTTCCCTAGTAGGAGTCTGGATTCATTAGAGAATTACAGAACTGGATGCCACTGTGGGGCAGGCTTCTGCTTCCCTAACTCTCTGTTGGTGCTGCGCAGTGCTCTCCCAGGTTCTAGCATGCAAAGCTTCTTTGCATCAACCCCAAGGGCACTTTTTCAGTCTTTTGCCCCATTAACTCCCATTCTACATACTTAGATTAAACTATAGAAACTTTTTGGGAAGGGCCATTATGGTTTCCTTATGATTCTCATTTAACCCACCAAATATCAACATCTAGTACACGTTCGGTATTGTCAGTAAGGCTAGCCTAGGTTCTGCTGATAAGAGAAACAACTCCACAGTCTTAGTGGGTTAACACAACAAAGATTTATTCTCATTTGTTCAAAGTCTATTGCAGGTCCATGTATCTCTACAGGACATTTGTCTCTTATAGGATGGCTCATTGTTGCACTTCACACTCCCACAATCACCATGGAATTGTCAATGGTAGAGGGTTGAGAGATGCAGTTCAATCCTGAAGTGACATGTTGCTCTCATTTTATTGGCCAGAGCAAGTCAGATGGTCATTACTAACTTCAAGTTCATGGGGAAATAAAGCCCTACTGTGTACCTGGAATGAGAGGGACACCAGATATCAGTGGACAACAGAATTACTTGTCACACATACATCTATCTGTTGACCAAATGAAACCCAAAACCTTTTTATTATAATTTCGGTTCTGTGTATAATTGTCAATCTATGGTAGTCCTATTACTTAACTTGTTTCTTGTTTTAATTTTACCATTTCCCTTTGGACCCCATTTTAACAAACACAAAAGACAAAATGCTAATTTAGACATGCATCAGGATAAATTAATTTGAAGTGCTTCCCCATAAGTGTGAAGCCATCATTATCATAACTACACATTAATTGGATGCTTTATCTCATCACATTAATTAAACAGGTCACTAAACCTTATTCCCTCCTCACTCTCCCAATCAAATGTTTAGGTTTTACTAATGATCACTTCACAGTGTAATGATCACTTCACTTGTCTTGCTACCCCCACCCTAGCACGCTAAAACAAATGTAAATATAACCAGAAAACACATTCTATGTAACCTAGGAAAACACTCCTATGTGAGAAACAACATGAATGAGATACTGACATTTTTTTTCTTCATAATTCAGATTAATTGCATTCTTTCATATATATATTATTGATTTTTCACAGAGAGGAAGGGAGAGGGATAGAGAGCTAGAAACGTCGATGAGAGAGAAACATCGACCAGCTGCCTCCTGCACACCCCCCACCAGGGATGTGCCCACAACCAATGTACATGCCCTTGACCAGAATCAAACCTGGGACCTTTCAGTCTGCAGACCAATGCTCTACCACTGAGCCAAACCAGCTTCGGGTAATTGCATTCTTTCATAAGCATTTCTTAGGAGAGACTTCAAGGGGACATGGAAGTGAGGCAAGTGGTTTCCGCTTGTTGAACAACCTTGTTTGCAGAAGAAAATGGGTAAGCTGTTTGCAGCCTTTGAGGCTTCTCACCGACCCCACTGTGGCCTCTGAAGCACCGAAGAAGCTGTGGTCCCGCCCATCTCCTTAGCCCCCATGCCCACGCCCCCTCCACCTAACTTCGGCTACTGGCCCCTCTGTCAACCCTGGAGCCCCTCTTGTCCTTTTCTATCTTTCCCCCATGATATCGACTTTTTGGAAAATCCAGATCATGTGGCTGTAGAGTGTAGTAGAATGTCATTCATCGAATGTCTCATCTGCTAGCTTAGGTGTGGGCAAATTTTGGCCTTTTTTGTACAGCCCTGGAGCTAGGAATCCTATATAATAAAAGAGGTAATATGCAAATTGACCATCACTCCAACACACAAGTTGCCACTGTCACAAGATGGCCTGCAGGCGAGGGCAGTTGGGAGGGACCAGGCCTGCAGGGGAGGGCAGTTGGGGTGACTGGGCTGGCAGAGTAGGGCAGTTGGGGCAACCAGGTTGGCAGGGGAGAGCAGTTAGGAGTGATGGGGCCAGCAGGTGAGGGCAGTTAAGGGGGACCAGGCCTGCAGCAGAGGGCAGTTGGGATTGACCAGGCCTACAGGGGAGGGCAGTTAGGGGTGACCAGGCTGGCAAGGAAGGGAAGTTAGGAGCAATAGGGCCGGCAGGGAGGGTAGTTAGGGGCAATCGGGCAGACAGGGGAGCAGTTTGGCTTCAATCAGGGTGGCAGGGGAATGGTTAGGGGGTGATCAGGCTGGCAGGCAGAAGCAGTTAGGGGCAATCAGGCAGGCAGGCAGGCAAGCATTTGGGAGCCAGCAGTCCTGGATTGTGAGAGGCATGTCCCAGATTGGAGAGGGTGCAGGCTGGGCTGAGGGACACCTCCACTCCATGCAAGAATTTCCTGCACTGGGCCTCTAGTAGTTTTATATTTATAAAGGGTTGTAAAAAAGAAGAGAAAGAAGGAAAAGGAGGAGAATTATGTGAAAACTGTATGGCTTGCAAAGCCTAAAATATTTAGTAGTTGGTCCTATTTTTTTTTTCTGACTCTGTTCTAAATCTTGATGCTTCTTCAAGGTATTATTTAGTTTATGCCTCAGGTCCTTGGATTTTGGGCAAGTTAGAATTTGGTTCCAGAACTATGCTGTCCAATATGATAGTCATCAGCCACATGTAGCTATTGAGCACTTGAAATGTGGCTACTTCAAATTAAAGTGTGCTATGAGGGTCACATCACATCAGATTTCAAAGATATATGATGTAAAATATTTTACAATAAGTTGTATATTGATTGCCATGCTGAAGTAATATTTTAGATATATTGAATTAAGTTCATCTTTAAAATTAATATCACCTATTTCTTTTTTTCAATATAGCTATACTACAAACTTTTAAATTATATGTATAGCTCACATTATGTTTCCATTGGACAATGCTGTCCTAGAGCCATGCTTAAAATCAGGTTAAGTTTTTTGGCAAGACTACTTCAGAGTTGGTCTTATGTACATCACTATATTGTATCACAGCCCGAGACACATTTGTTTGTCCCATTATTAATGACTGGAGGCCCAATGCATGAAATTCATGCAAGGGCCTTGGCCCGGCCCACGGCTGTGATAGGAGACCTCTACTGTGGTCCTTGCCCACTGCCGCCTCTGCGCACCCCTACCCCAACTTTGTCCGGAAGGAAGGATGTCTGGAAACATGTCCAGTCTAATTAGCATATTATGCTTTTATTATTATAGATACTAAGTTTGTTAACTTGATTAAGGTGTGACTGACAAGTACATGTTTCCATCGGAAAGGCACATTCCCCCTTCACAATCTGTACGCTATTAAGGCCACAAGACCATCAGTTTCCTATGACTTTTCACTTTTGGTTCCCACATCATTTGGTGATCCTTGCTTGAATCAGTTATTTCACTAGGGATTGCAAAATGGTGTTTAATATTAAAGAATGTCTTTAATTGTTAACTGGCATTCTTTTCTTTCTCTTTTTTTTTCTTCCTTAATTTTTTTTTTTTTTTTTTTTAGTATCACAATGAACACATCAAATTTTTATTTACTCAGTGTTGTACAATCAAGCACAGTAATTCTTTTTAATACTCAAATCTCCCTAAATTTGCTTATTGGGACTCCCAAATCCTTTTATCATAACTCCATTAATTTTTTAGTGTTTCCTTGCCTTTTGGTACAAAAAGTCCCAGGTCCACCTTGTATTTGCCCTGTCCCAGAAGCAGAATCAGCCATTTCTTAAGAAGCCTCCATTGCTTTTAGTAAGAAACTGGAGGCTCAGTGCACGGATTCACTGATGTGCTGGTGGGGACCCTCAGCATGGCCTGCAGCAATCGGGCTGAATTCGGCAGTCCAAGGCCACCTGCTGCTCCTGCCTGCCGCTACCACTCATCCCAGCCCCGCTGCACCTGCCTTGGGTACATGCCCAGTCAGTCCTGATCAGGTGAGGTGTGCGCCAGCAGCTGTGAGCCCTGTGTCTGGTGCCTGTAGACCAGATGAGTGGCACTCCCGCTGTGGGAATGCACTGACCACCAGGGGGCAGCTCCTGCATTGAGCATCTGCCCTCTGTGGTCAGTGCTTATCATAGCAACTGGTAGGCTTTTATATTTGTAGACTAGAGGCCCAGTGCATGAAATTCATGCACTGGGGGAAGGGGGTGGAGCGGTGTCCCTCAGCCCCGCCTGCACTCTCTTCAATCTGGGACCGCTCGAGGGATGTCTGACTGCCCTCCATTGCAGGCCTGATCCCTCCCAACTGCCCTCCCCTGCTGACCATCTTCTGGTGGCCATCTTGTGTCCATACGAGGGCAACCATCTTGTGTGTTGGAGTAATGGTCAATCTGCATATTACTCTTTTATTAGATAGGATAGAAGCCTAGTGCACAGGGGGAGGAGGGATAGCTGGTTTTCCCTGAGGGTGTCCCGGATCTGGGTGGGGGTTCCCTTTGGGTGTGGGGCGGCCTGGGCGAGGGGCCTGTGGTGGTTTGCAGGCTGGCCACACCCCCCAGGGACCCAAGCAGAGGCCCTGGTATCCGGGGTTTAGTTATCTAATACAATTGAAACTTCGTAGCCTGGAGCGGAGCCAAGCATTCTGCTTGCTCCATGGCAGCAGCCATTTCTGTTAGGATTTATGTATCTTCTATAACTGGAATTCTGTAGCCTTAAGCAGAGGCCTAGGCCAGCAAAGGCAGGTGGAAAGCTTGGCTTCCTCCCTTGCTGGGGAAACCCAAGCCTCCCTCCTGCTCTCTGTGGCCATAGCCATCTTGGTTGGGTTTACTTGCATATTCACTCCTGATGGCCTGGTAGACGTGGCTGGTGGGCGTGGCTTGTATATGTAGTGGAATGATGGTTAATTTGCATATTTCTCTTCTATTAGATAGGATGGTATTCCCAAACCAAGATAATATTGTTAGATGTGGTCAAAGTTAGTAGGGTGACACTGCTTTTGGCCCTTCCAGTAAACAGAGCTAGAAAATATAATTTAAGAAACAAGCTCATATTGATATTTCCAATTCAAGTTTAATATTGTAGGAGTTTTTCTTAACTTCTTTTATTTTAAGTTTGTACTTCTTTTCCATGTACATTAAAACCATCACTTGATAAAACATGAATATGTTTTCTTATTGCTTTATCCTACATAATTTCAAAGTTTCAGTTACAATATTACAACTAACATTAACCACACTGTGTGATGAGTTTAAGATTTCTTTGTAGATCTTTTAGCCTCAGAATATTATATACTAGGAGTATATATTCAGAGTAAGTTAAAATATTTATCCAAAGTTTTCAAAAGAAACTTAAAGAAATTATTTTCCCTGAGAGGTTATGTTATACATTTGATAGACAGTTTCATTTATTTCTGTTTGTGTTCCATTTTAGGTTTTACTTCCTATTTCTTTATTTTTGAATATGAAAGACATTTACATGGTTCAGAAGTCAAAACCATTACAAAAGATTAAACTCAGAGATCTTGTGCCATCCCTGTCTCTTTACCCTATTTCCACCCTACTTGTAGGTAACTATTTTCATTAATTTCTGGTATATTGTTCCTGTCTTTCTTTAAAAAATATATTTTATTGATTTTTTTTACAGAGAGGAAGGAGAGGGATAGAGAGTTAGAAACATTGATGAGAGAGAAACATTGATCAGCTGCCTCCTACTGGGTGATGTGCCTGCAACCAAGGTACATGCCCTTCACTGGGATGGAACCTGGGACCCTTCAGTCCACAGGCGGACACTCTATCCACTGAGCCAAACCAGTTAAAGCTCATTCCTGTATTTCTTTCCCCCAAACACAAAAATAACACACACATAAATAAAACCACATGCATTGTCTTATGCCCTGCTCTTTCTTGTTTAACGTGTCGTGGAAAACACTCCCTATCACAGAGATGACAGAGATCTTCCTCCTTCTTCCTTTTTTTAAATTGCTGAAGAATACTCCACTGCGTGGATGTACTCTAGTTTATCAACAAGTCTCTTACTGGTGCACATTTCTTCTGTTTCCAATCATTTGCTACCACCAAAATTACATAGTGAATAAACTTATGTCTATGTTGTTGGTGTTTGTGGAAATGTAGCTTCAGGGTAGATCCAGGAATCTAATTTTTAGAAACATCCCAAGTGATTTTATGCACAGCCAGGTTTGAATTCTGTTGCTTACTGTGTATGGGAAAAATGGTATCCAGGAGCCCAGTCAAATAGTAGCCCTAGGATTTTCAAATAGCAGCCAGAGCTGTTAACATTTTTTTTAAAAAAAGAATAAGGGATGGGGCCCTGGCTGGTATGGCTCAATTGGTTGAGCACTGTCCCATGCACTAAAAGGCTGCTAGTTAGGTTCTGTTTGGCCACGTACCCAGGTTGCAGTCCACCCCTGATGGGGGGCATGTAGGAAGCGGCTGATCCATGCTTGCTTTCACATAGATGTTTCTCTATCTCTCTTCCTCTCTAAAAATCAATAACAATGTTTTTAAAAAGAGGGATGGCACCCAGCTGGTGTGGCTCAGTGGTTGAGCGTGGACCCATGAATCAGGAGGCCACAGTTCAATTCCCAATCAGGGAACATGCCTGGGTTGTAGGCTTAATCCCCGGGGGGTGGGGGGAAAGCATGTAGGGGGCAGCCAATTAATGATTCTCTCTCATCCTTGGTGTTTCTATCCCCACTCCTCTCTCTGAAATCAATAAAAACTTATATATATATATATATATATATATATATATATATATATATATATTTTTTTTTTTTTTTTTTTTTTTTTTTTTTTTAAGAAAAAAGGGATGGGGAAAAATGAGGAAACAACAGGTAAAGAAGCAAGGTCCTCATCATCCCGAATCCTCCCCTACCGTATCTAGTCGAATGTAATTGAGTAATATGAATGGAGGTTTCCCTCTGGAGTTGTGTCCCCAAATCATCATGTTGGTAACAAGGATGCCCCATGTATGTGCACATAAGTGATCCAGATTTGAGCAGTGAAGGACTCTCAGTTTGGATGCTTTGAACCTCAAGTAGCCCAGGGGCATCCAATATGGCATCTATTGGGCAGTGGTTTGCATAGGTTTGGAGCTCAGGTTAGGAGTGTTGGCTGTAAACAGAGCTAGGTATTCTGTTACAGAAAAGATTAATTCAGGAGAAAGAAAGGTTTGCAATCCAGTTTGTGCAGACAAGGTGAGAGAGAAGCAAAAGAAGAAGCAGGAAGCCCCCTTTTACAGAGGGGAAGAGCAAGTTGAGGGGAGGGGCTGTTGCAACCATAGAGATCTGTTGGAAACACGGAGGGTTTTCCCTGCAGGGCTTTAGTGATTGACAGGTGGTGTCAGAGCTCCTGCCACAGACCCTTGTCTAGGTTGAAGGTCTCATCTACTTTGACAGGTCATTAGCATATAGGTTACAGAGTAGGTGAAAGTTGATTGAAGGGAGGATTAGAGTGAGAAGGCACTTAAGATGGAACCGTGGGGAACACCAGTACTTAGGAGGCCAGTAGAGGAGCCCAATAAAGAACATATGGCTAGAGGGGCAGAAGGAAGACCTGAGAAGACAAATCATTAAAGCCCGGGAGGCTGAGTGCCACAAGAAGAAAACAGTTTTCAGGGTTAAATACTGTTGAGAGGTGAAGGAAGATAAGGCTAAAGGGTATCCAATGGATTTCGCAACAAAGAGACCAGCAGTGTGACCTTTGGCTCAGCAGATTCAATGCTGTGATGGAAACAGTAGCTGCTGAGAGTGTTAAGGAAGGAAGTCATCCTCCTTTAGATGAATCTTGGTTACACTGGCGTTTTGTCAGTTGCAGCAAAGAATTTTTCTTTGCAAAGCAATAAAAGTGTACATTTGTACCCAATGGGAGGAAGAATCAATTTTAGTATTTCCTCAAACCTTTGGTGCTGGCTGTTGTTTATATTAGAAGCTAGCCTAAGGTGCCTTTGGATTTAGCAACAGTGTATGCTTAAGTAATTTCATAATAAGTTGTACCAAAATAGTAATGTAGTGATATATTTTATCCTTAAAGAGCACTGTGATTTTCAAATAGTAGCCCCATTAAGTATGAGAATCATGGCCCCAGAACAATTTTTAAAACTTTGTTCCTCCCCCATCCCCGTCTATACTTTGTAGGCTGGGCTAAGAGTAGATGCTCCCCTCCTCCTCCGCTCCGCCCCCCCCCCCCCCCCACACACACACACTTGTGAACAGGGGAGCAAAAATTTCTTTCTGCTTAAAGAAATTTGGGAGTCCAGGGGGTACTCACCGAGAAAAAGATGAAAAGGACTTTGAATGTTACCTAATACTGTGGTTTCCAGATCTGGCAGAGCATCAAAATAAACAACCTTAACTTGCCTTAAAAGACAGAACCCTGGGCCCCTGCCCTAGATCCAGATACAATGGGTGGAATAGGGACTAGAGATCTGCACCTTGAATAACTGCTTTTGATGATAGAAATCCAACTCCTTTTTTTAAAAAAAATTCTTTATTGATTTATTGAAATAAAAATATATTTCTCTCTTTTAGTAAGAGAGGAAGGGAGAAGTAGAGAGATTTTAACATCAATGATAAGAGAGCATCATTAATCAGCTGCCTCTTGCACGCCCTCTACTGGGGATGGAGCCTGCAACCCGGGCATGTGCCTTTGGCCAGAATTGGACCTGTGACCCTTCAGTCTCTCTCCACTGAGCCGAACCGGGTAGGGCTAAATCCAAGTCCTTATGGAAACAGAGGCCCCAAACAGTCAGGACTAGTCTCAGATTGGAGATTCCCGTGCTTTGGCTGGGGGCCACCCTCCTGAAGGGCATCTGGAGTTTCCTTTTGGGAGGGCTTGCTTTTCCGGGCTGCCTAGGCTCACTAGACGTGGCCTTGCCCCATGGTTCTTGTCTCCGTGGTTCTGTCTCCGAAGGAGATGTCCTGGGCTAGCGGTCCAGCAGGTGCCACACATGCCGCTGCCCAGCGGGCCGATTTCGATTTCTCCCAAACACCTGGTTCCGCCCGGACACTGACCCTCCCCTTCCCTCCCCGCACCCCGAGCCCGGTGCACACAGCCCCGCCCCTCCGCGCTCGCACTGACGTTCCCGGAAGTTGACTGTTTTGCAGCCGCGAACCTGATTGGCTGATGAAGGGCGCTACCCAGCACGGGTTTGCCCGGGTTTGCCTGGGTAGGGTTGAGTTTCAGAGAGTTGAGTTATGGCCCCCAGGAACAAGCAATTGCGCGAACTGCAGGGACCTCTGCTCCCGTCCAAGGCCCTGGTGCCGGAGAACGATGACTGCCTGGAGGAGGAGGAGGAGGAGGAGGACGAGCCGGAGTTTGTGGACGCCGAGGAGCTCTGCAGTGGGGGCCTCAAGGCCGGCAGCCTCCCGGGGTGCCGCCGCGGTGAGGGAGCCCGGGAGCCTGGGGGTGGCGTGGGAGGTGCATGCACCGCTTTGTGGGTGAATCTTTCTATCCATCCAATCTTTCCAAAAATCGGGACTTTTTTAAAACGCCGCGGGACGCAGGAAAAATTGTTCGAAAGCGGGACTGTCCCGCCAAAAGCGGGACGCTCTGGTCACATTAGGCAGGGTAAGGCGCCCCAGCGCTATTCACAGACTCCCTGTGAGACAGCCTGGCTGTTTTGTTCTATTTAAGATAAAATTATATTGATAATATAGTAGCAGTAACTTGAGTGAATACTATGTATTAAGCTTGTGCTTTGCGTGTATTATCTCTTTTAACGTTTACAACTCTTTGAAGTAGTGAATCGGGGGCTTTTTAACTATTTCCATATCCTGCCTGGAGTCAAATACATGATTTTTTTTTTTTAAAGCTGCTTAGAAAACAGGCGCCCTAGCCGGTTTGCTCAGTGGATAGAGTGTCAGCCTGGGGACTGAAGGGTCCCAGGTTTAATTCCGGTCAAGGGCACAAGCACGGATTGTGGGCTCCACCCCCAGTAGGGGGCGTGCAGGAGGCAGCTGATCAATGATTCTCATTTATGTTTTTATTTCCCTTCCTCTCTGAAATCATTAAAAATATATTAAAATATTTTTTAATCCACTCATCTCTTGATGGGCACTTGAGTTGTTTCCAGATCTAAGATATTGCAAATTTGTAAATTGTGCTGCTGTGAACATAGGGGTGCATACATTCTTTCTGATTGGTGTTTCAGATCTCTTAGGATATATTTCTAGAAGTGGGATCACAGGCACCCAAGAAACACCATCAAGGTAGCATAAATTCATTAACCTTGTGTTAATACTATTGATATCCGTGTTTAGCATGTGTAGTTTCCTATGTTATGAATTATACTTATGACTGCTGTTTAGAATATTTTACTATTTAGACCAATGCCATCCAGTGGCATTTTCTGTGATGATGGCATAGTTTTATATTTGTGCTGTCTAGTACAATAGCTACTAGTCACATATGGCTATTGAGAACTTGAAATGCAGCTAGTGCAACTAAGGACCTAAATTTTAAAATTTAATTTAAATTTATTTTTTAATTTTTATTATTATTAAAAATAACTTTTTATTGTTGAAAGTATTACACATGTCTCCATTTTTTCCCCATTGATTCCTTCCGGACCACTCCCTTCCCCCCACCCCAGGCCTTCACCACCCTATTGTCTGTGTCCATGTATATGCATACAAGATCTTTGGTTGATTATCTCCTATCTACCCACCCTCCCCTGCCTTTCCTCCAAGATTCCACACCCTGTTCCTTGCTTCCATGTCTCTGGATCCACTCCATTCATCAGTTTATTTTGTTACTTGGATGCTACATATGTATGAAATCATGTGATACTTGTCTTTCTCTGACTGGCTTATTTCGCTTAGCATAATACTCTCTAGGTCCTCCCATACTGTCTCAAAGGGTAAGAGATTCTTCTTTTTTACTTCTGCATAGTATTCTATGGTATAAATGTACCACAACTTTTTTATCTACTCATCTATTGATGGACACTTGAGTTGTTTCCAGATCTAAGCTATTGTAAATTGTGCTGCTGTGTACAAAGGGGTGCATACATTCTTTCTTAGGCTATATTTCTCGAAGTGGGATCACTGAGACAACTGGCAGTTTCATATTTAATTTTTTGAGGAAACTCCATACTGTTTTCCATAATGGCTGCACCAGTCTGCATTACCACCAGCAGTGTACTAGGGTTCCCTTTTCTCCACATTCTCACCAGCACTTGTCATTTGTGGATTTGTTGATGACAGGTGTGATGTGACACCTCATTGTCATTTTAATTTGCATCTCTCTGATGATCAATGACTTTGAGCATTTTTTTCATATGTCTCTTGACCCTCTGTATGCCCACTTTGGAGAAGTGTCTATTTAGGTTATTTGCCCATTTTTTAATTGAATTGTTTGTCTTCCTTTTGTTAAGTTATAGGAGTTCTATATATATTTTGGATATTAATCCTTTATCAGATGTATCATTGCCAAATATGTTCTCTTGTACAGTGGGCTCCCTTTTCATTTTGATGGTGTTTTTTTTGTTTGTTTGTTTTTTGCTGTGCAGAAGCTTTCTATTTTGATGTAGTGTCATTTTTAAATTTTCTCCTTAGTTTCTTTTTCCCTGGGAGATGTATCCATAAACATATTGCTATGAGAGATGTCTGGGGTTTTGCTGCTTATAGTTTCTTCTAGGATTTTTATGGCTTCTGGACTTAATTTAAATCTTTTATCCATTTTGAGTTTATTGTGTATGGTGTAAGTTAGTGGTTTAGTTTCAGTTTTTTGCATGCATCTGTCCAATTTTCCCAATACCATTTCTTGAAGAGACTTTCTTGACTCCACTGTATGCTCTTGCCTCCTTTGTAATATATGAATTGAGTTTGTGTCGATTTCTGGGATATCTGTCTTGTTCCATTGATCTATATGCCTGTCCTCGTGCCAGTGCTCGACTGTTTAGATTACAGTGGCTTTGTAGTATAACTTGAAGTCTGGTATTGTGCCTTTTATTTCTTGTCTGATTGCTGTGGCTAGGACTTCCAGTACTATGTTGAATAAGAGTGGTGACAGTGGACATCCCTGTCTTGTTTCTGTTCTTAGGTTTGTTATATATGGCCTTTATCACGTTGCGATATGCTCCCTCTCTTCCCACTTTGCTGAAAGTTTTTATTAAAAAAAAAAGGTGTTAGATTTTGTCAAATGCTTTTTCTGTGCCTTTTGATATAATCATGTGATTTTTGCTTTTCAATTTGTTTATGTGATGTATCACGTTTAATGATTTGCCAATATTTCCCAGCCTTGCATCCCTGGAATAAATTCCACTTGGTTAGGGTGTATGATCATTTTAATATATTGCTGGATCCGGTTTTCTAATATTTTGTTGAATATAGATGTTAAAAAAATTCTTGTTGAGGATTTTAACATCTATATTCATCAGGGATATTGGCCTGTAACTTTGTTTGTAGTGTCTTTATCTTTTGGAATTAGGATAATACTGGCTTCATGAAAAGAGCTTGGCAGTGTTCCTTCCTCTTGGATTTTTTAGAATAGATTGAGAAATAGGGGTATTAGTTCTTTGAATGTTTAGTAAAACTCCCCCATGAAGCTGTCTGGACCCAGGCTTTTGTTTGCTGTGAGTTTTTTTTTCTTTCTTTCTTTATTACTGCTTTTATTTCATCAGTTGTTATTGGACTATTAAGATTTTCTGATTCTTCCTGATTCAGTTTTGGGAGATTGTATTTTTTCTAGGAATTTGTCCATTTCATCCACAATGTCCATTTTTTGTTTCTGATTTTATTTATTTGGGTCCTCTATCTTTGTTTCTTGATCAGTCTGCTTAATGATTCATCAATCTTGTTTATCCTTTCAAAGAACCAGCTCATTTTTTGTGTTATTTTTTAGTCTCTATGTCATTTATTTCTGCTTCAATCTTTATTATTTCCTTCCTTCTACTCACTCTGGAATTTTCTTGTTGTTCTCTTTCAAGTTTTTTTTTTTTTTTTTTTTTTAAGTTGTAGAGTTAGTTTATTGTTTATTTTTCTTGTTTTTTTGAGATAGGCTGGTAGTGCTATGAACTTCTCTTTCAGGACTACTTTTGCTATGTCCCAGAGATTTTAGGTTGTTCTTTGTTCATTTACATTTTTTTTCCCCAGGAAGTTTTTTATTTTTATTTTTATTTTTTTTATCTCATTGGTTACCCATTCATTGTTTAGTAACATGATATTTAACCCAAATGTTGGAATGTTTTTGGGTGTTTCTACTGTAGTTGACTTCTAATTTCATTCCACTGTGATCTGAGGAGATACTTGATATGATTTCAATATTTTTGAACATTAAATATTTGTTTTGTGTTCTAACATGTGGTCTACCTTTGTGAATGATCCCTGTATACTTGAGAAGAATGTATATTCTGCAGTTTTGGGGTAAAATATTCTATAAATGTCTATTAAATCCATCTGATCCAGGTGTTCTTTAGAGTCACTATTTCCTTGTTAATTGTTTGTCTGGAAGGTCTATCCAGTGAAGTCAGTGGAGTGTTAAAGTCCCCTACTATGACTGTATTGTTGTCGATCTCTCCATTAAAGTCCCCTATAAGTTTTTAAAATATATTTAGGTGCTCCTATATTGGGTGCATTTATGTTTACCAGGGTTATATCCTCTTGTTGGATTGATCCCTTTAGAATTATATAGTGACCTTTGTTGTCTTTTGTGATGGCCTTCATTAAAAAATATATATATATTTTATTGATTTCAGAGAGGAAGTGAGAGGGAGAGAAAGAGATAGGAACATCAATGATGAGAAACAATCATTGATCGGCTGCCTCCTGTTCGTCCCCTACTGGGTACTGAGCTCACAACCTGGTCCTGTCCCCTTGATCAGAATCAAACCCAGGACCCTTTAGTCTGCAGGCTGACGCTCTCTCCACTGAGTCAAACCTGCTAGGGTTTGACTATCTATTTTGAATGATAGCCTTGCTGGATATTTTTATCTTGGTTGCAGATCCTTGGATTTCCATAACCTTGAGTACTTCATGCCATTCCCTTCTGGCCTGTAGAGTTTTTAATGAGTAATCAGGTGTCAACCTTATGGAATATCTTTATAGGTAATAGTTTGCTTTTCTTTTGCTGCCTTTAAGATTCTCTTTTTGTCTTTAATTTTTGGCATTTTAATTATGATGTGTCTGGGTGTGGACCTGTTTGGCTTCTTCTTGCTTGAGGTTCTCTGTGTCTCCTGAACTTGTGTGACTTTTTTCTTTACTAGGTTAGGGAAGTTCTGCTATTATTTCTTCAAACACGTTCTTTATCTCTTTCTCCTTTTCTACCTCTTCTGGCACACCTGCTATTCTAATATTGTTATGTTTCACATTGTCCCCCAGCTCCCTTAAGCTGTCCTATTTATTTATTTATTTATTATTTTTATTTAGGTGTCCTGTTTTTTTTTGTTTGTTTGTTTTTTAATTGTTTTTTTCTTTTTGTTTCTCTGATTGAGGGATTTTTTTCAATCCTGTCTTCTAATTCACTGGTTCCAGCCTCAACTTCCCCTAATCTGCTGTGTATTTCTTCCAATGTGTTCTTTGTTTGTGCTATGCCATTCTTTATTTCTGTTTTCCTAGTTACTATATCTTTTTTTTTCATGCTGTTGAGCATCTTCACCATCATTATTCTGAACTCTATATCAGATAAATTTTTTATCTCCATTTCATTTTTCTCCTTTGTGGAGCATTCTCTTATTCTTTCATTTGGGGGTTGTTTCTTTGTCTCATTTTGGATGCCTGTTTGGTTTTGTGACTCTGTATAGGTAGATCTGCTGCACCCCTCAATCTCTGGTTCTGAACAGTGTGTCAAACTGTTTCTGACTAATTAGAATTCAGGGGTCTTCAAACTACGGCCCGCGGGCCACATGCGGCCCGCAGAGGAGTCTGATCCGGCCCGCCAGATTTTTTGGGCAGTGAGCGCAGCCGAGGTGTTACAGTAGGAATTAGTAGTTCATATAGTCCATCCCTCCAGCTCTCTGAGGGACTGTGATCTGGCCCCCACTTTAAAAAGTTTGAGGACCCCTGAATTAGATCAAGCAGAGACTGAGATCTTCCAGAGACCACCCATCAGGAACGCCACACCTTGGGGCAAGTTGTTTTCCAATAGGGTGGGTCAGCTATCTTCCCCCCAGGCAAAGTTGCCAGTATAGCAAATGTCTGTGTAACAAAGATAACCTGTGCTGCATCATAGAGCTTCTGAGCTCTAACCCCAGAGCCTCTGTTCTAGCTTCTGCTTACACAGCTCCAACCCACTCTGCCCTCCCTCTGCTGGAGCATAAGGTGAGTGGCTCTACACCTTAACGGGTGTGTTGGCCCTTTAAGAGGGTGTGTGAATTTCCACCAGTCTCTTTCTGGAAGATAAGCAGTCCTACAGCTTTACACAGCCAGATGTTATGTGGGTACCTTTCTCAGTTCTAGTGCTCTCTGCTTGGGGGCCCAACTTAGAGATTAGATCCCACAGTTCTCAGTGGCAACCCACCTCACATGAGATCTCTCTCCAGGACTTCAGTTGCTGTCTGTGGGCACCCAGCCAGCCCTTTCATGCCTCCATCCCTCCTACCAGTGTCTATGTGGTCTCCACTTTTGGTCCTTAGGTATCAGGATTCTCTCCTGCAAGTTTTCCATTGATTATTCAGAAAGTTTTTCTGTATTTTAGTTGTAATTCCAGTTTGGTCCGGGAGCAGCATCCACTTACTCAGCCGCCATTTTTAATATCCTATATAGTTTAAATTTAAATATGATAGTTACACGTGAGTGGACAGCACAGGCTTAGACAATTTTCAAGCATTTGTGGAGAGTTTAGTAATTTATCCTAAAAGTATTAGTGATTAGCTACATGTTCCAAGCAAGGTGTTTGTGGCAGGGATACCCTGGAAAGATATGATGATAAGGTTGCTGTCCTAATGGAGCTTGCTAATCTAGTGAATTAAACAGACATTCTTTATGTAATCACAGGAGTAACTATAGTGTTACTCAGTGCTTAGGAGAAATAGTAAGCTGTGCTGGAGTGCTTATACTCGTGAGATTCAGTGCAGGCTTTCCTGAAGAAGATGGTTAAGCTGAGATAAATGGGATAAACAGTGAAGAAGAGAAAAGAAGAGAATGCCTAAGGCAGATGGAACATCTTATTCAAAGGCCTGGTGGTGGGAGGGACCATGACATTTTTTTTTTTTTTTAGAAACTGCATGAGGGTCAGTTTTAGCTGAAGTCAAAGTAGCAGAGAGAGGACTACTTTTTAGAAGAAGAGCAGGCTTTTGCCATGCACCATGCTTACCTCTTGGAGCTCAAGGACTAATGAAACATTGCCTATGCTAGAGGACTTACAGGGTAGTGACGGAGACAGAGAAACAGGCAAGTGGAATATTGACACCCTAATGGATGTCTGTACAGGGTGCTGTGTGTGTGAGGCGGGGGCAGAGGGGAGCGCGGAGGAGTTACAGAGAATGAAGAATTTGGTTTAAAAATAAAAACATTGGGAAAGAGGTTTTAAAATATACTAAATAAACTTTTAATTTTTATTTTTAGTTGTAATTTCTGATGAAAACACTGGAGAGGAGTGTGAAGTGTCTGGACATTTTCCATTAACGGGTCCTTGGTGGCGAGTGAAGGTACAAGTAAAGCCTGCAGGATTAAAGAACTATCAAGTTCAAGGATTTCCATCGTACTTTCTACAGTCTGATATGTCACCACCAGATCAAAAACACATCTGTTCCCTCTTTCTTAAAGACTGTAATGTCCACAGTGACACTATAACTGAATTTTTAGCTTGGGTAAATGCAACATTAGGCTATGAAAATCTCAACTTTGAAAATCTTAGGGAAATTTTGAGAACTTTTGAGGAAAAAAAAATGAAGAATGGTAAAAATCAATCTACACAGCAAGATTACAAGATGTGCTGTTCTGTGGAAAAGACAAGTAGGTGTGATTTTTATTATCAAGTTTAGTGTAATTAAGATACTTACTGATTTAAGTGTTTTAAATATTGCCACAATGATATCTTGGCATAGTATCTTAATTTTTTAAAAAATTAATCTTCACCTGAGGTTATGTTTAGAGAAGGGTACGGGGCGGGGGGGCGGGGGGGCGGGGGGTGGGGAGAAGAGGGAAGAGAGAGAGAGAGAGAGAGAGAGAGAGAGAGAGAGAGATCAGTTGCCTCCCAGGGATTGAACCCGAAACCTAGGTATGTGCCCTGCCCGGGATTCAAACCCAAAACCTTTTGGTTTATGAGATGGTGCTCCAGCCAACTAAGCCACCCAGCCAGGGCCATAGTATTCTTGTTTAAATTGGTTTGATGAAAATGTGTTTATATTGCTTTTGAAGTATGTCATTGACATTCCAGGTTCCTCATCTTTAATATGAAGAGACTGAGTTCTAGCTGGTTTGGCTCAGTGGATAGAGTGTCCGGCTATGGACTGAAGGGTCCCAGGTTCTCTTCCGTTCAAGGGCACATGCCTGGATTGTGGCCTCGATCCCCCATAGGGGTTGTGCAAGAGACAGCCAATCAATGACTCTCTCTCATCATTGATGTTTCTCTCTCCCTCTCCCTTCCTCTCTGAAATAATATATGTATATATTTTTTTTATAAGAAGAGATTGGATGAGATGATCTTTAAGTGCCTTTCTAGCTCTAAAACTATGATTCTCTCTCTCTAACTTTTGTGTCCATAGGATTACTTTGAGACATTAAGAAAAAGTTGAGTTGTCAATTACTCTATTTAAGAAGTCAGAAGAGAAAGACAAGAATATAAGTAACCATTTTGGAAAAATTTCAGTCAAAATGATTTAAAATATTTTAAAAATATGGTTATTTGGGCATTCACTTATATGGACAATTTCAATTACTAGTTATTTTAAATAAATTTGTCCAGAACACCATCATATGACTTCAATGACAAAAGGATCACTGTTACAATAAAATTGATTATAAAGGTTAATATTTGTATTATTTTTATATTTAGCTTTGATTTTATCTTTATGTCATTGAGTCAAGAATTTTATTCTAATTATTTGCAAACAAAATGAAACAAAAGATTAGAAAGTTACCTAAGCATTTAAAGAACATAATTTTTGGTGTTAGATACAGTGAAAACCATCTCAGTACAAATAAATTGTTATAATATGAATTTTCTTGCTGGTTAAAGTAAATTTATTAATCTCTCTTTGATTTGGATTTCTTGAGGGAGGGGTACTACATAAGAAAATCCATGAAATCAGAGGTTCTATGAGCTCATTTGTATGTTTTGATGTGTTCTTTTCTCGTATCCTGCAGTTCCATTTATAAGTGTAATGATAGCATTGAAGTTTCCAAAAATAATGGAATTCCTTCCAGTTCTTCTGCCTCGACATTTTAAGCAGCTCATAAGCTCAAGTTCTGAAGAGGTATTGGGAAAGATAGAAATGATTTTAGGTATACATCCATGGAAGCTTGGATTTAGAAAAGTAAGTAAAACATCTTTAAAATTTAGCAATCTTAAATAAGGCAAAATTTCTCAAACTTGACAATTTTTGTATCTCTTTTAAAGGAAAAAAAAGTTGTATAGACCTCATTGTTTATGTGTTTTTCTTTCTTTGGTAAAAAATGTTTTTATTGATTTCAGAGTGGAAGGAAAAAGGAGAGAGGGATAGAAACATCAATGATGAGAAAGAAGCATTGATTGATCAGCTACCTCTTGCACATACACTCCCCACCCCCTACTGGGGATCGAGCCTGCAACCCAGGCATGTGCCCTGACAGGGAATCGAACCGTGACCTGCTGGTTCATGGATCAATGCTCAACCATTGAGGCACACCAGCCAGGCTAATGCATGTTTCTTTGATTATTACAAATTAAATACAAACTTTTAAAAAAAATCTTCAACTGAGAATATGTGGGGGTGTGTGTGTGTTTTAAATTGATGAGAGAGAGAGAGAGAGAGAGAGAGAGAGAGAGAGAGAGAGAGAGAGAGAAATATTGGTGGTGTCCCATACCTTCCACGACTGAAAATCAAATTTACAACCTACGTATGTGCCCTGACTGGGAATTGAACCCACAACTTTTTGGTGTATGAGACACCAACCAAGGTCAGGGACTAAATAGAAAGTTTTTGTGCTTATAGCTCTTATGCAATAAATGTATAAAGGAAAACAAAACAACAAAATAAATGCCATTCCCATAATTAATAATTTAGTTACATACTTTAATTTAATATTGCAAAAATTTTTTGCTAACTAATTGCCATTTGTAACTTGAGTATAGATCTCATTGAAGATACAAACTCTTATGAATTTGGCAAATGCATTCTGCTTTGCAACTCAATCCTGTACTTTTTTTTTTTTTTTTTTTTTTTTTTTTTTAAATATATTTTATTGATTTTGTACAGAGAGGAAGTGAGAGAGATAGAGAGTTAGAAACATCGATGAGAGTCATCGATCAGCTGCCTCTTGCACACCCCCTACTGGGGATATGCCCGCAACCAAGGTACATGCCCTTGACCGGAATCGAACCCGGGTCCCTTCAGTCCCCAAGCCGACGCTCTATCCATTGAGCCAAACTGGTCTCGGCTCAATCCTGTACTTTTCTATTAGGACTTTTAAGAACTTTCACTGTTGCCAAGACTGGTTTGGCTCAATGGATAGAGTGTCGGCTTGGGGACTGAAGGGTCCCGGGTTCGATTCTGGTCAAGGGCATGGACCTTGGTTGCGGGCATATCATCAGTAGGGGGTGTGCAAGAGGCAGCTGATCGATGACTCTCATCGATGTTTCTAACTCTCTATCTCTCTCCCTTCCTCTCTGTACAAAATCAATAAAAATATATTTAAAAAAAAAAAGAACTTTCACTGTTCATATTGGATAGCATGATATAATTCATTTTTTTTTAGTTGTTACAACAATATGATTTAAGAACTACTACACTTCTGTTATTATTAGACACCAAGAGGCTCCAGTGGCATTGGAAACCAAACATGGCACCTAAATTTTAGCTGTGCTTGGTTAAAGGTGGCTTTCCAAATGGAAATACAATTTAAAAATTCTGATGTAATTTTTCGATCCCCACGAATGTGTACAGATACCCTCCCTACCCTGTTTGAAAAGTACAAGAATAATGAATTTATTTCTTATATAAAATGACTGGTTTCTATATGCTCTGGAAAATAAGATCCCGGAATGTTAGATTATTGTATATATTTATTCAGTAGAGAAGCAATCAGAGCCGTGAACATTCTGGGACTAAAGTAGGAAAAGGAAGCTTGAAGTTTCACTGTTGATCATCCAGAATAAAGACTTGTACTGAGGTGTTGTATTAATTTGCTAGGACTGCTCTAACAAACACCATAGACTAGGTGGCTTCTTATACAACAGAAATTTATTTTCTCACAGTTCTGGAGGCTACAAGTTTAAAATCAAGGTGTCAACAAGGTTGATTTC
Organism: Pipistrellus hanaki; assembly: GCF_964339955.1. NCBI lineage: Eukaryota > Metazoa > Chordata > Mammalia > Chiroptera > Vespertilionidae > Pipistrellus > Pipistrellus hanaki. The sequence goes on along the minus strand of NC_140505.1, from coordinate 132,620,918 downwards.
TTCAGAGGTGTCTCTCCTTGACTTATAGTCTTCTTGCTATGTATTCACAGGGTCATCTTTCTCTCTGTAGAGTTATTTGTGTCCTAATTTCACAAATCACATTGGATTAGGCCCTCTCCAGAGACCTCATTTTAACTTAATTACCTCTTTAAAGACCCTATCTCCAAATATGGTCACATTCTGAGGTACTAGTTGTTAGGATTTCAACATATGAATTGGGGGTGGGGTTGGGTGGGTACAGTTCAGCCCATAAACATGTTTATAGAGGCTCCATGAAAAAAAAAAAAAAAGATGGAGCTGGTGGAAGACCTGCTAAGTGTATCCTGATGAAGGAAGTTCCTTGCCTCTTTTGTAGCCTTTGGGCAGAATCTATACTAATAATAGAGGAATATGCAAATTGTCTAGGACTCCATCACAATTAGGACCAAACAGTAGGCTGCATGGGGTGACAAGGCTGGCAGGGGGTTAATGAGGGACGAACAAATGACTGAACAGCTGGCTGTGTGGGGTGACCAGGTCAGCAGAGGGTTAGTGAGGGACTGAAGAGCAGGTTGCATGGGGCAGTCAGGCCAGCAGGGGGGGTAGTTGGGGGTGACCAGGCACAGGCAGTTAGAGGTGATCAGACTGGCAGGGGAGTAGTTAGGGGCAATCAGGCAGGCAGGCAGGTGAGCAGTTAGGAGCCAGTGGTCCCAGATTGTGAGTTGGACATCCCCCAATGGGTCCCGGATTGGAGAGTGTACAGGCTGAGCTGAGGGGACCCTCCCCCAATACATGAATTTCATATACCAGGCCTCTAGTTGCTAATAAGCACAAAGGAAACTAAAGAAACCAAGTAATCCAGCTGGCATGGCTCAGTGGTTGAGTGTTGACCTAGGAACCAGGATGTCAGTTTGATTCCCAGTCAGGGCGCATGCCCATGTTTCAGGCTCAATCCCCAGTGTAGGGCATGCAGGAAGCAGCCCATCAGTGATTCTCTCATGATTAATGTTTCTATCTTTCTCTCCCTTTCCCTTCCTTTCTGAAATAATATATATATATATATATATATCACTTTAAGTGATAGACACACTGTACAATATGTAGATGATGTTTAAAGAATTATAGACCTGAAACCTATATAATTAACCATTATCACCCAATAAATAAATTAAAAAAAAAAAAAAAAAATATATATATATATATATATATATATATATATATATATATATATATATATATGAAACCAAGGAAATGAGGTAATCATTAACTTCACAGAATGTAATCTAGAAAGGAACATAATCATGGGACATTAAGTTACTTATCTGAATCCTATTTACACTGACTTAACCCAAATTGATTAACAAAATGTATACTGTAACTTTTTTCAAAAATGAGAAGGGGAGAAGCACATGAGAGAGAGAGAGATCTTCTGTAGAGAAAGACTTTCCATAGTAGGGAATTAATATGGGGGAGAGGGAAGTAGGAAAGGATAAAGAGGGTCAAATATATGGTGATGAAAGATCTGACTTTAAGTGATAGACACACTGCACAATATGTAGACGATGTTTATAGAATTATAGACCTGAAACCTATATAATTAACCATTATTACCCAATAAATTTAAAATAAAATTAAGGAACATTATAAACACTACTTAGAAATGTGGAGAAAAATTCCAGGAGAAAAAAACTGAAAGTGTTGAAAGTGGTATTGTTAGAAGGCATGGGAAGGGTAAGGCAGGGGATTCCTCTTTTTAGTGATAAATCTCATGGTATTATTTGACTATTAAAATTATGTGTATTGCTTTGAGAAAATGTTTTTAATTTAAAAATTATATAGAGCTCCAATCACAGGACAGTCAACAAAAAATTAGTGATATATTAGGTACAGAGATTTTTTCCTCCATGTAGTTGAAATACATGTCTTCTGGGACTTAAAAACTTATTAACAAATAACATTGTTTTTACTGTAATTTTAATACTACTCATGAACATGTACCATTTTTATAAAGCAGCTTGAACTTTATTTTCTTAAAGATCACCTACAGGGAGCTGAAGCTTTTGCAATGTGAGGCAGGTTGGACAGCATTTTGTCAGTGCCCGTCTCTCCTCCTGCTGATGAGTGATGTGCAGAAGAATGGGTTGAAACTCTATTCTAAGCTGAAGCAGCTGTGTAGAGAGCATGGGCACACGTATGTGGAAGGACCTGACTTAGCTTCTCAGGTGTCAAAGCAGATGTCTCTTTATGATGTTTGGGAGTGTCTGGACTTTTTGAAGGATATCAACGTGGTGACCTATGAGAAGGGCCGTGTGTTCCTTGATGACCTTTACCAGGCTGAGAAAAGCATTGCCTCTTCCATAGGCGACCTCATGCAGAGGCCTCCGTGGCGTTTGCATGTCGATGTCAAAAAGGTGCTCGCGTCTATTCGTACCCAAAAACCCAAGGATTCAAGAAGGGGCGATCCATTAAACGAAAGTAAGCCCGAAGAAACCTTAGAAACTTCTGAGGCCAGCACCCAGGACAGTGGTGACCATATCTGGTATGATGGTGAAGATGAAGGTAATGCCGAAATACCCGACGATCAGCTGGACCAGGACCAGGTGGCTGCTTTGGAGATGGTCTGCTCCAACGCCGTGACCGTCATCAGCGGGAAAGGCGGTTGTGGGAAGACCACAATTGTGAGCCATCTTTTTAGGCAGAGGGAGCTGTTGGAAAAAAGCGAAGTCAAGAAAGCTTGTGAAGACTTTGAACAAGACCAGGATGTACCAGAAGAGTGGGTTACCTTTACCCAGCAAAGGCCGCCAAAGGCGGACAAGGCTATAGAAGTGTTACTTACGGCACCTACAGGGAAAGCCGCTGGCTTGCTGAGACAGAAGACTGGTTTTCACGCTTACACACTATGTCAGGTAAAACCTTTTACGTTTCTTCTCGAGAGGAAACATTTGCCTTAAAGACAGACTTTGTTTAATTAATTTAGTTTTCATTTCTTCATGATGATATGTAGGAAATATGAATGCTTTTGCTTAATAGACATGTTGAATATAGTTGCAGTAGAAAACTTAAATAGACTACTGGTTACAAAATAATTACAAGGATGTAAAGCTCAGCATAGGGAACAAGTCAGTAATATTGTAATATTATGATACCAGACAGGTACTTGTTGAAATATTAGGGCAACACTTTGTAAAGTACATAATTATCTAACCACTGTGCTGTCACCTGAAATTAATACAGAATAATATTGAATGTAAACTGTAGTTGAAAATAAAAATTTAAAAATTATGTGTAACCGTTTAAAAAACCTTTATATACAATATATGTGTACTGAACTTACAATATAGAAATGTTTCTGGAATGATAGAGACCAACCTATTTAAGATTATCTGGCTGCAATGTTACAGATATTTACTTAACTATATTTTTAAAATAGTGAATATTATCACCTCTGTAGTAAATTGTTTTTAGTTGTTGGTGGTTTTTTATTTTTATTTTTTATTTAAAAAATATATTTTATTGATTTTTTTACAGAGAGGAAGGGAGAGGGATAGAGAGTTAGAAACATCGATGAAAGAGAAACATCAATGAAAGAGAAACATCGATCAGCTGCCTCCTGCACACTCCTTACTGGGGATGTACCCGCAACCGAGGTACATGCCCTTGACTGGGATCGAACCTGGGACCCTTCAGCCCAAAGGCCAAAGCTCTATCCACTGAGCCAAACCAGTTAGGGCGGTGGTGGTTTTTTTAAAAATGTTAAGAAAAAGTGGTAGGCTGGGAAGACAGCACTTTGTTTCCAGGATGGAGTGTTACCACTGGGGGAAGAGGCGGACCTAAGTGACTGGGTAGCTCAGGCCAGGAGAAGGCTGTATTTGGGAATGGAAAAGGCCATAGAGAGCTCTCCTTGGCCAAAAGTAGTAAGGGGAGGGTTGAAATTTTTGCAGTGGGATAGTGACATATACAAAGCCTGTTACACCCACCAAGTAGTTGTTAGCAAGCACTTTTAAAAATTATTTGATCATTTTTTTGTTTTTAGATTTATTTGATCTCTCTATTCACCTCTATAACTTTTATGTTCTCTATTTCTTTAGTCTTTTTCCTATGTTACTCTACCTACATGCTTTACCCACCCCCTCCAATTTAAGAGTTTTGTTTTCAAGTTACATGTTTAAAAATTTTATTTTGGGGGAGGATAAATTTTATAACCTGAACTTAAGAAATGCAATACTTTACTTGTAGGTCAGTTACAGCTTCTATTTTTGGAAGAAGACAATGAACGAGGACAACTGCGAGAATAATCCATGGAGATTTTCTTCAGTGAGAGTTCTGGTGGTGGATGAAGGGAGTTTGGTATCTGTAGGAATCTTCAAATCTGTCTTAAATTTATTGCTTGAGCACTCCAAACTTTCTAAGCTTATTATCCTCGGTAAGTTAAAATATTGCTGGAATTCTAATTGCTTAGTACACAGATTGTGGTTAAGTGGCGGTTTATACAATTCACTGCTCTAATATCGTATCCTACAGGTGGGAAGTCTTTGGTCAAAGCCCATACTGAAGCTGCACTGAGTTCAGTTTGACCACTCTCTCTAGCAGTTTGGCAGGTTCTTCATGTTAGCCAGGGAATTAGCATGCTGGGATATGAATGAAATAGATATGAAGGGTCACTGCTGATCACCTAAACGATGACTATAAAAATGGTAAAAATGTCACAGATCCAAAGAAAATAAGGATGTCAATTTATTTGGAAGTAATAAAATATCTGAAGTATAGACCTCTTAAAAGTAATTTTATTATTTTTAAGCTAATAGCGCAAATTAGACCTCACCAGCCTCTTAAGTCCTTTCCATTTCTGGCGAGATTCAGTTAGGTTCTATTGGGTATACTGTCCTATAGACTGTATGATTTAATGGAAAAAGAAATAGAATTGCTGTGTGAGAGTCAAATTCTGTATAAGTAATATTTTTATATATTTGAGGATATTTTATAAACTGTTGATTCTATTAAAGGTTTGAACATTCTCCCATCTTTCCCCTAGAAAGTAGTTTTTCTTATCTCTATGGTTGATTGGTTTGTTTAAAGTAAAAAGATATTTAATAGAGAAAAATATCATCATTACATTACTAGAATTTATCTGTTAGCAAATGCATTTCGTTTGTTTATTTTGTATTTTATCTGTTTATTTTATTCGTTTGAGACCATAGATTCTTTCATGTTTAGTAAGACATTGAGCAAGATTGAATAAATAACAGCTATCTCAGGCCTATTTTTTTTCTTCACATGTTGGCCAAAATATATGTCTTTACACAGTTGGCCTGTGATTATAGGTAGGAAAGAAGTTTGACACAGATTTTACCTTGATGACTTATTGCTATTTTTATCTTATATTGTTTAATCTGAATGGTATTTTTGTATGTGGAATATTTTTAAAGACTTAATGTTCTCAAGTCACTTTAAACAAATATTTTGGGGGAAGGGCTTTATTTATTTATTTTTTCAGTTAGAGTAAGTCTTTTTTTTTTTTTTTTTTAATATATTTTATTGATTTTGTACAGAGAGGAAGAGAGAGAGATAGAGAGTTAGAAACATCGATGAGAGAGAGTCATCGATCAGCTGCCTCTTGCACACCCCCTACTGGGGATATGCCCGCAACCAAGGTACATGCCCTTGACCAGAATCGAACCCGGGACCCTTCAGTCCCCAAGCCGACGCTCTATCCATTGAGCCAAACCGGCTAGAGTATGTCTTTATAAATATGGAATATATCAGTAGGGCGAAATAAAAATAATTCCTACATTTCAGGATCACGGTTACCTAAAAACTATATCTATTCTTCCCCCCCTCTCCCCTTTTAGGTGATATTAGACAGTTACCCAGCATTGAGCCTGGCAACTTACTGCAAGATCTTTTTGATACTCTTAAGCCAAGGAATTGTGCTATCGAACTAAAGACAAACCATAGAACAGAATCTGAGCTAATTGTGGACAATGCTACAAGGTATAATATAACCAACATTTTCCTTTTTTTCTTTCTTATGTTAGAAATAAAAGGTTAAAAAATACATATTAGCCGAAACAGGTTTGGCTCAGTGGATAGAGGGTCGGTCTGCAGACTGAAAGGTCCCAGGTTCGATTCCGGTCAAGGGCATGTACCTTGGTTGTGGGCACATCCCCAGTGGGGGGTGTGCAAAAGGCAGCTGATCGATGATTCTCTCTCATCGATGTTTCTAACTCTCTATCCCCCTCTCTTCCTTTCTGTAAAAAGTCAATAAAATGTATTTAATAAAAAAAAAAAAATTACATGTTAGCTTTTTTTTGTTAATTCTCACCCAAGGATATTTTTTCCATGTATTTTTAGAGAGAGTGGAAGAGAGGGGGTGAGAGAGAGAGAAACATCAATGTGAGAGAGACACATTAATTGGTTGGTTGCTTCCCACACAGGGATCAAGTCTGCAACTGAGGTACCTGCCCTTTACAGGAATCAAACTCAGGACCTTTTAGTCTGTGGGCCGATGCTCTATGCATTGAGCCAAACCAGTTAGGGCCATATTAGCTTTTGAATTAACGATAGTACATTTGTTATGCCCTTTTAGCAAACCTATCCTATCCTTCAGATATATACATATACCTTTCCCCCATAATTAGAAAAACAAAGGCAGTAGTTTTTCATTACTGGCCCAGTAATAAAATTTAAGAGTGAATGTGATTTCAGAGAGTACATGTGGATTAAAGTTACATCAATCTTGCCCTGGACAATCTTGCTCATTGGTTAGAGCGTTGGCCTGTGGACTATAGGGTCTCGGGTTCAATGCTGGTTAAGGGCATATACCTCAGTTGCAGATTCAATCCCAGCCCCAGTAGGGGTGCTAGTGGGAGGCAACCAAATAATGTGTCTCAAGTATGTCAATGTTTCTCTCTCTCTCTCCTCTCCCTCTCCCCACTCTGTCCTTTCCACTCTCTCTAATAATTAATGGAAAAAAAATATCTTCATTCCTTGTGTGAGGATTAAAAACAAAAAGTTACATCAGTCTTAGTGACTAGAATGTGCCCAAGGGGAACAGAGACTTAAAAACGAGTTTATTAGAGTTCAAGGGAGAATTTGGGAAAAGATTTCCCATAGTTTTTGCAAGAGACCTCAGGTCAAAGCAAAATAAATGAATATGGCATTTTACTCCTTTTTGAATTTTGGTGGCATCCATGGCATATTCCTCTCCTTAAAATAGAAAAGAACCCTTATTCTCTCATAGTCTTTGCACAAGTGTTTAGAGTGGTAGATGATATGGGAATTCAAATCATTGAGAGATGGGTTTACTCATGGGCCAAGATTTATCTTTGTTTTGACTTTCTTTTATAAGGTATTTTTTTTTTTTATTGCTTGAATATTTCCTTGGTTGGGGATCAGCAAAAACTAGAATATTAAAACCTACTTTCTCCATACCCCTGTCTATCCTGGGTTGGATAGTGTGAGTAGAGGAAGAATTGATAGGAAAAGGGGAGATGATGTAGGTTTATATTAAAACACTGGAGGCCCAGTGCACAAAATTTGTGCACTTAGAGGGGGTGAGGTCTCTCAGCCCAGCCTGTGCTCTTGGGGGATGTCCAACTGATGGCTTAGGCCCGCACCTCTGGGGAGCAGGGAGTGGGCCTAAGCTGTCAGTCGGACACCCTTAGCACTGCTGTGGAGATGGGAGAGGCTCCTGCCACCACTGCTACACTTGCCAGCCATGAGCCTGGCTTCTCGCTGAGCGTGGGAGTGCACTGATCACCACGGGACAGCTCCTGCATTGAACGTCTTTCCCCTGGTGGTCAGTGCGTGTAATAGCGACCAGTCATTCTGCCATTCGGTCAGTTTGCATATTAGCCTTTTATTATATGGGATTATGAAAAATATGCAATTGGATGTGTTATATTCTTTTTTAAAATATATTTTTATTTGAGAGAGGAAGGGAGAGGGATAGAGAGAAACGTAAGTGATGAGAGAGAATCATTGACCAGCTATCTCCTGCATGCCCCTTACTGAGGATCGAGCCCTCAACCTGGGCAAGTTAACCAGATTGAACCTGGGACCCGTTAGTCTGCAGGCCGATGCCATATCCACTGAGCCAAACCAGTTAGGGAGGATGTGTAGTATTCTTTTCTTATAACATTTCTGCTCATTTTGGGGATGTTGGTCGATGATTGATCATTTTTAAGTCTAAAAATCTTAGGAAAATCTAAAGCACATTAGATTTCAACTCAGTTTTATCTGAAATTTAGGAATGCCATTTATTAACCTCTTTCTTTAAAAAAAAATATATTTTATTGATTTTTTCACAGGGAGGAAGGGAGAGAGATAGAGAGCTAGAAACATCGATGAAATAGAAACATCGACCAGTTGCCTCCTGCACACCCCCTACTGGGGATGTGCCCGCAACCAAGATACATGCTCCTGACTGGAATCGAACCTGGGACCCTTTAGTCTGCAGGCTGACGCTGTATTCACTGAGCCAAACCGGTTTCGGCAATATTAACCTCTTTAATACCATTTGGGCTGAGCTGTGTGCCTTTCATCATTTCTTTGTAATCATCATCAAATATTTATAATCCCAGTGATACCAGATAGAAATATATTACATGTCCCGGGTCAGAAGCAAAATAGGAAATTTGTGGTGATTTTCAATCCCCCAGAAATTAAATCTGGGATATATCCAGCAGGGCCAGCCTTTTTCCCTCTGCTTTCTTCCTTCCAACTCTGTTGGGCAGGTTGAAGATGACGCAGTAGGGTACCATTGCCTTTGATAGCCAGGCTGGTGTTAGGTCATAGGGAGTCAGTCATCTTCCAAATAACCCAGGGAAGACTCTATGATGTCAAGGCACCTTCCCTTTTCTCTATTTTCTGATATAATTTGCTAGTCTTGGGCAATATAAGAACTAAAGAGGGTTGGGGACAGAATAGAAGGAAAGAGAAGATGCAGATACTTGGTTCAACTGGGAAAATGAGGCCACTCATATATGATATACACAGAAGAAAGGGAAAAAGAAAGAGTAAATGTAAGGATAAGACTCCAAAGAGTCCAAGCTAATTCAAATAGACAAGGATATGGGGCCAAATAGGCCCAAGTAGGCTGCATAGCTAGCTCCCTTGCTTCCTAGCTCTGTGGCCCTGGGGAACCCACTGCAGCAGACTAAGTCTCATGTTGCTCACGTGCGAAATGAGGCTGTACCTACCTTGGGTGGTTCTTTTGGAGAAATGTAGATCAAGTTCTCAGAATGGCGCTTAGTGAACTCCCTGACGATTTTTTCTAATGCTTTTAATTTGCTAGGGGTGGGTATGGATTGCTGAATGTAACATTATGGTCTGGCCAGTTCTATTTTAAAAATTCATTTACTTATTTATAACGGGTAAATGAGTAGCCTGTTAGCAAATATTAATTATTGTAATGACATTATCTCTGGTTTTATATAAAAAGGTACATTTTTGGATATTAAAGTTCTTGGTGTACTATTTTACCTGTTTTTAGAATCTCAAAACGCCAATTTCCAAAATTTGATGCAGAGCTGAGTATCTCAGGTGATCCAACAATCCCTGTCTCAGTACAAGATAAAACGTTTATTTTTGTGAGACTCCCAGAAGAGAATGCTAGTTCTCAGTCATCGAAAAGTGATCACCACTCTCGTAAGTATAAGCTGGGTATGTAGGGTTACATGTTTCAGTATTGTAATATAGATATTAAAGGGCTAGTTAGAATGTTATTTGATGGTAAAGTAAGTATTGCTGGCGAAAAAAAAATCAGGCACTGAAAAGAAAGGAATTTATCATCGAAAGCAGATTACCCTAGAATTTTGTAAAGAAGTTGTCACATACATACTAAGAGCTCAATAAATATTTGATGAGAGGATAAATGGATGTAGATGATTAGTTTAAAATAAAATAAAACAAAACAAAGCTCCAGTAATCCAAGTTTATTCAGGAGAAGGCATGTCTTTTAAAAAAAAATCTTTATTATTATTAAAAGCATTGCCCCATTGACCCCCTCCATCCCACCTCCAGCCTCCACTTCCCTTTCCCCCTCCGTCCCTTAATGCCTGTCTTAATGAAGTTTTTCTTTCATAGCAATTGGAAAAGTAAATGTGTTTGTTATTTTCATATATTTGTGAAACAAAAGTAATGGCTGTCGGCTTTTGCCAAGTTGAGTCCTAATTCTGTCCTATTTCTTACTAAATGGACAAGCATCACTTCTAATTACGGGCATTGGGACGACATTATGACAGTGTCGAGGAAGAGCATAGGATGGGAAATCTTCACCCTTATTTATGTATATGGTCCATGTCACATCACTTACTGGTTTGTAAAATGGGAATCAGGGAGACAGGGCCTGTGGTGCTGTTGTGAGGGTTGAGGCATTCATCAGCTTGGAGGCACTACATACATTTTTTTTTTTTTTTTTTGTGAACAATAGATAATAACTTATTCCAAATGAACCATTTAAACAGATTAAACCTTTTGATCTTTATTTCTGTTATAAACTTACTTAGAAAACTTTTTGTAGTAGTATAATGGCTTATTCAAAATTGAATTAGTGAAGATTTAAATGATTGTTATTGAAGATTTATTATAGTTGGCACAGTTCTTGAAGGATATCCTTCCTACTTAGCTCCTTTCACTCTGTGTGCGACATTAAGTGACATAGAATTTTAGCTTTAAGGCTTTCTTCCTTTGTGTGTGTTGCCATGTGTTACAACACCCTGTTTTCTTTTTAATACATGCCTTTTGGATTTTTTTTTTTTTTGCTATAGAAATAATTTATAACTTAAAGTCAAGTGATACCAAAGTATTTGAAGTAAAAATTAATATTTCCCAGTAATCTTCCTTTTGCCTGTTTTCTCAAGACAACCCCATAAAGGTCACATATAAGGTAAGGGCTTAGTGTTTATCTTTTTAAACATCATATCCAAAAACAAGGTATATTACTTATTTTAGTTTTACATAAATTGGATTATAAGTTGCACACTGTTTTGTGATTTTTAAAAAAATTAAATATATTATGAGTAATGAATAGATAGTATTTAATGTCATAACAGCTTAGTTAATATAGGTACTAGTTCACATGAAGAAAATATGACATAGACAGTTAAGTGACTTGGCCTCTTTGCCACTCCATTTAGATCTACCTAAAATATGGTTAGTTTATTTTTGGCACCCGTTCTTTATATTAATGAAAATGTACTTTAAAAAATTGTCTGTTTCAGAATGGTAGCAAAACTTAACTGATGTTGTTTTTCTATCTTTATTACAAACTTCAGCTGGAAAATTAGTCTTCTCTTTAAGAGAATTGAATAAGTACTCCTTAGAGAGGCAAACAGAGCTTTTTCATTAATAATTAATTAGGTTGTTGAGTAAATTATTCCCATCATTGCAGAGTACAAAGACCTAAGACAGGCTTTATAGCTGGGTTAGAATTTTACAGGTGCTAAAATGTGAGCCAAACACATCTTAGAACCAGTGAAATACAGTGTGCGTATTGATCAGTGAGATGTAGAGAGAGTGGAGTAAGTGAGGAGCAAAGCAGCGTGACCCTGTATGTGTAGAAGAGAACTGGACTCTGTGAGTCCTTGGGAGCTCCTGTTCTGGAAGCCAGGGTTGGCCGGAGTGAGCTGAGTATTGGCTAGTTTTTAGTGATCATCCTCCCTCCATCTGGAAAATGAAGTGTCAGCTTGAAGCAGGGCCTCCCAAGGCCTGATTTCTTCCTTCTCCTGTGGTTCACCTGCTGAGGGAAAGGCACACTAGCTGGAGCATTCTTACCCAAGTTGTTACGTCTTCTCTCTCATGAGAAATGTTTGTGTTTTGTAATATTGCTAAGAGAGCTTAGAGGAAGCCTGCTTCTCAGTGCTTTGAGGAAGGACAAGTTGTAAGTGGATGCTGTCACTGTCAGTGATCCTACTCCAATTTCCATTGGGAAAAGTACCTTTGCTTCCAAAAGCCTCAGTTTCACATTCCTAACAAGGATGTTATCATTGGTGATAGTCGAACTATTTACTAGCTGGTAGGTTATAGTCTCTCTGGGAATGGGTGCCCCTGCTGTGCTAGGGTTAAACTTTTAGTTGCTGAATCATGGGGAGGCGTGGCAGTGCTGGGGGAGGAAAGACCTGATTGGAGTGGGGATGGGGCATTATGGAGTTTCGTCTTCCAGCCATTTTATCCCATACTAGTGTCCTGGTGCATGGATCCATGCACACATTGAAAGGAAATGAGTTAGAAGAAATCTCTATATATAAAAAGGCAATGACTGAAACGACCATTTGATTGGTCACCATGCGGTGCTAGCATAGATGCATAGACACAGATAAAGCCTATGAGTGAACTAAGAATGAACAAGACAAATACACCTTCACAGAGCTCGCACTGTAAGAAGGTTAGGTCAGGGATGAGAATTCAAAATTGCCATCAGCACAAATCTGAGGTATTGCTTCTCAGAGTGGCCAGAGATACACCTGGTAGGGGACTGGGAGCATGACTGAAGGGTTGGCACCAACGTGAAGGCGGGCCGTTCTGGATTTCCCAGTGGAGCCAGTGGCTACCTAGGAGGAGAGCTTTTTATGCTGACTGGCATGGAAACTGACCAGTCAGAACCTAATCTGGGTGAACTGCAAGGAGCCAATGGCTGCCTAGGAGGCAGAGCTTTTGATGCTGACTGGCATAGAAACCGACCAATCCGAACCTAATCTGGGTGAACTGCAAAGGCAGAACCTAAGGTGGGGGCTGAGGAGGGGTTCTAAGGGCAACAGGTATTTGGTATAAGGTGTAAGAAAATGGTTCAATTTTTTAATAACTGATTTGGCACTGTAGTGCATATGCCTGGCTATCAGTCCAGATATAGGGGTTATGTATTTTTGTCTGCCAAGAGTATCTCCTCCTGCTGAAAAAGGCTTTTCCCTCCCATTTAAGCAATCCTATCCTATATAATATATCTATACTACTAAAAGGGTAATATGCTTATTAGACTGGGTTCACCGGCTATCTTCCAGACATCCGACTTCCTTCCTGACAAAGCCATGGTGGTGGGGGCCGAGGCAGAGGCAGTTAGGAGCAATCAGGCCAGCAGGGAAGAGCAATTAGGGGCGAGATCAGGTTGGCAGGGGATGGCAGTTGGGGGCAAGATCAGGTCAGCTGGGGAGGGCCATTGGGGTAACCAGGATGGCAGGGGAGGGCAGTTGAGGGCACTAGGCAGGCAGGCAGGTGAGTGGTTAGGAACCAGTGGTCCTGGATTGCGAGAGGGCAATCGGACATCCCCCAAGGGGTCCCGAATTGGAGAGGGTGCATGCCGGGCTGAGGGACACCCTGCCCATGCATGAATTTTATGCCTCGGGCCTCTGGTATTTTAATATTGCTATTCATATCTTACTGATGAAAAGAAAATAGTATTCTACTGAGTCTCCTGTCTATCTACTCCAGGACTTCTGGGAGGATCAAATGAGATGAGGCATGGAAAAACGCTTCACAAACATTTGGTTAAATTGTAAAATGTTTGCACCTGGCAATAAAACAAGTCTGTTTCCTGGGCTGAAGAAACTCTAAGGAGGCTAGTAGCTAGGGAGAGGAAACTGGACATTGCTATGTGACATCATTACCAGCACCCACAGCCACTGTTTCTGGGCTGCACTGGGCTGTGGGTTGCATTTTGCATCATGAGGTTTTGGCAGCATTGGCTGCAATTTAGTAAGGTGTTGCTCCGGGGTGGTGGCGGGCAGGGCATGTGTCCCACTTGGGGGAAGCCGAGTGTTGGTTTGTTGGCGCCAGGTCTGTGGTGCATTTATTTTTAAATGGCTAGTGCACATCATGGCAGCTCCTGCATTGAGCGTCTGCCCCCTGGTGGTCAGTGCACATCATAGCTACCAGTAAGACAGTCGGACACTTAGCCTTCTATACATATAGATTTTATGCTGGTATGCATTCACTAAATATCAGCCTTGGACATAATATATGCCTCATATGAGTGTTATGAAGATGAAATTTAAGTGTAATATGCAGAGCTATTCTCAAATTTTAACTCACTACCACTAATACTACCAGAGCTTAAAACAGAAGGAAGTCTTGCCTTAGTAATTCTGTTCCATATTTTGTTCTCTTGTTCATATTTTATTTATTTATTTAAAATATCTTTTATTAATTTGAGAGGAGGGGAGAGGGAGAGACAGAAACATCAATGATGAGAGAGAATCATCACGTGGCTGCCTTCTGCATGCCTCCTACTGGGGATCGAGCCCACAATGTTGGCCTGTGCTGTGACTGAGAATCAAACCATGACCTCCTGGTTCATGGGTTGATGCTCAACCATGAGCCACACCAGCTGGGCCTCTTGTTCACATTTTAAATTCAGCGTTCACAAATCATCAATGAATACAGTTATTTTATTACAAACTAGGAGCCGGCTTGTGGCTGACCTCTCTGTTGAGGACAGGGTGTCTGTCTCCACACTCTTCTATTGCTCTGGCTGATGCAGGGAATGAGGTTGATGTTCGTGTGGTGAACTTGTATTCTGTTTGGTGAGATGTTTTCCTGCACCCTTAGCAGCAGTTCTGAATTCATTTCTTCAGTGTTGTAATTTGGTGCTTTTCCATGTTAACTGTTTTCTCTTGAATTGTCAGATTTATATAATGCTGTTAAAACTTTACTCGAAGAAAAGGACCTGAAGTGTGCAAAAACATCACAATTTATTGCATTTAGAAGGTAAAACATTTGCAATATCTTAATGTCTTTAGCTTGTACATCTTATTAATATAGATTCTGTGTGAATGAGAGTCTCTCTTTTTTTTAATCCTCTCTGAAGATATGTTTTTATTGACTTTAGAGAGAGAGAGGAAGAGAGAGGGAGAAAGATGTGAGAGAGAAACACTGATGTGTTGCTTCCCATACCTGCACCCTGACTGAGGATCGAACTGGCAACCTATGTATGTGCCCTGACCAGGAATCAAACCCTTAACCTTTTTGTGTATGGGATGAATGCTCCACCCAGCTGAGCCATACCAGCTAGTACAGAATAAGAGTTCCTTCTAGTTCATCACTGTTAATTCTCTGTCTTATTTTGAGGTATTTCTTTGTTAGACATGTAGAGGGGCATTTTCTAATCAGGGCGCTTTCTGCCACATATTATGTTTGGAAATTCACAGGATCTCTGACTGGGGCAAAGGTTTATTATGTTAAGATCAAATTTACAAAATACTTTTTCCTGGAGAAAATCATGGAGCCTTTTATTAGAATCCAGTATGTCATATTGTTGGTAATAGAAACAAGCATAAAACAGTTACCGCTCAGGTGCCCCTTGCATTTTCATGTGTTTCAGGCAAGACTGTGATGTCATCAACGACTGCTGTTGCAAGCACTACACAGGCCACCTATACAAGTGAGCACCAAGAGCGGGAACTTTGGGGGTGGTCCTTCCTTGATTCTCTGTTCTTTTGTTTGTTTTGACATTGATCACTGTAGCCACATGTTTAAACATTTTTTTTTAAATTTTGTTTTGTTTTTTCATTTGTGAAGTAAGGTGGTCTCTTCAATTAAATATCATATATACCCTTAGGAATTGACTTTTTGGTAACTAATGTAGTAAAAAAAAAAAAAAATGAGTCAAATTTTCCTTGTGGTTTCTAGGTTGGCAAACTCCATCTTCTCCAAGAGGAGCATTGAGAATTCAGGAGAATTTTTCAAATTCTAATATGTGCATAGTGTGTCCAAGAACTGTAGCAACAGGCTGCATGCAGAGAGCACCTTAGTGAACATGAATCAGAGAAATATGAGTAGAGAAAAGCCATGCTATTAACACAGGAAAAATTAACTCGTATCTGAGCCTTTATCAACACCTTCCATCTATTAAAGTGCAGAAAACCCATAGATGTGCTAGTTGAGGGAATACACACACACAAAAAGCACGTTAGGTAACCTTCAAAAGGGTTAACAAGCATGAGATTGGGGTCATGTACTCTGAGTCCCAGTGATTATGATCTTGGGCAGGTGATTTCCCCTTTCCAGCTATGTGAAAGAGGATACACAGAATTTCCTCATAGAGTTGTAGTAAGGATAAGTGAAATAATATGCCTAAAGCACTTATTGCAGTAACTCGTATATTGCCAGCATTTATTCAATTTGCTGCTATTATTTTAATATGTTATAATTATTATCATAGAACTATGTATAAGTGTTGTAAGGCCTGAAATAGTGTACTGATAGGAGTAACTGCAGAGGACAGGATGAACTTAAAAAGTAGAATCAGTAAGATATTTGATAACTTTTTGAATACAGGGAAAAAGAGACATCAGCATTTATGCCAAGATTTCAAACAAAAGTTTGGCTGGGCAGTGGTCTTGAGTTTGAGGTGGTGCAGAAAGTGTAGGTAATCAGACCACACTTATGGGGGTCTGGTTTCTTGTTGAACTTTGGAGAGTAAAAGTGGAATAAAGAAAGTATGGAGATTATTTTGCACATCAGATTGGATCTGAGTAGGAGTTAATGCTTAAACAAAATGAAATTAAGGTTTCTCAAACTTAATATTGTCATTTTCTAACCCAGAGACCATAAGAAAAAACTTATATTTGGAGTTGGCCATAAAATTTGTTGTACCAGGAATGCATATCTCACGGATGTACTGCCTGAAAATGACTTCTACAGTCAGAAAAGTAATGAACTAGAAGATGGTATGCCTCCTGGTGTTGCTAAAAATAAGCATGATTTTGAAAGTATTCGACTCTGCAATGGAGAAATATTTTTCATAAAACAGGTAAGTGATAATAGGAAAATAGTACCTTTTTACCTATTAGAGGCAGATTTTTTTTTTTTTTTTTATTGCTCTATGATTGAATCAGAATCCAGTCATATTAGAGTTGACATTCTTCTTCCATAATTTTTGTCAAGGATTTTTGCATCCATGTTTGGAGAATATTGGTTTGTGGTTTTCTACTAATGTCTTGTCTGATTTGGTGTCAGAGTGATGCTGGCTTTATACAATGAAGGCTTTTACATATCTATATCTATGTATCTATGTATATATACTAGAGGCCCAATGCACAAATTCATGCATAGGTGGTGTCCAGCTGGCCCAGCCCCAATCTGGGCAGATTGGAGCCAGGCCTGTTGGGAGGAGGAGACGAGGCCAATCAGGGCCAGGCCAGCTGGGGGAGGGGCCGTGGGCAATTGGGCTGGCCAGCCCCACCTCCAAATGGGGCATGGGAGGTTGGCTGGCCGGCCCTGGACCAGATTGGGCCAGTTCACTGGCCACAGTGGGCATTAAGGTGATTGGTCATTCCAGTCATTATGGCATTCCAGTTGCTGGCTTTTTATATATGTAGATATGTATCTCTCTCTCTCTCTCTCTCTCTCTCTCTCTCTCTCTCTCTCTATATATATATATATATATATATATGTATATATATATATATATATATGTCATCAAGGTGTGCAAATGGTATTCTAATGCTTATAGATTTTTGTGACTTGCTTATATTTTTATGTAATCAACTGTTATTGGGGTATAATTTGCGTACACATAGTAATTATAAAGTTAGGTGAGTTTTGACAAATGTATCTTCTTTCTCCACCCTTGTGAGGCAACCACTATAAAAGAAAAATGTTATTGATTTCAGAGAGAGGATGGTAAAGGGAGAGAGAGAGAAAGAGAGAAAGAAACATCGATGAGAGAGGAAAACTTTTATGGGTTGCCTTCTGTAGGTACACCAACCAGGCATGTGCCTTGATCAGGAATCGAATTGGCAAACTTTCAGTGTACAGGATGATGCCAAACCAACTGAGCCACTCTTGTATTTTTGCATCCATGGCTCTTATATTTTCTAGAAGACTTTGTGAAAATCATTTTTAATAAGTTTGAAGTGCTTGAGTAACAAAATCAAAGGACAAATGACCTATTTTACAAAGCATAATTTCCTTGGTTGCTGCTTAAATATATAATAGAAACTATAAAAGTAGTCACCTTGAATTTGTTCTCATTGTAGAAACACTCTCTTAAACTTATAAGCTTATTCTTTAAAAGTAGTTTTGCAAAGAGTATATGCAGATTGATATAGTTATTTATTTATATACAATATAGTTATTTATTTATATACAATAAATAAAATGTATAGACTTCAAAATAAGAAAGACAACACATGCTTTCCAGAAAGGCAAGTTTAGTTAAGTTTCAAGGGCCAAAAATGTACATTTGTGTTTATTAAAATCTGTGCTCAAGTGTAGGTTTTAAGCCTTTTGAAATTCTTAACTTAAATTCTATACTGAATACACAGGATATTTTACTCATAAGGTGTTTGGGTAAGATGTTCAATGAATATCTTTGCAGTGTGCATATTTGAACACATACAAAATAGTTCTTTGTTTGGATGACAGGATATAACTGATGTAACTTGTGGAAAGAGAAGATATTTGACCATTGATAATATGGCTGGTTTGGAGGTAACTGTGGATTTTAAGAAACTAATGAAATTTTGTCGCATAAGACACGCATGGGCAAGAACTATTCACACTTTTCAGGTAAGAATCAGTTTTATGAAGCTGTTTAAATAGCTTGCCAAGCCATAGAATTCCTTGTATCATTATTTTTTTTAAAATATATTTTATTGATATTTTACAGAGAGGAAGGGAGAAGGATAGAGAGCTAGAAACGTGATGAGAGAGAAACATCAACCAGCTGCCTCTTGCACACCCTCTACCGGGGATGTGCCTGCAACCAATGTACATGCCTCTGACCGGAATCAAACCTGGGACCTTTCAGTCTGCAGACTGACGCTCTACCACTGAGCCAAACCGGTTTCGGCTCCTTATATTATTTTCTTCCTAATTTTTATTGCTTTTATTTTTTTAAATTAGGAAACAAAATATACAAAAGTACAGAAAATACTACACAAATATAAACTTTTACTCCTTTTTTCTTCAGAGTTGTCTTTCTTGAGGAGCTAAGACATGCTAGCTAAAGCTCATCCTCAGGCCTTCCCTTCCCACTGGGATAGAGGGTCAGGACCGGCAGGGCTGAGTTTGCCTTTTGCATCCGTCTCCAGTGTTGCTTGGCATGGCACTGTTATTGATCTTGTTTTTATTTAAAATTTTGATATTTTGTTCTTCATGGATCTTTTTGCTTTAAATTTTGCTTTTTAAAAATATTATATTAAACCTAAAGGCCCAGTGCACGAAATTCATGCATGGGGGTAGCGGGGTGTGTGTGTGTGTGTGTGTGTGTGTGTGTGTGTGTGTGTGTGTCTTTCAGCCCAGCCTGCACCCTCTCCAATCTGGAATCCCTCTTACAATCCAGGACTGCTGGTTCCTAACCGCTCGCCTGCCTGCCTGCCTGCCTGCCAGCCTGATCACCCCCTAACCACTCCCCTGCCAGCCTGATTGACGCCTAACTGCTCCCCTGCCGGCCCAATTGGATTGCCCCAACTGCCCTCCCCTGCTGGCCCAGTCACCCCTAACTGCTCTCCCTTGCCAGCCTGGTCACCCCTAACGGCTCTCCCCTGCCAGCTTGGTCGCCTCTGCCTAACCCCTGCTGGCCTGTTGGCCCCCAACTGCTGTCCCCTGCAGGCCTGGTTCCCCACAACTATCCTCCCCTGCAGGCCTGGTGCCCCCCAATTGCCCTCCCTTGTGGGCCTGGTTCCCCCCAACTATCCTCCCCTGCAGACCTGGTTGTCCCCAACTGCTCTCCTCTGCAGGCCTGGTTGCCCACAAGTACACTCCCTTGCTGGCCTGATCGCCCACAACTGCCCCTCTCCCCTACTGGCCATTTTGTGGCAGCTATCTTGTGTCCACATGGGGAGGGCCATCTTTGACCACATGGGAGCGGCCATCTTGTGTGTTGGAGTGATGGTCAATTTGCATATCACCTCTTTATTTTATAGGATATTTATCTTAGTTGGTGAGTTTCTCGGCATCCTCTTAAATTCTATGTCCTAGGCAAGTGCCTCACTTCTCCTACCCTTGTCCCATGCCTTCCTACCTCCGTCATAAGTTACTTCTGCTCTGAATTTGCCCATTCACACAGAAACAGTGTCATCAAGGTGTGCAAAATGGTATTCTTATGCTTATAGATTTTTGTGACTTGCTTATATTTTTATGTAATCAACTGTTATTTGGTATAATTTGCGTACACATTGTAATTATAAAGTTAGATGAGTTTTGACAAATGTACCTTCTTACTCCACCCTTGTAAGGCAACCACTTTAAAAGAAAAATGTTGTTATTGATTTCAGGGAGAGGATGGTAAAGGGAGGGAGAGATGGAAACTTCAGCGAGAGAAACATTGATTTTCTGCCTCCTGCACAACTCCTACGGGAGATTGAGCCCACAGCCTGGACATGTGCCCTGAACCCACAACGTCCTGGAGCATGTGCTGATGCCCAACTAACGGAGACATACAGGCTGAGGGAACTACTTTTTATTTGGGAATGATTTTAGATTTACGAAAGAGTTGGGAAGATAGCACAGAGAGTTCCCATATATTCTTCACCCAGTCTAATCTTTGACTACATTGCAGTTAGTGAAACTTACTTTTAAACTCTACTTTAATGCTCTTAAATTCTCATAAGTTATTAGTGGCTCTGTTATTTATCTCATTGTTTTGAGCTCCTCTCTCTGAGGTTGGAATGTTGTTTTCATGATGCAATTTCATCAGCTTCCATTTTTATACAGAAAAATTTAGGTCAGCCTATGTCCTCTACAAGTAGGCAGGTATTAATTAGTGTAGGATTTTTATTTTTTAAGTGAATGGTGTTAGATTTAACTTACCCCATCTCAGTTCCAAAAAGAGTTTGAAATAGCTACAGAAATGCCCACAATTCAGCGTGATATTTAAAAAAAGATAAATGACATCAAGTGGAAAATAAAGGTAAAGATGGTGAAAGGATTCCTGCCAGGAGTAGGTTGGAATGCTTATACACACACCAACCTATTTGCTTGCTAATGCAGTAGATCTTGGGACAGAAAGAAGGCACAGTGAAAAAACTGGTCAAATCTAAACAAAGTATAGAGTTTAGTTAATAGCATTGCTCCAACAAT
The DNA here is from genome assembly GCF_964339955.1 of Pipistrellus hanaki. NCBI lineage: Eukaryota > Metazoa > Chordata > Mammalia > Chiroptera > Vespertilionidae > Pipistrellus > Pipistrellus hanaki. The sequence goes on along the minus strand of NC_140505.1, from coordinate 132,599,921 downwards.
AATTTCTTTTTGACAAATACCAAAATTATTTAAGATGTTAATTAAGGCAGATTTGGCCTCAAGTTCCCCCAAACAAGAAAGAAAGTCAGTTGACTGTTTCTATTGGATAAAAACAACCACCACTTATGAAGATGTGCAGTGCTAGTATTTGTGGCTGTGAGATCCTGGAGAAATTTCTTCCATGGTCTCTATACTTCTGAAAACTCATATCATTCAGTTCTAGGACCTTTTTGTTGGGAATAATTTCATTAAGATCTCATGTTCTTAGTTTCCTCTTTAAGTCTTTCTAGAACCTCAGTTATGTTGGACCTCCAGAAGTGGTTATCTCAGTTTCTTATCAATCTCTTTTATTTTCTATCTTGTTATCATTTTGCTTAAGAAGGTAAACTACATATTATGTTAGAAGTTGGTAGATGCTATGGAAAAGGGGTGGGGTGCAGTTGTAATTTTATTTTATAATTATTATTTGATCCTCACCTGAGGACATGCTTAGAGGTAGAGAGGGAGGGAGGTTAGGGGAGAAAGAGAAAGAAAGAAACATCAATGTGAGAGAGGAACTTTGATTAGTTGCCTTCCCTGTGTGCCCTGACCATGAATCTATTCAGCACTCTTGTGGTGCATAGGACAATGGTCCACCAACTGAGCCACTCTGGCTGGGCTGCAGTTTTGTTTTATTTTATTTTATTTTATTTTATTTTATTTTATTTTATTTTATTTATTTATTTATTTAAATATATTTTATTGATTTTTTACAGAGAGGAAGAGAGAGGGATAGAGAGTTAGAAACATCGATGAGAGAGAATCATCGATCAGCTGCCTCTTGCACACCTCCTACTGGGGATGTGCCCGCAACCAAGGTACATGCCCTTGATCGGAATTGAACCCGGGACCTTTCAGTCCACAGGCCGACGCTCTATCCACTGAGCCAAACCGGCTTTGGCTGCAGTTGTAATTTTAAATATGTGGTCCAGCCTAGGCCTCATTGAGAAGGTGGCATTGGAGTATAGACTTGAAAGAGGTAAAGAAGTTAACCATGTGGGTATCTGGGAGAACATTCTAAGTAGAGGGAAGAGCCAAGGTCAAGGTCCTTAGGTGGGAGCCTGTTGGGCATATTTGAAGAATTGGAACAGCAAGAAAGCCAGAGTGGGTGTGACAGGAGTTGAGGTCAGAGAAGAAATGAGAGGTAAGAGAGATAGAAGGATAGGTAAGATCCTAAGGCCTTCTATGTATACTCAGTAGAGTAGCCAAATCTGGCTCTCCACTTATTTTTGTAAATAAAGTTTCATGGGGACAGTCACATTCATTTACATGTTGACTGTGACTGCTTTTACACTATACAGGAAGAGTCTGATGTGAGTGAATTTGCATTTTACAAGCATCACTGTAGCTACCTTTGAGGGCAGCGGAATGTAGCACGTGTGATCCAGGGACACTGATTATGAGGCTCTGGAATTTTTCTCATGTTACTTACATGATGAGTAAGCACTCAGCTAAGTTTAGGTAGACTTTGACCTGTTTAGGAACACACAGTGTAAGGTCCAGAGGAGCAGTGGTGCTGTGTATCTGTGGAATGTATTTAGCATTTCTCTAATCAAGTATCCTTTGAGTCAGTTTCTGAGGCCGAGCAGCACTGGAAGGTAGCATTTGTCAAACTTTTATCATCTGAAGAGTTAGTTCAAACTCCCGGTGTCTACGGAGATAGAAGTGCTTGCTGTAGAGAAGGTTGTTCTTTTGTTTTAACTGCAGATCTGTATTTTCTGTGTGCCCATCTGGTCATTTGTTTCCTACGGTTCTCCTTTGGCAGGGGAATGTGGGAGCGTTCGGGGAGATAATGGTTCAAACCACTTCTTCGTTCACATGGCGCAGGAAATAAAGGGGCTAAGAATAGCTACAAAACGATGCTTTTCTCAGTTACATGGTGACACCCAGCATATTTCTTGCCTGCACCATTCTTGGCTTGCTAAACTTTTGTTTATCTTGAAAAATGTAATGAATGCTTCAACAAAGGGAAATACAGAAAAGTAGAACAAATAAAATGATCCATAGGCCTTTCATTTTGGAGACAGTCTAGTTATAATTTTGATAGAATTGCCTTCCTTTTTTGTGATTTATTATGTTTTGTCACATATTTATGTTTATTTTATAGGTACTTTTTTGGATCAGAGTAATTTTATTTTGTGTTACATAGTTGTAATCATATAAAATATACATATATATATTCAATTTTTAAAGTTCTGTTATTTTTAAAGTATCTGATGTTTGCAAAATAGTATATCATATATCTATATGTAGATACTTTATACACACACACACACACACACACACACACTAGAGGCCTGGTGCACAAAATTCATGCATGGGAGGGTCCCTTAGCCCAGCCTGCACCCTCTCCAATCTGGGACTCCTTGGGAGGGATCAGGCCTACATAGACGGTCAGACATCCCTCTCATAATTCAGGACTGCTGGCTCCCAACTGCTTGCCTGCCTGCCTTCCTGATTTCCCCTAACCACTTCTGCCTGCCAGCCTGATCACCTCCTAACCACTCCCCTGCCAGCCTGATCAATGCCTAACTGCTCCCTGGCAGGCCCAATTGCCCCTAACTGCCCTCCCCTTCCAGTCTGGTCGCCCCTAACTGTCCTCCCTTGCAGGCCTGGTTGCCTCCAACTGCCCTCCTCTGCAGGCCTTGTCACCCCAGCTGCCCTCCCCTGCAGGCCTGGTCCCCCCCAGCTGCCCTCCCCTGCAGGCCTAGTCCCCTCCAGCTGCCCTCCCCTGCAGGCCTGGTCAACCCTAACTGCCCGCAATGGCCCTCCCCTGCCGGCCATCTTGTGGCAGCCATCTTGTGTCCACATGGGGGCAGCCATCTTTGACCACATTGGGGCGGCCCATCTTGTGTCTTGGAGTGACAGTCAATTTGCATATTACTCTTTTATTAGATAGGATTCTACCACTGGATTTTTAAAATGTCTGTTTTTTTTGTAATATAAAGTAAAAGTGGGAATAATACATTTACACACAAGCTCATACAACCATTTTAAGTTATTTCATTATTTGGCACTGTACTCAGACTTTAAAGTTTAATTCTGGGTTTTCACAAGCCAGATGTGGATCTGTGAGACCTAAAGTTCTCAGCGTAACACAGGTTCTTGGGGGATGAGGAGGCCGGGCCCCACCCGTGTGGACAATCCGGCGGGCAGTGGTACCTGGAGGACTTGTCTCTACTTCTGTCGCAGTTCTGAGTCTCCCGATGCGTTGTTCCCTGCCAGGGCTCTGAGGAGCAGACCGTGGTCTACGTGGTGGGCAAGGCGGGCCGCCAGGACTGGCAGCACGTGTACACGGCGGTGACCCGCGGCCGCAGCCGGGTGTACGTCATTGCAGAAGAGGCTCATCTCCGGAGCGCCATCTCCAGGAACAACGTCCGCAGAAAAACGCGTTTAAAGCATTTCCTGCAAGACTGGCTCTCCTCCAGCGAGTCTCCGGCGGAGGGTGCATCTCCATCCAAGGGCTCTGAGGACGGCAGATGCCCCAGCACCCCGCCGCCAGCATCACCGTTCCCTGCAGCCGCCCACTCGGGGACCAGCGATGTCCAGGCCTCTGCCGCTGCGTTCGACGCATTCGCGGGATTTGCCTCCTTCTCTGGCGGGTGGAGAGTGCCTTTCTCTGGTGAAACGAATGCAGGCGGAGATCCAGCCCAGCCGCGAGGGTCCAAAAGAACCTGTGCCATGGCTGATGAAAGTCCCAGCAAAGTCCTCATGGTAGGAGCGGTGTTCTCATGTGCTCAGGCTGTACCTGTCGCCCCCTGCAGTTGCTGATGTGTGCCAGGGCGCCCAGCGTTTCTGTCCGTGTTGCGTTGGCTGTAGGATGTGGAACGGACATTTTTCACTTCTGTCGTGTCCTCTCTGCTGCCCTGCTGGTCCTGGCTGTTTCTCTCTCTGCCCGAGGCTGGCAGGCGAGGCGGCCTCAGCGATGGGCTTGCAGGAGAGGCTGCTGTGTCTGCTGCACCTTCTTTCTGCAGATCTCCCTCTCTCCCCACTGTAGGCCTGGTCTCACCTGTCTCTCACAGCTCCATGGAGGCGACTGGTTCCAGGCATCCTGTCAGCCTGGAGGCCTGGCCCTAGGTCTTGCTCTTGACTATTTCCCTGACATTTCTAGTAGTTTTACACGCTGCTGCAGTTTTCATGTTTCTTTCCCTCCCTTCCAGTGGTGCCTTATCTCACACTCCCCCTACCTCTGTCTCATCACCTCCACCTCTTCTCTTCCCATCGTGGGTCTGTCTTCCCTCCCTCTGATGGACACACCTCTCCAGGGCTCGGTTCTTCTTTCCTTTGGGGACCCTTTCCACTCTCCAGGTTTCAGCTGTCACCTTTACACTGATGATGTGCTAACCCAGTGGTCGGCAAACTCATTAGTCAACAGAGCCAAACATCAGCAGTACACCGATTGAAATTTCTTTTGAGAGCCAAATGTTTTCAACTTAAACTTTTTCTAACACCACTTCTTCACAATAGACTCGCCCAGGCCATGGTATTTTGTGGGAGAGCCACACTCAAGGGGCCAAAGAGCCCCAGTTTGCCGACCACAGTGTTAACCAATAGTCTCAACTGTCCACTGCATTCCAGGTGCTGGGGACTCAGTGGCGCGTGAGTGGCCCCGGGTGGAGACAAAGACTGTGCTTCCCTGAACGCTCTCCGCACTGACGAGCAGGGATGAACCGGCGCCCCAGGCTGCGGCTGTGTTCCGGGGATTGACTTCCTGGGACCACAGCCCAGCATCTGACTCTTTTCTTTCTGCTCTCGCCACTTCAAACGGCATTCTCCCAGCTACACAGCCGGACCCACCTTGCCTTCACCCTCCACCTCCCGCTGATAGATTTACTGCAAAATGTATTATAGCTCTCAGGAATTACTTTCGTTCCATCAAGTCTGGGCAGTTTTAGAGCCTTATCTCATCTTCTCGGAGGATTGCTGACCCGCTACCTTCCCCCCTTGTTCCTATCCTCCTAGAACACCCTACACCTCATTACCAATTACCCCCCTTAAGTGCTCAGCTCTTTCCTGTGTTAAGAGCCTTCCACATAAGTTCCAGACTATCTAGCTGGGCATTTGAGACCTTGCATAGGAACACCAGCTCTCAGCGTCATTTATTCCCCACTGCTCTTTTCCTGTGTCCGTCCAGCTCGTCCTCATTCACTGAAAGGAGCAGAACTCACTCTCATTTCTTCCTTTGGGCTTTTGCTGTGCGACTGGGTGCCTTAGTCTCTCTGCCTGCCCTCGTACGACATTTGATGAAACTTTGGATCCTCTTCTAGTCACCGACCTAAATGCGGAGGGAGGAAAACAGACTCCTCTCTGGTTTTGTTGACATTACAGTGTGCCAGTGGGTCATGGGCAGTAAATACAAGAGAAATAAAATGTTCAGGTCAAGAAAAATTCTATGACGAAAACAAAGGTAATGAGGTGGGGAATGGTGGGGAATGGTGGGGGTGGGGGTGGGGTCAGGTAAGGCCGCACTGAGGAGAGCACATGTGAGTGGTCAGCCAGCAGCCTGGGAGGCTCAGAGAAGTGCCTCAGGTGGAGGAGGCAGAAGAGGCAAAGCCTGAAAGGGGACGGCTTTGCTGGAAGGGAAGCTGCCGATGTGCAGGGGGGAGGCAGAGAGGGTGTGTAGGGGGTGGTGCTGGAGCGATGGCGGGCATGGGAGGGAGATGGGAGTGCACTGGAGCTTTAGCAGAGGTGTGACCCTCTGTGTGCTTCCAGCCAGCTGTGGAGAGTGAACGGTGGGGAGTGAGGAGGGAGCAGGGAGGCCAGTCCAAGGCTGTCCTGGGGAAGGAAGGTCTAGGGAAGAGCAGGGAGAGGGTGAGAAGCGGAGGGATTCCGGATGCATTCTGCAGATGGAGTCAACGCGAGCTGCTGATTAGATGTGGGGGGAAAACAGAAAGTAACAGGGGCGTTGTGAAACTGGACTGATGTTTGCGGAGGGGACTCTGACCGGAGTTCAGTAGATCAGTTAGACTAATCTGCTTACACTAAGTTAGGTATGCAATTTTACCTATATGTTCTCAAAAATTCTAGTTTAGCACTTCTTAGTTGGGATTCAGGAATCTGTGGTTTAACAACTCCACCAGGTGATTCTCATCATGAGAGAAGGTTGGGAAACACTGCAGTAGATGATGGTTAGGCAGAGACTAGGGGCTGAGTTCCCAGCAAAACGATGATCTCAGTGGCTGCACAGAATGATTACGCCCTGAAGCAGGTGGTGGGGGGCGGGAAGAGATGCTGAGGACTGTGGTCGATGGGACCTCCTGGTCAGTTACATAGGTGGGGTCGAGCCTGAAGGTGATCCCACGCTTCTAGCTTGAGCGTCCTGGTGAGTCCAGGTGCCATTAATCAGCACCCAGAACAGAGGCCGAGGGCCAGGCCTCCGAGGGGAAGTGATACAATGGGACATAGTAGGGAGGAGATTTTTTCTCTTCTTAGTAGCAGCATGCCCACTGCTGGCTCTCGGCTTCTGTCTGTACTCCATGTCAACTCTGAGATGTGGAATTTCCATCTCAGCAAAACATCTTTTTATTTTTTTTCTGAAATTAAATGTGTTAACTCTTAGCAAGACCCTGGGGCAGGTAAGGCTTTGATTGGAGCAGAAAGCAAGGCAGCTCCGGGGAAAGGACGTTTTGCTCAGAGTGTCTGGCGTTGTATTTCTCAGCACGAACGTGGGGCGTGGTCGTGGTCGGAGCGCGGGGGAAGGGGCAGCGCTGTCCCTCTTCAGCTCGGAGCTGCCCAGACTCCTGAGCTCCGGCGGGGCCCAGCGCCGCAGAAGACCCGGGAACCCGGGAACAGAGTGACGGGGCCCGGCAGGAGGGCAGCAGCACAGCCACGCTCTCCGGCTGTACATTTTCTTCCAGGGTTTGCCAGGAAATCTGTGGCATTCACAAGAATCCCTAGAAACGTGGACTAGAAATTGAAAGCTTCAGGGCTGATGAGTTAGGAACATGGTGTTTTCATGATTTTAGACTTTTAGGTGCACTGAGATGTGTTGTTTCTGAAAGGTGGAATGCAGTGACGAGGGCTGCCACACCCCTTGCTTTGTGTTCACCGGCCACACGGGAGCCGCCCGGCATGGAGTCCCCAACACACACTGAGGCCGCTGGGCCCGCCGAGGTGGCCGCTTCTGCTTTTTTATGGGTTCATAGCTTTGGCTTTCGGAAAACATCCTGACAGAAAACGTTAACCTGAGTTGTTTTTTTTCTTTGTCTAGCTTCCCCCCACCAAGAAAAGAGGGGAAAAACAGAAAATCTTTTATTTATTTATTTTTATTTTATTTTTTAAAAACACTTAAACATTTTTAAAAATATATATATTTTATTGATTTTTTATAGAGAGGAAGGGAGAGAGATAGCTAGAAACGTGGATGAGAGAGAAGCACCGACCAGCTGCCTCTTGCACACCCCCGACCGGGGATGTGCCCGCAACCAATATACATGCCCCTGACCGGAATCGAACCTGGGACCTTACAGTCCGCAGACCGACGCTCTACCACTGAGCCAAACCGGTTTCAGCCAGAAATCTCCTTTTAAATGAAAACACATGTGCAAACATTTTCAAATTTATCACATAAAACAGTGATTTCCAGATTTTTTGAAGGGAAAGTAACATTTTAACTTTAAAAATCCAGGAAAGACATAATCACATAATTCCTGAACAAAGGTCATCCTGGTATTAGTCAAGGTTCTCTAGAGAAAGAGAGCCGATAGGATATGTCTATCTGTCTGTCTGTTTGTCTATATATCTACCTGGATTTATTTTAAGGAATTGGCTCATGCCATCGTGGAGGTTGGCAAATTCAAAATCTACAGGGTGGGCCCGGAGACCCAGGGAGAGGCCAGTGTTTTTTTTCCGTTAAGGCCTTCATTTGATTGAAGATCCATCTACATTATGGAGGGCAATTTGCTTTACTCACAGTCTACTGATTTAAATGTTATCTCATCTAAAAATGACCTTCATAGGAAAGTCTAGAAATACATTTGACAAAATAAATATGTAGGTACCATGGCCTGGCCCATCCTGGCCCACTGGCTGTGGTTTGGGAATCGCTGCCTGTACCCGGATGCCGCAGGGGCGTTGCAGTGTTTCATCTCGCCACACCGAGGGCGGCGTCACAGACGAGCAGCGTGGGCGGTCAGTCACCCAGGCCTCTGTGCTTAGAAGGATCCGCTCTCGCTGTCATGTTCTGCAGGCATCATCTTGAAATGGTTACTTTCTGAACACGGGATCCTCTTTTTAAGTTTGTACGGGGTTGTCAGGATATATAGTGGGCCCTGTCCACACCTTTGGAAACCAGGTTTATGGACTCATTCAGCAAATAGTCCCTTCTCCGTGCCCGAGCCAGAGCGGGGGCCGGGGTTCCACAGTGAGCAAAGGCAGGGGTGAGTCCACAGCCCGCCCTCGCTCCAGCACCACCACCTACACACCCTGCTGGCTCCGGCCTGCATCTTCCCAGCGACGGGGGGAATGTGTCCTCTTCCGCAGAAGCAGTCAGAGGGAAGAGAAGTGCAGAGGGTAGACTGGCCACACTTTTAAGATTAACCTCTTTCTTTCTTTTTTTTCCCCCCCAACAGGTGGAAGAATCATCTCCACAAGTGTCTTCCAAACTTCAGAATCTGAAGCTAAATAATTTAACCCCCAGGCGACTTTTCAAGCCCACCGACAATCAAGAAACTTAATTTTATTTCAGATTGCCCATCATCATTTGTCTGTTTTTCTTTTTTCCATTCAACACAAAATGAACATCATCACTTCAAAGTATCAAGAGAAAAGAGGATGTCTATAACTGGAGTTCTCTTCTAAGGTGTTTGTGCTAGCTGCTGTTTTAAATTCATTTGATCAAAGAAAACCTAAATGATTTCAATATCTGTCATCATGAGACCTGAAAGCACTGGACATAAATGAGGGAAAATGAGGTCATATATATTTTTAAAACTCTGTGCTTTAAAAAGTGTTTTATTTTAGGATAATGCCTCATTAACTCCCACGATCATTGTGCGTGACCCTCGCCCACGGGACGACGCGGTGGTGGAGACACACGGCAGCTGCATCTACCGCCCCGATTACCGGACAGCGTGTCCTCCGCACAGCGAGTCCTCCGCACAGCGAGTCCTCCGCACAGCGGTCGCCCCTCCAGGCTGCCCTCTGCTCCGTCCCTGCGCTGGCTCCGCCTCACCGGGGCTTTCTCCTGGGAACCCCTTTTGAGTAGGGAGCACACTGGCTTTTATTTTCTTAATTTGAGATATGATTGATGTGTAGCATTGGTGCACTATACTTAAGGTACACTATCTGTTGATTTGATACTTATATTTTGCAATATGATTACCACTGTAGCATTAACTAACACCTCTATCATGTCACATAGTTATCATTTTTAGGGGGAGCACATTGTTTTAAAGATATTTTACTTTGGAAAAAATTTTTCTCAAGAGTTTTATTTATTGTTAAATGGTAAAATGAATAGTTAAGATTTACCTATTATGCCATGTTTTAAAAATAGCCTTATTGAGATAAAACTCACCTACAGTTCCACCCATTTACACAGTTGAGTGGCTGTTAGTATAATTCATGGTTGTGTTACCAACACCACACTCAATTTTAAAATATTTTAATATAATCTCCCAAAGAAATCTTGTACCTCTCAGCTCTAATACCCTCTTCCCCTCCAGCCCTAGGCAACTGCTAATCCATTATCTCTACAACAGGCTCTTTTTACTTCTTTGATTTGTATGATATTTTCAGACTTCTTCCATATTGTATGTATCTATCAATGTTTTTCTCTTTTTAAAAAAGGGATAAAAACAATTATGTATAAAAATCGAGCATTGTTTTTTTTATTGGGCAGCTGCCTTGGGTCATCCAGTCAAGGACAATCACTCAATTCAACTTGAAGCCTGTGTCCTTCGTGTACTGCTGGGAAAACTGGCCGCACTTTCTGAGGCCATGTCTCTCCATCACACTGCTGGTTCGAGCTGATGGGGCGGGATCGGGACCCTGGCTGATCTGTGCAGGCGGCTCCAGAGAGTTCAGGCGACCCATCTTGCTTTCAGTGATGCCACAAAGCAAAAAGCCTTCATTTCTTTTTATTACCGAGTAACATTCTGTGGTATGGATATAGCACATCGATTCATTCATCAGTTGATGGACATTCGGGCTGTTTCTATTTTGGGGCTTTTAAAAAATATTTTTTTAATTGATTTCAGAGAGGAAAGGAGAGGGAGAGAAGAGATAGAAACATCTATGATGAGAGAGAAACATTGACTGGCTGGCTCCTGCACGCCCCACACCGGGGATCAAGCTCACAACGTGGGCATGTGCCCTGACTGTGGATCAAATCATGACCTGGTTCATAGGATGATGCTCAACCACTGAGCCACACCGGCTAGGCTACTTTTTGGCGATCATAACGAATGCTGCTCTGAACATCTGTGTACCAGTTTTTGTGTGGACATGTATTTTCATTTCTGTAAGGTGTATACCTAGGAGTGGAATTTCTGGCTCTTCCTGTAACTGTTTAACCTTTTGAACTGACAGACTGTTTCCCAGAGTAGCTGCAGCATTTTATATTTATACCAGCAGTGTGTGGGGGCTCCAGTTTCTCTACATCATCGCCAGCACTTGTTATTATCTGACTTTTTTATTGTAATCATATAGTGGGTGTAAACTGATATTTCATTGTGGTTTTGATTTGCATTTCCCTGTGGCTAATGGTGTTGATCATCTTTTCATGTGCTTCTTGGCCATTTGCAGGTCCTCTTAGGAGAAATGTCTATGCAGATCTTTTGCCCATTTTAAAATTGGGCTATTTTTATTTTTATCATTGAGATATAAGTTCTTTATATAGTCTACATGGAAGTCCCTTATTAGAAACAGTATTTGCAACAACAACAAAAAATTTTACATTTTGTGGATGTTTTCCCTTTCTTGATGGTATCCTTTGAAGCACAAGTTCTTCTATCATCTGCAAATAGAGATAGTTTTACTTCTTTCAAATCTTGGGTGTCTTTCTCATCTAATAAACTGAAACAGAAGTGGTGAGAATGGACATTCTTGTCTTGTTCCTGTGAATTTACAAGGTCTGCAAGGCAATCTACAAAAATGGAAGTGTTGGGGCTATTGGTGTAGTTGGTTTTGTTTAAAGATAGACTAATTAAAATTTGTATATTTTTAATACTTTATGTAACTATTTCATAGAATTCATGTGTGCTCTATGAGGGCAGGTGCTACATAAAATAACACGCCTTCGTCCTGGGTGTGTTTCTGTCGGCAGACTGTTCCAGCACTTACACGTGTGTTCACACCGTGTCCTCACAACAGTCCTGGAGAGCAGACACCGCCTTCGGCGTGACAGGGGGGAAAACTGACTCGCGGTGAATTTCATGTCACCGGTGAGTTTGCATTCCAGCCCACGTCTGATTTCAAAACCTCTGCTCTCCCCACTCTCCCATGCTGCTTTTCAAGTTTATGGAACACCGCCCCCTTTAAAAATCATGTAGCAATAAGCATTGTGTAAGGCTCAGTCTAGATGAAAACACTTTCAAAACACATCCAAAAAATGCATGTCTTATATTTTTGGCTTTTTAAAATCACTGTTTATTCCATTTGGTAGAGGTTGTTCTTTTTTTTTTTTTTTTTCCATACAAATAATTTGCAACAATTTTGAATTCCCCAAAACCATACATAGACGATAAATACCATGCTATTAAAGTATTAAATTTGTACAAAAATACTTTACAGTTTAATACTTGTTTGTTACAAATAAAAATACATATTTAAGTGACTCATGATCTTTTTTTTCTTTTCTTTTTTTCTAACATGATTCTGCTTTATACTTTCTTGCCCTGGCGGTCCTGAAATGTGATCGAAATTATATATTTCTCTGCACAGAAAGAAAGGTGAACTTTTTCCTTAAACAAAGGACACAGTGTTCAAATGCTTCATCTAAGCGGTCGGTCATTTGAATTATTGACCAAAATGAAACGACGTCTGGAAAATAACTGTTTCAATATGGATATTCTACAATCAATATACAGACCTATTTGCTTTTTATATTCACCAAATAACAGTTATTCGTGTAACTATTCAAAATATCTGAACAAAGGAAAACAGTTGCTGACAAACATCGAATGCAACTGTCACAGTTTATTGCTCTGAGGGACGGTGACAATTGGCAATGCGTGGTGTGGAGAGTGTATTTACAGTCCCGGTGCATGGCATGGCTCAGAACAAAGGACAGTCCCGTGTCGTTTTTAAGTCCATGTGCTGTACACCCCTCAACAGAACCTGCTTTTTAAAACACGGCAAGCAGGATGAGTTTGATTTGCCTATCCTTAAGAGAAACCCCGTTTTAATAAGACTTCATTCTTAAACTCTTAAGTCTTGAATTTTTTAAAATAAGATAACTAACTCTCAGTGTTACTAAACACTCTAATTCATTATCTGAGATTTTCAGCTATTTAAAAATGTGTCCTTAAAGGGAAAAACAAAAACAAAACCCCAACAGGTAACAAGACATATCCTGTTTGATCATTTGTTGCATAGGGAATAGCATACATCTTAGTTAAAGTCATTCCTATACTTGGGCAAAACAGTTCCCACCACCTATTGGGAGCTCCCACGTGCATGGTTGCGGAAACGCCTTAGGATAATTTTTACCTGCACCCCTCCCCTAGCAGTAGCCCGCAGTCACCAAAACCAGTTCCCCCAGTACAGCCAGCTTGACGGATTAATGACTTCACAGTAAGAAACTGATTTCAAAGTGAGTGAAGGAAATTATCATAGAGACTATTTTCAAACAGACATTTTCCAAAAATCGGTAGGAAGGTGAACTTGTAAAAAAAAAAAAAAAAAGAAAGAAAAATGCCTCCGATGTTAATTGTGGGAGGGGCGGCCTACCTCTTTTTCTGTTTCTTTACCATTGGGGTTGGCAGGGAATCGTCTTCCACATACCATGGTGATCACCAAAAAAGAAACCTCTTCTATGCGGAAAGGGAAGTGAACATGAGCCATGAGAGAGATTTAAAAGATCCCTGTGCTTGCAGTTAATGCCACGTGATTATCTGTGCTTCAAACGTCACAGAAATCTTAAAGGGATTTTTTTTTTTTTTTTTTTTTTTTAGCACCATGTAGATATTGTCTTGGTCCCGCTTTATAAAAAGCGTTGCTATAATGTATTAGTGGGCTCTCGAATCTCCAAATTACCACCGTGGCTAGGCTGCTGGAAAAAAGCACTGTTCTGTTCGCTCCATCCTCCTGGCAGAGTCTGGTCTATAGACTTCTGAGAGGCCAGTGGGTTTCTACTGATGACCAGGTCCAGCTTGTTACCAGATTCCGCTATGAGGGGCACCACGAGGCAGCAGTCGAAGTCTCGCGTTCGGACGTGATTCACCTGAAAGGTCAAGGAGGGCCATCCTGAGTCATGGTCATGCTCAAGTCATTCCCAAACCCAGAGGCGCCCTTCAGGCATGAGGCGTGGTCTTTAAAGTATTCAAAGCTGCACCTGTACACATCAGTCCACCCCTGCTCTGGGCAAACCATACCACGCTCCTTGGCTTACACAGTCCCTGCTACTGAATGGTGATGTCCCGGAGAGCGGGGAACAAGGACACATTGCCCCCGTGGCAAACACACGGCCTCGCTCATGCAGCTGTTCCAAGTGCTGAATGAATATCATCCCCAATTTACAGAGGGGACAGTGAGGCACAGAGTGCTTAAGAGACTTTCCTTCAAGAAGCAATTGGGTAAGTGGTCGAGCGAGGATGTGTGATCCCAGGTAGTCTGGTGGATTCCAAAATCCTTTCTCTCTTTCTTTTTCTTTCTTTCTTTTTTTTTTTTTTTTAAATATTTTTTTAAATTGATTTTAGAGAGGAAGGGAGAGGGAGGGAGAGAGAAACATCAATGAGAGAGAACCATACATCGGCTGCCTCCTGCACGTCCCCTACTGGGGACTGAGCCCACAACCTGGTCATGTGTCCTGACCAGGAATAGAACAGTGACCTCCTGGTTCACAGATGGATGCTCAACCCTTGAGCCACGCCACAGGGCAAAAAGCCCGAGCTCTTGACCATGATGCTGAACCACCCTCTTAGGGAGCCCACCCCTCCTCAGCATACACAGGCACTCGTGTGCTTTCTCTTTATTCTTCACCAACCAAAGTTGTTACAATCAGCATGCTGCTCCCATTCCGTGACTTTCCATTCTCTCCCCAGTCTGACCCAACCCTCATATTGTACGAATGACCCCAACTGTCCACGCAGGAGCCGTGTCTCAGGTTGTCATTCCCTTTGGCTTTCAGCACTGGCTGCTCAGTCCAGAACATGACAACACCCATCCTTAAACCTCCCCTTCCTGGGCTCCTAGGAGGCTACTTGGTTTTGATCCTCTTACCTTTTTAACTGCTCGCTCTCGGTCCTTTCCTGCCTCTATTCCTTCCTGTCCTTTAAATTTTGCTTTTCTTATCATCCTATCCTTGGTTCTCTTCTCTTTATTACTACAAGCCCACCATAGGCCACTGTCTCTGGACCCACGCCTTCAGCATCCTAAATCTTCAGCTCCGACTCTGACAGCTCTTCTGAGCAACAAATCCAAACCATCTCCCAGACGGTGCTACCAGGATGCACTGAGGTATGACAAACTCAGGCGTGGTGCTGTGTCTTTCCCTGCCTACCTGTCTCCTTTCCTGTGATCTTCCCCTCCCCCCCAACACACCCATGATAATATTGTATGTTTTTCCAAATTATAAATTGTATCATTCTGCTTAAGAAATCAATATACCCCCAGAATGAGTTTAATCATTACATCCAAGACTCTTCACCCAGTCTACGTTGATGGAAATAGGTAGAGTTTCCAATTCATGGGTTGGGAAGACACGCTTAGAGGGTAACTTGTCCATAGTTATTCATTCATCAAATATAAAAGCACCAACGGAAAACAAAAGTGTCCCATACTTCCAGAACAAGACCAGCTGTTCTCTTGCCATGGCAAAGATGATGCCCAGAATTGGCTGTAAAGCTGTCTAACCGATCAACGTGTTCAGTGAACACGCCTCATGCTGCTCATGCTTTCAAAGCCAGCTGTTTGGTGACACACTCATTCCAGTCACACTTTTAAGATGGGTGCCAATCCTTTCCTTTTCCTGCAAAATGTTCTTCCTAAAAACTGTACAGAAGAATTTGCTTGGCCCTAGCCAGTTTGGCTCAGTGGATAGAGCATCAGCCCCACAGACTGAAGGGTCCTGGGTTTGATTCCGGTCAAGAGCATGCACCTCAACTGCAGGCTGGACCCCCGGCCCCGCTGGTTAGGGCACATGGGGGAAGCAACCAATCAATGTGTCTCTCTCACATCGACGTTTCTCTCTCTCTGTCTCTCCCTCTCCCTTATACTTTCTCTGAGAATCCATGGAAAAATATCCTCGGGTGAGGGTTAACAAACAACAACAAAGAATTTGCTTTGCTCCATGAAACTACACCTGACCATGCTAGGACGCCATCAAGTAAACAGGTTCAGCTTTGGTTAGACGCTGAGCTATGGAGCATTGGCCCGTGGGAGAACAAGGCACTGGCTCCCTTCTGAAGAAGTGTAAACTCTGCTGGGGCATCAATACAGGGAAACTGTCGGCGTTTCTCTCTCATCGATGTTTCTAACTCTCTATTCCTGTCCCTTCCTCTCTGTAAAAAATCAATAAAATACGTTTAAAAAAAATACAGGGAAACAGCAATTTCAATAACTGGTGCATTCTACCCAAGGAAAAGCGTCTATCCTAATCTAGTCCGCAGGCAAAGGAGGAGGGACGGGCTTTGGCCTGGAAAGACTCAGAGGGTTACACGAGTGAAAATTCACTGGCGGCCTCACCTGTAAGAGCCTGTCGTAGGGCTTTAAGCCGCCAAGGTCTCCGGGCCCCGCGGGGCGAATGTTTTTGACATACACGCCCTTCTCCAGCAGGCCGTCTGCCACACTGAACCCAAAGTCCTCCATGTCCGAGCTCTTGTACAAGGTCACCTGGAACGGGAGAGAGCGAGAGGGGACATTTCAGCTGGGTTGGAGACTTGGGCCTGTGAGTCTTCTTGACCAACCATTTTTCAAACTCATTAAATAGCAAAATGGATCTGTAATACATTAGGCAGCTCCCTCCCCCTCTCCCCCCCTCCCCACCATCTTCCCTAGAATATCCTTGGAATTGGCAAACTTCCACCAGAACAGAAAAACAAGGAGAAGGAGAAAAGCTGGAGAGGCCTAGCCTTTTTAAATACAGTTCCCAGGTACACTGAGACTGGGGCCAGGACAAGCTGACTTCTCTACTTTCCAGTGCTGGGAGCAGCCAGGGCAGCCCTCAGCGCTGCTGGGCACCAGGACTGAGTCAAAGGCCTTGCTTCCTGCCCCCGCCCTGCCTGGGATCCTGCTGGGTACCGGGCTAAGCGTTCCTCCTCTTTCGAGCAAGTCTTGTGAAATCCATCACTTTATTAGCTCTGGTGCCGCAATCAGGACTCCAATAACATTGGTAAAACCAACCAACCAACGAAAACACCTACAAGTGCTCCCGTAACAAACCCCTTGCTCTGGGCCCGGCTTCAGCAGCTCGCTCTGTATGTGTCAAGGCATTCCTCCTTCTCAGCTGTGGGCCACAGCTGGTTCTCTCTGCACCTCAGACCAGCTGCGGCCAGTTAAAGCTCCCCGCAAGACTCATCTCTTCACCTGATCATCTGCAAGAGTTAGCCTGAGATCCATTCATTCATCTAAATACACCTACTCTCATCCATGGGGATTGAGTCCCCACCCTATTCTGGGCACAGCTCTGGGCGCTGGAAAACAGCGGTGAATGAGAGAGAGAGAGAGCCTGCCTCCCAGAGGCCCACGCATCGCTGTGTAATGTTCCCTGAGCAGTGCGGGCACTGTGGGGGCATGCTCAGCATGGCACTCATTTCACGCTTCAGGGCTCCCACTATTTGTCCTAAGGCTGCCAAATGCCCTCTGCCAAACCCTATGCACTTGAAGCAATGACTTGGCTTACTTTCCTCCCTTGTGGTTTAAATATATGCCTTTTAGTTTACTTTTATACAAATAATATGGGAACGCATTCTTGTAGAAGAGTAAAAAATTCGGAGCAGGTTTATTTTTTTATACTCAGTGATTTTAGTTGGGAGAGGTAGGACACATGGAAGGAAGCAGAAAAGGGGCCAGTGTGCAGATTTTCAGTCTGCTGGACAGACAGCCAAATCATCTGCTGGCTGGGTCTGCACTATTCACCAGGCAGCCCCAGTGGTTTTTATAGAAGGTTAATGTCTGGCCCGAGATCACAAAGGTGATGGATGGTGAGGCTGAGTTTGTCTGACTGCAGACACCGGGCACTCCACTGTCGCGCAAAAATTCCTTATTTCATGGATTCCAAGATGTACTAGTTTTTAAAATTAATATTTTGAGATCTCTGAAATCAAACTGGTTTATTATCAATGGCATCTTAGGGCCCGTGATATATGCTGATACAACAGCATATCTATGGTTTTAAAATCTGAAACGGCTCTGTTTCTGTGGAAGGATCACTTTTGTGGTGGTCAGTTCCACAAAGACAGAGAGCCAGCCCCGCTGCATTGTATCGAAGACACATGTGCACCTGCGCAGGCGTGGGTAGTTTAGAAAACCCAACCTCTCCCCCGCACCTCTCATGGGAATGTGCCCTTTGATGTTTGGGGAGAAGTGCGTTAAAACGGAGTAAATGAGAGCATGCTCCCCCCCTTCTCCCACCCGCATCCCCAAAGCAAAGCCCATAGGAGTGGAGGAGACGGTTTTCTTGGTGACTTGGGCTCAGGTGAAGTAGGGGAGGATGTGGAAGATGCCCGCCCCTTCAGGGAGCTTGAGAGGAGCAAGGATCTTTGGGATATTCACCTACACATCCCAAATCTGTAATCCGGTGCCTGCCACATAGGAGGGTGGGTATTTTTTGTTGAATACATTAAAAGATCTGTCCTGAAGTGGCTCAGTTTGGAAGCCAGTCAGTACTGTCCACCATAAGCTGGGAGTGTGAACTAGACTGGGTCCCGAAGAGGATTCAATGGCGCCACCTGGTGGTCACAGGAGGTGAGAGCACTTCTGACATTGAGCCAGGCCTGTCCCACTGGAGAGAGACGGATGGAAGGTCCAGCAGGAGATGCTGGACTTAACGGCTAATAAGGGATTTGGTGATCAGATTAAAAAGCAAACAGAATGCTTCCCTCTCTACCAAGTTTGTGGAGCAGATCACACGGACAGGGAAAGGAAGGCCCAGAGAGGGTTAGAAACTTGCCCAAGGTAAACAGCAAGCAACAGAGGAGTGGTTCTGACTGAGAAGTTCGGATCTCTCCATGGTACACTTCCTTAGTAAATGCTCATTTCAGAGAAGAATTTTTAGGTCCCTCTATAAGCACGATTTTGTCATAGGCCATAGGATAGGAGAGAAAACTGTTTTTGATTTTTTCCCCAATTGTATTGAGATATAATTGATATACAGCTCTGTATAAGTTTAAGTTACACAGTAAAATGAATTGACATAAACATTTTGGGAAATAATTACCACAATAAGTTTTGCTAGGAGAAAGCTATTTTTTTAATGAAAAAAAAAAAGTCAAACACATTCAAGAGCAGAGAGAGTAGAACAATGAATCCCCACATACTCATCACTCAGACCCAACAACCATCAATAGCTCACCACACTTACTTCACCCACCCTCTGTTTTCTTTTTGGGGGGTGGTATTTTCATGCCATTTCACTTACATATCTCAGTATGAACTCTAAAAAACAAAAGTATGAACTCTTCCTATGTAACCTCAATGCCACTAATTCATTTGCAAAATCAACTCTTACTCCTTGATATACTCCAATATCTAGTCCATAATAAAATTTCTCTGATTGTCTCAAAAGTGGTTTTTAGAGCTTGGTTTGCTTTCAATCTCTCCTCCCCCTACCCTTCCCCAACCTGCTTAAAATACATTTCTATTGACTTCAGAGGGGAAGGGAGAGGGACATAGAAACATTAATGATGAGAGAGCATCATTGATACGCTTCCTCCTGCATGCTCCCTACTGGGAATCAAGCCTACAAACTGGGCATATGCCCTGACCGGGAATTGAACCATGACCTCCTGGTTCATGGGTTGATGCTCAATCCCTGAACCACACCAGCCACACTCTCTTAAATGTCCTCTTATTTAGAGTATGCTCCCGTCTTTCTTTCTTTTTTTTTTTCTGTGCTGCTGACTTATTATGGAAATGGTGTCATTTGCCATTTGCATGCTCTTTTATCTCCTGAATGTCCTCTAAATAGATGTGAGCTTTGGATGCTTGATTGGAGTCAGAGGGGGAAGGGTATCTATACTAATAAAAGGGTAATATGCTAATTAGATTGGGTGACTGGACATCTTCCGGATGTCCAACTTCCTTCCGGACAGTTAGGGGGAGACCAGGCTGGCAGGGGGGCAGTTAGGGGGTGGCCAGGCTGGCATGGGGTCAGTTTAGGGGTGACCAGGCCGGAGGGGGGCAGTAATGGGGTGATTAGGCAGGCAGGCAGGTGAGCGGTTAGGAATCAGTGGTCTCAGATTGTGAGAGAGATGTCTGACTGCAGGTTTAGCCCAATCCTGGGAACAGGCCTAAACTGGCAGTTGAACATCCCCCAAGGACTCCCTGATTGGAGAGGGTGCAGGCCGGGATGAGGGACTTCCTCTCCTGTGCATGAATTTCATGCACTGGGCCTCTAGTAAATATATATTATCACCGATGGACAGTGTGCTTCCTATGACATCTTGTCACTCAATGTCTAGTCCACTAGACATTGGGTTCCGTTGATGACAGCTCAATTTCTCCATAAGGCTCCCTATCAATTTTTAATCTAGTGGTTTCATCCACTGATGACCTTGCTCTGAATAAATACTTTCATTAGGGCTTGGAGAGTGATAATCTTTTTCTAATCCTATAATATCTTCTGTATTAGCTACAATTCTTTTGTAAAGAGGACTTCTCCTTTCTTCAATTAGTGCTGTTTGATTACTCTGAAGTACAGAGTTTGTACAAGAAAGGCAGAGGGAATGCTAATTCTTTCCTTTCGTTCTCAGAATAGGAAATTAGGGCACTAAATACTTCCAATGGTGTCCCAGTGAGGGTTTTTTTTTTATTATTATTATTATTTTTTTTTAGGAGGAATGACTTTTGTTAAGTAAAATATCAACATATAAACCTATGATGATCATTTGTGTCATCGTTACTTTGGATGCTCAAATTATCTCATCTTTGACTAAGGAGTGTCCTTGTGACATGACCCATTTGTTGTGATAACTTCTTGGCTTTCTAGCTCCAGCTGTCACAGACTCTCTATGGATATTTCCTGTTCCTCATCTGGAATCAGCCATACCTCCACAGAGCCTTGATTGCAGGAAACATTCCTGGCTTACATACCAGTCCTTTCCTCCCCTCCCCACCCTCCTCTCCCAAAGAGGGAAGGGGAATGGGGGTTGAGGGCACAAAGACGTCCTTCGGGCCCAGTTTCCTGGGGGAGAAATCTCCCTGTTCAGGGTCCCTGCGTATGTGCCCTTTGGCTTGGCCTGTGCCTTGTATGTGGGCCCTCTTGTCCTTGTGTCCTCTTCCCATCTTTATTCCCAGCCACGCTCTTCCCAGTGACCTCCATTCCACCTATAAACAGGTGCAGGGGAGGTGCAGTCCTGTGAGCCCCAGGGACCCTGTGCCTTGGGCTGGTTGGGTACATGGATTGGCGTCTGTCCTTCAGACCCCGCCTGTGAGGGTTGCAAAGCCTGGACTCACAGGGTGCTTAGGAAGCCCACTTCTTTCTGAGCTCTGAGGCATGTTCTCCCGGGTCCTTGCACTGGGGGAACATTCGGCATGGGCCTGGGACGACAGGGACGTCTTCATTGCTCAGGCGGCTGGTGGTTCTTGGGTGTCTGCTCCACACCCAGGATCCCGGAGGGGCAGAAAGGTGAGTGGCACCCAGTGAAGCCAACACTAGCCAGGGGTGAAACATTAACCAAAACATCACAGGTGGATGCTCAGCAGAGCTGGTGAGCAGGTGAAGGCCACAGCTGTGGACCAAGAGGCTTCACTCTCCTGGGCCTGAGACTTGACTGACATATCTCTATGGCAAGCTCTTGTGAATAAGAGGCGACTAAGGTTTAACTTGAAAAGTAACCTGTTTCTCTGGAAAGATTTCCTAACGTGAGAAGAGACTGAATTGTAATAGCCAATTCTGGGGTTTTCCTGGAACTGGCTTATACATAGCACATAATGAAAATGAAATTATTTTTAAATGATGGCAAAAGATAAGATTTCAGAAATCAATAATTCACAAAACCGGGTCGCACAGCTGACTGCCCTAGAAGCAGCAATAATAAATTGTGCCAGGTAGCTGCTGCCCCCCGTTCCACTGGAGGTTGGTGGAGGTTACTTCTGATTTATTTCCTGTCCAAAAATAATTCTAAGCATGCCGCGATTCAGGCCATCTTGCTTTTGTTTTTGTTTTTGCACACACGCCTCCCTTACCCAGGCACTTTCCTACATACGATTGCTTTTGATCTCCAACAACTCTGCAGCACATCCATTCCCGTCCTGCTAACGGGGATGCTGGCTCTTGAAGTTGATGGACAGGCTGGTCCGGTTAGAATGCACAAGCTCTGGGATTCGGTACTAAAATATCTGACCTCATTAGCTGTGTTTGTCAAGTCATGCTTTTTTTTTTTTCTTTCTTCTGGACATAATCTCCTAGCTGGTCAGGCAGCCTTTATCCATTTACTTGGCCCAGCAAGTAAAGATGAAAAAAAAAAAAAAAAAGCTTCATGTCTGCTGATTTCTTCTCATGGCCCTCCCGGGCTCTCCATGGGTGTCTCCGTACACTGCTGCTCCGAGATCTCATCCCAGTCCACCCCAGCCCGCGTGAGCCAGCTCATCTTGGAGGGTCTCTGTTCTGAGCAGACCAAAGGCTGCCTCCAGGGAACCTGGACTAGATTTTTTCTGCTCTAAAAGGGCCAGTGAACATGGAACACAACGCTGCAGGCAAGGACACAACTCTACAAAGCTCAGTTCCCTTTCAACCCTTCGCCAGCATGTGCTGCATGCAACTGCTTCTAACCCTCCCGAGAACAGAGCCCTGGCAGGAGGGGTTCGCCGCCCTCCACGTTGAGCCTTGCTTTGTGTTTCTATCCACGCCTCTGAACAATGTCCTTGAGGCAAAGATCTGAGACCGCCCGCGTGTGCTTTCAGTCTGACATGTGAGAGGAGCTTCGCAGCAGAGCCAGCTCCCCCTGCGTGGACGCTCAGGGCAGCCGGGCCTGCGATCTCGGCAGGTCACTTTGAGCGACAGGTGTCCCAGGAGCGGCTCCTACGCACTGCAGCCTCTCTCTGGCTCAGCCTCTTGTCCAAAGGCCATAAGGACCAAACCGACCCCTTCTTCTCAGAGGTAATACTGGTCTTTCCATAAATCACCAGGCATTTGAGTTCATCCTGGCAGGCACTGCGGGGGCAGCCTTGCTCCTTCAAACCTGACAACTCCAGGAATGGCTGTTTGAGAACAATCCTGCACTACCTGGGGGGCTGGAAGGAAAAACAGAGCACGGCCTTCTAGCTGCATCCTTCAGTCCCAGAGGAGGCCATGTCTGCTTAGGCCTCTCCAGCTCCTGGCTTTCAAGACACACTGGGGCAGAGAAGGCAGCGGCTGCCCTCCTGTCTGTGAGTCTCTGTTGGCAGAGAACCAGGGGCAGCTGCTCACCTGTGCCTCCTGCTGCTCCCTGGCAGGGCTGTGGCATGGGGATTGGCAGTGAGAGATTCAGTGTACGTGTAAGCAAGTCAGGGGCTGACCAGGCCCTAGGAGAGCTGAGTCCCCACCAAGGGAGCCTCCGGCGTTTGGGTCTGGCTTTCTCCATTCATGCAGAGCACCTCGTGTCTATTGTTTCGCATCAGATCAAAGCGGCAAGAGTGAGATCATTCTCCCAGTATTCCAGGCGGTCAAGCCAGGCCTTGGCAGCTGATGGACACCTCACCCTCGTCAGCTCTGTCGCTGGCCCTTTCCATGTGCTCCAGCCACCATCGAGCCAGCCAGCAGTGGCGGCGTGTCTGTCCCGGCACCTTTGCTCAGGAAGCCTGCTGGCTCCTCACAGCACCCGCCCCGCTGCATTGGCCTTCACGCTCCACTGCCAGGTCCGCTCCGGCCTGGCTCTCCTCCCGCTCTTCACCCTTCCCGATTCCCTCTGCAACTTGCTGACCTCACTCCCTGCAGGCCTCTATGGGTAAAAACGTCATGATCACAGTGCCAACGTGTGTGTAGGGGGAAAGGGGGTGTCTCCCCTTCCCCACAAGCAATGCTGCTATGCCAGCTGATTGTCCTACAATCCAGATCCATTCTGACCTGATCTGCCTGAAGATAGCATCGGATCCCCCAGATTAAGGGCTCCATCCCACAAGGCTGCCCTCCAACCTCTTAGGAGCCAGTTGCAGGTCTAGCTTATCACCTGGGCTTCCTGCCAACTGGCTATCCATCAGAGGGCCAACAACCCCCTTCTTGGGTTTGATAGTTTGCTAGAGCAGCTGTCAGAGCTCAGGAAAACACTGCACCTACTAAAATACCCGTTTATTATAAAAGGATATGTCAGGAACAGCCAGCTGGAAGGGACGCATAGAGCAAGGCATGGGGGAAGGGGCAAAGCTTCTAGGCTCCCCCTTCCCCCATCCTGTGAGTGCACCACTCTCTCCACACGTCCGCGTGGTCACCTATCTCTCCATTCTCTCTCCTTTTAGGCCTTACAGAGGTGTCCTTACTCAGGCCTGCTCCATTAAACCATTGGCCATTGGTGATGGATTCAACCTCCAAGCCCCCTCCCCTCCCTCGTCCTCAGGTGCTGTCCAAAAGCTACCTTATTAACATGGCTAAAGACACCCTTAAGCTCTCCACACTCAGGACATGCCAAAGGCTTTTAGAGCTCTGTGCCAGCAAGGACAAAAAGCAGGTATACATTCCTTACTATAAATCACAGTATCCCAGTGATCTTCCTGGCTGTGGCAGAAGCCTGCTCCTCTGGGTTATCCTTCAGGAAGGATAACAAGTTACAACTGAGCCAACTCCTGCTGCACTGAGCACTAATAGTCTTGACTGCATTTCCTCATTCCAGGGATTCTGTGGTCCAACGCTACAAAGATTCTCAAGCAGGGAAAGCTCTGGGCATCCCACCTGAGGGAAAGAAAGAGATAAGCCCTGTGCTGGACCATCATGACTTCCTACCACAGATCTTCTAGACAAGCAGCAGGCAGAGCGACGGCAAAAAGAGGTGGCCAGCAGGCTCCTCTCCAAGGACCTGGTCAGTCAGGAGCCAGGGTGACCCTCAGAGAGCTACACCGCTGGTCATATTACAGAATATCTTATAGATAACAGTCTCTTACAATCTATAAACATATTTGATCACAACAGAGACACTCAGAGACATCAGGAAGAGCTGATTGCTATGCAGGCCAGAGCTAGACCTAAGAGAAGCTGGCACACCTCTGAAGAGGGGTGGTGGTGGATCCAGGATGGAAGGGATAAGACACATGATCAAAAAGTGAGAAGTAAGGCACACCCCACACTGTCTAACAAGCCTGCCCAAGGGCCATCTGTGTCTAGGGGTCGGCAACTCTGTTTGACTTACCAGTTCTATTGCTCAGACCAGACCTCAGACTCAAAGTGATAGGATGCAAAGCGACTTCTGTCTGGTAGAGATGCAAATGATTCTTTTTCATTAGAAAAGATAACCTCAAAGGCTTTGCTTTATTTCCTGTGAGTCACTGAGCATCTTTATTCTAAATTGGAAATTTTACTACCACATTCTCTCCCACCCCTCATAGCCTGAGAATGTGAAAATGTATCTATATATATAAAACCCTAATATGCAAATAGACCATATGGCAGAACAACCAAACAACTGGACAACTGGACAACTGGACAACTGGTTGCTATGACCACCAGGGAGCACACATGGAACATGGTGGGCATCAGCCATGGCAGATGGTGGAGCAAGTGAGCAGGGGCACCAGAGCAAGGCGGGGTGCCAGTTGCTGTCATTGGAGTGAGCCTCTGGTGGTTACTGAAAATTCTTTGCTCCCATATGCTGTGGTCCCGCCCACTGCTTGTGCCTGCTGCTGTCACCTGGAGCCAGCACCGTTTGCTCAGCGCTGTCAGTGGGTATGAGCAGCAGCTGCCAGCCCTGATTGCCCCTCAGGACTTCTCTACCTCCCCCTGCTCCTGGGGAGAAATTGGGGCTGGCAGCTGCCTCTTGTACCCACTGTCAGCAATGGCCCTGCTTGCACCCACTACCAGTGCTGGTCCCACTCACACCCACAGTTGGAGCTGGAACCACTGCTGTTGGTGCCTGGTGCCGGTCTTGATCACCCCTAAGGGCTTCTCCACCTGCACCTGCTCCTGAGGGGTGATCAGGACATCAGCTGCCACTCAAACCCACTGATGGTGCTGGCCCTGTTTGCACCTGTTGCTGGTGTCAGCCCTAATTGCTCCGTGTCATCAGCAGGTGCAAGAGGAGCTGGCACAGTCAGCATATGAGAGTGGCGGTAGTGGGAGTGGGGCTGTGGCAGGAGGGACGAGGTGGGGGTGTGGAGGATGGGCTGAGACCCGTCTTTGTGCCCACTATAGCCTCGTGGCTCACAGTGCCTTTCAAGGTGCACAAATTTGTGCACTGGGCCCCTAATGTGTATGTATGTGGCATATATTATTCAAGCCAATCACTTGCATATGAATTATGTTTTTCACATTTTGAAAAGTTGTTTTAACAGGAGCATAGACAAGGGAAGCTGACCTAAATGACACATCCTGAGGACTGTCAGGGTTGGATAATCCGTTATATAAAACGTACAACCTGAATTCCAACCCTTATTCTACAATCCATGTTCCCTCAACACATTCAGACACTTAGCTGCCCTGGTTTCATAGGGCGGGAATGTGCTGATGTGGTGTTGGGTAACTAGACATCCCCCATTTGTTTTTGGAGCAGGTCTTCTGGCCCACATCCCCGCCTTGGGGGGCTCTGAGGCAGCTGGCTGAATCTCCTGTAAGTCTGAAATCCTGAGGAGACCTCATGTTCTGGGGTTGTAACAGTGTATGGCTTTGGCGAGATCTGAAGGATGGCAACTCCCCCAGGGAAAATACTGTTTGTGAAGACTCTTCTCCCGATAATGAGCTGTCCCTTTGCTAACTGAGGATCTGGGAAGTGAGGCAGCTGAGGACTGTCAGACTGGGACCAAGCCTCCCTCGTGCTCCCTCAGTCATCACTCCTCGCCTGAAGGAGGAGAAGCTGGTCTAGCATAGGGGCAGGCAAAAGAAAAGGCTCAGACACCCAGTCTGTAGTTTTAGTTTTTCGTGACTTCCACAGTAAGACGATACTACACTAGCTATCAGAGAAGGCCTGGTGTGAGGGCTCCTTTGATCTGGGCACCAACTCTGGATGGATACTTGGTGAGGAAGAGGCCTGTGGCTGATAAACAGCATGAATTTCCATTTCACATTCCCGCCCAGGGCTGAGCCGGCTCCTGTCAGGGAGTGGGCTGCGGAAGAAGCTGCCATAAAATGACAAGAATGGCATCCTTCGAGGAGTAAATCCCTGTACTCTCAGGAAGAACAAGGTCCCTTCTCCAAACTCTCAAACACGTGGACAATGCAGAGCGCACTGGCTGGGCAAGTTGCTGGCAGCAAACACAGCCGCAAGAAATAAGCCACATCCTAGTGACACAAATGCCACCAGAAGCTGCCAGTAAAGGCAGATGCTGGAAATAAATATTTCTGCAAAGTGAAATAATAAAAATAGTTGCTTACAAATAAGACATGTAATTTCATTGAAAAACATGCATGACAGAGCACAGGAAATGTCAATATGATTTTAAAAAGTCCAAATGCTCTGAATGTGGGGAACTTTCTACTCTACTGGAATTTTTTGGGTCTTAAACTGTGCAAAGAAGTGAAGCTGGACTTCATCTCAGAAATGGATTAAGTGGACACCAAAGGCTATTCACACTTCAGGAGGGAAAGAAGGGTCATCAATAAACTATAGCGAAGATCCCAGGCACCTTACTTGCAAAGAGGAAGAATCTGCGATAAGCTGCAGGACAAACCAGAATTCATTTTAAAGATAAAACTCAGAAGGTCCAGGCCAAAGATGCAACCTCATCTCTTTACCTCATCATCCAGTTGCTGCCTGGGATTTCACCGAAACAAGAGTAGTTAGCAACACCTAAGGGAATGATGCTCAATCTTTAGGGCACAATAGAATCCACTCATGAGGTTGCGAAAGGGGAGATTATTGGCCTGACCTCCCAGAAAATGCTAAGTCTGGGTGGAGACTAGGAGCCTGCATTTGAACAAGCACCCCATGCCATCCAGAAAAGGTCAGCGGAGGGTCACACGCCAAACGATTATCTAGGGCTGCAGCCTGCAAACTTTTGGTTGTGACCTATTAAGAAGCCTGAAAATCAGATTCTTGCGATCACATTTAAGAAAAAATAAACAAGAAATAGAAGATGTCAGTGTAAAAATTTGGACTCATTCATATGTGAATGTGGTGTATGTGTGTGCCAACATGTGAGATAAAATGATTCCAGACTGTGTGACTCAGCCAGGACAGTCTGACAGGCGGTGGGCTAAGGGGACCTGAGTATCACTCCAAGGGACCTCCACCCTGCCTCCCCCCAACAAAACACTAAGCCATCAGTCCAGCTTCAACTTCCTCCCCACCCACACGGGAAGTGAGGCTTCAGTTCTGTTTGTTCTCCAGTGTCAGGAAGGATGGCTAGCGATTTGGGCTCATGAGAAAGATGGACAACCGGACAACTTCAAGGAAGACCTGCCAGGACCTGGTGGAGCCTGAGACACAGGAAATGATGTGAAATGGACAAAATCACCCAGGACTTCTGAAGGTCTAAGGAAGAGAAGGAGGACAAAAGGAAGAGCAGCCCATCTCCTGGTGATGGAGGAGTAAGGTCTTCGTACAGCAGAGCAGAGCATGGGTTTGTCTCTCAGTTTGTTGAGTTTCATCGGACTCTCATTGTTTGCACCCACTTTCCTCCTAGTCTCCCTAGTCATTCCTTAGCTATGAGGGAAATGCACTGAAGCAAAGCGCATTGATTGGGTTAAGCTGGCCCACCCGTGTCTGTGACAGCACGGCCTCCTGATCCACAACCGTCGCAGTTTCAGCCAGTCCTACCTGGCCACGCACTGCATGAAAAACTTTTAACAGGATCTGTTTTCAGCACAGCCATGTTTTAACCTCACCTGTAACCATCTGCACATCAAAGTCACCATCACATCTGTGCTAAGTGCAGCCAGTGTAGAAGGGGAGGGGAGACCGGCCTTTGGTATGGCTGGGCTATTGATACTTTTGCAGGGAGGAGGCTGCTTCACTCCAGAAGAGAAGTGACTGTTTTGTACTCGCTATTTACCTGTATAGATGGGGACAGGAAATATCTGCTCAGGAGGGCTAGTGGGAGGGGTATACACCGGTGACATGCAGCACACAGTAGGCGCTCCATACATAGTGATGTCCTTTCTCTCGATGCTGAGGGCGGTGAGTCAGAGATTGCTCTCCTCTGCCTGGGCACGGAGATTTAGAGAAGAGGGCAAGAGGGGAGGGGATTAGGAGGGGCCAGCCCTCTTCTTGACGCAGCAGAATTAGCACTGACTATGCAGCTTCTGCAATTGAAGACGGTGAGGCCTTCAGCCTCCTAATGGTGCTGTCCTCAGTGTGTTAGGACATGTCAGAAACTCCTTTGCTTTTCTGTAAAGTTCTGCAGTTCCTCATAAGGCACAGGCTTCAATTCAAGGCTGAGGTGATATGTTGGAATATTCTCATCTTCTCAGCACATCATAGTCTTGACATCCTTTGCACATGCTCTTTTCTGTACTTAGAATGCTTCCCACTCTTCACTTCCCCAAGCTCCACTTTCCTGCAGAGGCAATACCTGCTCCTAGGAAGCTTTCCTATTCCCCTGTAGTGGGAAGGGTCTCCCTCTGTCCTCTAAGGCAGCCCAGTCTTGCTTCTATCATTGACCCTATCCCACCGTCTTCCCGCCGTCTCCCAGAATGTCTCCCCATTAGACTATGTGCTTGCTGGGGATTCGCAACAAGATTCTTTAAGCGAATGGAACGCCAAGTTCAGAACCCAACTTTCCACAAAGTCCTTTCTTTCACCATATGCTCTGTCGGCTGTAAAAGAAATAGCTACTTTTAAGAGGTGGTTAGGAAAACTGATGTCTTTAGAGCAAAAAAAGGAGTGGCTGGCCTGTCACCTTTTAATCTGACATGTATTTGCTCTTCTGGGTAAAATAATCTCTAGTTACTAGATTATTGACTACAGAGAGGGTCTTGGTTCTCAAGAAAAACAGAGTGAGAGTGTAAGTATCCTTCTGTATTAACAAAAACAAGCATTAGTTCTACAAAGGAAAACCAGAGTCACCTGGATTACTCTGTTCCACAAACACTGCCACTCACATTCGCCTTAAACTCTGCCGGCCGCTCAAGTTCAGCTCCGTGTGCCATTGTGAGTTTTCTTCCATGAAGTACAGAGAGGCAACTATCGTAGCAGAGATGGAACATCACCAGGCTTACCCTTTCCAAACCCAAGACATCTAAATCCTCTTGAAGAAAACTTCATGTCCCTCAAGTAATGTAGCCAGCTACCCATAAGTCCGAAATTAAGGAGTAAGCCTTCCCTTACATTACACCAGAAGCCCCTTTTGAGTCAAGCTAGGAGCATATACATTTAGGAAAATCCTTCCTGCCCTTCCCCATGAATCTGGAATAATAGACCAATCATCAAAGCTCCACATGACACTGGAGTCTTGAACTTTCATGAGAAGATTTTGGCCACAAACACGTTTTTTTTTTTTTTTTTTTTTTTTTTTTTATTAATTCATTGCTTGAAATGTTGGAAAAACAAGCAAAGTCTCTGCCGATCTACCTTTAAGCCCTGGCTTCCTTCCCTGGCTGAGACCAAGTGCAAGGTCATTATCCTGCTTGCATCAGGCTATGCACAATGGCTACTAAGTGTGACCCCAAGGGAAGAGAAGAAAGCTTCCTGACCTTATGCAGCTCCACCGGAGTTGGGGACATGATCTCCTTTATATCTTGTTTCATTTTCCTCAGGGGGACAGACTTCCTGCCCACCTCCGAGGGCAGGGTGTTGCTCCGAGTTGTTTGGCTATAGTGTGGCCGCGGGCTGCTCCGTTCCTGGAAGCTGGCCTGTCGCCCCAGCTGACTGCGAGGTGTTGGGGCCTCGTGATTCAAACTCATCGTGCTCCCCGACATGATTGTTGCCTGCGGCATTGACAATTTTCAGAAACAATTAAGCCATGGACGAAGGAAGGGAAGGGTTTGGTTGCTCAACATTAAGCACATTTCTGCCTCTGCCCAGTCAAAAGACAGTGTCTTCAGGGCATAACCAAAGACTGAAGGATGGATAAAGTCACCGAAGTATGAAAATCTGGGAAAAAATGCTTTGTAAGTGCCATTTGTAATGCGCATCTCAAATCCAATTTAAGTACTTAAGCTGCTGGGTTTATTTAATCAGATACCACCCCTGGCAGTTCTGAGGCAAATTGAAAAGCTCTAACATTTGCTTACTGTAAACTACATTTTAAGCATTAACTTTCCACTGAGTGGGCTCTAAGGATGGGATTCATGAGGCGACCTTCAGTGTGTCTTGCAGAAATGAGCTAAGAACTTCTCATTGGAGACCAGGCCGCCTCTACTTGCAATGCTGCCTCTGGTCCCACCTGGGAAAAACAATGGCTAAAACAGAGCTATGGGTACAAGAACAAGAGCTCCTACTCGAAGCCCCTTGCCTATTGTCTTTCCTTTGGCCACTGGCCCAGAAGCTTCTAGATCAGCTAGGTCTCCACATCATTTGTTTCTTAGAAATGACCTTTGTGTGAGATCCTGAGAGGTTAAAGAGGAATGATTTATTACGCTACTTGGATTCAGCCCTTGTGCAGAAGCTGTGGCACCTGGATTGGGTTTTACCAGTGAATTGGGACGTTACCAGTTTCAGTTTCAAATACATTCTCTACGGAATACACCAGGAATAGCAAGCCTG
This sequence comes from Pipistrellus hanaki, assembly GCF_964339955.1. Lineage (NCBI taxonomy): Eukaryota > Metazoa > Chordata > Mammalia > Chiroptera > Vespertilionidae > Pipistrellus > Pipistrellus hanaki. The sequence continues at coordinate 132,568,800 of NC_140505.1, read as the reverse complement.
GAAGATTAGCTCCCCAAAATGACTGAGTCACAGAGGGGAACAAAAAGAGCCCTTGAAACCAGTATCGTGTGGGGATGCCCCTTTCTCGCGTTGGGAGGATGCTGAAATTCTGAAAATATGCCTGTGTTCCTCCCAACGATGGCTATAGGAAGGTAAAGCAAAATTGGTGAATCTGCCGGAAATCCAGGGAACAGAAAACCGGTTCCATATGCTGTGTCACTGGCTGCAGCTCCACGCAGTGGTTTATAGGAACACTGATGCCAAAAGCAACAGAAGTGTAACCTGTTGAGTCCTTTGAATGTATTCACCCATTGAAGCCTCACAACAACTTTATGAAAGAAACACTATTCCTCCTCCTAATTTACAGTTGAGGAAACTGAGGCCCAACGAGGGTGACTTACCCCAGGCAACATAGGTAGTAAATGAGCCAAGGACATTACCTAAAATTATAGATCAGGAGGAAACGCTACAAAGTGGGTAGAGTTTTCATTTTTATCTAAGGTTTTATAATTCCAAATTCACCTGGTATCCAACTATAAATATACCTCCAACAAGATCTTTGCATGGCAGACAAATTTTAGTGCTCTTGTGCACATATCTACATCTCTGTTGAAAAGGAAATAAGAGCCGAAAACAGTTTGGCTCAGTGGATAGAGCAGATTGAAAGGTCCCGGGTTCAATTCCCATTAAGGGCATGTACCTTGGTTGTAGGCCCATCCCCAGTAGGGGGTGTGCAAGACACAGCTGATCAATGATTCTCTCTCATTGATGTTTCTAATTCTCTATCCCTCTCTCTTCCTCTCTGTAAAAAAATCAATAAAATATATTTTTTTAAAAAGGAAATAAGAAAATAATCTTACTAATATCCTAACTACATCAGTTTTTAAATCATAATTTTGAAAAAGTAAATGTAATAAAACCTTTCTGGTCACTGAACATTAACATGTGCTGAATACCACTTATATACGTGTGTGTATCTAGAATATCATTTAATTATTATACCTTCCCATTTTAGTTAAGGCCAGGGATGCCTGGATAGGTTAAGCAACTTGCCCACTTGGTTGTCTTGGATTGCAACCTTAGCAATCTGACTCCAGATTTTATTCTTGACAACCAAGGTGTGAAGCTTCACAGCCAAATATTAGGTTGAAACATATAAAACTGACCTTTTTAGTTGATTAAACCCAAATATTTAAACCAGTATGAATTATCCATATTTTGGTTTATTTCAGATATATTCCTTTCCAAATAAAACTTTTTAGTGACCAGCTTTATGAATATCCTGGGACATCCTTTTATTTTATGGCACTTCACATGTATCATTTTTTTTAATGTTTAATCTACTGTAGCAGACAGCTCTCTGGCTGTGGGGACCACCTACCTATTATTGGTTTTGCCTACTTAGACTAGTTATTTGCTTTTATTAACATCTAATTTTTTACATTCATTTTTTTCGTGGGATCAACAGAAAACATGTTGGAAATAAAATACTTAATCACTGCAACTGGGAAATAAGTTTGTTTTGATAAGACTTAGTCATGCAGAAGTTACAAACTGGTCTAAAAAGGGTTCTGACGGGACCAAGGACACATTCTCAAAAGGTCTTTAGTTCAAGTTGATGGCTTGGCTTGCTTTGTTTAAAATGAACTTCAATTGAGTCAGTGACATCTCTGAAGCAATATAACAAAACACAAACACATGAACTACAATAAAAAGTTAAAAAAATATTTTACATTTTCTAGGATTTGTTTGGGCTCCAAGAGTTATTTAACACCTTTTTTATTTTGCATAACTCATAATTTACAATTATAATTTCCTCTTTTCTACATTATCAGTGAGATAGCTGGTATGTACAAACAACTTAGAAGAGATATGTTCAAAAGAGTTCTCTATCTGACGTTTAAACCTTCTTTCTGTATTAGACAAAAAGTAAAAGCAGTGTTCATTAATCAAATAAATGGCAAAAATAATTCATTTCTATTGGATCTTTAGTAAGTGCTATATAAGTATTCTTTCATTATAAACCTGTATTTTAAAGAAAGAGATATATCTGATAATACATATTAAGTAACTTGTCCAAAGTCTTAGTTAGAATTTTTCTCTTTTGTTAAAACTATACATTTTTTAAGTTGAACCTAAATTATTGCTAACAATGGGGAAAATGACTAGTATAATTTTTCTTTTCATTTCAATTGTCACTTCAACTTAGTTAATCTTCATTTGTTACAGTTATAGTGCATTTTAACTTTTTAAAATATATTTTATTGGTTTTTTACAGAGAGGAAGGGAGATGGAGAGTGAGTTAGAAATATTGATGAGAGAAAAACATCAATCAGCTGCCTCCTGCATACTCCCTATTGGGAATGTGCCCTCAACCAAGGTACATGCGCTTGATCAGAATCGAACCTGGGATCATTGAGTCCACAGGTCGACATTTTATCCACTGAGCCAAACTGGTTAGGGCTGCATTTTAACTTTTTTTTTCTTTTAAATATATTTTATTGATTTTTTACAGAGAGGAAGGGAGAGAGATAGAGAGCTAGGAATGTCGATGAGAGAGAAACATCGACCAGCTGCCTCTTGCATTCCCCTTACCGGGGATGTGCCCGCAACCAAGGTACATGCCCTTGACCGGAATCGAACCCAGGACCTTTCAGTCCGCAGACCGACGCTCTACCACTGAGCCAAACCGGCTTCGGCTGCATTTTAACTTTTGCAGTGGAAATAAATTTTATATGCCTGAACCCAGCTCAAATATTATTTATTTATTTATTTATTTTTTGGCATAATTAGGGTTTGCAATTAAGGGATAAGGGATCAGAGTTTATTTAAACTAATAAATGAATGTGTTTTTGTGATAAAAGTGTAAATAAGACTCTTCTTTGTGGTTTGCCAATCATCCTTTCTAGTTGAGGACTTTAATTTCTCTTTGGCTGATAAACTCAGCCCATTTCTCTTCTGGATTTCTAATTTCAAAAGCCACACCTGCCTGCAACTACATTACAGGAGACTGGCAGGCTGGTACAGTATAACTTTTATGCTGATGGTTGTTGTTTTCATTAGATCACTCAATTTTGGTGTGAAAAACACATACTGTGTTTTACATCATTTGCATTTTACCTGATATAATAGAATATTAGAAGGATAGTTGCTTCTATAAAAAAAGCATCCAAATGTAAAAGGCACGTGAGCAAAGACATGCTTACAAAAGCAGGAGCATGTTCAGGAATTGTGAACTGAGCTCGTCTCTCAGTTCGGGCCCCTTTAGGAAGTGGTCAAGTTTAAATAAGCCAGCTGACGCTTAAGCATTCTGCACTTTTGGAGAGTTGCATGAAAAGGAATTAATTGCTACCGTTTTAATATATTCAAGTTTTAACAGATTATCCATCTCCAGATCCTTTAGCCATGCTCGGAAGCTGAAATTCATGCCAGGTAATACTATGGTATTTATAAATTCAAATTAATATTTTTGTTTACAATTCTCTTTGCAGATTCACACAAAATATCCACACATGCAACTGAGAAGCAAAATAATAGAAAGATGAGTCATCATTTTAAAACTGCAAGAGTTCCACCCAGTTTTGCCATTCACATTCCTTATGGGGACCTCGTATGACATCAAAATAAAAATGAAACTTTTGCCACTTTATTTTTTTTTTTTTTACAGCTTAGGAAATTTAAAAGAACATAAAAGGAAATAGCCCAGGACTTCCCAGACCGAAGCGTGAATACGTCAGCAAATTCATGGCTTTGATTAAAGGACTTCGGCAGGAGCTCAGCTAGACACTCCATCTCGCCGGGACTCCTCACGTGCACACTAAATTAATGTGGGGTCAGAATTTGCAATGAGCAGCAAAACACTGCGTGGCATTCTGGCTGCTTAACCCACAGACTGGCCTTTTTGCACCAGCTGCGTCGCCATCTATTTGAAAGGACAAAAGAGAAGACAATACAATTTCCTCTTATGTTCCGCTTCACGATCAAATTAATTTTGGTATCGGGTACAAATGAAAACATGCCAAAGAAACCTTTCTAAAGCGACTCAGGGAATGAGATGCGCCCCTTGCTGGGAGGCGGAGCTGCCTCCTTAGCGACTCGGTGGCAAACAGGGACAGTCAGGGTTAGCAGGGAGCAATGGCAGAAGCCACAAGTCAGTCAGCTCAGGTGGGGGGAGGCGGAGGGTGAAAATGGGGAAATCAACATATTTTTAACGGCATTGTATCAAATCAAATTGCTTTCCGGAAGGCAAGGAGGGCAGGGGAGGCAGCTTCACAAGCAAAAAATATAAACAGAAAGGGTAGCTACCAAGAGAGTCATGTTTCTCAAAGACACACGCCTGTCGGCTTTCTCCTGTGGAAAGGGGTTAAAGCTTTTTAAATGCACTGGCGTGATAAATGCCAACTCAGAAGGACCAAAAATAATGAATGTAGAAACAGTCAAAGTAAGGAGCAGGGCCGAGTCTACCTCAAGCTCTCGCAGGATCCCCGACTGCCCGCAGGTCTCCAGATCCTCCAGCGCCTGGGACCAGAAGTTCTCCTCCTGCTCCGCCTCCGCGCCGTCCGGAGCCCCCGTGAAACTGTCACCAAAAGACACAGCCTTGGTTACGACGACGATGCTGCTAGATTTTTTTTCTCCTGTATCCAGAATCTCACTCCTTCATCTCACACACGCAAAAAACCCAGATGCATTTTGGGTTTGGCTTTCTTCTAACTGCGGCTTCCAAATAGAGCTGGCTGGGCGTGAGGCCCTTCAGGAAAGGCTAGAATGAAAGGAGGCCCCTGGTCTTGCTCACTGAACTTCAGCGTGCTCTTGGCCACTGCCCCAAGAACTGCATTAACGTGGTGCTTGTGTAGGAATATCTTTCAGCTACGATGCTGCAGGGGAAGAAGTCAGACTTTTCTCTAAGAGAGAAAATGGTTTCCCACCCTACGGTAAACACAGCGTAGGTCACTGATTTTCAACCAGTCTGCTGCAAGAATTCTTAACCCTATTTAATCAGGGGCACTGACCTCTTTTTCCTTAGGTTGACAAATTTCAACAGCCAACACAACCATAGCCGTCTGGTGTGAATAAAATCAAAATGACACCTTTTTTTTTTTTTTTTGTCTGATCGGCAAAAATATATTTTTTGGTGTGCCAAGGAATTAATTGATGTGTGCCACAAGATGCAAAGGGTTGAAAATCACTGGTACAGATCGAGTAAGTGCTATCATTTTTTTTATAAATTTCCTTCAAGTATTTTGGTAAGGGACACAATGCTAAAATATGTCTTAGCAAAAAATATGGGGCCCTAGGTGTATGTTTTTAAAAAATAAAAATTGACGTGAAACTACCTTTTACATCAGTGGTTCTCAACCTTTCTGATGCTGAGACCCTTTAATACAGTTCCTCATGTTGTGGTGACCCCCAACCACAAAACTATTTTCGTTGCTACTTTATAACTGTAATTTTGCTACTGTTATGAATAGTAATATCAATATCTGTGTTTTCCAATCGTCTTAGACGACCCTGCTAGCGGTTCTCAACCTGTGGGTCGAGACATCGGAAAACACAGATATTCACATTACATCACAGAGTGAGGCCACGGTTTTTAGAAGTAGATTTCCCCCTCGTGCTGCTGTTTTCTTCAGGGGGCACAGCGCTTGCTCTGCTGTGAGGTGGTGGCGGTGGCCTGGCTCCCACTGGGCAGACACAAGTGTAGAATCCTGCCACGAGGCCAGCATGGCCATTCTAGCAGCTTCCAGAAGCCAATGCTGCAAACATGTGCCAACGGGAATAGAGAGGTTCAGACCTCCCCTCTCCCCCCCCCCCCCCCCCCCGCCCCCCGCCGCCCAACACAAAGCAGCCGGGACAGGGCCCCGGGGGAGAAGCCTTACCCGCTGACCGTGGAGCGGTCCCAGTCTTCGTTACTCAGCCCCACGTCTGGGTAAGTCTGGCTCCGGGGCTTGGTGACCGGGGACAGGCTCCCTCGCTGCTTCGAGCTCCTCCAGTCGTAGGTGTTGAAGTTGTATCCCGAGGCCTGGAAGCCGGGGCCTGGAACCAAAGACAAGGCGTTCGCTTCCGGCCCCGAGCACCTCCCGCAAGGTCTGGTTACCAACTGGTCTTTGTCTGTGGTTTCCATTCGTTGGTTCAAGGGGGTTGACTTTAACGGAATTTGGGATCATAAAGGCTGTCAAGATAACACTGAAGTCTTACATTTAAAACACATCCACACACATGAGCCAGTTGATTTATAACAACATCCATGAGGTAAGGGCTTTAGACCCATGCAGGAGGGGTCGCTGCGCTGGGCTTGTGCTTTATGTAGCTCCTGACTTACTCTATGGGCAAGAAATCTATTGGGCCAGGGACATATGCCCAGCAGACTTATATCCAACCCCTTGCAGAGCAAGTTCCAGAAAGTCAGAATCCTGAATTTCCTGCCCAGACAACCTCCGAGCTATGTGAGGGCTTCTTACCCAAGTGCGACCTTCTGAGAGTGAAATGTGCCACCAGATGTAGGTTCCAGACTCAAAAGTGGCCAAAGGGGCTGCTAGTTGCAGGTGTGTGGACAGAGCTTGGATATATGGGCTGCGGGCACAAATGTTAGGGACGGGCCCGAGGATTACTTAATCCAATGAGAAATGTCCCTGTTAGCAAGCAGAGGGGTCGAAGAACAACAACAACAACCATAACAACAGCGAGCACAAAGTGGGTACTCATTCTGCACCCAGAACTTCATTACGGGCTTTCTTTGCATAGATGCCTTTATGTATTCTTCTGAAATGTCTTTCAAAGTAGGTACTATTGCATTTTACATATGAGGATACTAAAGACTCAGAACAGTGGTTCAAGTATCTAGGACAATTTGCATAATTTCTTGGGAGAGCCAGCTTTCAGATTATCACGTTGCACGTACACGTCTCCCCAAAATCGACTGGGCTGAGAAAGTGCCAGGAGTCTGAGGTCTCCAGCTCTCCTCTCCCCCCTCACAGTTGTTTCCTGCCTCTTTACAAAGGAATGACATTTACCATCTACCTCAAGCCTTTGAAGGAGCGTGGGCCTGGGATACAAATAATCTAGAGATAATTGGGAAAGACTTGCTCCTGCACCCTGCTGGTGTGGCTCAATGGTTGAGCATGGACCTATGAACCAGGAGGTCACGGTTCCAACTCCCAGTTACGGCCCATGCCTGGGTTGCAGGCTTGATTCCCAGTAGGGGGTGTGCAGGAGGCAGCGAATCAATGATTCTCTATTATCATTGATGTTTCTCTTTTTCCCTCTCCCTTCCTCTCTGAAATCAATTAAAACATTTAAAAAAGAGAAAGGCTCACTCCTGAGGGAAGGTCTCTGAGGAGCAGGGCTTTATGTCAACTAAACAGACTCAGGGCCAGGCTTTGACCCTCTCCTGTCCACTGGCCTCTGTGCATCTCAGAGTCAGAGGTCAGAAGTGTGGGGCGTTGGTACTTCCGTATGTTCATGTGAATTGCAAATGAAGATTGTCTTCCTCTCTGATGAGGAGTTAAGTCTGATTAGCTCGATGGGTGAGACAGTGAGGGATATTTTTGGCAATTAGCTTATATAATGGACATTGTCTTAGAATCTGAGCTAAATTTTGGGCTCTGTACTTTGATAAAATATATTATAGGCTATTTACAATAAACAGTAGTCCTTGCAGGAGGTAATTAAATTAGGGGAGGAAAACCTGTAGATGGCAGCTGTAAATGTGTGATGGGTTCTGCAGTTTTCCAAAATTCCTCTGGGGGTTCAGTGGGAGAGCAGGGGCTCATTGCAGGTCTGACTCTAAAGCTTGTGCTTTAACCACTACAGCGCCATTCACCCTTCAGAAGGGGAGTGACCAGCAACACTGCATCTCTCCAGGCTCCTCTGACAGGCAATCTGTTTCCTCCTTCCGACCAACCAACCAGCCACCAGGTACAGGAAGTCTCACTTTTTATGGTACAAAAAAGTGTTAGGAGAAGCCTGTACTTGCCTCAACCAGCTCAGACCTGCTGAGAGCCGAATGCAGTATGGTGGTGTCCTTCCGGGGTTACCCCTTTCTGATCAGCATTAACCCACTGGACCATTCTGTTCCCCAGGGAAATTCCAACAGGTTTTAAACTGGGCAAATTAATTCTTATTTTTATTAAAAAATTTTATTGACTTCAGAGAGGAAAGGAGTGGGAAGGAGAGAGAGATAGAAACATCAATAATGAGAGGGAATCATTGATTGGCTGCCTCTTGCACCCCCCCTACTGGGGATCGAGCCAACAACCCGGGCATGTGCCCTCAACTGGAATTGAACCTGGGACTCTTTCAGTTTGCAGGCCGATGCTCTATCCACTGAACCAAACCAGTGAGGGTAGGATGAGCAGGTGTGCAGCATCGTCACTAGACAAATGCCACCTTGGCGGGCACATGTCTTCATAAGCACTTTTCCATCATCATTGCATTACAGCAAAGCAGGGCATGAAAAGGGGATAAAACTTGAATCGCTTAGAATATGCATGGGAGTGAGAGAAGGAGACACAGTCATAGAAATAAGCATTCTAATAGCACAGAAGTGTTATCTTTTTAGTCTGAACATGCTAATTGCAAGAATGAGGCCTGTGTGTGGGTGGGAATGCGGGCCATAGAAAGGTGACATTGAGCTTGGAGTTGGAGGATGAATTGGCTTCTACAGTAGGGGTACTAGGTAAGGCAGCATAAGCCCAGCAGGAGAGGCTGGGGAAGGCACAGTTAGGGTAACCCTTGCTCCCTGCCCTCACGTTCCATTAGTGAGTTTTTGCTTCACTCCCAATGAGGGACCACATTCCAGGAATATTCCAAGAACATCCCTCTCACTACCTGTACTTGCTCCTCTCCACAGGAGAAGCTGGGGTTACCTAATTGTCGAGTTTTGGGAAAGAGCACTGGGTGTGTGCACTTGACCCCTCTTGGCTTTCTTTGGATTCATTCTCTCCCGCGGCTGCTGTTCTGGGACATAACAAAACTGGGTCCCACTCTTGGGCTCTCAGCTCAGAGGGGGCAGGGAGACCAAGACCATGGCCATCAAAACACCAATTTTCCCCTCTTTATTCTTAGTAGTGGAATACCAGTTTTGGGATGGACATATTACTGTTCAGGATAAGACTCTCTCTTTTCTAGCCTTTCTCGAAGTTGGGCTAACGATGTAGAACAGTCTGGCCAATGATATCTAAATGGAACTTCTGGAAGGTTCCTTACAACCCTCTGTCCTGCTGCCTAGAATGTCGATGAAATGGCTGGAGCCCCAGTAACCATCTTGGACCCTGTGATGGACCCGTGGGCCCAAACCTAAGGATGGAAGCTGAGCGCTAAGCTTGGTAGAGAATACATTCTCAAGAACACGGGTGCTGTGAATTTTACACCAGCTCTGAAATGCTTACTTCTTTAGGATCTAAGATACTAATGTTAGAATTTTAAGTTATGTTCAGCTGAACCAATGTCAACGGTTTGCTTTGTAGACTGACTTTCTCCTCATGAAAGTCTCAGTGTCTAAACTTGGGTTGGGGTAGGGAAATAACCATCCTAATTCTGGCTGTGCAACCAATCCAGCTTTCCTAGAAAAACTAAAATAAATAAAAAAGTTATTTTAATCGGTAGCTGACTCCAATTTCTATTTTTCAACTGTTTTGCAACTGATAAAGGAAGAGGTGGATTATTACATCAAAACACCTAGAGCTACGAAGGTACCAAGAACCACATCTTGCTTAGCGAGCACTGAGGTGTTCAGGATGTGTGCAGGGAAGATATTGCAATGGAGGCCTGGTGCATGAAATTTGTGTATGGGAGAGAGGGGTCCCCTCAGCCCAGCCTGGATCCTCTCCAATCCAGGACCCCTTGAAGGATGTCTGACTTCTGGCTGAGCTGAAACTGGAAGTCGGACATCCTTCTCATAATCTGGGACTCCTAACTGCTCACCTGCCTGCCTGCCTGATCACCCCTATCTGCCTCCATGCCAGCCAGATCATCCCTCAGTGCTGCCCCCATCCTCCCTGCCCCTCACCAACCTGGTTGCCCCACACAGCCTGCTGGTCAGTCATTTGGTCGTCTCTTGCTAACACTTGTCGCCCCACACAACCTGCTCTTCAGTTGTCATCGTGACCAATTTGCATATCACCCTTTTATTAGTATAGATATTGATTTCAGAGAAGAAGAGAGAGAGGGAGAGAGAGAGAAAGAAACATCAAGGACAAGAGTGAATCATTGTCTCCTGCACAACCCACACTGGGGATCAAGCCTGAAACCTAGGCATGTGCCCTGACCAGGAATTGAACCATGACCTCCTGGTTCAAAGGTTGATGCTCAACCGCTGAGCCACACCACACACGCAGGACTCTGTGTTTATCCTAAAATAATAGAGAAACACCAGGAGAGTTTTTCTTAAAGGGAGTGGCAGTATTAGGTTTAGTTTTCTAGGAATCACTGATAGTAATATGAAGTGGTAAGATACTCAGAGTAGGTGATGAGGAAGTAAATATCTCAGGCCACATGAAAGTTTACAACAAAGGCAGTAGCCATGCAAACACACGAGATGTTGAGCTAGTAGGAGGTAGGAAGATGCCGGCTCCTCCAGGCTCTTTACTGCGGTGGGAGAAAAGCAACCCTGTGTCTTGTTTAAATACCAACATTTCAGGTTTATTTTATTTGGAGGTGAATTCAACCCCCAACTGATGCAGGTGGATGATGTTATTATGACTTAAAATAGGTGGAAATTAAGTTCCTGTAGAGGCCAGCTGGTTGCCTTGGTTGAGAAAAAGTTAGCAGGCCCTGAGGAATATCCCTTTACACCAGGAATTGAACTTAAAACTCACAGAAGAAATTAAATGAGGCAGCCCAGTTATGGGAAGAATCAACTGCCAGAAATTAAAACTTTGTTTTAACGGAATGATGGTGCAAATACATACAATTAAAATATAGGCATGACATTGGAAACTAGATTTTTACTTCAAAATTGATAAAAGAAGCAAACCGAAAGATAGCAGTTCTAAAATTTATTTCCTAGATAATTAGTCTTTCTATTGTATTTAAAACTAGAGGCCTGGTGCATGAAAATTCATGCACTGGAGTGGGTGGTTCCTGAGCCTGCCCCCTCTCACAGTCTGGGAACATTCGGGGCAGGAGGCAACCTGGCAATCAGGGGAAGGCAACATCCCTATCACACCTCTGTTGCTGCCACTGCCAGCAGTGCAAGCCTCGGCCAGCCCTGGTTACCTGATTACCTCGGGTGGCCTTGGGTGACTGAGTAGCCGCCATCCAAGGCTTGCCTGTGCCTTGGGCTGGCCCTGAGCAGCTGGGGGGGCTGTGGGGTCTGGGGTACTCTGGAGGCAGGTGCAAGGAGCGGCTGAACCCGCATGGGGGCGGGCCTGGTTGTGCTGCACGCCTGCCACCCTTGAGGGCATGGCAGTCAATTAGCATATTCCCTCTTTATTAGATAGGATGAAAAATCTTTTTCTTTTTTCTTCCCTTCTTCTACCCTTCTTTCCTTTTTTCCTTTCCTTTCCTTCTTCCCCCCTTCCCCCCCTTTCCCTTTCTTTCACATCTAGATTTTCATATCTGGTTTTATACTTTGTATCATAATGTTAGGTATGTTATGGAATAATTGTATCCCTCCAAAATTCATCTGTTGAAGCCCTCACCCCCCAATGTGACTATTTGCAGATAGTCTTTAAAAAGATAATTAAGTTAAATGAGGTCATAAGGGTGGGGCCATAGTCCAATCTGATCAGTGTCCTTATAAGAAGAAGAAATGTAGTGCACAACAGGGATGCACACACACAGAGGGAAAGGCCATGTGAGGACCAATGAGAAGATGGCCATTTGGAAACCAAGGAGAGAGACGGTGCCTCAGGAGAAACCAACCCAGCTGACATATATTTTTGTTGTTATTGTTGTTGTTAATCCTTACCTGAGGATGTTTTTTTCCATTGATTTTTAGAGAAAGTGAAAGAGGGGGAGGGAGGGAGAGAGAGAAACATTGATGCGAGAGAGACACATTGATTAGTTGCCTCCTGCATGTGCCACTCAGTCTGTGGTATTCTGTTACAGCAGCCCAAACACACTAATACAAGGTAAGAGGTTCAGTCTAGATTACTCTCATTGAAAGTAATGTTAAGTTCTATTCACTTGCTTAATGGAAAATAGGTCTTCACAAATGTATGTACTTCTGAAAGTTGATGGACTCTTGGTAATGACACTTTTTAGGATAAGTATATGTCAGGTATTTGTAAAATTCTGACACTCCAGTATTATGCAATTGTTTTCCAGTGCCACCGTGTTGTGCAGATTAATATCTTCCATTTAGCTCTTAATTCTCACTCAGTATTACGTTAGGAAAGTGAACTAAACAAAGGCTCATGTTCATAAGGTTTGAAATTGAAGAATGGTTTTGGAATTCAATCTTCAAGTCTACAATTTAGGACTGTAGCTCCTGCCATTGCTTCATTTTTTGGAGCCAATTTTAGTCTAGCAAAGCAAGTCAGATAATTCCTTGCCAAATTGTTTCCTAAAGACCAAATATGGTTAAAAATGAGAAAAATCAAATCACATGTTTGTGTAACTACTTGTAATTGTTCCTGCCAAGAATGATGTAAGGGTGTGGATGAGACTGTGGTATGAAAATGGCAGAGCTGCTCTCCTTTTTCTCAGAAATCACCTCAAAGAAAAAAATGAACGTGAACTCCATTTTGGCAATACTAGAATCTCAAACCATTATACACTAGAGATGTTACCAAATTCTGTGAAAGTCAAACAGGGCATGGAGGGTTCTGGCATGAAGCCAAGAGGAGACACCATGGCCAGAGGTTTCAGAGAAGGCCCAGGCCTCCCAACCAGGGAACAAATGAAGCAAATGGGGGACCAAATGCTTTGTTTGGAGCTCTAAGGGCTGCACCGACTGGGGCAGGAAGTGCCATGGCACGAGGGTAAAGCTGGGAGCTGGGCTGAAAGACAGCACCTAAGGCTGTGCCAGAGGCTGCAGGAAGCAATCTATCCATGAAAAACCTTTTTCTTTTTTCTAGCAAAGAGGGCTCCTGCACTGTTGGCAGTCTGCAGAGGAGGAATGCACTCATCACAGATACTGGGAACAGGGTAAGTTTTGCTAGCCTGGAGCACAGCTTGGGCTAGCTTCTGTCTTAAAGCCTCTTGCAAATTTTCAAATCAGGAGGAAGTCATCTCATTCAAAGGTGAGCAATCTGTACATCAAGTTAATATTAGAGGGGGGGAGGTAGAAAGATAGATAGATAGATAGATAGATAGATAGATAGAGATAGAGAGACAGATATATATATATATATATATATATATATATATATATATAGAGAGAGAGAGAGAGAGAGAGAGAGAGAGAGAGTGAGTGAGAAGGGACAGAAAAACAAAGCAATAGCAGATGAAAGATACTCATGAGAAAATGGCTACCATGGAGCAAATGATAAATATAACCAAATATATCATCTCAAAATTTAAAAACTACAAACTGAAACCGTCATCTCTCTAATAGATCAAAGCAGAGATATAAGAGGGCCAGGAAAATTGGGTAAGGCAAGGCAAGGCAATACAAGGAGTGAAACATAAGCTTGTAGAGACCAGAAAAAAATGGGAGAGAGAAAAAAGCACCCCCCCCCCCCCCCAACACGGGGAAAGTACTGCTGAGTGTCTGGTCTGTGCTACTCTCTGTGTGGACCATGCTGTGCCCCCAGCCACATTAAAGGACAGTTGGGTCTCTAGCTGTACATGTTGGTTTCTATTATTAGCCATCACCATCTTTATGAGAACTATAAGGAAGCATGGAAACAAATGAATTATGCACCCAATTCAAGTTATAAAAAGAAAAAAAATCTAAGAACACAAACCTGTTAATCAAATTAAAAGCAAAAATTTATTTTAAAAAACCAGAGTGGAACTAATAAGTAAATGCAAGAATCAGGTTTTTTTTGGAAAATACTAAATAAAAATAAACCATTACTAATAGAATCAGAGTGAAAAAAACATAAATATACCAAATATGGAACAATATTGAGAATATAATTCTAGAAACCTAGAATATAAAAATACTTAAACAAGAAATTATTTAATTGTATGCAAATACATATGAAAACCAGGAAAAAACAATTCCCCCCCCCCCCCGAGAGAATACAAATGATAAAAATGACCTCTAGAGGATTCAGCAATCCTACTTCTGACTATATATATCCAAAATAAATGAAATTGGTATCTTGAAAAATTCTACTCACTCCCATGTCACTTTAGCATTATTTATAACAGCCAAGATATGGAAACAACCTAAGTGTTTGTCAGATGAATAGATTAAAAAAAGAAGTAAAACACATAGGAACAAAGAAGAGAATGTGGCTGCTGGGAGCTGGGGAAGGGAAGAAATAGAGAGATAAAGAGATGTAAATCTAAGGATAAGATGAATAAATTCTGGGGATTTAATATATAGCATGGCAACTATAGTTAATGATACTATTTTGTAATATTCTTTAAATTTGTTAAGAAAGCCATTGCTAAGGTATTCTAACCACACACACACACACACACACACACACACACACACACACACACAAATGGTAACTATATGAGATAATGGATATGCCAATCAACTCGATGGTAGTAATCATTTCACAATATACATACATATGAAGGTAAAATCATCACATTGCACACTTTAAATATATGCAATCTTGTCAATCATACATCCATAAAGCTGAAAAAATGAACTCAGAAGAGAGAAATATCTAAAGACATGTTAAGGCAGAAATGTAACAACCTGAGTTGAGAGTCAAGAATTACCGACATCACAAGACACTCACTGTCTATGAGAATGACAGAGTCCAGGCACCAACAAATCTCCTCTTGTATTGACTGACCTTTGCTAAATCCAAGGAAAGCAACTGTAAGGTTTTCTCAGAGTTAGAAGGAGGGATAAATAAGACAAGGGTTTTGATAAGGCAGAAGGGCATGAATACAGAGCCTGGGGCCTGGAAGAAGTGGACCCAGGGGCTGATTAGAAAAAATTTGCATCCTAGCCACCCTCTAGAATCGAGAGTCATCCCATTGTGCGACTACTTTGAACACATTCCTTCTTTCTCTACCAGCTCTGATTACTCCATCCTTTCCCCCTTTTCTTTGGCTTCATAATGCTTTGCACTCTCTTGGCCCTTCAGCTGGGTAACTTCTTCCATGAGAACAAGGACCGCATCTCTTTTGCCCAACATTGTATGCCCCCTATACTGACCTTACACTGTGCCAGCCATTTCTTATTTGCTGAATGAATGAATGGGGGGCAAGAGTGACATTTTGGACAAAAGCAGATAACAATAAGAGATGCAGCTGCAGAGACAAAGGAATCAATGGAGGTGCAACATTCTATTGGACACAGGCAACCACTGTAGACTTACAGGTGCAGCGAGAATGTACAGACTTCCTAGGAAATGGTAGTGTCAGCTGAGAGACCGGAGGGACAGGTGGGAGAGAGAATCTACATCTCACAACAGATAGCCAACAGGGGGAAAAATATGGTTCTATGCCTTGTTTTAGAAAAGTTAACTGGTTTAACCCAATATCAGAAGTAAAGGGGGGGGGGGGGGGAACAGACTTTGAGTTCTTGGAAAAGAATAAGTGCAAAATGAGTGACAGGATGTGACCATCAAAATTCTTAAATCAAGAGAGGCTACACTGATAGGTTTTACAGTCTGCAGCGATGACGGTAAAAGCCTTGAACTGCTCCGGGCTGTCAGACGATTGCCTGACTTCCTTTCTGAGTGCTACACTTTAATAAGAATGGAGTTAAATTTGAACATGTCCAGAGGCTCCCAGGATGATAAAGATACTCAAAAGTAAGCTGCTCGAGGAACAGTTAGAGGAACTGGGGCTATTTTGATCAGAGAAAGAAAGACTGGGAAGAGGCATGATAGCTGGGTTTGAGAATCTGAAGGGCTGTCAAGTGGAAGAGGCTTTCGTGTAGTTCTGAATGACCTCCAGGGCAAAACTAGCACCGATAGGTGGGAGCTACTGGCAGATGGATTTTCGCTCAATGCAGCGGAGGACTCAGAGACAGAGCTACGTTCGTGGAGAAGGGAGAGCAGTGAGGGAGCCCCTGTCTCTGGGGTGCTCCAGCCCCAGCCCGGGCAGTGTGGTCCTGCAGCGAGGCTGGCCATGCACCAATGGCTGCACTGGATGAAAGAGAGCTGGCTTCTAAATTCTCTCCCAACACTGAAATCCTGTGAGCAACATGCCTGTTGCCTTCTATGTCCGTGATGGGAGTCACTTGAGATTAATTTTGTGAAAGTGCTTTGTAAACACCAAAGTGCTTTACCAATATACATACGGTCTGGTGACTCTTTTCTCATCACCTTGTTAAGACTTCAATTCTGCTCCGATTGCCACTTTCCCTACTTATCTCTAATCTCTCTTCAGCCTCATAAAGATTTCTAATTGGTAAATGCCAAATTTAATAGTATTGTGACTACTATTCCCTGTCTAGGATTTCAAATGTTCCAAGGGCTTTGTAAATAATAAATGATTCTTCATTTTTCATGAAGCCCTCTATTGAGTACGCTGTTCGTGGTGCTGATCCTACCGTGTAAAGCAGTGTTTCCCAAACTTTTGACATATGTGTACCTCTTCTATAATTTTTGTAATGCTGAGTACCCCTCGTACTCATGAGAACGTAGAATTAGGCGCAGCTAAGCATGGTGCAGTGCATATCCCCACCAAACTCTGGTGCAACGGGTACCCCCACCAAACTCTTCCTGTACCCCTGGGGGTATGCGTACCACACTTTGGTGTGGTAAAGGGACGAGGTAACTGAATTATTACACTGGTGTAAAGGGACGAGGTAACTGAATTATTACACATCCACCTTGTGGGGTGGAATTCATTCAAGTTAGCAGCATGCTCACAAAATTTGGTGTAACAAAATAGACTCCACAGTAATAAGCAATCAACAAACAAACACACACAGTAATAAATAAATCTCAGAGTCCGCGCTGACACACAACTCAGCTTATGCTCTTTGTCAGAGTTAATGTTTGGTGGCCCATGAACTCTCAGGCAGTGAGAATACCTGTTATTTGGTGGCATCGCCTACTTGTTTCTAGGCATTATGACTTAGAAAAATTGACCGCCAGATAAATAAATTCCCAAATCTATTTTGGGGAGTTCAAAATGTTTTCCCACCAAACTCTAACATCATCTCTAACAAGCAACGACATGAGAGCTCGGAAATATTTATTTTCCTTTTTCTCCAAGGAACTTAGCAGAGAGTGAAACAGGCAAATGCAAGTGGCGAGAAGAAAACCCAGGGAACTGGGAGGAGGGCAAACTGGATGTAGGCTCTCCCAAAAAGTTAACCAAGTCACACAGCAACCCTCACCCCCAAACGTGTGTTCTCAAAGCTGTTCATCTATTTCATCCTCTGGTGGCTTACACCCAGTGCAGAAAGGGGATTCGGAACCGAAATTTATACAAGGCAACACAGAGAAGGTAAGCCTCAGATAAGATGAAGACCAAAGAGTTTTTTGATACCCTTCTCTTTTGATGCTATGTACCATTGGGAGAGAAACTGGTTTTTAAAAGAAGCTTTTTAGTTTATAGTCTATATTCAGTCTAACACATTCTGTGTTTACTTCCTGTTAGTGTGTTTTAACTTTTAACGTAGGTTTCACTTGTTCACATGAAGATGATGTCTGCGAAGAGAACTCTATTAAATATTTCTATATATTATGATTACAACTCCAATAATGAGTAGTTGGGGAAATGCCTACAAGTTGTTTTTAAAAGCCAGAGGAGGCAGGAATAAACAGATCATTGGCTAATCTCTCATGCTCCTTGTCCGCACCCCAATCCGTCTTTGCTGACAAGGTAAGACCATAGGGCTGTCTTCAGTGAACCACTCTGTTGCAGGGTTACCCTCGTAATTAACCGATGCAGGAAGGACACGCTCCGGATGGAACACTTGAACCTTGGTAGGTCTAATGGGGGGCCTGCTAGTGTTTGATAAATGTTCATGGCTTATCAGCATTAAGAAGGAGGAAATGCGGGGCCACTTAGCCATGTGTTCAATATGGTTACACTGACGCAGACATAAGTGAAAGGTATTCTTTCTGTGGAGCAGAAGGTGGACCTTTGAGAAACATGGGCTTCAACAATGCCTCTTTCCCCAGGCCCAGGACATACCTTGATTCCCGTAACTGGCGTCGATTCCAGAGCCATCCCACGAGTCCACGGCACTGTCCACACTGGGCACGGTGGACGGGTACATGTCAGAGAGTTTGCCAGGCTTCTGTGCTGGAGAGGAGTCCTCCTCCATGTCGCCCAGGTCACCCAAGTGGCTGGGGATGGGGAATTTCTTGGGACTTGATGCGGACTGAGCTTTAAAGACAGGAAAGAAGTTTAAGTATCAGAATAAATTAAGAATTTTAAAACTTTTTTTATTGCTTTAAAAAATATTTTTATTCATTTCACAGAGAGGAAGGGAGAGGGAGAGAGAGAGAAACATCAATGATGAAAGTGAATCATCAATTGGTTGCTTTCTGTGGATTGAGCCCATAATCTGGGCATGTGCTCTGACCAGGAATCCAACCAGCAACCATTTGGGGCACAGATGACACCCAATCAACTGAGCTATGTCGGCCAGGGTCATATACATTTAAATAAAAAGATAAACACTCTCTGGCTAGAGAGTCATTTTCCTAGAAATGCACATACAGACGTTTGCCCATTCTTCTTGGGAAGGAAATGCACTGGAAATTCTTAACTGTGGCTCTCAACCCACTCACCATCTGTCTGTTTCTTAATTTTCAAGGTGACAGTCTCTCCCGCCATTTGCAGCAAGTGGATGGCCTCACTCAGGGGCTTCCCTTTCAAGCTGCTGCTGTTGATGGCCAGGATCCGGTCTCCGATGTGGATCGCGCCGGTTCTGAAACATCGAGGAGCAATAGGAAAGCGGAAATAATCCCTGTATGCTACTCAATATAAATTCCCGGCCATACTTTATGTATTCATAATAATAAAGACTTGGCAAGGGTCTCTAAAAACCACGTCTAGCTTCTTCTGGGCAACGTTACAAGACAACTGCATCTGTTGTGAATTACTTTTTAGTTTCTAGTAAAATTAGAAAAATTGTTTTAATTAGTAGTTAAAGTGAGCTTGTATGCCTTTTAAATTCCAAGAAAGCAGAGTCATTTGGTAATCCTCTTAAAAATCCCAAGGAAACAAACAAGATTGGACAATGAATGTAGCAATGTTTCGGATGGGGCATTCCTTCTTCCTACGGATTTAAAATGTTGAACACAATCATTCTTCCAGCTAGCTAGAAGTGAGGTTCAGAGAGATGGGGACACACCCCAGGCTCTGGTGTGGCTGGGCCCCCTGCTGGTGGTTCCAAGGAAACAAAAAAGGCTGATTTTGGGAATCAATTGCTGTACAGCCATGCACCACATAACAATGGAAACATGTCCTGAGAAATGTCTGTAGGCGATTTCCTTGTCTTGGGAACATCTAGAGCAGTGTTTCCCAAACTTCTCTCATGATGAGAATCACCTGGTGGAGTTGTTAAAATACAGATTCCTGAATCCCAACTACAATTTTACCTATATGTTCCCAAAAATTCTAGTTTAAAAATTGTATACAATTTTACCTATGTGTTCCCAAAAATTCTAGTTTAAAAATTGTATACAATTTTACCTATGTGTCCCCAAAAATTCTAATTTAGCACTTCTTAGTTGGGATTCAGGAATCTGTATTTTAACAACTCCACCAGGTGATTCTCATCATGAGAGAAGTTTGGGAAACACTGATCTAGAGTGTACTTAACACGAACCTAGATGGTGGAGCCTACCACACACCGAGGCTGTATGGTGCAGGCTTTTGCTCCTAGACTACAAGCTTGCACAGCATGTTACTGTACAAAACAACACAAAATCAAATCAAGGCCAAGAGAAAAGGATGCAACCAAGAGACTCAGTAAATACGCTGCTGGCATAACACAATATATTGTTTTAAAACAAACATCCTATATAATAAGAGGTAATATGCAAATTGACTCTCATGCTCTCACACAAGATAGCCACCCCCATGTGGTCAAAGATGGCTGCCACAAGATGACCAGCAGGGGAGGGCGGTTAGGGGCAACCAGGCTGGCAGGGGAGAGCAGTTAGGGTGACCAGGCCTGCAGGGAGCAGTTAGGTATCGATCAGGCTGGCAGGGGAGTGATTAGGGGGTGATCAGACTGGCAGGCAGGCAAGCATTGGGAGCCAGAAGTCCCGGATTGTGAGAGGGATGTCCAACTGCTGGTTTAGGCCTGATCCTTGTGGGTCTAAACTGGCAGTCGGACATCCCATGAGGGGTCCCAGATTAGAGAGGGTGAAGGCTGGACTGAGGGACCCCCACCCCAGTGTACGAATTTTGTGCACCAGGCCTCTAGTTTTTATATAAGTAGAAAAAGTACACTCTAAAATAACAACAAAAAGAATAGTATACTAATACATAAACCAGTAGCACAGTCAGTAATTTTCAAGTATTATATATTGTGCATAATTGTATGTGCTATACACGAGGAACTGTATTGAAACGGTTGCGGCATTAGAAAGGTTGAGGACCACTGGCCTAAAGCATCCGTCTGAAAGATGCAGTTTACAAGGGGTTGGGATGCGTGCTCATGAAAACAGATCGCCAAAGGAACATTCCAAATTGCAAGGTATCATTGAGATGTTACACTTTGCTTCCAGAATCTCTGATGATATAGCCTGTGCCATCCTCCTCTGAAAAACAGCAGCTGAGGCCATGCCTGTCAGGAGAGAGGCTCAGCGGACGTTTGCTGAATTGAGTTGGACAAGCCTCTTAACCTCCCTGAACTTCAGCCTCCTTCTCTCAAAATGGACAGGATATAAATCTACCTCCAGTCAATTGTGGCCCATTTATACATTTCTAGAGACTGATATCAATGCTAAGCCACTGGCACCTTTCACAGCCGGTCAGATGCCCCTCCGAGTCAGGTCAGAGCAATACCTAAGACTTCTCGAGCTCTAAAATCGATCTTTGAACAAGGCCACAGAAAACCCACGCCAGGGAGGAGGGCAGGGCTGTGAGAAAGGAAACCCGTCCCAGACCCAGGTAACTGGAGCAGTTCCTTCGAATGTTACCTTTCAGCTAATCCCCCTTTAGTGAGGCTTGAAATGATTATTGGATCGAACGGCTCCTCAGTTCCTGAAATCGTGATGCCGAGGGGCCCCCCATAGCGCTTCAGCTCCACAGTGTAAATAATCGCCCCGGAACTTTCTTGCTCATCTGCAATAAATGGCAAAAAGTCATAATTTCTTTTTTTGAAAAAAACACACAAAGTAATAAGGCAAATGTATTCAGACATAAAATAAGAAATTCAGAACCTCGGAATCAGCACATTATGTCGCAGAACATAATTATTTGGAGAAGTAGCATTTCCTTCATAGGACATCACATTCTAACAGGGAGCATCCTAATGACTTACGCTTTAAACCGGGAGAGAGCCTCCAGGTGCACGGCAGGCCCTGCACACTGGCCCAGCATTTTGTGAGTGAGCCATCCACACCAGTGGGAGGAACACACAGCCGAGGAGGCAATTAGGGAGGAGCGCAGTGACAGAGATCAGGCCACGAAATTCCTCTTCTTAGGCTTTACAGCCAGCTAACTTTCAATATATTATAGGAAAGTCGATTTCACTCGGGGTTGGAGCACACTTTAACTTATGTACATCGTTAAGTGGGGCTTAGAGAGGTTGGCCTGGAAATCTAGAGTCCCTTACATATCATTTCTCCGACTGTGACTTACAGCGCCCATCCTGTTGATGAACTCACGGATGTGAAAACAGGTTTGAGTGATTATCTCTCCTCTGTTTCTGACATCAAAAGCCGTGTAGGTTATGTTTCGGTAGCATACACTTGGGTGTCACGCTGTCATACATTTATTTTGGCTATTTTACATTAGCACAAGGGAATGCATCTGCGAACGGGTCTGCCTAAAGCATCGCTCTGAAAGGCGTCCTGAGGTGCCTTCAGCATCAGTGGGTGTTTTGACTGTGTCAGGGCTGCAAATACAAAACCTGCTTCGTTTTTGCAGAGGGCATGGTAAAGATTTTGAGCATTTCTTGTTTTATTCCTTGGGCCTCAGGGGGATGTGCCTGGTTAAGGAGCTACTTCCTTTCTGTACCTAAGGATCAGCTTTTACAGTCAGACTGTGTCATGGCAAAGTCACACATCTACCTGTCTGTCTATATCTATCTACGGATATGAAAATCAGGCAAAATGGAAACATTAAGTGGATATTTAATGATATTAATTTTTTTTGCCAATATTTTAAACTGTTATATTTAATTATATATTTTAGAAATCTTAAATTAGGGCGGGAGTAGAGAGAAGCAAGATTGATCATACGTTACCTGTTAATGCCAGGTTACACGTATGATGACTTATGACACCATTTTCCTCTATTTTTAAATATTTGAAGTTTTTATAATAACACTTAAAATGTAATAAAATGTTATTTTATTAAATATTTAATGCATTTATAATAATATTTAATTTAATAATATTTAATTTAATAAAAAATTAATTCCCTCCAAAAAATGTGATGCTTTGAGAAAACTGATATTAATTAGTGTGGTTTGCTCATCTTCACTGATGGTGGTGGTGGCAGCCGTTTGCCCACCAGGCGAGGTCCCAGCGTATCCCACTGCCACCTGCGCTAGCGGAGGCAGACAGCTCAGCTCTGCCCAGGGTTCCTAACAGTGGTTTCTTCCACAGATTTTCGTGATGAGGACCGGCTTTTGTCCCTCTCCCTCGCATTTATTTTCACCAGTGCTGCCAGCCTATCATTCCCTTTCCTTTCTTCCTAGAATATGTCAAAGGCATAAACCTGAATGCCACTCCCTTACTTGACATTTTTCATTGGTTCCCTGATTCCTTAAGAATAAAATACAACCCCTTTCTTTGCACAAGCTAAGCTGGGGCCGCCATGTCTTCAGAGGGCCACCCCCTCCCATTCCAGCCCGGTCTCCTACATTCTTCCTCACCAGTTTCTGTAAAAGCACGTTCCTGACATCTTGAACCTTGCGTATGTCACTCCCAGAGCACAAACACCTTCTCCCCTGGAGGACTCCTACTGGAGCCTCAGCACTTGGTGCAGATGTCTTGTCTCTCAGGAGGGCTTCCCGGCTGCCCCACTGGAGCCCCAGGCATTTCCTGGGAGACCCCACACGCCTCTGCGTTCTTCTAGTGCTTCTCGCCTTTTAATTTTAATTCTTGCTTCTGCCACCCCCACGCCCTCCCCTCCCTGGCAAGGAGATAAATTAAAATTCTTTCTAACGAGAGAAATAGGAAGGGTTAAGATTCACTCAGATAGGGCTGAGCTTTGGAGGGCCACTAACCATTGTGATGTAACATCCCAGGTTCCTTCCTCTCTGAGAACCAATTCCCCCCCTCCCCCCCCCAGAGAAGGCGTGCTCTAGCCAGTCCTTTTCATTGGATGTTTAATTCTCTCTCTACTTGTCTCTTCCATTAGAATGAGATCACCTTGAAAACAAAATTTTCATCTGCGTATCCCCAGAGCCCTGATCTAGGCCCCACAGTTGCTTCAGTGGATGCCTGAACAGGTGAGTGAAGACGAATGAATGTTCATGTCCGCAGGCATGCAGTCACCAGCTCCAAGGGCAGAGAGCCATCCTCCCCGCTACTCCACGGCCTAGTTTCCTTCTCCATAGTGATGCAAACCCAACCTGGCTCTTTCAGAGTGGGAGGGTAAGACCTGGTCTGCCTCTGTGGGAATCAGCAGGTCTGCAGCATCCTCAGCAATCCCAAGAGTGGCTGCGTCAGCTCCAGGCTGCGCATCCAGTCCCATCTGCCGCCTAGGGCTGGAGCTCAGCTGGCCCGTCCCTGGCTCTGCAGCTGAGGAGCTGGCAGGAAGGCCTGGGATACTCAGGCCATTTCTCCAAGCCACTCTCTCCTCCAGGCTGCTCCAGCGAAGAAAGCAGCAACCAGAGTGTTGAAGGAACAGACTTCCTGGAAAGGAAAAATGTGGGATCACCAGTAAGGTGCTACGGGAGCCTAACCAGATGTTAATG
Source organism: Pipistrellus hanaki (assembly GCF_964339955.1). Classification (NCBI taxonomy): domain Eukaryota; kingdom Metazoa; phylum Chordata; class Mammalia; order Chiroptera; family Vespertilionidae; genus Pipistrellus; species Pipistrellus hanaki. The sequence continues at coordinate 132,544,706 of NC_140505.1, read as the reverse complement.
GTATCATCAGCAGCTTTTCCATCACAGCAGAAGGCTTACAACTATTAGTGAAAGACATGACAGAGGGCCAGCCTCCTTGTTTGTTCTGCATGGCTCTAGTTAAGAAAATGAATGGGACCGCGGAACAGATGCAGAATTGCAGCATCAATTATCAGCAACGTTGTTTTTGGGCTTCTCGAGTGCCTCCTGTTTAACAGAATGAGCGCTCTCTGGCGCGAATCCATAACGGCAGCTGCTCCTGTGGCCGAATAGGAGGCTTGGGTTTGGGAGAGAGCCCTCGGAATGCATAAACGTGCGGGTCAATCAGAGTTCATTTTAACCAAGTGATGGAATGCATTTCAGAGGACGGCCATCGTTCTTGGAGGGGAACAGCCTGAGTAAATGAGCCATTCGGAACAGCTTTCTGACTGTCGTGTGGTCTCAGCGGACCCCTAGAAATGATTGGAGACACATTTGGAAGCCTCCTTTTACCTCTTCCTACAATCCCTCCAAATTCTCTACGGTTTTGCTTCGAGGTACCTTTTCAGATCTCCAAACTCTCCCATCTGTGTTTATAGTGAATCTAGATGCAACCAAGGCAAAACAATAGATTTTATTTCAAGAAGGCTATTTGCATCTTTGGGGATCTGGGGATTGGGTAACAGCCATTGTTTTGGAACAGTGTGGCTCTACTTAATTTATGTTTCTGTGGTAATTAATAAAAACAAATGCAAAGGCTCCTGAAGGCAGAAAAGCCTTGACTATAGAGGAAGGGAGATGCCTACAATCAAGTGTTCCAAAGATGGGGCTATTGTAAAAATGAAGCTAAAATTAGCTTTAATAACACCCTACTAATAACTGTTGGTCATTAGCATTCATTGGGCCTTATTACTCATAAGTGCCAAACATTATTGCTGAGCACTTCAATTTATTACCTCTTTTGATCTTAAGACAGCCAGGCGAAGTAGGCAGTAAAGGGACATTTATAGATGAGGAAACTGATGCTCAGAGAAGTTAATTTTCCATTTCCTAGCGTGTCAGTTGGGAAGCCAATCTAGTGTTCTTATTTATTCTTCAGCTTCTCCCAGAAAGGACTAGAAACAATTAATTCAGATGCTCTCAAATGACTCATTCAATACTCTAGTACAGTGGTCGGCAAACTCATTAGTCAACAGAGCCAAATATCAACAGTACAACGACTGAAATTTCTGAGAGCCAAATTTTTTAAACTTCAAGGTCTTCTAACACCACTTCTTCAAAATAGACTTGCCCAGGCCTTGGTATTTTGTGTAAGAGCCACACTCAAGGGCCAAAGAGCTGCATGTGGCTCAAGAGCTGTGGTTTGCCGACCACTGTTCTAGTAAATGATTACAACTGGTGGTCACTGACCAAATACGATGGCCTCACTCGCCTGCAATAAGCCCTCCCAAGGGCTTCTGGGTAAGCTCAAATGTCTTCACATGGTTTAGAAGGACCATGATGACTGGCTCCAGGAGAGCTTTCTCCTCTCCTACTGCCGAGTCCTTACACATCGTTTCTGCTTCAGCTCCATCTGCTACTAAGATGTGCATGCTGTCTGGCCTCCTGCTTGGTTCATACTCTTCCTCTGATTGATTCTAACAATACCTCCCAGACGATGTCAAGACAGGTTGTTAGAAGCATTCCTTGAGCTCTCCAGGCATCAGTGCACAATGCCTGCACAATGTTAACATTTTCTGCACACCCTTAGAACATTCATCATGTTGTTAATTATTGATTTTTTCTGTTTCTCTTATAAGGCGGTGACTGATTTAAGGCCAGGCAGGGCCTGTGTCCTTTTTAATCTAATTGGCAGTCCCTGGCATAGTAGCTTCCACCTCATAGACACTAAGTAAATTGCATGACTGAATGAAAAACAAAGACTTAATGTTTGAGAAGAGTGCTGCCATCTCCTTGGGTAAGGTGCAAGGCAGAGCAATGAAACCAGTGAAGCTGGAAAATATGCTTAATAAGCATATCCTAATTATCATCATGTTAGATATAGAGATTATAGGGGGGAAAGGTCCAAAGGGGGGTGAAGGAAAGGTCCAAATGAGCTGAAGGAAAGCAACAATTCATGTTTCTGAAACTCCTCCCAGTGTGTCTGCTCAGCCTGGCTTTGGAACGGGAGGATCACCAACCGGGAGCTCCAAGCATATTCCTCTGTGTCGGCTTTTTCGCTCTGCAAGGAAGGTAACTGCTACCTGCTTAGCTTAGCAAATCATGCAAAGTGGGGTTCTCCACAGGGCTTTGCCTCTTCTCCAGGATAGAACCGAGTGATGCTGGAGGCTTTATCCCTCCAAAAAGAAAGTGCAACCGAAGCATGCTTGTAAGGAGAGGAATGCAAATGTTGGCACGAAAAATCAGTTGCTTGGGAAATAACGAGTAGAAACCTATGCACATTTTAAAATGTTGGCTATATATTTGGACAGAATCATCCTTACCAGCTGTGCAATTGGATGTAACTACCAATTGGTTTTGGCTTTGGGTAGGAATTGTCAACACACTGCCTGACATAACCGTGAACTCTGGGTCTAGGTGGTTTCATTACAGGTGACTCCAGAACTTGCACACTAACGCACTATTGGTTTGGATGGAATTAGGAACAGTAGAAGCTCTCTTAACCAAGCTCCAATTATCCAATTGTGGCTCCACATTCTCTGCGAGGTTCCTGACCGATGCCACGAACTGCTCCGGATTAGTAGGCCTCCCTCTCTACTGCCCCATATACTTCTGCTACTGCTACTTCTTGAGTTGTAAGTTTGAAATTTTAGAGTCAATTACATTTATCCCCAAGCCTGTTTTACCCCAGTTTTACTTGTTATTGTAACTATGTCATTTAATGAATCTTACATAATGTATAATATATGAGTACAGTGGTTCTATGAAAAGAAAATCAAATGCTTTGGAAAGATCCTATAAGGGGGGTTTCATTAAGCAAACCCATACTATTAATTATGTAGAGGAAAAACTCAAAAACATTTGGGAAAATAAAAATCTAGATGAGTAAGCATTATGATTGCTTTAAACTTTTAAAATTCTCACCATAGTAAAACAAATGAACAAAAATACCTAAAAGTGGAAATTGTAAACTGATTATCATGGGTATAGTTTGGGCAAACAAACAGGTAACAAGATGCTTAACTATACTCTGCAGAATACTCATAGGAAAGGCCTTGGCTTCACTGGAATGACTGGCAAAATTTTAAATTAAGCACTTATATTATGGATATACTAGAGGCCCATTGAATGAAATGATTCGTGCAACAGGCCTTCCTTCTCCTGGCTGCTGGCTCTGGTTTTCCTCCGGCACTCAGGACCCAGGCCTTCCCTCTGGCTACCACCTTCAGTTTAAAGGCTCTGGGCAGAGCACTGCTCCTGTAGCTCCCTCTGCCCCCTGGACCCTCTCCCTCAAAGCAGGCATCCTGCATGCGTGCTGCCCAGAGGCCTGGAGCAGGTAGGGGGTGGGGCCGCCTCCAGCTTTGGTTAGGTTAATTTGCATATTCACTCCTGATTGGCTGATGGGCGTAGAGAAGTGATGGTCAATTTACATGTTTCTTTTTTATTAGTGTAGATATATTTTCTCTAATTCCCCACATTTTGCTGACTCTTTCAATTAATGGACTTTCCCGAATAAGCTCTCGTTCTTATCATCTACACCACATGTGTCAAACACAAGGCCCGCGGGCCAAATCCAGCCCGCCAGGCCTTGCAATGTGGCCCTCACCGCGCTGTCATCACTGCACTCCGCTGTCAGTTTATGACATTGTCAGTTTATGACTGTTCAGTAAACCATTCGGCCCGCGATTTAGGCTGGATTTTAGATTTTGGCCCCTTCTCTGATTGAGTTCGACACCCCTAATCTACACTAATAAAAGAGAAACATGCAAATTGATACCAGCCCATCAGCCAATCAGGAGATAGTATGCAAATTAACCTATCAAAGATGGCTGGTTAATTTGCATATGCAGGTGCTGAGCGGCTGGGGGTGGGATGGGACACTTGTGTCATCACCATGGTGACAAAGCAGGTGTTCTGCACCATCCTAGCTACTCCAGGCCTCTATGCAGCATGGGAAGGCAGAAAGGTGGCTCTGGGCTGGAGCAAAGGGGGTGCCGGCAGCCAGGGGAAGGAAGGCCCATTCTTTTCGAATCTTTGTGCATCAGGCCTCTAGTAATTAGATTAAAGGGCTTCTACTGCAGGGCTACTTGGAGTGTGGTCCTTGGACCATAGCAGCATAATGAGGAAATTTGCTGGAAATGCAGAATCTCAGGGCCCCATTTGGGAGCAGTGCCCAAGAACTGTGTTTCTTTAAAAAAATAATTTTTAGTTTTCCTATTACAGTTGACATACAATATTATATTAGTTTCAGTTATACAACATAGTGATTAGACATTTATGTAACTTATGAAACAATTATTCTGGTAATTCTAGTACCCATCTGGCACCATACAGAGTTAGTATAGCATTATTGACTATATTCCCTATTCTGCACTTTACATCCCTGAGACAACTTTGTAGCTACCAATTTGTACTTCTAAATATTTTCCTCCCTTTTCACCCATCCCCTCCACCTTTCTCCCATCTATTGTAGTAACCACAAAAATGTTCTCTATGAGTTTGCTGCTTTTTAAAACAAATTTAAACCTGAGAATATGTTTATTGAATTTTTATTTCTTGGAGAGGAAAGGAGGGTGGGGAGAGAGAAAGAGATCAGTTGCCTTTGGTACGCACCCCAACTGGGGATTGGACTCACAACCATTTTGATGTACTGGACAACACTCCAACTAACTCCACCTCGCTGGGACTTGTTTGCTCGTTATTTATTTATTTTTAAAATAAGGTCTTCAGGCGATCCTGAGGCCCACTAACATTTGAGAGCACTGCTCCAATGGATTCATATATGACTGGAAGGACTAAAAATAAATACAGCCCTTTTAGAAAGAAACATGGTAGAAGACTCATTGAGAACCATAAAATTTCCATCTCAATCTGACTCAGCAATCTTCTAGGGATATTTCCTAATGAAATAATTCAAAGGATGAACAACTGAATAAAGATATCTATGCCTAAAGATATCCATGATTGCACTACCCACAATAATGAACAATTAAAAGCAATCTAAGCATGAAGAGAAGAATGGTAAATAAATTATAGGCAGTAAATAAAAAATGTAGTACAGGTTTGTAAAAGATAACTGGTTTATAAAATTAAGTAAAAATGTACCATGCACTATGGTTATAATTATGTAATATAAACACTATAAACTTGAAAATGACTTGTTCCATTGGATTAGGGTGGTACTGGGTGATAATTTAGTTTTCATCTTTAGAGATTATTTAAATACAGTTGTAATAATGGTTCTATAATGACACCATCTTAATTATATCATTTAAAAGCACCATTACTTAAAATTGATACTAAACTCCCAATGCACAATTTAAAGCCCTTCTTAGCGGTGTAAAACTCTGCTGCAATGTCACCAGCCAGCTGTTGTATGTAAAACATCCAGATCTAATAGCCTCCGTAGCAGATGGGCAGTCAGAGACACGGGCTTTAACGGCGAGGCTATCAGTACCTGAGTTATCTTCATCCTTGCGGATTTTGAGCTTCACCAGATCTTCGCACTGCTGGAGGATCTGAACGGCGTCTTCCATGGAGCAGTTGTCCAGGCGGATGTTGTCTATGGCAAGCAGTTTATCTCCAAGCTCCAGCGTGCCGGTCCTGTTGGCAAATGCGGAGCAACACGTGAGCAATGATGAGCACGTGCCCAGGCTTCAGGCAGCATTATGGCAATCTTTAGAGAAAAAGGCTTCCTCAACTGCCTTTAAATTGGATTTTATTGACTCTCCCCTACCCCCGTTTTCCCAGTCTTATTTTGGATGGCCGCCATGACTGGAAATCACAGAGGGTTAAAAACAGTTTGTTTTTTTTGTTTTTTTTTTGTGCTGCCTCCCATTAGCCAGGAAAACACTGTCAGCTTCACTCAGGGACTTGAAGGCTCCTAGGAAGGGAGGGGTTGTCTGGCCTCCTGTGCTTCTCCATGTTGTGGTGCCCCTTTGGGCCCTTGGCAGTCTAGGTGCTAGGGCAGGGCTGAGGGAGTGAGGGCAGCCAAGGTGGGATGGACAGACTGGGATGGACAGAGTGGCGCCTCTGCCATTTCCACCTGCACGGGGATCTCCCTGTGGGGAGAAAAGGGGAATTCTACGCTTGCAATCTGGAGGGTGGCCTTCGAGGGCCTAATACTAGCTGTGGAGCCCCTGCAGGTCTCTGAAGGTTTATAAGGTCCACCATGAAATAAGAAAAATAATACGATTGTGTATGTGTTTGTGTGTGTGTATATTTATACACACACAATTATAAATAAGGTTATGTTGTTTCAAAAAACAAATTTTTATTGATTTCAGAGAGGAAGGGGGAGGGAGAGAGAGAAACATCAATGATGAAAGAGAATCATTTATCTGTTGCGACCAGAAATCCTACCATGGCCTCCTAGTTCATAGGCCAATGCTCAACCACTGAGCCATGCTGGCAATCAAGTTATGTTTTGATAAGAACTATCCTTTACGCTTTGGGTCTGTGACAGAGATTGCTAATTGCTTCCCAGCATCTCTTCTTCCCTTCCTACTTTGGGATCACACCCTAGAGATGCACCACCCCTGCCTCCCTTCTGTGGCTACAAGGTGCAATGCTGAGCAAGCGGTGAGGATGGCGAGCTGCTTCCCAGCCCTGCAGCGCCTGCCACACTCCCCACTGCTATGTGAGAGACAAACTGCTGTCTTATTTGATCCACTTCACCTATGAGTCTCTCTGTCACAGTGGAGCCTCTACCTATTCACCTACACCCACACACTACCTTTTTAAAAAAACAGATTTATGCATTTAATTATTTAAAAATATATCTGTGCCCTTGTCCATGTGCCCTTGACCAGAATTGAACCCAGGACCCTTCAGTCCTCAGGCTGATGCTCTGTCCACTGAGACAACCCAGCTAGGGACTTACTATTTTTTGAGGGTTAAAGTATTTCTGTAATGAAATGGCTGTTATAATAGGTGGTTTTTTTTTGTTGTTTTTTTTTGTTTTGTTTTGTTTTTTTATAAAGTCCTTAACTGAAAATTAAAAGAAGTTAATAGTCTTATATTAGTGTTCTCCAATCATTTAAAAATATTTTTGATCTGTGAAATCAAAAGTTTGAGACTTCCTGATTTGGATGGATATGGACCAAATAGGAGATTTGGCAGTAAGGCCGAAGGACTTGGCTGGGCCAGGAAGGACATTCTGGCATCTAGCAAAGCTCTTGCACAAGCTGCTATCTCCATGTGGGGTGTCTGGCATACCTAAGGCCGCTTCCAGAGTTTCAGTTGGAAAATGAGAGATGGGATATGATCGATTGGTGAAGGAGAGTCTCTGTTGGACTCACAAACGACCTTAAAATACATTTCCAGGCCTATGCTTTCTGTACTGGGTGCAGAGATAAATCAGCAGGCCGAGGAATTTCTACAGTAGCACTGACAGTAGGAATACCAAATATGGCTGATTCGTGGCAGCTGCCTGGCAGAGAAAGATAAATATCACATGGTTTAGATCTGATGACCAGCTCGCCAATTGCTTGAAGCTACCACGCTCCATTAGCAAGGTCTGCCTCGGGTGTGGCTGGGTCGTTTCTGCGTTATGAAGAAATGCCTTGGAATAAACAGAGAAGACGCTTTCCTTACCTGTGTGCCACACTGCCTTTTTTGATATCTGAAATGACAAGGGGGTCTCCCGGTTTTCTGCTGGATGGAGCTGTAACGATGAAGATAGAATAGTCACATCTTTATATCCACGATTCACCTACTATGCATTTCCTATTTTGTAACAGCAGTTAATGCAAGTACAGTTTGTATGTAAAGCAAAGATGATCAACAAATGAATTAGAAATGTGCACACTACATCTTTATTTTAAATTTCTTTATTGATTACGGTGTTACATATGTGTCCTTATTCCCCCATTACCTCCCTCCCCTCCCATGCCCATACCCGCATGTTGTCTGTGCCCATTGGTTAGGCTTATATGCATGCATACAAATCTTTTGGTTGATCTCTCCCCTTTATCCCCACCCTCCCCTACCTTCCCTCTGAGGTTTAATGGTCTGATCAATGTTTTTCTGTCTCTGGATCTATTTTTGTTCATCAGTTTATGTTGTTCATTATATTCTATAAATGAGTGAGATCATGTTATATTTATCTTTCTCTGCCTGGTTTATTTCACATAGCATAATGCTCTCCAGTTCCATCCATGCTGTTGAAAATGGTAAGAAATATCTTTTTTTTTTTTTTTTTTTTTTACCAGTGCCACTACATCTTCTTGATGTAAAAATGTTTATATTACAGTATTTATAAACTTAAACACTGAAGCAAAGTCATTTTAAATTTTTAATTGAAAAAAGCAATTGGAGAGCTGCTCATCAGATCTAAACCTATTTTAATCTGTGATTCTCATGAGAGGGAGACAAAGGGTGAATTCTCGGAGAGCCACTGGGCAGGTTATAGATACAGTCTCCAGTAGGGGCCGTGCAGGAGGCAGTTGATAATGATTTTCATCACTGATGTTCTTATCTCTCTCTCCCTCTCCAAAATCAATTACAAATATATTTAAAAAAGACACTGGGGGCTCCTATTTAGTGGTACTCATGTGTGTTCTCTTTTCAGGTCCTTAACGCCTTTCAAGGGAGAGATGCCATTGTCATGGAAACGTACTGTACTACTCAAGGGTCCTGGGTGGGAAAGTGGATGAGAATCACTGATTTAAAGTTCTTTATTTTCCCAGGTGGAAATCTCTTGCTAGATATACTATAAATCTTTAAATTTTGTTTACAAATTCATATCTGGAATTTTCTAAAATATTTTGGAATGTGACTATTTTATTTTATTGACAGTAGTAAATATTTGGTGCTATTCAATTATATTTTTATGCATATTCATAATATAGTCATGTACATATAACTTTTATTTAGTTTACAGATAAAATTATTATCTGGCACAGTAGTCAATTTTGAGCTTTATAAATTTTCTTAGGAATATTTCCATTTGATGAAAATGAAAAGAAACTGGTAATGAGTCTATGTAGAATTAATCTTGAAAATGAACTCTAGTCCTAATAAATTTAAAAATATCATCTTAATTTAAGAATTTAGAAATATCATTTAATTTAGGCTGATACTTAAAATTAACCATACCAACATTTGTAAAAAAAACAATTTGCTTCCAAAAGGAGATGTTTTGCCAACCTAAGCTTGTAGTGATCATTAAAAGGCCCCTAAAGTAAAATTTTCTTATAAACAGTCTGATCACCCCATAATAATCATAGAACCATATCATAGCTTGTAATCTCATCTGAATCCCAGAAAAATGTTTATGCACAAGAACAGATGGTTTAATATCTCAACACAACATTGAAAGAAAAAGCAAACACATATACCAATACCATACCCACTGTCTAAACTAGTGCATAGAAAATGTTAATGGGACTTCATTCAATCATTATTCTTGGCTTCTAGCAAAGAATGCAAAACATTCTATTCACTACAATTAATTCATAATTCTATCTCCATGCAATGATGTGAAATAATTCCTCTAGAGAAATATACACATCTAGCATTTTCACTCGTGCCATATTTCAGAATAGCAAATTGTTCTGGGCATGGGACACAGAAATAAAAACTTGGTTATTACCAGCAAGTACAACTTTCCTAGCATCTGCCAATGAATTTACACAATATTTTGCCAAGCAGAAGCAACCATGACTGAACACTCAATATTTCTCTCTCTTTTTTTTTTTAAATCCATGTTCCACTGAAATGATCTGAAACAAAACAATAATAGATGCGCCATCAAACCCATCTGTATCATCTTTGCATCAGAGGAAATGAGCACTGTGACCTCTTGGACAAACCCACGCAGATTTCCAGAGAGGTTGGAAACTTCTCATGGTCTACAGACAAGTATGGTGGCCGTTCCCACATTTATTAGATCCTTCTTTCTCCTTTTACCAAGCACATGCTTAAGGTTTGACAGAGTCTTCAGGGTGGATGACCATCGGAGGGATAAAGTTGAGCCCAGAAGTGGGGCCAAATCTCTAGGGGCTCCTGACAATGCCACTATCAGGCCCACCAGGCATGTTAAACGTTCTGGGGACTCCGTCATGGTGTGAACACCTTGGCGTCGTATTTTAACTACCTACTGCCCGAGAAGAAGTCATATGCCAAGCATACTTTGCAAGGATTGTAGTGCTTTGAAAACAATTAGTTACCAACATATCAAAATTTGGATTTTGTATAAATGGATGGCTTCCTTAAAAAACTTAGAGACGGAATATGATATAGTGGTTATTGGGACTTGGCAGTCAGAATGCTTGGGTTTAAGGTTCTGGCTCTACCACTTATTTGTCACGTGAGCTTGAGCAGGCAGTGTTTAGGCACCTTAGTCTCCTAGTCTGTACAATGGTGATGGAGATAGTAACTGTTTAAATTAGTGCATAGGAAATGTTAATGGGACTTCATTAACTGTGCTTGTCTCATATCATTTCTGTTGTAGGTTTTTCTCACCTGTTATTCTGTTGTAGATTGGACCAGAGCACATGAAATGCACTACATAGTGTTTCTTGGTAAGATTTCCCAGCCACAATGGACTCGCTTTCCCACCTCCCTCCCCTTTAGGTGGAGCCTTCCTTCTCCATTTGTTCTCTTTTTAAATTATATTTTATTTCTTTCAAATACAGTTTACATTCAATAGTATCTTGTATTATTTCAGGTGTGCAGCATAGTGGTTAGACAACCATACTTTATAAAGTGTTCTCAATATTTCTAGTACCCACCTGGCAACATACATAGTTATCACAATATTATTGACTATGCTGTACTTTACATCCATGTGACTATTTTGTAACTGCCAGTTGGTACTGTTCAATCCCTTAACCTTTCACCCCATCTCCCAACTACCCTCCCCTCTGGCAGCCATGTCTGTCACTGTTCTCATTGGAAGGATCTCACTCATTAACTGGCCTCACTCCTGAGAGCTTCTGAATGTGAGACACTTTGAGTGGTATGGGTCTATTTTCACGCATGACTCATGGACCCATCAATTTGGAAAGCTATATCCATCAATGCTAGGCAATTTTATAAAATGATTTGATGCTTTGCTTTCCTCTTTCTTTCTGTAATGGTTGTTATTTGAACTCATCCTGAATGATTTCTATCTATTCTAGATCCTTCATTTATTTTTTTTCCAATTTCTGGAAATTTTCCACAAACTTGATGGGAGTAGGGCTGGCCAGGTCTGGGTCTCAAGTGATTTTGAGGTGCACGTGGGTGTGCAGAGACTTGACTGTGGTTCCCAGACTCTGACAGGAGGAAGATTTTCATATACATTTTAATAATTTTCTTTCATCTCTGACACTTCTATAATAGAAAAAGGGCAAATAGCAATATTAAAATAGTTTCTCTAACTTCCTTTTAATGTGCACAAATTTTGTGTACTGGATCACTAGTTCTATAATATGTAGCCATTCATAGAATTTACTCTGCTTGTTAAAGTACTTTGCTCAAAGGGCCTGATAAGTGTTCAATGTCATTGGAGTAACACACACATGATCATTCAGCTTAACTTTAATTGCAATTAAATATACTAGTATATATGTTTGTATTACTTGATAAATAAAATAAGTTATTTGATTTTAAAGTGAGTAGAGATTTTATTCCAAATTTGGCAAAAAACTTAAACCATTCTCTTCTAAATGTGCTAAAGACTTTAAGGGAAAATGATGGATTTGTTGTACATGTCATAAAAACTGCTTAATGATTTTATTTTTTAAAAAGTAAGACTTTATTCTTAAAAATAATCTGGCCACAATTGAAAAGGAAATTTAATAAATTAACTGAACTCCCAAATGCCATCTTTTGCTTTTCTAATATGGGATCTGGGAAGGTTCATCAATGAGATAGAGACAGGGATGAGTGGTAATGTGATGGCAAAGCCAACGTTAAGTCAGACGGATGGGTTTGTATCCCCATTTAGCCTTTATAGCTCTGGGTCTTTGGGAAGGTTATCCAGCTGAGTCTTTCTTTCTTTCTTTCTTTCTTTCTTTCTTTCTTTCTTTCTTTCTTTCTTTTTTTTAAAAAAAAAATATTTTATTGATTTTTACAGAGAGGAAGGGAGAGAGACAGAGAGCTAGAAACGTCAATGAGAGAGAAACATCAACCAGCTGCCTCTTGCACACTCCCCACTGGGGATGTGCCCACAACCAACGTACATGCCCCTCACCAGAATTGAACCCAGGACCTTTCAGTCCGCAGACCGAAGCTCTACCACTGAGCCAAACCGGTTTCGGCTGAGCCTTACTTTCCACTTGTAAATGGGCATGGACATCACAGGGCAACTTTGAGGATTAAATGGGAAGATACGTAATTGCTTAGAGGCATGCTTGGAATAAATCAGATACAAACTCGTCTAATAAAACCAAGGAAGACAACAGCAAAGGGACTTTACTGACAACTGCACATGGCAACCTGGATTCTCTGACTTGAGAGGCAGGTGGGCTGTACTCTCTGGCTTCTGATTGGGTGAGGTGTCAGAACTTGAAGATCCTTCTTCCATTCCCAAACTGCATCTTTCTGCCAGGTTGTTCACTTTACTTGTTATGGTAAATTATTCCATATTATAGCCATAACATCAATGAAAGTAATGCCTGATGCTAATGTGCTATGAATGTCTCACTAAGAACTTCAGAAAATTAGTCTAAAACTGCTCACCACATCCAAATTCAGAGGGACTCATTTCTCAGTCAATTAGGCATGAAGAGTGAGCCTTAAGCCAAATGTGAAAGGCTCTGATGGTATCGTTCAGAGATGGAGACCTGTTTCTTACCTCTCAGAGGCTTCACAAGGTGAAGACAAAAGAGGAGTTTGTATAAAGATGGTGAGAACCATCAAGGAACCCTTGCAGTTTCTTGGTTTCACTGATAGCACTCTGTGTATGTTTGAGAAAGGGTCTCTTGATTTCCTACTTTAGCATAATTGCCATTGGCACTAAAGTTGGTGGGGCAGAGCTTTGATTTAAATATTTCACAGGGCTCTATGGGTAAAATAAATAATGATAATCATAATGAATAACATTTGTTAGGATTATAGCTAAAAATAAATATAAGTAAATACATATATAGTTATATGGGGTGTTTTAGGCACTTTACATATAGTAATTCTTTTAATCTCAACTATGTTACAAAGAAGGTAAAAAGTGTACCATTTTATAGATAAGAAAACTGAAATGGGCTGAGGGAGGTTAAAAATGGAGGCAGAGTAAGTGGATGCTGCATGGACATGCGCCCAGAACAAACTAGTATTATAACCAAAGTACAGAAAAACTTCCTGAATAATCAATGAAAAACTTGCAGGAGAGAACCCTGATACCCAAGGATCAAAGGTGGAGATTGCATAGAGACTGGTAGGAAGGGTGGAGGCATGAAAGGGCTGGCCAGGAGCCCACAGATAGCAACTGAAGTCCTGAAGACACTATCTCAACTATGGAGGTGGGGTGAGGTGGGGGCGGTGACACTGAGAACTCTGGGATCTAATCCCCAAGCTGGGCTCCCTAGCTGAGAGCACCAAAACTGAGGAGGGTACTAATATAACATCTGGCTGTGAAAAGCAGCAGGGTGCTATCTGCCAGTAAGTAACAGCTGAAAATTCAGGCACCCTCTTAAAGGGCCAACACACAAAATTCCCTGTGGAGTCACCACATTGTGCTCCAGCAGAAGGAAGGTGAAATGAACTGGAACTGTGAGAGCAGAAGCCAGGATTGTGGACTAAGGGGATAGAGCTCAGAAGGCAGACACCCCCAGTTTCCTGGGCTGAGTCATTCCCTCATGCAGCAGAGCACCTCTATCCTACCTAGACATTTACCTGGCTTGGAGGGAAAAGAGTAGACACACTCTATTGGAAAAATTCCTTGCCCTGAGGCTACTTAAAAGATTAAAAATAACAATTAGCCTCTAGTCAGTAGCAACTGCCCTATCCTGTTGAAAAAACTCTCACCACACCAGTGGACAATTGCTTGCAGGGCAATTCAAGTCAGAATCATATCAGTCTGTAGGCAGAGGTGGTCTCTGGGGGCTTTGAGTCTTTGCCTGATCTAATTAGTCAGAAACAGCCTTTAACACTGTTCTGCACTAGAGATTGAGAGGTATAGAGGATCTACCTAATACAGTCACAAACCCAAACAGAAAGCCAAAATGAGGAGACAAACATGAAAGAAATGTAGAAATATAGAATTCCCCAGAAAAGATGAATGAAGCAGATATAAGAAATTTATCTGAAACAGAGTTCAGATTAATGATGGTAAAGATGCTCAAGGGAATGAAAAAAGATATAGTAAATATGAAAAAGAACAGTCTGAAATAAAGAATGATATAACACAAATAAAGAACACATTGGAAGGAATACACAGCAGATTAGGGGAAGCTGAGGATTGAATTAGTGAATTAGAAAACAGAGTTGAAAATATCTCTCAATCATAAAACAAAAAAAAAAACCCAAACAAACAAAAAAACCCCAAAACCAAACAACAACAGCAACAACAACAACAACAAAAAAAAAACAATTAAAAAACAGGAGGACAGCTTAAGGGAGTTGTGGACAACATGAAATGTATTAGAATAGCAGGTGTGACAGAAGAAGCAGAAAGGTAAAAAGGCATAGAGAAGGTGTTTGAAGAAATAATAGAAAATTTCCCTAACCTGGTAAAGGAAAAAGTCACACAAGTTCAGGAGGAACAAAGAACCCCAAACAAGAAAAACCCAAACAGACCCATGCACGGACATTTCATAATTAAAATAACAAAAATAAAAGACAAAGAGAGAATCTTGAAGGCAGCAAGAGAAAAGCAAACTGTTACCTACAAAGGTGTTTCCATAAGGCTGACATCTGATTTCTCAACAGAAAGTCTCCAGGCCAGAAAGAAATGGCATGAAGTACTCAAGGTAATGAAAAGCAAAAATATGAGACTAAGATTACTATATCCACAAGGTTATCAATTCAAAATAGATGGTCAAACGAAGAGCTTCCCAGACTAAAAGAGGCTAAAGGAGTATATCACCACCAAGCCAGCAATAAAAGACATGCTAAAGGGATTGCTATAATGAGAGGAAGAAACAGAGAGAGAAATCTAGCCATACAGAAATATATGGCAATATGTAAGTATCTCTCAATAATAACCCTAAATGTAAATGGATTAAATGCTCCAATAAAAAGGTGTAGGGTAGCAGATGGATACACAAACATGACCCAACTATATGCTGTCAACAAGAGACCCACCTCAAAACAAAAGACACACACAGGATGAGAGTGAAGGGAGGGGGAAAATTTTTTTCCATGCAAACGGAAAAGAAAAAAAAGTTGGAGTAGCAATACTCATATCTGACAAAATAGACTTTAAAATGAAGGCCATCACAAGAGACAACAAAGGCCACTACATAATACTAAAGGGATTGATCCAACAAGAGGGTATAACCCTGGTAAATACATATGCACCCAATATAGGGACACCTAAATATATAAACAACAACAACAACAACAAAAAACTTCTAGAGGATTTTAATGGAGAGATCAACAATAATACAGGCATAATAGGGTTCTTTTACACCCCTCTGACTTCCAGACAAAAACTTAACAAGGAGACAGAGACTCTTAAGGACACACTGGATCACATGGATTTAATTGACATTTATAGACCATTTCACATCAACACAGCAGGATATAAATTCTTCTCAAGTGCACATGGAGCATTAACAAAGATAGACCACAGTTTAAGACACAAAACAAGTCTCTACAAATTTAAGAAGATTGAAATCATATCAAGCATTGACATTAGAAATTAATTACAGTAAAAACACCCCAAAATATTCAAACACATGGAGGCTAAATAGCATGTTATTAAACAATGAATGGGTTACAAGATCAAGAAAGAAATAAAAAACTTCCTGGAAACAAATAAAAATGAACACACAGCAACCCCAAATCTCTGGGGCTCAGCAAAAACAGTCTTCAGAGGGAAGTTCATAGCACTACAGACCTACTTCAAAAAACAAGAAACATCAGCAATCCTATCTAATAAAAGAGTAATATGCAAATTGATTGTCACTCCAAGACACAAGATGGCTGTCCCCATGTGGTCAAAGATGGCTGCCCCATGTGGACACAAGATGGCCACCACAAGATGGCCTGCAGGGAAGGGAAGTTGTGGGCAGTTAGGGGTGATTAGGCCAGCAGAGGAGGGCAGTTGGGGTGACCAGGCCTGCAGTGGAGGACAGTTGGGGGGGACCAGGCCTACAGGGTACAGCAGATGGGGAGGGACCAGGCTTGCAGGGGAGGGCAGTTGTGGGTGATCAGGCCAGCAGGAAGGGCAGTTAGGAGTGACCAGGCCAGCAGAGGAGGGAAGTTGGAGGAGACCGCAACAGCCAGGGAGCAGTTAGGCAGTGATCAGACTGGCAGAGGAGTGGCTAGCTAGAGGGTGATTAGGCTGGCAGGCAGAAGCAGTTAGGGGCAATCAGGCAGAGGCAAGAGAGATATTTGGAGGCAGCAGTCTCGGATTGTGAGAGGGATTGGGCCTAAACGGGCAGTTGGACATCCCTCAAGGGGTCCCAGATTGGAGAAGGTGCAGGCTGGGCTGAGGGATAACACCCCCCTACCCTCATGGATGAATTTTGTGCACTGAGTCTCTAGTAAACTATATATCTCTAAAACTTAAAGAACTAGAAAGAGAACAAAAAAAGCCCAGAGTAAGTAGAAGGAAGAAAATAATAAAAATTAGAGCACAAATAAATAACATAGAGACAAACAAAACAAAACACAACAATATAAAAAAATCAATGAAACCAAGAGCTGGTTTTTGAAAGGATAAATAAAATTGATAAACCA
This sequence comes from Pipistrellus hanaki, assembly GCF_964339955.1. NCBI lineage: Eukaryota > Metazoa > Chordata > Mammalia > Chiroptera > Vespertilionidae > Pipistrellus > Pipistrellus hanaki. Next base: position 132,527,759 of record NC_140505.1, on the reverse strand, counting down.
TTAGCCAGACTCATAAAGACAAGGAAACTGGGTACAGAGAAATTAGACAGTCAAGGAGTGGACAGTTGGGCTCTGAGTCCTTGCTCTTAATTATTTTCCAAGCCAGTGCTTCTTCAGTCCACACCATAGCCTCTGCACAAACATCTATATTCATCATCTTCTTCAGAGGCTCATTTCCCAGAGAGCACAGCGGTTGGCAGAAGACTGTTTATCATGCACTCCTTATTCTTTCACTCAACAGATAAGCATTCAATGAGCACCTGGTGTGTGCCAGGAGCTGGGCTAGGCTTCAGGAGTTCACCATTTCATAATAATGAAAATGGATTCTGGCTTTTCTTTGAGCAAATTCTGCTTTCTCAACAGGCAAAATATGAGCATTTTCCACAAGGAGACACAAACTCAGTTTGGTGATGATTAGTTGTATAAATGGAGCTGTAATTCTAGAAGGGCTGACAAGTGCGTTTGACAAGCTTATGCCTCATTTCTCCATCCAGGGAGCATCACACTGTGGCTTCCATGAATAATGATAGTTTAGGGCCAGCTAAAAGTCAGGCCATTCTTGGGGGGGGGGGGGTGGCTTGGGGTGGTTTCCATTATTGGTATTAAAATCAATTTTAAAAGTAATACTTAGTGCATATGTAGCATCATCATATAGCGTGATTTTAAATGGTTCTTCGTGTGAATATTTTATAGTTGTATGTACATGATGATTACACCTTAAACAAATTGAACATATAAATATTGACTTAAAAAAAGGAATGTATCACAGGATTTGTTTTTAAGTGAATACTCCCCTTTCTAGTTAAGTTACATTTTATGTATATCAATTTTAAGAATAAATCTGTTGTAAAGAAACACATACCCCCCAAAAGACATTTTCCCCTAATAAAAATTAGAGAGTAAATTAACTGTGTGGCAAAATGTGTAGCAATAGAAACTTCTGAGGAGGTGTCTTCAGTACATGCTCTAGGAGTGGCATCTCCAAGGCAGGGAGTGTATTCTCCAAAACTCAGCACTGGGCCTGGGCATGGTGGCCACTCACAATGCGTTCATTCAATAAAGGCAAAAGGAAGAAAGAGTGGAGCGGAAGGCAGGGCCTCTGTGCACAGCCAGCAAGCTACACACTGCAAAACTCCAAGAGGTACCACTTCCACAGCCAATTCTGATGAAATAAATAAACGGAATGGAATAAATAGAATAAATGAGAATGAGAGCATGGAGTAACAGAGGCTATCTTGAGCTCCAGATATTTTTATTTTATTTTATTGAATTGATGAGAGAGAGAGAGAGAGAGAGAGAGAGAGAGAGAGAGAGAGAGAGAGAGAAATAGATTTGTTATTCCACTTATTTATGCATTCATTGGTTGATTCTTCCATGTGCCCTGACCAGGGACAGAACCTGCAACCCTGGTGTAGTGGGATGACACTCTAACCAACTGAGCCACCTGGCAAGGACCATCTTTTTAGAATAGTAAGTTGTGATGAGCTCTCTTTTAATTTCATTAATACATCGGTTTCAGAATGATGGTATGCCATCTTTGCTTTATAATGAGCAAACTGAGAGGTTAAGTGACCCAATTAAAGACATATTTGACTTTAAGGACCTAGAATAGGCCTGGAGTTTCCAAAATCCTGTTTCACCTTTCTATTTACTGTATAGAGCTACACCAGACACTTCAACCCTACTTTGCTTCCAGTAAGTCACTCTGAGGTTTGGTGGAGGGGGTTGGGGGGAATACAGACTCTCTTTTATGCATATTGTATTGTACTGGTATGTGCAATTTATTAATTATAAATTCCATTTCATTTTTAGTGTTAAATTTATATGGTCAATGTTGAATTGGACAGCCCCCATTTTATACTGCCCAATTGAGATCTCTCTATTTTTGCCGGAACCACTGACATAAATGCTATGCAGCGGAGTGTAATGAGGCACTTTCATGGAGCCTAATCACTCCTTCCTGGAGGGACCACCCCTCAGTCACAGACATTGCCTCTGTGTCCTTTGGTCTTTACGTATTAATCATTTGCTTCGTTTCCTGGGGGGAGGGGACTTTTATGGATAAATATAGTTTATGGATATTAAAAGCAGTAAAACCTCCATTCCCATTCTATAAAACTCCATTGGGGCTGAAATTTTCAAAGCTATTAACCAAAGCAGTTATAAATCTAGAGTCTGATAAGAGAAATACATTTATATATTTTGTTCTTCAGAGAGGAAGGGAGAGGGAGAGAGAGAGAAACATCAATGATGATAGTGAATCATTGATCCTCTACCTCCTGAAAAACATTGGGGATGGAGCCCAAAACCCAGGCATGTGCCCTGACCGGGAATCAAACCCTGACTTCTTGGTTCATAGGTCAATGCTCAACCACTGAGCCATGCTGTCTGGGCTGTTTTATTTTTTCTTTGTGATTTGGTTACTCAGACACCTTATATCATTGAGGAGTTCAGGAAGTTACTAAAGTAAACACTGCTTTAGTCTTGCAAAATAGATTTTAGATGCACAGTGGCCAGATGGGAAAATGGTTTTAAAAGTAAATAAATATAATTTTTGTTAGTTAAACAGATGACTGTGAAAACTAAATCCATAATATATTGGAATGTAGAGAACTTACATGCATTTATATGCTCATCTAGTTATTAATGGAGGGTGGACAGAGACACATTTATTGAGCACTTATTACTTGCCAGGGACCACACTAGGTTATTTAATATAACCGTATATTTTTTAGATACTGTTTTCTTTTTTTTTTGGGGGGGGGGTTAAAATTAGACCAGGATTTATTAACACCATCACTACTGACATTTTGGGCCAAATAATTCTTTGTTGTTAGAGGCTGTCCTGTGCATGTTTAGCAGCATGCTTGGCCTCTACCTGCTACACCCGATAGCAACATTCTCCCCATTGCGACATCCAAAAACGTTTCCTACCATTACTAAATGTCCCCTGGGAGGCAAGAGTCCCCTTCAGTTGAGAACCACTGCATTAGACTCTGCCATCACATTAAGCCTGGCTGATGGCAGAGGGAGGTTCAGCAATATAGGAGAGATTCAGTAGCCAAAGATGGGTCAATCTACAGTTATGATGAGATAAATAGTTGGCATCAACATTACTATATATTCTGGTGTCTAGAAGGGGGTTCTTGAATTTCAGATTGCCAGGTGAAAACTTCCCTTTTAGCATAAGACATAGGGGTAGGTTGTTAAGACTAACTGTCTAATATTCAGGACTAGGACTAGATAGCTGTTTCTGGGACGACTGAACAGGGAAGATAATTCAATTCCATTCAAAGGGAACATAAAAATTTACCCAAAGAAGTATCTAATAGGAATCTAAGGTACAATTGTGTCAACATATAAAAGATGATCAGGTTAAGCCATGAAGAGCTGGGGTAGGTAAAGATGTGAAACTTCACTTTCTTTAGTTTTGGGCTTATTCATAGGTATTATGGAGCTGGACTAGATAATTCTTCTAACTCCAAAGTTATAGGTGTAAGGGAAGACATTTTAATACTTTAATAAATACCACATATCCTAAACATGAATACAATTTTGTCTCTGTTCTTAAAGAACTCTCACTCTAATATAGCAAATACAACTAAAATTTCTACAGTATAATAATAATATATATTTAAAAAAATTTTAAATTAATTTTAGAGAGAGGAATGGGGTGGGGAGAGACAGAAACATTGATTTGTGTAGATACAGATGAAGAAACATAAGGTTAAACATAAGGTTAAACATGAAGAACATAAGGTTAAACATAACCTTATGTTTCTTACAGATGAAGAAACATAAGGTTAGAGATTATTAAAGTAGCTTGAGCCATTCACAGACCCTGTAAGTGTTGCAGGTGGGATTGGCTCCACATTTTTGTATCGTTACGTAGAAACTTGTCGATGACACTTACAATGTTTGCCACACCTGTAAACCATTTGACAATACAATTTTCTAATGTAATTTTTAAAAGAAAACACTTCTACTTACAACTGATGGTTATTCCAAGCTCCACGTTGTGCTTTTTAGGGAGCTTCACATGAAATGTTCCACTACTCGGGATGACAGACTCTGTAATTTCAAAACAAAAAAGAGTGTTTATAGAAGGCCGGCAAGAAGGGAGCACCAACCCATGAAAACGCACCAGGAAACTAGTATCAGAACAGTGTAGTTAAAGCTGTACGCCTGAAGAAAGGTGAGTGCTTGTAAAATCTGGAACCCTAAGCTCCTGGTGAAGAACACACGTCCTGTCCACAGCCTCTGTGCACAATTCACAGCAGCAGTCAAGGTCACAGTTTCTTCAGTGTCATGCAGGGAACATGGGCATCAGATTTACCTGGGATGCAAGTTAAAAATACAGATGCCCGAACCATCCCAGAAACAGAATGTCTGAAGATTACGCCTAGAAATCTGCATTTTAAATACCTTCTTCAGGTGACTGTTAGGCATAATAAAGTTTAAGAACCTCAGGCCTGGTTATATATCCTTTTCTCCCCTAACCGTGTTTCCCTGAGTTTACTATTCAGCAATTCATTTTTTTCACCCTTGTTTGAAAGTACTATTAGGGGGAAAAAGATTTTAGGAAAGATTTCAATTTGATGTGATGGTTGCTGATTTGGGAGGAGGGAGAGGGAAGTGCCTTAATTTGTAATGTTGAGAAAGAGAGAGGGAGAACGGCAGAAAGGGAGAGAGGAAAGAGAGAACCATCAATTTTTGTTCCGCTTATTTATGCATTTATTAGTTGATTCTCTCTCTCTCTCTCTCTCTCTCTCTCTCTCTCTCTCTCTCTCTCTCTATATATATATATATATATATATATATATATATATATATATATATGCCACCTGGTATAGAAGGAAGCTGAAATTATAATAACAGAGAGAACCAGTGTTAACTGGTTGAATCTCAACTTTGGACGGAACTAAGGTGATTATACAGGGTCTGACTAATATTTTAGAAAGGAAAGAATTGCTACATGATCTTAAATATATTCTTAAAATTCCTTTAACAGCCTGGGAGACCTCCATAAGTTTAAAACAGAAATAGCCTTTGAAGAGATAACATCTATTCATCCTAAATTGCTAATGACTATAATTATTTCTTGAAAGTTTTGGGAAAGGGTGGCAAGAAGGGAGGGAGACATTAGAATAAAGGGAGGACTGTGGGATGATTGAGCTAAACAGCTTTTACTGCTTGCTTGTGCTCAAGGCCAGGCCTGCCCCCCCCAACCCCCCAACCTACCCACAAAGAATTAATAACAGCAGCTGTGATGTGAGAACTATTGGGTCCCCAGGCCTCTGGCCCAATTTGTGAACCACATATTTAACATTTGCAAAGCAGGGTGGATGTTGGGATGGCCTCATGGAAACAGTTAAAATGCTCCCTTCCTTGTAACTGTTTTAACTTGCTCTTTCTGGCCTTCTGTACTTCCCCGCGAGGAATTTAGGCAGTAAACCTTTTACAAGACCTGAATCTCATCTTCCAACTCAGAAGATTCTCCACTGACTATTAAACTGCTGAACAAATAAAACGTTGGATTTGCTGGGCTCCCCGCCTATAATGTCACCTATAAAAGTCCCTTAAGACCCCTAGGACTCCACCTGGGAAAAAGGGTTCCAGCTTTTACTCTCAGGGGAGTAAGGGAATCTGTTACCTTCTCCAACTTTCTCACCTGAGGATATGTTTGGTGATTTTACATGTTTTCCAATGGTCTTAGGCGACCATGCTAGCTGTTGAGAACCACTGCTGTAGAGCCAAAGACCATCGGAAAACACAGATATTTACATAAAAATTCATTAACAGTAGCAAAATTACAGTTATGAAGTAGCAATGAAAATAATTTTATGGTTGGGGGTCACCACAGCATGAGGAATTGCATTAAAGGGTCGCGGCATTAGAAAGGTTGAGAACCACTGCCCTAGAGAGAACCTGCACTCAGTGTGGTGGTCTTTGCTGTCTGGTTCTAGCTCTTCCTGGGGCTGCCTCCGTAAGGGTCCTGAAACACCCTTGTGCTTCCAGTGAATGCCCCTCCACCAGCTTGAGTGCATCTCTGTTGCTTCCAATGGAAAGATCTCTGATGAGCACATTCATCAAGTAGAGGAAATGGGGTGGGGCTAAACGGAAAGGGCCCACATGGTGCAGCAGAAATAAATTGTTTCATTATTCAGATAAAGCATGCAAGTGCCCTAGGTAAGGTGTACAAGAAGCGATAGAGGAACAAACAGCTTTCTGTTTATGGAGCTCATTTCATGTATGTTTTAGTGTTATTTATTTTAAGAAAAATATTCTCTGTGAACAGGGAGGGAAATCTGTTGTATACTTGTATATGCATATGTGTATATATGTATCCATGCAAGTATAGGACATCTTGCCCATGATACTATGCCTATACAAGTGAAGCATAAGGGCTGGGAAACACTGATCTAGAATAGTTACCATAGCAACACTGCTTTTGTACATTTTTCATGCTGGGGAACCTTGACCAAGATTAACATTGTTAATGACACTGGAGGGGGTATTATCACTTCCTGGGAAACAGTAATGGATCACTTTTGACTACATAAGATTTGAAATATTCATAATGATGAACAAATAGCAACAAATAAATCTCTTTGATCAAGCTGTGTCTTCATTTTAATCTTTAAATGCCAACATGATTTATTTTATATTTGGTCATTTTTCCCCCTCTACAATTACTTGGTGGTTAAAGCAAAGGCACATTTAATTTGGGGTTTCTTAAAGAAACACCAGTAAAGAGAAAAAAGATCCAATATTTGGAGACACAATTGGTTTAGAATAAGTAAAAGGACTTTAGTTTCTTAGACTCCCACGTGATTATTTTGTGCTTCCCTGGTTTTGCTTAATCGTGTTAATATTATAATTAAAAACACATTTGGGTAAACAAAGACTTCCTTCTTTCCAACTGGTCTGCTTCTTCTGCCTGAAGCATTCACTGTTGGCACAGGAAGATAATCACCGCATCATAATCCATCAATCCGGACACCCTTGTGAGATTTGGAAAACATCAAGGATTCTAAGGGGGAATGAATGTAAATGTTCAACTCCCAACAACTGCGAGGAAAACACCCGGGGTATCAGTCCTGCGGGCAAACAGCATTTGATAGGATTTTCTCTGGGATGTCTTTTCAGAGTTAAAGTAGAAACTGCAAGTAGTCACGATACTGTAGATTGGTATTTGAGAAAACAGCATTGAAAAAAGGCAAAATATAAATTGTGCATATGTTATGAGTACAGTTTTATAAAATCATATACTATGGTAAAATAATGTAAAAAATTCCCTTAATGTTACTACAATGTTGTTTGTACAGTAGCACTCACTCAAGAGATTTAAACAACAGTGCATTCACAGCCAAGCTTCTTAACCACTCCATGTCACTTACAATGGTTATAAAATAGAGATGGCCCATCTCTAAGACCCAGCAGCTTGGGATTTAATATCTGGGTACAATTTATTTCTGAGGAAGAATTTTGGAAATGGATAGCTCACATCCAGATGATTAGGAGCAAATCCAGAAAAACAGGGCAATCTTGAGCGAGCTTGTGTCCAGACATTTCCTACCAATATCCCAGGTTCTCTAATGGCAGTTGGGAGTTGAAAAGAATGATGCAGTTTAGGATAGCTAATATTGAAATCAGTGAGAAAACCACCCACACTTATGTAAAAGGATTTTTCAAGCTGGGCAGTAGGCCAAACAGAATCCAAAAGTTCTAACCTGCATCATGGTCAAATCGGAATGTGTGTGTGTGTGTGTGTGTGTGTGTGTGTGTGTGTGTGTGTGTGTTGTCAGGAAACCTCAGGTGCTGAGGATTAAGAGCAGAGGTGGTAGATGTTACCATCTGGTAGATTGAGCCAGAGGCTGAGATTTCCAGAGAAGATTTAACAGAAGGAGACCTTTAGTCACAGAGGTGAATAATTACGATAATAGCACCAAAATGATCATGATAGTATTTATGAAATACTTACTCATGTCACTTTCCTAAGCACTGCGTGCGCATCAGCAAGAGGAGTAAGTGGCTGAAGTGAAGGGGAGTGGAAGCAAATATTCAACCAGAGGACTGGGAATTGGGAATGCAGTGTGATGGGAGGACCATTCACACAGTGAAATTTCTCAAGTGGAGGGCAGGGATTGGAGTGAGGAGGGGATAGGAGCTATCTGCTTTTGCCATGTTTCATCTTTGATAAAGTATCCAGCTACTAGCAGCCAGTTCTCATTTCTGATTCTTAAGAGAAATAATCTAACCAGCCCAATGTGTTCTCCTCCCCTTTTAGTTAGCTGTCACCAAGCGAGAATCCAGTAAGGACCCTAAGAGAATCAGTCAGATGGCAGCGGGGGCTTGGTTTTCAAAGAAGGCTCTCTGTCCAGCAGCCTCTGATGTCATTACTATGATCACAGAACAGACTGGTGAAAGGACTCACAATCAGTACCTTCACTTACTTACCTATAAATGGGGGACCTGGGGTTGAGGTAGGGAAACGCAAGGCCTTACAGCAAAGTGAAGAGTAGAACCCAGGTCTGTTGAATTGCACCTGTCTCTTCCATGTCATATTATATTGACTCTTCAAAGAGAAATTAAGAGTTCCCAGCATGCAACAGCTGGCTTTCTGACATGCACCCTGCCCTTCTGGCATTGCTTGTGGAGAGCAGGCAGCTCTCCTGTGCACCATGGGCTGTGCAGCAGCATTTTCCCCCTGGGTGCCAGCAGCGGAATGGCCAGCACAACTTGACCTTCATAAGCAGTATCTAAGTATTAACTTGTGCTATAAACACATTTTTATTGTATGTGTATCCTCAATATTTGTCCACTGTTTAATCTATACTTAATGTATATGTATATTTTATGTACTTGTTGATTAAATACTTTAATATCTTAGGTTTAAGCTCCTAAAAATTAGAAACTATGCCTATTAAACCCACATGGTTCCAAGCTTGCTTAAATAAGGGACAGTAGAAAGAGACCTAAGCACATCTCCCTCTACCCTCAATTACTCCAGAAATAACCCGTATCGACTGGATAGAAATGATGTAGAAGAGGACCAGAAAAACATATGCTGCCAGCCTGTCACTCCCTTCTCCTTGCTCATGGCAGACATCACTAATTGATGCCAGCATCCTCCTGTTGAGCAGCAGCATCCTCAATACAACACTCTAGTTTAGGGGTGTCAAACTCAATCAGAGAAGGGGCCAAAATCTAAAATCCAGCCTAAATCGCGGGCCGAATGGTTTACTGAACAGTCATAAACTGACAATGTCATAAACTGACAGCGGAGTGCAATGATGACAGCGCGGTGCGGGCCACATTGCAAGGCCTGGCGGGCTGGATTTGGCCCGCGGGCCTTGTGTTTGACACATGTGCTCTAGTTAGTCATTAGCAATTACTGGAATCTATTGGAAACTTCTGGAAATCTCAATCTTAATCTCTGGTTCAATGTAATCATCTGCTCAATATTCCTCACTGTTCCTATTTTTCTTCTTGCAGCTCCCAGTGACTGAAGTACTCCCTTTCTTTCCAGTCAGTCAGGCCAATCCTTTATTAATCTCCATCCCTCTCCATCTTAGACTTTTGCAAACACAGGCAGTATGTATAATGGTTAGAATGTGGCCATTAGACCCATACTGCCTGGGTTAAAATCCCAGCCCTACCATGAACTTCTGAGCCTCCATTTCCTGGGGATGTAATAATAATAATCTTCTCCATTGTTGTTATAGGGCTAAGTGAGCTAATGCACACACAGTACTTCTGACCAAAAAAAACAAAACAAAACAAAAAAAACCCCACCAAAAACAAAAACAAAAACAAAAAACAACAACAAATAAATAAACAAAAACCTTGCCAAAATAATAAAACAACAATAAATGACTTGGCCGTGCAGGTTAGAGCTTCTGGACTCTGTTTGGCCCATCCCTTTACATAAGTGTAGTAGGTTCTCTCACTGATTTCTTCATTAGCTGTTCGAAATCTTCATCACTCTTTAGCTCCTCAAGATGCTGACCTTTTCACCCCTGCTTGACAATCCCTACAAGGACTCCCTAATCACAGCTAAAAATATATTTATACGAGAGGCTCGATGTACAAAATTTGTGCAAGAGTAGGCCTTCCCAGCCACAGTGGCTGCTTGGAGTCCTCCCTTGCAGCTAGGGGTGGCTGCCTTGATCCTGTGGTTGCAGCCTGAGCGTTGTCCTGGAAGGACATTAGCATATTATGCTTTTATTATTATAGATTCTCTCATTCTTCTCTTCAAACTCATAGGAGGAGCTCTTCTATTTTCTGCCTTAGACTAATTATTTCTGTATGTTCTAAATAACTTCCCCTCTTATACATTTGGGGACCCAATTTCTCCAATTATCTCTTTTCTCTATTAATTTCAGGCCTGAAACATGCTCAAATCTCTCCAATCTTAACAAAACAAATTAACACCCCTCTAAACTCTGAATACCCCTCTGTTGTCACACTTTTTTTTTTTCATCTACAGCTAATTAAAAAATATTTTTATTGATTTCAGAGAGTAAGGGAGAGACAAAGAGAGATAGAAACAATAATGAGAGAGAATCATTGATCAGTCGCCTCCTGTATGCCCTCTACAGTGGATCAAGACTGAAACCTGGGCATATGCCCTGATTGGGAATCGAACCATGACTTCCTGGTTCAATGGTGGGCACTCAACCATTGAGCCATGCTGGCCAGGCATACAACTAATTTTTTGACATTGCCAAATGTCTCCTGCAGCAAACCAGATCTTGGTTGATAACCACTGATATAAGATATGGTAATATACAATAGAGCACTGAGTATATAACTAAATGCCATGAAGTTCTAAAAAGAGAAGCCCACAAGGACCTCCAGTCCCTCTTATCCACTCACTGCATTTTTCCTGCCAAACCTGCTTCCAAACACCAATTCCCCGGCAGATAGCAAGCACAGCTTGTCTGCATTCCACTGGCCCCTCCCTCCCTCCTCAGCTCACTGCAGTCTGACCCTGGGCCCCCAGTTTTCTGAAACCACTCTGCAATGTCTTTCTTCCTAATTGCCAAATCCCATTGACATTTCCTGCCTCCTATCACTTGAATTCTCCGCAGCAATTTTACTCTATTGACCATGACTTTTGCCTTGAAACTCTTGCTTTGGCTTCCGAAACCTTTTTTGGTTCTCCTCCAAAAAGAAGAGTGGATCTTTGTTATCTCCTTTGCTAGCATCCTTTTCCTTTAAACCTTAGCACTCCTTAAACAGGGTACCCTCTTCCTGGCACTCTTTCCCCACTGGTCTCTTCAGTGCAAAGACTTAACAGTCACTGGCATGGTCCCCCCTGAGTCCTGCTCTGGAGCCCAGGCCTGACCCTGACTCCAGGAGGTATTGCCCATAGTTGCCTGGGCACTTGCTCTTAAAACTGAAATGCAACACACATTCAGTAAGTCTATTCTTTTTAAAAAAATATATTTTATTGATTTTTTATAGAGAGGAAGGGAGAGGGATAGAGAGTTAGAAACATCGATGAGAGAGAATCATCAATCAGCTGCCTTTGCACACCCCGTACTGGAGATGTGCCTGCAACCAATGTACATGCCCTTGACCGGAATCGAACCCTGGACCTTTCAGTCCACAGACCGACGCTCTATCCACTGAGCCAAACCGGTTTCAGCAGTAAGTCTATTCTTATCTTTCAGCAGTTCTTGCTCTTGTCTAACTGGCTATGAGCTCCTTGACAATATTGATCCTTTCTATTTCCTCTTTCAATGATCTGAATATAGGACAGTGCCTAGCACTCAGTAACTGGTGCTTGGTGACTGCCTTTTGGATTAAGGAATGAATGTACTTGTCCTTTTTCCCTAGCATTGGCAGTGGATTTACCTGCTCAGGTCTAAAATAGAATGTTTTGCTATCCCCAAATTTCCACTCTTCAAGTCCTCCTCCCATTTGAAGACATCAGTTATTTACTCAACTGCTATCCCTTATACTCCTCACCCCATCCCTCATCTTCCATATCTAATCCATGAGCAGGTTCTGTTAGCCAAGTCCTAAATTTCACTATTGGTCACCATCCCTAGCACCATTATACCTTACCTATCCAACTGCCACCAGCTCCTAACTGGCTTTTCTGCTGCTGCTATTGTCCCTTCTCATCTCAGAAGGATATCTCCAAAACATTCATTAGGTTACCTCGCTCCCTTCCATAAAATGCACGTTGGCTTCATTGCATCTGGAGTATAATTTATTACCGTTTTTACCAAGGCCCTTCATAAGCGAGCCCTTTCCAACCTCTCCAACCCCATCTTTAAAGCCAAACCCGATTCTCAGCCCAGCTGCCCTATATGCTGTAGCAAGAGCCCTTTTTGCTGTTTCTCAGATCCACCAAGCCTATTATTTTGGTTCACATCTTGTACACCAGCTGTTCCCTCTGTCTGGAATGCGCTCCTCCCAGATTCCCCTGGCCAGCTCCTTCTCAACCTTCAAATCTCTGCTCAAATGCCACCTCCTTAGAAAGCCATCCTATGAAAATAGCTCCCTACGGCTATTCTCTAACCCCCATCCTGCTTTATGTCCCTTAGAGCACTTATTATTGTCTCACTTTATATTTGTTAACTTAAACATTAACTTTCTGTAAGATAGCCTATAAGCTTCAGTCAGACAGGGATTTTTTTCTTTCCTGTCTCTTATTGCACCTCCATGGTATAGAAATGAAATTGGCCCACAGTAAATACTCAGCAATGTAAGGATAATGCAATCTCTATGTGCAAAGGCATATCTGCATGGGTTGGCTAAGGTTATTGGCTCGGTGAGGTACTGTTTCACTGGGTGAAGATAACTTTCTTAAATGGGAACTGGCACCAACCTCTAAGACCTACACACACGTTAGCTACCAACAAGGACTCCCTTACTGATCAAATTTAGGCTCCTGTGGGCCCTCTTCTTGACTAGGACTTGTCTTTGGCCTAACCGTTAGCTTGCTGAGCCAATTTTGCAAGTCTCTTGCTAACTCAATTTATAGAGTATCCCTCCATCATTGAATATATAATCAAATCTCTCATCCCTCCACCATTGATACCAAATCAAATCCCTCTTAGTAATTTTCAATCCAATGACTCCCTCACCCTCTCCTTGCCTGCTGGCTATAAATTCTGCCTGTCTTTGCTCTCTCCCACATTAGTTTTGAATAAAGTCTTTCTTTTCATTTTTAACAAGTGTTTGGTAGAATTTCTCTTTAACGTTAAAGACCAAATGGTTACCCAGTGGGCTTGTATTCATCTATTTAATGAATTTTCATTGTTCTCCTCCAAACCTTCTTATGTTCTTTGCAGTGGGAAGGGTCAAAGAGAGGCTTTTCTTGTCTGTGCGACTGAAGAAAATGGATTCTCTAGCCTCTAGGAGAAAGTCAGGAAGAATAAAGGCTACATGCTTCTTTTTATCACCTTTATAGTGGCTATTACTTATTTATTTTGTCACATTTATTTTCTACTGTTCTTGTGGTGACATTTTAATGAATAATACAACAACAATGTTCAATTCGAAATGACACCCCAAATATCCTAAACAAAAGCACGCCAGGGTATGAAAAATAGATCCCCATCTGCCACTTGCATGCAATTCACGGGCAGTCCACTCCTGACTCAGCAGCTAACTGGCAACGATATAGTCGTACCTGCCACATCAAACTCGACTTCCAGGGTGACCTTGCTCGTGATGGAGGAGTCTCGGAGGAGCTGATTGGCTTCCTCGAAGGTGCTATCTTCGGTTGGAATCCCATTAATGGCCATCACTCTGTCTCCAATCTGTAGGACCCCACATCTGAATGTAGAACCACATGTTAGAGTTTGTATAGAGGGTAAATTATCAGCAGTCCAAGTTGCCAAATCTGCTTTGTTTGATCTCTGCAAAATGGCATAACCATGTGGTCTTGTTTTTTTCAATGTTGTGGGAATCCTGTTAGATCAATTGCAATGTCTTGCACTTTTGTATCTCATGGCTACAAATGTGAGCAAGGGAATCTTGAAGTATTCCAGCAAAGTAATTAATAATTTAGCACCACGGTATTTTTCTAATCTGATCTGGACCAATATATAGTAATGATGAATATTCATCCCCCCACGGCAGAGAAATTATTAAAGTTTGAACTTAGAGATTTTTTTAATAGATTTTTTTTCCTTTTTAATTAATATACCCTTAGTCCCTGATGGACGAAACCCTGCTAGATAAAGGCATCCATGCTCATAATTCTTCTCAAAACTGATCAAGAACATAAAATTTTATTGTCAGAACAGAGAGTTCATTTACATCTTACATTTCCTGCATTGAGCCCTGTTCCATAATTTATTAGTTGTCCAAAAAGAGCCGGCGCACAAGTGCACAGCAGATAAAGATGCCGTGAAAGGAAGCGTCTCACCTCTCTGCAGGGCTGTCAGCCTCAATGTAGGAAATCAGAGGTGGAGAAGAGAGCGTCTCCGTGGCAAACACACTGCCCTGCAGTTGGATCCCAAATCCTGTGACAGGGTCTGCTGTCAGCACAACCTCTGTGGTTTCTGTGTGAACGACCTGGCCAGCCAAGCCCACTGTGCTGGAGGCTAAAGACACTAGAGGAGCAACACGAACAAGAATGATGTCAGGTTGAAGCAAACACCAGGAAAACCAGCATTTCTGAAACAGATCGTGGCTCTGAAGAGCAGCTCACTGGCTATGGTGGGAGGTTATAGTTTGGCGTTCTGGTAACAAGTTTAGCCAGAGCTGAACGAGATGCGTGAACCTCCCAGTGCTAGTCAGTTCTCAGTCACCATACGCAATGTAAGGTGTTGCCTCCTCCCATGACATACCTACCTATTAGGGGCAATAGTGGGAGTTGCAGGAAGAGGACACCGTAGGGTCACGGTACCTGGATTCTGGTCCTGGCTCTACTACTGAGAAACCATTAACCTCTTTCCTATCTATAAGAAGGGGGGTTGGGATAACTCATCTGATGGTTTTTCTACTTTAGCTTTAAGATTTATAGACAATCTGACCTCCAGCTTTGAAGAAATGGTCTGAGTCTGGCTCCCAGAGTGGTTCAAAGTGCTGGTCATCGACCTCACTCTAGCATCGGATTGGCATGATTGGAGTCGTTTAAATGCTACATTCCTCCTACTCTCAAATTTGGTCTCTTCAGTCCTTATTTCTTCCCAATGGGCCTCCAACCTACTCTGTCATCTCTTATTTCATTTGTTCCTCTGACAGCCTTCTCAGCCCCAGGCACACATTTCTGACTGTTCCATCCCCCTCCCACGTCACCAATGGCTGCTGCACGCCTGGACGCTTTCCTCTCAGGCATGACCTGTGCCTCCTTTGCTCCCTGAGCAAGAGCTCTGTCTTTAGGGTCACCCTCTGCCGCACTGTCACTTCCTCACAACAGGGGTGTCTGGCCCTTTAATGGAAACCTCAAAACCTCCTCCAACCAGAAGCTTGCCTGCATGGAGCAAGGAGAGAGAAGGGTTTCTAATTCTGCTTGCTTTCCATGTAGTGATCTTTTGTTTGTTCGTTTTATTTATTTCTTTGTTTATTTATTTATTTTACCTCTAACCATTCCTATTTAGAGTTACATATTCTGTACTCATTTCTGCTTTGCCTCATCTTCAAACCCAGTTTTCTGTTTACAAAATCCCACCCCTCTTCCTCATTGACTTCAGAACTTGGCTCTTTGTCTATCTCCTCTGACCTACAGCTTTTCCTTGTCCTAAGCCCTTTGACACGGTGGGAATGATCTAATGTGCTGGGTTTGTGGTTCTTCAGCTCTCCCAGTGCTAGCTTTCCACCCTGTCCACTCTCTGCCACAGAGCCCTAGGTGGACCCCAACTTCCTCTGAAATGGGTAGTGCTCCAAAATCTCAGTATCTGAATCCTCCTTGGTGATCACATGTCCTTATTAGTCATCTGTCCCAGTCTCTACGATCTAATTTTCTGCTCTTATGACTTCTGCTCCCATTGCCTCTCACTTGTCTCCCAGTAGAGTGGTTTTCAAACAATATTTTTAGCAACAGCCCCCCCCCCCCCCTTTCAAATGAAGGCATATGATGAGGGATGCCTCTATAGTCCAGATGAAAACAGAGCTACTGCAGTTGATGTTGGAATGAGACCCCAAGGCTTGTCCTCTCTCATAGCCGAATCTGTGAATGCAGTTTGAAGACCATCATCTTTATCTATTGCCTTTTACTAGCATCCCTTCCCTCCACACTCCACCTGGATCTCTGGTGACCACTTCAATGATGCATTTGTTGGTAAAGATTCTGAAACCGCACGTGATTGTCTATACACTAACACTCTGTCCTCTGTGGTAAGGCTCAGTTAACTCCACTGCTGTTACAAAGTTGCTTAGGGGTGTTGAGAAAGTCATGACAAATTCACATTATTCTCTGTCGGGTCCTGGATTCTTTTGCTGTGTAATATTTTGGCATCTTATTAGATTTCAGGATCTGTCTCAAACATTTCTAGCCTTAGCAAGATCAAACTTGACTCTTCATTTCTTACAAGATTGAAAATATGCCACCATTTGACAAAAGTTCCTTAAACAACATTGTTTCAATCTTAATTTCTTATACCAGCGATTTTCAACCCTTTTCATCTCATGGCATTAATTACTAAAATTCTACGGCACACCAAAAAATATATTTTTTGCCGGCCTAGCAAGAAAAATATAGGTATAATTTTGATTCATTCACGTTGGCCATTGTCATTTTTTAATTTGACAATCTAAGGGAAAATAGGTTAGAGCCCCTGACTAAATAGTCAAGTATTGCATGTTTTAAAAACTTTTGCAGCACACCAGTGTGCCATGGCACACTGATTGAAAATTGTTGTTCTGTATCACCATCTGTTCTCTTTCCCCCATTTCCCCCTGCTTCATGAGGATGTATCCTTTTGTCATCTTCACGCTAACTATTGAGTATTTTTGATACTATCCCTTTCCACTCCTATGATTTTGTGCCATAAAACCTTTCTTGCCACTTTTCCAATTTACTTACTCCTCTAGCTTTCTGACCTCTCTCTGATTTGTACTGCTTCTAAATGGCTTAAAATTGGCTTCTTTCTTTACCCTTTACTGAAACTACTCTCATGGATGGCTTCCTCATTGCTAAAATCTATGGCTTATCTGCTCTAGCCATTAAGTAGTCACTGGCTTTGGGAACCATCACTTTCTTTCTCAAATTGCTCTCTGGGTTTTGATGAAGCTTGGTTCTTAGTTTCTTACTTTTTTAGCATCCACATTGCTTTCTCTGCATGTCAAGCAAGCTAATGCCATCCATGGTTCGGTCCTAAGCCTTTTTTAAAATCTCATTCTTTTTCTCATTCACAACCAGTAAAATACATATCTTCTCAAGTCTACCTCTCTAGGGATGAATTTCCTGACTTGATAGATGCCAACTACAACGATGTCTCATTGACTCCTCAAGCTCAACATTTTCAAAATTGAGTTAATCACCTTCTTTTTTTCTATGGGCCTGCCATTATAGTCCTTCAAGCTTGAAATCTCAAAGTAGCTTTTGATCCACAATTCCCCATTGTCTCAAACTCAATCAGTTTTGTTTAAATCCTCCTTTCCATTCTAGCGGTCAATGCCTTAATTCAGGCTTTCATTACTTTTATGTCAAGTAATCTAATATAGAAATTTCTGGGTTCTTTCATGCCAATGCTTTCAATATATTGTTGCCAGATTAAATTCTCTTCAGAATGAGGCCCCGTTTTATCCACTTCTCCAGAGTAGAGCCTTATCACGTGACCCTCAGTTCTTTGCATCTCTGGAACCTCAGTGCCTGTACCATTCAGTGAATGCTCCATAAGTTAGGAATGAGTTGTGTTTTGTGATATCATCTGCATTTTTTTTGTTTTGAGACCAAAATTTCATGTAGATTCTACTAAGTTAAGGAACTAGAGAGTTGTTCTTTGGGACACAAATTTTTCCTTGATATGGATCATTCTAGCACTGCAGCTGACATGGTGGAGGATGGTGGTGGGTCAATGTCTGGAAGGAGTAAGGGAACTGTACTTCTCCTAAAGAAGCACCATCATTGTTCTGTCTCAGCAAAATTAAACAGTGAGATTGCTGCAGCCTGCAGTGGGGAGTGAAGGGAGCCTCCCACCCTAAGGTGGTCACCTACAGTTTCAAAGTCTGACACATGGTCTATCATCATTTATCCCCGCACCCCCCCTCCCCCAATCCTCTTCTACTTCCTCTAGCCCCTCCTCTCCCTTCAGTAATCACAGTAATACTGTTGTCTGCTTCCTTGAGGGATTTTTTTTGTTGTTGTTGTTTTGTTTGTTTTTGCTTAATCCCTTCACCCTTTTCACTCAGCTCCCCAAACGCCCTTACCCTCTGACAGCTGTCAGGCTTAACTTAGATTCTGCTTCTGTATCTATGAGTCTGTATCTATTTTGTTTGTCTGTTTTGTTTCTATTTTACTTGTCAGTTTATTTGCTCATTAGGATATCATGTATTTTCTAGGATGCTTTTGTGGATGTGAGCTGTACTTTGATTGCTCTCCAGATCACACACATTTTTTTTTTTTTTTTAATGCTGGCACAAAACCAAGAGAAGATGCCATTTCCTGTCTGTAAGCATCTGGGAAGCTGCATTTCTTTCCAGCTAGTGAGCAGGAACAGAATATTAGAACATCACTTATTTGGCAGATTACTTCCAGTTCTAGGTGAAGCTTCTTTTTGAACGCCAACAAAAATACTTTCTGTGAATCTTTATATCTATATCTGTATCTATTTCATCTGAAATCTCAATTTGGTGCAGATTTTTAGACCACTTAATTAGAGGTAGAAACTATTTTTGGACTTCTAAGTCAGAGTTGCCCTGAGGACACAGGCATGACAGAAGGTGTGCAAGTGTCTGAGGGTTGTGCTCTGGGGCATGTTAGGAGATCTCCTGCAAAGGAAAGAACAAGCTGCTGCCACTTTCATGCCCTCTGTGTAGGAAGAGTCAAAATACTGGATGGGCATCTTTAGATATGAGATATCAATTTCCATGTGCCACTTGGACCCATTAACTAGGTGATCCAAAAAGTTGGGCCACTTGGAATGAGCTGCTAAGAAGACACGACAGCTGCTCCCCACAGCGATGCCCGTGGCTACTCCAGGCCGGCGCTTTCTGACAGAAGCTTACAGCCATAGCAATGAGACTCTGACAGCAGTCTCAACCAGAAGTGATGGCTGCGATTTCAGAAAGTGAGGAGAAAGGAAATACCAGTGTACGGCTACAGAGAAAACGGATCATTTGAAAACGGATCCTTCTGGGGAGCAGGACAGAAAGGTACAACTTGTCCCATTATAAAGCTCGTATTACAAGTTCACTTTTAACTAGGGGTCTATATATTGTGATAAAAGTAAAAAGGTGAACATTAAAAAAAGAACTTTTAAGTCAGCTGATTACCATCTTCATTCATTAAAAATAAAAAATAAATGGCCGATTTAATAACAATAGGAGAGCTTAGGTGAGATGTAGCAAAGACCCTCTCCAAGGAGATGCTTGCTATGTTTTTTTTGGGTCAGTTAGAGAAGATGAAAATGTCATTCTGTAGAGGGTTTGAACACAGAACTAAGTACTAATCCACTGTGGGTAGCATTCAAGTTATAAGCTCTATCTAGAGGCAAGTTGAGGTGATAGAAATCATTAGGAACTTTAATTTAGGATTAAAAATGTATTAAACATGGGTTTTATAATTAGATGAAGTTGTAACTTATCGAATAAATACAGAATTACATTAGAGCTAGGATTTTATAATTCTCTCTGAAAGTCCTCTGACACATTGGGATCTAGTCTTTGAAACGGTCAAATTTCATTTGAAATTGCAGGTACTGATTACTCACAGGCATTAACGTTTTGAAAATGATTACCAGGCATGATACATATAAACTGCAGACTTAAAGGTAATGAGCCAGAAGGAAAAACAACCAATATTCCTTGGAAGAGAAAACAATGAGTTTCATTACCCCGCCTCGTTGGTGCGGTCAAGCAGCAGAGGCAAATGAAGGGGATTTCATCCTGAGTTCAGGAAGTTGTAGAATGAATTCTCTCTCCAGGAACAAATTTCCCTGCAAGGCCCTGGCCCTGGCCTGAGAGGTGCCCATTTCCAACCGCAGGTGAAGACGGACATGACTGCACTGCCGCCATGCTATGTGTGAATAATACCACTGACTGGTGTGTGCTAAGCATGTGGCCAGGATTCACACCTGCACTGTTCTGTCCCTTTCACACCTGGAGGGTTCTGTTCATAGCCCTTCCGGTTTGCAGGGAATGGCCCTGTGTTTTGGTCAACTCTCGCCTTCCAGAGTGTAAGTAAGGGAGGGGAACCAAAGGCAGTTTTCTAACTCTGAAAGTTAAAAACCAGCACAGGCGAAACCTGTTTGGCTCCGTGGATAGAGCATCAGCCTGCGGACTGAAGGGTCCAGGGTTCGATTCTGGTCAAGGGCATGTATCTTGGATGTGGGCACATCCCAGTAGGGGGTGTGCAAAAGGAAGCTGGTCGATGACTCTTTCATCGATATTTCTAACTCTTATCCTTCTCCCTTCCTCTCTGTAAAAAATCAATAAAATATATTTTAAAAAATAAAATAAAAACCAGCACAATGTTTCCTTCATTTAGAGGGCTGCGAGGTTTACTGTTAGATATGGAGAGCATTTAAAAAGTATGGAGAGCAAAGGACCTCACAGATTTATTAGTAACACGTTATTTGTCATTCTTTGACCCTGTAATTTAAGACATCTCACTGAAATTGTTCCACATTTAGGGTTGACCCACTATGGACACAACACGCTGTGTATCACGTGGTCCAGTCTGGAGCACAGTGGGGTGGCCAGCAGCTCCCTCCTCCACGCAGGGCTGGTGGGGGCAGATCTTACGCTGTCAGCTCCCAGCACTCTGTGCTTCATCACTTACAAATGCTTACCTTTAACTGCCCTGGCCTTCCATTCTCTTTTCAGGGGTCGGTAGAAGGCATAAAAGTTGTTAGTCTTTTTCATTCTCTTCCTCTCAGCTTTCTGCAATGCTAGTAGTAAGTGCCAATGACAAAAGAGGCAAAGACCGTTCCAGGTATATGCTCTGACGTGTGCTCTCTGCTGCATCTCAGGCTGACTGGGCATACCTACACCAGTCTCCCCATGGGCTCTGGGTGCAGGAGCAGGAGGCAGATGGCAGGGGAACTGACTCAGTCATACCACTATCACGGAGTGTGGGGGTGGCGGGGTTCTGGAAGGAGCCCTGGCCACTGCAGTAGAAAAAGGGCAGCCCGGGTTGTGGGGAAAAGGTCAGTAACATTCCAGAAGAGGTGAGGAGAGGTTCCCTCTGTGACACCTTCCGGGCTTTGTGACACTCCTCACAGCCTAGGCGGGAGTTGCTTACCACTGTCCCTGGGAAACTACCAGCACTTCCCTGTTTCAATGCTTGTACACATGGTCACGGGTTTTCTGTATTTCCCTTTCTAGGCAACGGTACAGAATGTTTTCATATTTATGTGAGAAGGTTTTACACTCTCCTGGCCATGTCCTTCCTTTGTCCTGGAAACATATGTGAGAATTCTTTCTGGTTCCCAGGTTCTGGCCTCACATGCTCACCAACACGGCAAAGAGGCTTTTGATTATATTTGGGACTCACCATCCATACAAATGGCATGGTTGCTATAGAAACATAAGAATGAGAAAGGGGGCAGCAAGTGGTGGCACAGAATAAACACATAAATAAAGTGGGGGAAATAAACTGCGGTAGAGTGAGAGTGGCAATAAAACCTTTATTATCAGTTATTTGGGGAAACCTTTCTCTCTAATGTGACCATTCTAAGCTTAACAACAACAAAAGAACGGAACATAATCTTTGAGCATTTTGGCATGTGATTTTTGGAAAACTAATTTCTTAGGTCTCTTCGAAGTTGGGATTAAAAGTTCATAGTTTTTGAATCTTATTGTTGGACAGAAATATAAAGTATACGATCTCCTGAGACAAACATTCCAGTCTATATATGGTCAGCGGTGCTCTAGTGGCGAATGTCTATAGCAAATACAAATCGCTAGAAATTTCTTCAACTAGCTTTGTGTTTATATTTCTACTCTATTGGAGAATAATGTGCTGATTCAAGAGAGAATTTATGAGTTGGCTATGGATGTCAGCGGCAGCGTGGCCTCCGCTTTGTTTTCTACTACAAAATTCAAGATGTGCAAACATCAAACCTATTATCATTCGTTCGTAGTCCCTGATGTGCTTAGTCAACATAGCCGGTCTTACCTAACACAAGCAAATGTTTAGCCATTGAAGCAGAAGTACAAACATTAATGAATTCGTTTTAATTGCTCTTCCCTGCTGAGGGCTGTTTCTGTCTGTGAGGAGTGCTGTACACAAAGCTATTATATGTAAAAATATTCATAAACAAATACCAATCCTAAGACCTGAAGGCATTGTATGGAAGACTTCCAAATCTATGTGTTATGCCAGAGTGTAACCACTGTGAAAAATGCATAAATTTGAGCGGAAGGTTAACAGAGTTTCAGACATGACCATTCAGGCTCAGGCAGAATAGCAACTAACACTTAATCTATTCAAAAAAGCTAATTATATAACCTGAAGAGACTTTCCTGGGGTGGGTGGTGGTTAGTCTCCTACACGGATGGTGGCGCTGGTGGGACTGGCAGCAGAGCCACCTACACAGAGGAATCTCTGGCAAATACGCTAAAGAGCCAACAGGCTCAACCACCCCTTCTCACAAGAACATTCTCTCTTCACTAACAGCTTTGAAGTTTGGGTTTGGCTTTATTTAGGTAACTTAAGGGTGTTCTTTATTTTATTTTCATAGTAAGCATAGGAAGAGACCCTATCTCCTTTGAGCTTCTTTATAGGAATCACATCTATGGCCTAAAACCCATGCACACTCTAGACTACAATTAGATCTGGCTGGGAAGATAGGTGCTCTCTTCCTCTAAAACATAATGTGATGATGATGAGAAATTATGATCCCAGCAAAAAAAATTAGGAGCCATTTGAATTCCTCCCTGTTCACACATCATTACCCCTTTTCTCTCTTTATGTGTATAACCAGTCATCCAAAAGCAAGTAGCCAAGCACATCTTCCTAGTCTTGCTTGGTCTATACTGAGCATGGCTGTCCCAGAGGGTCATATTCCCAAGAATCCTATCTGAAATTCCTAGACTTTAAGATGCTTGTTGTAAAGATGAACATCCCTCTCATCTTCTTAAGGCTGAAGTGGACAACAGAAATATATGTTCAGTGATTCTCAATGGGGTGGGTCCCTGGGGAAAGTATTAGAATCTTGGGGAATGAGATATTAATGGCACTAAACAAAAGCATGAGATTCTTACGTTTACCAAAAAAGGAGACATCGTTTTCAAAAAACTGCTTTAGTGCAAATAAGAAACTAGGAACAAAGGTCATACTTGAAGTTACCTTGAACACAGGGAAGATGTTTTAAAGGAAAATCCACATCTTAAGTCATTCTGTTAGATTAAAGGAGCAAGAAAAAGTTTCACATAAAAAAGTCACAGGCTAGGGTAGTGTGGACTAATCCAATCTGAAATTGCATCCCCTGTAATCACCGTCATAGAGATAACGGAGATCCCTTTCATGGTCTTGGGTACCGAGCTGGAACTGCTTGGCATCTGCCTGATGAGTAGGCTCTGCAAACTCTTCCCACAGACCTCTGTGTACCAAAGACCCTAAGCTGCCCACACACTTCCTCCGGGCCAAACGGCATTGGCTACCATTCCACTTACGTGAGCTTTTGAAGTCTTTCTTTTTCAGTCTCCTCCTCATCATGGTTCCACGTGGACTAGTGGAGTAGAGGCTGCGAGGCAGAGTCCCCATGTTCAGGGAACTCAGGCTGTATGCACTCATGGAGGTAGGAGAGAAGGATGAAGACACCAAAGCTGCTGTAAGAGAATGAAGACTTGGCACAGAGCATTCCCAGGTGGGGTGTGAGCCCGCCATACGTGCCAACCAGCGACAACCCAGGAAGACACACGAGACACTCAGCGGTAGCGAGTAAGTGCCTCAGACAGAGACGTGGACGCAGCGCTTTAGATTCTGAGTTACGAGAGCCCACGGACAACCATTCGGCCCTCACACACACAGCGGGACACAGAGAGAAGCTCGATGAGTTTTGCTTTAGACACACACAAAAATCCCAAACATTAAAAAACAAGTTTCTCCATAAACAACACAGTGCATCCCACACGTAATCTCATTTTCATAGATACTTTCTGACATGGCTTTTGCCAGAGAGTCCACATACACAGAGAAGGTCTGCGAATACTGTACGCTCTATGGCACTCTGGGTGGTTATTTCCTGACCACAGGTAAAGCATTCTGAACACTGACATCCTCTCCTCATGACAAATGCTTTCGGATGGAATAGAAAAAGACATAAGGGATGGCAGAAACGATAAGTTGCTACAACGAAAAAAGCATACAACACCCATGAGCCAGATACGGTATGAAATGGATGAGCGAGGAGGGAGATGAAGATCCTTTAAAGAAAGGAGCAAGAGGAGAAAGCCTGGAACATTACGAGGGCTGTTGGGAGGAGGCGCTTTCGGGAATGTCAGGGCTGGCAGTCTGCCATGGTCGGGGTGGAGCGCGTTAGAGTGATGGCAGGTGTGCAGGCTGCAGTGGCTGCTGGCCCAGGAATCCCAGGTAGGTTGCCTGTTGCTCCTCTGAATTTTCACTGCCCATATGAAGTGATGATGGGAAATAAGAAAAACAAACAGACAAAGAACCAAAAAAAAAAAGAGGAAAAATAACTGAATTGCACAAATAAGAAGTGTAACAAAAATGAAAGCTTCTTGAAACAAACAAACAAACAAACAAACAAACAAAAAGAAATCTGTCTCCTGCCTTCACCCTTTTCTCAATGGTCAGCAAAACAGGTGATTAAAATCAGGATGGACACTTTCATCTTCCCAAGAATAATGCTTGTTTTTCCCCAGCCCATTACCCCCTCTTCTAAAGATGCCTCTTGAATTGATTTCTAATCTCCCCCAGTGCCTCAGAACAGAGATTAAAACCATTTTTTTTAAACATAGAAGTCAACCCCATAATGATTTATGGCACGTGATTAGTAATTGAAGATTTGCAAATCTTGGCTAGTTAGTAGCATTTGTTTTGGGAGAGAAAAAAGAAGAAACAATAAATCTCACAGGCTCATGATTCAAGTGGTTTACTGGCCACACATCACAGGTTACTGCTCTGACTTAATTGCACTATGATCCATCATTTGGACTTGATTTTTTTCAACATTAAATCATTCTAATTATCAATCAATGTCAAAATCTTACCTGTATCCTAATAAGGAGAAGATAAAAGGCTCAATATAATACATTTTTTTTTTTTTAGTATTTTTGAAAGCAGGTACTTACATTTGAAGGCAATAATTATTTCTTAAAGTATTTAATATATTCTTAAATTTCCTTAAGACGCTATAAAATTTTAATAGTTTATTTTAAAAAGTTGGCATCCTTTTTATTTAAAGAAAATGTATGTTGTATTTCCCTTCTAATTTCCAGTATTGTTTCAATTTGATTTTCTACTTAGTGTTCTAAAGTATGACCAATGTTATATTTGTTACTATGTCTGATATGAAAAATTTCATTTAGGCTACTTCAATGGGTTACAATGACCAAGAGATTAGGATGTGACTGCGCTTTATCTCCCCAGCTTCATACCCTATCATTCCACTCATCATTGGTCTTACATTTGTTGGTAATACAAGCCAGGCTCCCTCCTACCTCAGGGCACTTGCACTTCCTATTCTTTCTGCCTCTCATATTCTCCTCCCAGTTGTTTGCATGGCTGGCTCCTTCTCATCCTTCAGATCTCAGCTCAACTGCCGCCTCCTCAGAGTTATGGCTGACTTCTGTGACTGAAGTAGCTGCCTTCTCCCACACTGTCCTGTCACTGTTTTATATTCTGCATAGCACTTATTACTGTTTCATTTATGTAATGCATTTTCAGTGTTTGTCTCTTTATACTAGAGATCCATAGAATAGGAATCTTCTTTGATGTCTTGCTTACCAGATGTATTGAGGCAACTTTAACCATGCCTCGTACATAATGACTGACGAATGAATGAATGAATGAATGAATGAATAGCTGAATGCATGATGAATAGGAATATCAGGGAGAGTGTCCATGTTTGCATTGCTGCAGCATTTTCCTTGAGATAAAGTGTTGCAAGGCAAGTCCCTAATGGATTCTCCTTCACTGTCCTTATTCTACTTTGAGGTGTAGAAAACCATGTTTTATAGCAATGTGCAATCATTGCTGTGTCAGGCTAATCTACACCACAGCCATCGATTTTACTCTTTACAAAATATTGCCTGTGTTTCCAATGAAGTATAGTGAGTGGACTTCAGCATTCTAAACGGAATTTTTGATCCAGTTCTTTATGGAATGCTTTGAAAATAACCGGGAATTTTTGGAGCTGTCATATATTAGGCAAGTATTTCAGGAGTTTAAAAATAAAACGTTAACATTTTTTTTAACACTGTCTAAGTCTATATAACAGCTTGTCTCATAGAGGAGAGCACCAGAATAGGTTAGACTTTGTTACTATAGCAAGCTAAAATATCACATTTTTTATCAAACTCTTTCATTTTGCAAAAAACATTCATAAAATTTTCCCATTCAATGGTCCCAGTAATAAC
Source organism: Pipistrellus hanaki (assembly GCF_964339955.1). Lineage (NCBI taxonomy): Eukaryota > Metazoa > Chordata > Mammalia > Chiroptera > Vespertilionidae > Pipistrellus > Pipistrellus hanaki. The sequence continues at coordinate 132,501,080 of NC_140505.1, read as the reverse complement.
AGAAAACTTTCACTGAATACTTGCTATACACCAGACACTGGCTAAGTGCTTTTCCATTGCTATCTCAGACAATGTACTCAATGGAATCGTGAGATAGGTACTATTCTAACATCCATTTTACAGAAGAAGAAACCGAGGTATAGGAAAGTTGATAAGTTGCTTAAGGTCCCAAGTGGTGGAGCCATCATTAAAATTCTGGAAGTCTGACTCGAGAGTTCCTTCCCTCAGCCACCACACCACACTGCCTCTGCCTTTGTTACAGGTAAATAAATAGTTCCCATCATTCCATGGTGACACCATTGCTGAAGTCTTAAGAGGTATCTGCCTTGGAGTTGTCTTCCTCTCTAATCGGTGGCACCCTCTTGCCCTGTCTGGGACGTCTGAGGGTATAGGCAACAGCAGCTTTGGTGTGGTTCCTGGAGCTCGCCAATGCACATCCTCTTGGCACAGAATATATCAAACCTAGCAATTCCGCTTACATTTACCCCCTAAAGTCTCAGTTTCCTTCAATTATGATTATGTATCCCCAAGACCCTCTTAGGGTACAATTTCTAACCTCATGGAAAAGTCATTCTTGCTGGCTTATTTACTAGCAAAAAGCACAATTGATCTCTGATTCCCAGTTGAAGGGCCCATTTCTATGTTTCATGAAAACACCGTGGTGAATGCTTTGTTGATAAGCAAAATTTGGAAAATGTTGTATCTCTCTCCCCTGGGATGAGAGACATGCTGTTCAGGCATCAGAGATCTTGAAAAATAACCAGAACTTTCTTGTGGAAAAAGCGTAAAACTATGTAAGACAATGCTACTAATTACGAAAAGAGAAGTCTGAGGGTTATGAACACTATTTTTGGGAGGTATTTTTCCTTCATCATAACTGTAATCTAATTATGCTTAGGAACCTATATTTACTTCTTTTAGGAAATGCAAGTCTGATATTAATGTAAAATGTAGGGAGCTGCTTCTATGCTCGCTAAGGAAGATGGTGAGCAATTTTCAGCAAAAGTGGATGATATGGTCACAAATTAGAATTACTTAAAATTACCATGTTCCCTGAAAAATCATACATGACATCATGCTCTCTACAGTGAAGAAAAAGAATTTGTTCTTGGTCTCTGTACATTTTAGTGTATACATTCATTTTCTCAAATTGCCTTGGCAGGTAAAAATATTATTTCACACGTTGGAAACAATTTGAACTTTTTATGATTTATATACAGGGCAAACAAAAAAGAGAAAAATGAGGTTGCTAAGGACAATGACATTTTTTAAAGAGTCTGTTAAACATTTCTGGTTCACTGAAACCAGAATTTAGCAAGCAATGCGCTCTCCTCCCTACTGTGCTCCAAGTCCATGACGACTGCAGATTAGTTTAGGAGAAACTTAGGGTTCTAGAAATCTTTCCTTGCAGCCAGTGCGCAGGCAGGAAAGGCCCGAGGGGCCTCCCGACAGGAGTGGCCTGCATCCCCAGGGACTGCGTCCTCTGAGCTCCTCATCATTGCCACTCACACGAGGCAGAGTTTCTTCATAACCTGTCTGTACAGCATCGTCTCTCCACTCCCAATGTGTAAAATTAAAATCTGATAAAGGCAATGCTGTACTAGAGATTTTCATTAGCTCCAGGGCTGCCTAAGCTCCATTCAATTAAAAGAGGTTGCATCCAGCTGACTCATTCAGTAAGAAAACTAACTGGCCCCTCTCTTTTTTTCAAATTGCGGAGAAGTGCAGTGTGCTTTAGGAGGTGGGAGACACGTTGTATAAATGACTTCCTCATAAGCAAACTCATAATTGCAGAGAAAACTGTTCTCTTTCTCTAAACATACAGCAGTGCCTTCTTCACCTCTACGGCACCTTGGAGGCTTTCGGGATTTGATTTCAGGAATAAAAAGGAGGGCACTTGGCTTAAGGAAAAGGATGGAGGAGGAGTTGGAATAAAGGCCCCACTGGAGAGATTTTCTTCATTTGATTTTGGGCTCAAAATACTTTTTATTGTACCAGGTTTTGTTTAAAGAGGCCCAGGTGGAGGGTATTATACAATATATACAGGGAGGGCAAAAATAGGTTTACAGTTGTGAGTATAATTTGAGAATTTGTTCTACTATTATTATTTATTAGAGGCCTGGTGTACAAAATTCATGCACTTGGGGGGGGGGGGCGGAAGAGAGACATCCCTCAGCCCAGGCTGCACCCTCTCCAATCTGGGACCCCATGGGGGATGTCCAACTGCCAGTTTAGGCTCAATTCGCTGGCAGTTGGACATCCCTCTCACAATATGGGATTGCTGGCTCCCAACAGCTCTCCTGCCTGCCTGCCTGCCTGCCTGATCACCCCCTAACCACTCCCCTGCTAGCCTGATCAACATCTAACTGCTCACTGCTATGGAGGCCTCTCCCGCCACTGCCATTGTGCTGGCCAACCATGAGCCAGCTTCTGGCTAAGTGGCACTCCCCCTGTGGAAGCACTCTGACCACCAAGGGGCAGCTCCTGTGCTGAGCGTCTGCCTGCTGGTGGTTAGTGCGCTTCACAGTGACCCGTCATTCCGCCTTTAGGGCCAATTTGCATATTATCCTTTCATTGTATAGGATGATTGTATTATTTTCCATATGAACAATTGTAAACCTACTTTTGCCCACCCTATAAATACTCAGAAAACTGTGATTTGTGGGATGGTAACACTGTAGATTCCCTCAGCTGACAATTGCTATTGAATAGGTGTACTCAAGTATTAGGATTTTCTCAGGGAAGATATTTGGTCAAAAGGGTTGTTCTCCATTCTAAGAAATACACTCCTCTGGCAAACAGACAAAATATGAAGTCATCTCTTCATATAACTATTCCCCACTCCCAAATATTTGAAGGGTCTGCTATTAACACCCACTTTATAACTATTTAAAAAATGAAAGTTTTACTATTTACCTTCATTGTCCTTTAGAGTGGAAATTTAATATAACAGGATATCAAATAACTTCCATTCTCTCCACACGCAATGCACATCAAAGGTGTTTTTTTGTTTTGTTTTTTGTTTTGTTTTGTTTTTAAATATAAAATATTACTAGCCTGACAATTCTTCAAAACATTCTCAAACAAGGTTTCTTTGCTTAATTTGGAGCTTTTAAGTGAATGACATGTGTCTTGGCAAAAGAGATGCGGAGGCTAAAGACCAGTAAACAAAGATAACCTGCTGCTTTGAAAAGAATGATTAAGACAGAATTAAACCCAGGATCTTCCTAGCTCTGCAGGAAGGAGCAGCAACTGCACAGAGAAAGCAGAGCCTTATCCCAGCAGCCTCTCACCGTGGTCAGGTCCCTTCAGCGCCAGGCGGGTCTGGTGGTGGGGCAGGATCTCCAGCTTGACCTGGTCGGTGGTGTTGGCCAGGAACTGGGTGGCCTCGGCCAGCGTGCAGTACTCCATGCTGGTGCCGTCGATGGACAGGATGTGGTCGCCCACGTGCAGTGCTCCACACCTGCGGGAGGGGAAAGGCTCAGTGCGCTTCCTCTTGGGAATGCGGCTTTCATGTCCTTCAAAGTTGAATTTCACAGTTTCCATTTACCCCACCAAAATACTGGCGTGTTATAGGATACACCATGGCAAATGTTAAGAACACAGGAATAGGAATGCAAAAACTTGTGGCAAATACAGAACAACTCAAGCAAGTGCTTTCCTCTTGTCCTTCGAAAACCAGCAAACGATTATTTTGGGGTAAAGGTGCCAGGTGTTGAAGAGAAATGAGCAGGAAGACAGGGAAGGACGGGCAATGTGGTTCCCTTGCCTCTTCCTGCTATGTTTCCTCCTAGGTTTTTGTGTTTATAAATATGATTGGTAAATGCTCAGAATGTCGAGACATGGCTCACAGAGTTCGAACAGGGACATTGACAACTATTTTATGTGTGAAGGGGAGTAATTTGGGGAAGTTCAGCTAACTCTTCCTCAGGCCCTTTTCACACAGGCCCCCAGATCGCCAGTTCTGTCTTCTTGTGTTTTATTTTGTTATTCTAGAGTAGGGGTGTCGAACTCAATCAGAGAAGGGGCCAAAATCTAAAATCCAGCCTAAATCGCGGGCCGAATGGTTTATTGAACAGTCATAAACTGACAATGTCATAAACTGACAGCGGAGTGCAGTGATGACAGCGCGGTGCGGGCCACATTGCAAGGCCTGGCGGGCTGGAATTGGCCCGCGGGCCTTATGTTTGACACATGTGTTCTAGATTTAAACACTTGTGAGTACAAAAGCTCTTGAAGACAGTGGGAATTATGCAGGAGGCACTAAGCCAAGACCTGCGTGGTGAGAGATGGGGAGCGCTTGGGGCAGAAGGGGTTGCCACCACGTCTCGCTGAGTTCAGAGACTGGCTACTGGGTGAGCAGAGAAAAGCAAACACGGTGGTCAGCACCATACCTGATGTACCAGGCAAGTGGACAGCTCCTTACACTGCTTACCCCTGTGGGATGGGAAAAGACAGGGAGGAAAGAAGAGCATCCTGCACTACTGAACTGGACACACCTGGATCAGTGGCCCTCATGGTTAAAGGACAGAATGCAAGGTAAGACCACAGGTGCAGTGGTAGGCTGACCATTACAGGGGTTGCTGCAGGTCACTGCACACAGCCAGATGTGTACCAGGCATGGTGAGGGCATATGGGGAAGTTGGCTGAAGACATGCAGGGTGAACTGGGCATACAATCTTATGTAAAAACATCCACAGGGTGGATAGTCCACCTTTCAAAACAAAAGCATTTCAAGTCATCTCTTTCATCTAAAATGATAATTCCATGTGGAGGCACTTGGAGTGCTTCAGCTATGGGAAGTGGGCTTTTTCTTACCGGAAGCTGTAAAATAGTGTATTAGGTGGTAAAGTCATCTTTGTTATCCCTCTTCTAACTTGTAAGTCTAAAATATCAGTTAGGAAAAGGAATTCAAGAAAAAGGACTTTTTATTTTTACTGTAATAGTAATGAATGATGTTTTTAGGTACCCTTGAAGTTTGTGAAACCCTCAGATTAACATACTAAAAGTTGGGCCATTCTTTAAAGACTGTGTGATTAATAATTTGTTTTATTCCTTTAAGAAAAAAGGATTGGGGCTCTATGGTAGCAGGGCTGAATTGTTAGCAGTCAGGGAACGCCATGGCTTCCCGGCATGGAGCCTAATAAAGTTCTGCTCAGCTGCCCTCATCCCACGACATGGTAGGAAAAGTTACTCAGCTTGACTTTTTTCATTTCTGTTTTCAAAGGCCACACCAAACGTTTGGAGGAGGTGACATTACATCATGGGGTGGCTGAGAAGGGCAGTGACTTTTTAAGCCCTAGTACACGAACTCGTTTTCTAACCAAACCTTGTGAAAATTGGCAGGAGAGCTGTGTTTTACTTTGTGTGTATGCAAGTATGTGTGTATATGTATACAGTATGTGAAAACCTGCATACATATACTATTTGTGTGTGTGTTTTAACACACATGCCGTTTTGAAAAGCTGGCGCTTCCTACGACACTCACCTGTCTGCAATGCTTGCAGATTTGATTTTGTCTATGACAATGACCTGCTTGTTACAGCACATCGAGGTAGTAAGCGCAACCCCAAGGCTGGCACCAGGAGTTTTGGCAACTTCAACTAGTAATGGCCCGGATGCTGTTGCCACAGTATCTATGAAAGAATGAATTTCAGAAAACAAAACAAAATTAGCAATCAATAGCTGTTTAATGAACGTATGGACAAATGATAAAACTCAGGAAATAGTTTAAAGCTCAGAAGAGGCAGGGGTCATACAGGAAACAGCACTGGACACAGAGTTAAAACATCTGCATTTAACTCTTCTTTTCACAATATTTTGGTCATGATTCTTTAGACCAGTGTTTCCCAAAGTGTGGTACGCGTACCCCCAGGGGTACGGGAAGAGTTTGGTGGGGGTACGCGTTGCACCGGAGTTTGGTGGGGATATGCACTGCACCGTGCTTAGCTGCGCCTAATTCTATGTTCTCATGAGTACGAGGGGTACTCAGTGTTATGAAAATTATAGAAGGGGTACACATATGTCAAAAGTTTGGGAAACACTGCTTTAGACAAGTTACTAAAACCTTCCAAGTCTGCTTGCTTATATATAAAATGGTATTTTTCAAGTGTTTATTACACCAAAACCAATGTGTAATTAAATATTTTATAATTTTCAAAGTGCTATATACAACACGATTATTTTTGATATATTATGACCTCAAGCCTTGAGTCATCTCATTTTTCAAGACTGTCTTTCTGATTTTTACTGTTCTGGTGTTTGAGATTTCATTAATACAATCTTGTCATTATCACCAAGACCCCACTCAGATATAGTAAACCAGAAGTCTGTACTCCTGCTACTGAGATTCAGGCAGTCTGCATTGACTCCTAAAGATGTAAGTTCCATGGGGAGAGTCATTTTAAGTCTGAGATGCAATAACATATTTCTTAAATGAGGTAAAGACATAATATTCATGTCAGCAATGAATGACTGGTGATATTGAAATAATTTAGTCATTAAAAAAAGAAAGAATTTGCCCTGCCTGGTGTGTTTCAATTGGTTGAGTGTGGTCCCTGCACCAAGAGGCCACAGGTTTGATTCCTGCTCAGGATACATACCCAGGTTGTAGGCTTAATCCCCTTTAGGGGGTGTGCAGGAGGCAGCCAATGGATGATTCTCTCTCATCAATGTTTCTTTTCTCTCTCTCTCTCCTTTCCTCTCCCTCTAACAACATATTGAACAAATAAATTATTTAGTTATAAAAATGGTTGAGAGACCATGAGGGCCTGTATCTCTTCCTGTCAATTCCAGGGCAGAGCCTCATTGCTAATAGCTGGAAGGAGCCAACAATCTTGGTCTGCTAAGAGGACTTTTTGGACCTGCAGTTTCATGTCTGTAATTTTCCCATTATATTATTATAACTCCCAGAGATTGTTCCCAACCTAACCCTACAATGGCTGCTACTCTCTGGTCTTACTCACCTTGCTGTTTGAATTCCCTTCACTTAGGGGTTCATAGTGAGTGGTCCCCATGCATATATTAAACAGCAATTTTCTTCTCATCTGTGGCAGCTGGGGCCCCCAAGAAAGAATTCTGGTGAGTCCCTGAAGCCCCTGATTTAGTCATCCTTCCATGATGAGAGTAGTTGATCCTGCCTACCTCTCAACTCTAATAGTCAAAGTTCTGCCACAGCCCATGTGCACCTGGTCTGATATCTCCAGCTCCATCCAGAAGCTTGTTGTCCTCTTCCTTGAGCATGATGCCCCCTGAAAACCTCACTTCCTGCTCAGGTCGAACCTCACAGGAGGCTCTGGTCTATCAGGGTGTTTCTATGTATCCTATATAATAAAAGAGTAGTATGCAAATTGACCATCACACAAAGACACAAGATGGCCACTACCATGTGGTCAAAGATGGCTGCCCCATGTGGACACAAGATGGCTGCCACAAGGTGGCCACCACAAGATGACATGCAGGGGAGGGCAGTTGGGGGTGACCAGGCCCCCAGAGGAGGGCAGTTAGGGGGACCATGCCAGCAAGGAAGGGCAGTTGGAGGGCAGGGGGCTCAGGCCTGCAAGGTAGGGCAGTTAGGGGAGACCAGGACTGCAGGGGAGGGCAGTTTGGGGCAGCAGGCATATTGGGGAGAGCAGTTAGGGGCAGCAGGCCTATAGGGGAGAGCAGTTGGGGGGATCAGGCCTGCAGTGAAGGGCAGTTGTGGGGGACCAGGGCCTGCAGAGGAGAACAGTTGTGGGTGATCAGGCCAGCAGAGGAGGGCAGTTGGGGGAAGACCAGGCCTGCAGGGGAGGACAATTGGGAGCCAGCAGTCCTGGATTGTGAGAGGGATGTCCTATCGCCAGTTTAGGCCCGATCCCAGTGGGATTGGGCCCAAATGGGCAGTCAGACATCTCTCAACGGGTCAGATTGGAGAGGGTGCTGGCTGGGCTAAGGGACACTCCCCCTGTCTTGTGCACAAATTTTGTGCACTGGGCCTCTAGTATTTATAGAACTTTAGAGGGACTAATTTCCCAAATGACTTCCCATAGTCTTGTTGAATTTTAATAGGTATGTTTAAGATGTTTGTGAGGTGGCAATCACATATGCTCTTCCATCTGGTTTGCTTATGTCTAAAGATAAACTTATTTGGCTTAACAGATGAAAGTAATCAAGTTTCTCTGTTACTTATTAACTTAATCTCTTACAAAAGACAGAAAACAACAATTATTCCTTGGTGTCCTATCTTCCCCTTTTCTTCAGTAATAAGCTTCCTAAGTGTTAGCTGAGCAAATGGCTTTCCAGTTAAGGACAGCATTTCCCAGACTCCTTTGCAGCGAGGTGCAGTCCTGTGACTAAGTTTCAGCCAATGGGAGGTGGGTAAAAGAGAATGTGACCCATTTTGGATGTGCACTGAAACAATGGCTGTGTCTGCTTCTTCCTCATTTCCAACTTCTTGCTGTTGCCATGTGTATGTTCAGAACTGGTGAGCCATGTTCAGCCATGAAGCCAGGGGCATGGAGCCACAACATAGAGGAAGGGTAGGTTTCTGGTACCATATCTTCAGAGATTGCTTAATCACCCAAGAAATAGATAAATATCAATCACCTCAAGTCCATGAAGAGATGTAAATGCACTGGGTGCCTGGGAGAAGACACTATTTGGCACTAGGAGAATCTGCCAGACTGGCCTAACTATAGAGGACTCTAAGCAAACCATGATGACTGACAGCTGAACAGAACTACAGAGTAGAAGGTGCTTATTTCAGTCCTAGGCAGAAACAGATGGTACTCAAATTAGGACAATTTGAGGCGAGTGTCATAAGGGGCTATTTAGAAAGATGTGATAAGGTTATAGGGATACCACAGGGATAATGCAATACTCTAGGGCCAGAAGCAATAGGGCACCATGCCCCTCTAGACCTGAAGAAGCAAAGGATAGAACTGTTAGTGGTACCAGGGTTTGGAGAGGATGTTTGTGGACAGGGCTACCTGACAGGAGCTGGGACCTTCCATCAGACAATGCAGCCAGCCCCATGAATCTACAGGGAGGAAGCCAGGGAACAACATCCTCGGTCACTGTTCTCCCTCCCTCTGACCTCCCGCCATGATTCACTCTTAGCCAAACCCAGAAGGAGCCAGAGGCAGGAGAGCCATCATGCCGGGCAACAAGGCATGGCACAGAGCAGCAAGGAGGAGGGCAGTGAGTGGCTCTGGAGGTAAAAGAAGGATGTCCTTATTGTATATGTCTCCACGCAGCTTCTTTCCACAAACTCTGGAGGCTGCTTGCTTTAAACAATATATGTAACATACGGAAATATTAAGGAAGAAGAAAAAGCGACCACAAATGCCTTGCCCACATGGGTTAATAGAGAATTTAAAAAAATTTAAAGAAATACACAGGTAAACCCACAGAGACAGAAAGTAGATTAGAAATGACCAAGGGGTGGGGACAGAGTGACTGCTTAAGTTTTGTAACTACACAGAGGTGATGGCTGCACAACATTGTGAATGTACATCATGCTACTGGACTATGCACTTTAAAAGTGGTTAACTATGTTATGTGGACTTTGCTTCAATTAAATAAAGTAGGATTCTGAACCTCTGGAAACCAGGACAATAAAGGAAACATGGTCAAATATACAGTTGTCACTGCTGTAAAGGAGAAAGTCTGTCCCTACAATGGAAATGACGATTCTTCAAGCAGGGAGTCCTAAAGGATATCTCTCCTCCAGTTTTTATACATAGTGAATGCCGCTCACTGATAAATGGGCAATGTCCTCCACACATTTCTATAATAGGATGCAGAGGTGGTTTCCAGTGGCTATTCCTTCATCAAGGTTGAGACATATGGTTAAAAAGCAAATGAATGATGATGTCTCTATAATGGAAAAGCTAATGTGATGGTCTGATCTAAAGACAGATCCTAGGGTGCACAGACCGGATGTCTCTCTGGGGAATCTTTCCTAGATATCCGTCTTGCCCCTCATTTAGTTTTCCAACAGAATCTGAGCATTAGGCAACATAAGAAGGTCCCCTGTGATGAGACCCTGGTCTGCTGGCAGTTTATATACATGACTGAGACCACATCCGAACGCTTTGGGCATCAGCTAAATCGGCGGCAGGACCAATGTACTATCAGGAGGCCGGAGAAGCCTACGTTCCGGCAAAAACAGAAGAGCACCCACCTCACATCCCCAAAGAACAGGCCTTTCTCATTCATCATTCCTGCACCATGAATTCAAATACACCCTTACTGAGCGCTAACAATATACCGGGAGCATCAGAAGATGCTGGGGACTCAGATGAAAATGTTAGGATCCCCCCTTCTAGTCACCCCTGGGGATCCCTTGCAGAGAAGGTTGGTGGGGCAGGGCAGACTCCTGGACTTCACGACGGAAACTTATTCTGTTGAACCTCATGAAGTTTCTAATTACTTTTTAAAAAAAAAAACAAAAAACTGTAGATACCAAATATTTGCATTTTATTACCCACCGCACCTCTGCCCCAATGAAATCTTTAATCTAGTAGGGTCAGCGTACTTATAAAAAATACCGGGTTATCTAATAGGATGTGATCTCCAGGTTCCTAAGAAAATTATTCAAGTGTGGCAAAAGATCCACAGAAGGGGGCAGAAGCTCCCTATCCCTGTCCCTGCCTGTAGAACAGCAATTGTTATTACCAAATATCTACGGTACACGACAAGGGAATGGCAGTGACAGTGAGACTGATAGGGGTCTGAGTAGGCTGAGCATGGTGGCTGGGATGAGTGTGTTAGCTGAGACAGAATTTGATCTTAAGATCTCTCAGCTCCTCTGTTTTCATGGGCTCTAAGAAAACAACAAACTATTTTAGCAAGTACGGCTTTCCAGCATTACCCATGTGGCAGTTCCTTTGTGCATCACAGAAGGGGACCTACAAATGTTAATGTTTAGTGATCATTAGCCTTCTCTGGCAATTGCTTTCCATAATACATGTCTCCCCACAATAACATCAAGACGCTCATGCTACCCTGTGGTATTAAGCCCATTTCCCTAGATGCCACCCAATTCCATCTTCAGAGGGCCTTAGGAAAAACAAGAGTCCAAAGCCCTGGCTTTATTCCAAGATGGCTAGTAAGATGCACAGGAAAAGAAAAAGCAAGCAGACAGGGTGGATGGATGGGGCATTCTGATTTAAGAAAGTGCAAAAGAAAAAAAAAATGGAGTGTGTCAAAATGAGAAAAATAAACAGAAGAAACATGAGGAAGAAATCATCAAGAACCCATCCCCTGGCAGAAGATTAGTTACTCCTGCTGAAGTGAAGCATGGTTGAGAAAAATGGATCACGCGGATATAAATTCTTCATGGTTAAAGATGTCTTACTCATTAAGATATTTGCACCACACTGAAGCCCTTGCATGCAGTCTTGACTTATAGGCTATGTAATTACATAGGATATGCTGATGGCTGTTTGCATGGGAAACACACTGGATTTTTATTTTGTTAATCAGTTTTCCCACCCTGAGCCCTGAATTTCAATCAGAGTATACGCTTGATTAGAACCTCCCAGAGGGTGGCAGAAAGACTGTGTGTGGTCATGCTAGCTTTCCCTGCCTTACATTCCTGCCAATAAAAAGTACCTTTCAGGCACTTTTCTTTTTAAAAAAATATATTTTATTGATTTTGTACAGAGAGGAAGGGAGAGAGATAGAGAGTTAGAAACATCAATGAGAGAGTCATCAATCAGCTGCCTCTTGCACACCCACTACTGGGGATATGCCCGCAACCAAGGTACATGCCCTTGACCGGAATCGAACCCAGGACCTTTCAGTCCCCAAGCCGACGCTCTATCCATTGAGCCAAACTGGTTTCGGCCCTTTCAGGCACTTTTCAACCTCATTCATTAGTTAAAAGTATTTTTATTAGTGGTAGTCTGTTCATACAATGCTACTAATAACTTCAATGCTTTTCAGATGAGCTAAACTTTAATAAATTTTTTTGTTAACTTAAAAAAAAGGCCATTTTCCCCCCAGTCTATTGACATATACTACTTGGGAAATATTCCATTAGAACAAAAAGTATACCTTCCATGTTCAAGTGAGCTTTATCTTAAATCCTAAGTTTTCCTGGGGGAGTTAAAAGAGACAACTTAAACATTTACTATATTGTAGGAAGAGTCCAAAGCAAGGAGCACTAAAAATTAAGTCCCATGTCAACTTGAACTTGGCTAAAGCATGATTGGTGATTACGTTTCATTCTCCTAATCAGGCTCACCCTAGTCACTTTATTAACTTCGGAATATCTTCAATTCCTCCATAGTCCCCCCACCCATTCTACATGACAGATTATTTATTTATTTATTTTTGGTAGCCTGCTTATTGGGTTACAGTGTGTTTTTAAAAAACTTATTGAAGAAAAAGAAACATTCAGAGAAATAACATGAATCATAAGTTTGCAGTTGTTAAATTTTCATAAGCTGAACACATCAGTGTAACCACACACTGATCTAGAAATAAACATTACCAGCATCAAAGAGTTCCCTCACCATATACTCCTTTAAATCACTCCCCTGTCCCACAGGTAACTTCTAACAGTATAGATTATTATTGTTTACTCTTATGCTTAAAAAAACAACAACAAAAAAACAGACTCATATGGTTGGAGTCACTTTAGATCATGCATTCTCATCTATAATAATAAAAGCATAGTATGCTAACTAGACCAGACATCCTTCTGGATGACCTTCTGGACAAAGCCGGGGCTGCAGAAGAAGCCCAGGTCTTAGATGCCAGAGGGAAGCCATTATCAGCAACCAGGGGAAGGAAAGCCTACTCCTGCATGAATTTCATGCATCAGGCCTTCAGTTGCTCCACATAATTTATCCCTTCTACTACTTACTAAGTATTTTCTGGCTAAGAAAAATATTATTGCTATGATGTTTTGGGTCATACTTTTACAAGCACAGGTATGCATTTCTGTGGGAGTCATGACCAGGAGTGGAACTGTGGGGTTGTAGGCTATGAATATGTTCAGCTTAAGTAAATACTGTCAAAGGGTTTCCCAAAAGAGTTGTGTGGACTCACCTTCTCACCAGCAAGAAAGGAACATTTTAGCTGCTCTACATGTTTGTCTCCTCTTGCAGGCCTTCCTATTGTGGGACTCAGGTGGGTATGCAGTGGCATCACATTGTGGTTTCAATTTGCATTCCCCTGACTATGGTGCTGAGCAATCTTTCATGGCTTATTAGTCATTTGGATATCCTTTTATAAAGTATCTATTCAAGTTTTTTCTCCCCGCCTCCCAACTTTCTATTAGGTTATCTGGCTTATTGACTTGTGGGAATTAACGAACATTTGATGAGTCCTTTATTGGCTATATAATTTGTAAATATATTTTCAAGCCCCTGTGTGGCTTACTATATCAAATTCTAATGATCTCTTTTGATAAAGAGAAGTTCTTAATTATTTTTTTTATGTTAGTAGTTTATGTGTTCTGTTTAAGAAATCTTTCCTTACTATAAAATCATGATGATATTCTCCTATGCTTTTCCAGTAGGCCTGGTTATCTAATATTACCTTTATATCAGTAGCCCATCTGAATTGGTTTTTATGTCTGGTGTAGAGTCGGGTCACAATATATATTATCTACACAGATATAACTGACCTATCATCAGTTTTTGAAAAGACCATTCTTTCTTCACTCCATTATTATCACTTGTCATAAACTGGATGGTTATATATGTACTAGAAGCCTGGTGCATGAAATTCATGCATAGGGGTTGCGGGGGACCCTCAGCAAGGCCTGCACTCTCTCACAATCAGGGATCCCTCTAGCAATCTGGGACTGCTGCCTCCTAACTGCTTGCCTGACTGCCTGATTGCCCTTAACCACTCACCTGGCTGCCTGATCACCCCTAACCCCTCTGCTTGCCTGCCTGATCACCCCTAACCCCTCTGCTTGCCTGCCTGATCGCCCCTAACTCTTCTGCCTGCCTGATTACCCCTAACTGCTCACCTGACTGCCTGATCACCCTAACTGCCACTGCCCCAGCCCCTGCCACCATGATTTCATCTAGAAGGACGAAACATCTAGAATGATTTCCAGAAGGTCATTCGGCTGTTCGGTCTAATTAGCATATTACACTTTTATTATTATAGGTAGTTCTGTTTCTGGACACTGTTCTGTTCTATTGGTCAATCTGGCTGTTGTTCTTAATGACTTTTTACTAGATCTTGACATCTGGTCCTGTAAGTGCTCTAGTTTTGTTGTTCTTCAAGATGGCACTGGCTTCCCCTAGCCCTTTGCAGAGTGATATTATACTATGTATCAGTTCAGAGAAAACTAGAACCCAGTAACTAAGTAAGTGAAGGAGTTTAGGCCCCTGGCTAAAGAAATCTATGAAATAACTGTGACAGGATTTACATGGTAGGCTTCAGCATTAAATCTGATAGACTGACATATTATTTATAGATATTTAAACATGTTTTGCAGAATACTAACAGAAGTTCTCCAACTTAAAAATTTATGGTTCTTGTTCTTAAATTTTAATCTTATAAAAGAGAGAATAAAATAAATCAGGTCACAACATATTTTGAAGAAGTGTCTGAGCTCCAACATGGTGACTCGGACACACTCTGTAGACAATCCACTTCCACTGGCACAGCCCAATGAATCTGGTATTTTAAGTTACTCATATCAATGGGGAAGTAGATACATTGGCCACAGAGTAAACAATCCCTTGCCCTATTAAAAAATTTGGCATATACACAGGGCTACCGCATAATCAAAATATTCATATCATCACTCTCCAGAAAGTCTGATTCCTCCTCACTCTAAAAATAGTCCCTGTCAGGTTTTTCTGAGCTGGATAAGTGATCCACACAGAAAGGAGAATGAATCTCCATCAGATTCTGCTGAGACAGAGAAACTAAAGCAGGAGTAAGTGTCTGCCAGCCTGGAAAAGAGTTCTTACTGCTCAGGGGGAGGAGATGTCTGTCAGCAAGAGGCCAGGACTCAGTAGCAAATGCAGACTCTCTCTGAAATCCTATGCTAGACGAGGCTTTACGTTTACAGTTAAAAAGAAAAAGGACCCTGGTTCTCAAGGATCCAGATCTGAAATAAGACTGACAGATAACAACCAGGACAATATCCTAAAAGCAAGTTACTTGTAAGCTGCCAAAATATACTTAGAAATATTTAAAGCACCTATACTACTGACTAACCTGGGTTTTTCACAGGAGGTAAAACAAAACAAAACAAAACAAAACAAAAAAAAACCCAAAAAACACTGGGCAAATGTACAGGCCTAAAGACATGGCTAGGTAAAAATGAAAAAAAACAACTTGACCACTAGGTATTAAAATCACCGATGTCCTGTCAATAAAGAAGTAAAGGAAGTCTGACCAGAGTACCCCTCCCCGCACCTCAAACTTGGGCCAATGTGACCACTGAGCATTGGACAGGAATAACAAGCACACAGACCACTGTCTTGAATTTGTGGGTCCTCAACTCATGTGCTAATGATAAAACAAATGAAATTTGTAATTGGAAATTTTGACATATAGCCGGAAGGGATAGAAAATAAATTGGATGTTGGATGTCAAAAATCAGGATCTAAAAAAGTTTTGGCAGGTTGGAATTGTTTAATAGAGTAAGTGATTATATGCCTTACATTTTTACTGTGAGTTACACAACAGTAAAAATGGGTCTGGGATGGGTCTGGGCCCAAGGAATTTTAAATGCAGCTAGGCTGGGGCTTCCTGCTTTGGGCTGTAGGCTTGGCTGGCCAGAGTGGTCCATGACTAGAGATATTTAAACAGAGCTTGGTAAAGAACTCCCTGAGGGACCCAGCGTTGGGTAGTGGCACAGGGAAATAATGCTGGGATTCAGTGATTGTGGCATGCTCCTAAGTTTGGCAAAGATCATCTCAGGGAGCGCACTTGCCTACGGAAATACTCTTTGAACATCCCATTTTCACATGTTTGGTTAGATAGGTCTTCTATAGGCATCTATTTCTTGACATCTATTTAATTTTAAAAAAATATATTTTTATTGATTTTAGAGAAGAAGAGAGAGGGAAAGAGAGATTGAAACATCAATGATGAGAATCATTGATTGGCTGCCCCCTGCATGCCCCTCCTAGGGATGGAGCCCACAACCCAGGCATGTGCCCTGACTGGGAATCTGAACTGTGATCTCACTCAACCACTGAGCCAAACCAGCTAGGATTTATTTACTTATTTTTTATGCATTTATTTATTTTAAAAAATGTATCTTTATTGTTGAAAGTATTACAGATGTCCCCTCTTTCTTTTCATCAACCCCCTTCCTGGTCAGGTCTTATAGCACTCAAACATGAAAAATAGCACTTTATGCCACTAAGAAAACTACCACTGACAGAAACTGAAAGATCACCTGAAATACTTGAAAGACCAAAGCAGATAACCAGCACACACAGCAGAAGAGCCAACTAGTTCTGTGGGGAACTTGAGGAACGTGGAGTCCAAGGCCATTCTGCACATGTTTGTAGACTTAAGGAAACTGAGCGCCTTTGCCAAAGATCAAGAGTTAACAGACCATTCCGTTAAAACCCTTCGTTTATGGAATTGATTTCGATGATGGCTCTATAATATCACTTGTGAGATCTCTAATACATTAAGAAGTGAACACAGACCCTACTTTCGGGATACGCTTGTGGTCTTTTCCTGGGCTATCTATCCCTCTCTTCTCTGGAGACCATCGAGATCCTAACACTCTGGTTCATTATGGAAATCTGAGCTGCAATGCTTGGCCTGGGAAAATGTGAAGATGCCTTTGGGTCTGGAGAGAGTAAAGAAAAAAAAAAAAAAGATAGAAGGATTCCTGGAAAATTATGCCTCATTCCCTTAGCTTTACCATAATTTAAATCAATAAAAATGCCTGAATGATTAAACACCAGTAGATAATTAATTCAGTGTCTCACTTTCTTCCTTCTTATTCAGAACTCTCTTAGGGTGCTTAATGTTAAATATTTGATGTTCTGAGATTTTTTTTTCTTGCTCAGTAATGCACGTAGGCCTAAAACAATTACATTTTAGATGATTAGACTTCACTTTTATTTTTAAATACTCCCTGTAAGACTTTTATTTTTGAAAGGCTATTAACTGCCTGTGTCATCCATTTCAATGGCAGAATCTCAAGTTTAGAACAAAGATACATTCCATTACTTTTTGTGCTTTCAAAATGTTCGCCCACACTTAAAACATTTATTATTTCATATATTGGCTATACTAACTCTCAATCTTCTGTGGGAATATTATCAGATTTGTGAGGTCAATCTGGGTTTGCTTTAATCCTGGCTTACGTTTAATACAATGTGATGTGTGTGATACTGGGAAATTTGTGTAACCTCTTCAAGACAGTTACTTCATTTATAAGAAATAAGGATAGTCATGTGTATGTCAAAGGGTTACTATGACAATTAGAGTTAATAAAATGCATAGAGTGTACCTTACACAATCCTTGGTGGAAATCAACCACACAAATTGTTGGTTCTCTTCTTCGTTAAACTCAGGGCCTGATGATGCTACTCAATTTCCTAGCTGATGTGAAAAATTACTTTCTTCACTTGGCCAGAGAAAGCTCGAGAATACTTAAGTAAAAATAAATAAATACATAAATTCTTTATTTATCTGCCAGCACTTAAAGTTAGTGTGTGCCTCTATGGAAGATGTGTGATATTATCCTTAGGAGAAAGTTATAACAGAGAGAAAGGATGCTGAAGGGGGAGCTAGATAGTGTGCTAGTATATCATGAGTTAGATTTTCATGTGTCGTTTCGCTTACTTAGCTTTAAGTGCTGTAAATGATTTCAATATTACTCTCTCTGCAATTTCATCTTATCTATACTGCTATGGATTGAGTTTTACAATCGTATAACTAGTGAATCCATATCTTGGGCAAGATACTAAAAAATATCCCCAATACATAGAGCCTCTGAACTATACAAATTATAAAAAATAAATTAATTTTTTTGTAGGAAGAATATTTAATACCTTAAGCTTGACTGACCAAGCTAAAACCTAGCTCAGGCCCCCATCTGCCCTCCCGAGAGTGAGAATTCTGCTGGAGAGGCTGCCAAGCTTTTACTATAATTCTGCTTGGACAGTAAGACAAGTGAGGCACTCTGCAAGGTGAATGTACCACTCAGCACAAAACTGTTTTTCAAGTTGCTCAACAGATATATTCAGGGTAAGGAAGTGAGAAGAGGCTCCATAGCACCCTAAGCATGTCTACACCCTGAGACAGCTCAGCAGTCTGTGACAAAACTTCAAAGGGGTCCTAAGAAGTGGGAAGCCAACAGTGATGAACCAAAGTGCCTACAATGAAAGGCCAGTGGGATTTCACAGGAGTGCAGCTGAAATATCACTGGAGTGCTTCACCCAATTCATTGATTTTGATTTAATGATAACCACTCCTTGCTACTCTCTGAGTCAGAGTGCATGGCTTAGTACCTATAGGCTTAACCATGCCAGGATGGAAGTGTCCAGTGGGCCAAAATGTCCTGTCAATACTATGCTTGTTCAAATATACTAGAGGCCCCATGCACAAAATTTGTGCATGGGGAAGGCGGTCCTTCAGCCCTGATTGCTTGCCTGCCAGCCTGCTTGATTGCCCCTAACCACTCTGCTTGCCTGTCTAATCACTCCTAACCACTTGCTTGCCTGCCTCATTGCCCCTAACTACTTATGCCTGCCTGTTGATCACCCCTAACCAATCTGCCTGCCTGCCTAATCACCCCTAACCACCTCTGTCTGCCTGTTTGAATGATTGCTCCTAACCACTCACCTGCCAGCCTGATCACCCCTAACCACTCTGCCTGCCTGATTGCCCCAACTGCTCACCTGCCTGCCTGATCTCCCCTAACTGCTCTCCTGCCTGATCACCCCTAACTGCCTCTGCCTGCCTGCCTCATTGCCCCTCATATTACACTTTTATTATTATAGACGATGCTTATCTGTAACTACACCTATAGGAGGCTAATAGAATCTTCCTTGTACCTGTGCCTACAAGACTCAGGCCTCTGTGGAAGTTATCGAATATGGCAAGGTTTGGACAATAAGTACGGATGATACAATAGATTTACATCCCTGATTAGCAGTAATAGCTGAAACTAAAGAGAAGCTGGGGAATCCTCAAATGACCTAAAGGACAACAAGCTTTCAACCGGCCAAGATAACAGAGCAGGACACCTTTCAAAAGCTCCATTTTCAGGGACTTATATCATGAAGACTCATACTTACTGTTTTGTTAAAACAAGGTTCTTCTAACATAAAAGGGCTGGACCCAGGGTGATACACGGCCATTCTGGTCCCAGTACTTCCCAATATTCAAAGAACAGGAGAGAAATAATTTGTTGCTTGTATACCTTCTTTGGAGAGTCTAGTATATTTTTTTCAGAGTCTTATCTCTAGGCTAGCATTTACTATTAGAGTTTGGGGCTATGGTGTTCCTGAATCACTGGAAATAGCTAATGAACAACCGGGCAGGAAATCAACTGTGAGTGTGGACCAATGAGTCATGGAAAACCCTTCCATGCAGTTCTCTAAGATTCAGGCTCCACGGTGCTTCTATTTATAACCTGGAGAAAATTCTTTTTGAAGGGAACGGAAGGGAAGGAGAGTGAAAGGCAAGGGTAAGGGGGAAGAGGAGTGACGGAAAGGAAGAAGAAATACATAAGAATATCCAAATATGAAAAAATATATTGGATACTTCGGCCTTTATTACATCTTTTACTACTATCTTTGGAGTTCAGAGAAAAGTAACTATTTACACTTAAATTTTGAAAGATGAGAAGGCTATCTTACCAGTAAATTAAGATCATAATGCTGATAATTATTGTGAAGGAAAAGTAAGGGCAAGTAAAACTGGAAGACCTAAGTTAGATAGAGTATCAGGAACGTTTGATGAGAGACCTTTAGGCGGAGACATTAAAGGATATGCCCATGATGGCTGGGTAAAAATGTGTGTTTGTACATGTGCAAAGGTTGGAGAATCACTTCTGAGGCAGAGGGAAGGGAATGTCCAACATTCCTGAGAGGAGGAGGCAGGTATGGGGAGGAGCTTAAAAAAAAGCCTTGGGACTCAAAGTGACCCACAGGGAAACTGAAAAGTCGAAGAAGGAGGGGCCCCTCTAGAGACCAAACATGCAGGGACTCATACGCACAACACAGAGTTTTATTTTACTTAAAACATAGTGGGACGACACTGAATGAGAGGACATGGTTCCTGGTATGCTGCATACAAGGCTCTGGGGCTTCCGGGTGAGCGGGGATTTGAATGGAAGTGGGCATCAGAGTGCAGACAGACATGAGCTGGGAGGTGACTGCAGTCCTCTGGGAGAGAGGGGGGCACCTGTGAGAGAGGCAAGGGCAAGTGTGTGGAAGGCAAAACCAGAGACAAGCAGGATGACGAGAGAGAAGAGTTGGGACCCTGTGTCAGTGAGGCTGGGAAAAATGAATAACGACCCAGACTTTTTTTTAATCCTCATCTGAGGATATTCTTTCCACTGATTTTTAGAGAGTAAAAAGGAGAGGGAGAGACAGAAAGAGAGAAACATCGATATGAGAGAGACACATTGACTGGTTGCCTTCCGCACATGACCTGACCAGGGCCAGGTATAGAGCCTGCAACAGAGGTACTTGCCCTTGACTGGAACCTGTGACCCTTCAGTTCAAGGGGCTCTAACCACTGAGTAAAACCAACTAGGGCCAGACTTTTTATTTGAGAACTGCTGAGATAGAAGCACTAAAGCCTGAAATGGGAAAGATGGGGCAGAAACAGGGTAAGGAGAGAATTTGAGTTCAGTTCTAAACATTTAGTTTTAAGAATCCTATATAATAAAAGCCTAATATGCTAAGTTCCAGTCATCCAGTTGTCCATTCAAACAATCAAAGCGTAATATGCTAATGATATGCTAAGGCGGCTGAACAGCTCATTATAATGTGCACTGACCACCAGGGGGCATATAGTCAATTGGTCAACCAGTTGCTATGATGTGCACTGACCATCAGGGGGCAGATGCTCTGACCAGTAGGTTAGCTTACTACTGGAGTCTGGCAGATTGGGACTGAGTGAGACAGACTGGACATGCCCTGGAGCCCTCCGGTGGTCCCTCCCTAGCTGGCCAACCTCCTGCATCTCTCCCCAACATCAATCGTGCACTGGTGGGATCCCTCAGCCTGGCCTGTGCCCTCTCGCAATCTGGGATGTCAGAGAGCTGGTTTCAGCCTGATCCCACAAGCATAAAAGGCTAATATGCAAATCGACTGAACAGCTGAATGACTGGTTGCTATAACACTCGCTGACCACCAGGGGGCAGACTCTCAATGCAGGAGCTGCCCCTTGGTGATCAGTGAGCTCCCACAGAGTTCATGGCTGGTGAGTGCAGTGGCAGTGGCAGGAGCCTCTCCTGCCAAAGGCACAGGCCAGGCAGAGGGCATGAGTTTTATGCACAAGGCCCTAGTTATCATAGAAGTGTTGCCTTAAGACAGCTCTGATGGTTAAACTGGAATCGAACATAACAGTTTGAATTCTGGCTCTGTTATTCTTTACTTCTGCAAGATACTGTATCTTCTCTGATTCCACAAATGGGTAATACCAAGGTCTATCTCTTATGGTAAGAACACAATGTTTATAAAGGGCCTTGAACATAAAAGATACTTAGTAACTGGAAGCTATTAGGACTGTAAGTTGCTAATTAGCAGTATATTATTTTAGAGAAAAGACTGAGTTTTGACTTTGGCACTTATAACCTGTCATCTAAGCAAATACTTTACCTTGGATTTCTAATTTTTAAAACACCTAATACCTTCCTTTCCTATATCACAAGGTAAATAAAACAATAAGTATGACTTCAACATTTAGCCTTAAGAAGTCATGGAATGAAAGACTCTTTTTTGAGGAACCCTCATGCACTGTTGGTGGGAATGCAGTTTGGTGCAGCCACTATAAAAAACAGTATGGGATTTCCTCAAAAAAATTAGAAATGGAACTGCCTCATGATCCAGCAATTCTACTTGTGGAAATGTATCCCAAAATATTAGCTCGAAAGAATATATGCAGCCCTATGTTCTTTGCAATGCTGTTTATAATAATAGCCAGGCTATCGAAGAAACCCAAGTGCCCATCAATAGACAAGTGGATAAAAAATTAAGTGGTATATATATATATATATATATATATATATATATATATATATATATATATAATGGAACATTACTGAACCATAAAAAAAAAAAAAAAGGAATCTTACCATTTGCGATGGTATGGATGGACATAAGTGAAATAAGTCACACAAAGAAATACAAAAACCATGTGATTTCACTTATATGTGGAAGGTAAAGAACAAAATAAGTGAACAAACAAAATAGAAAGGAAGGGACTGAGCGAAAAAGGTGAAGGGATTTAAAAAGTATGAATTGGTAGTTACAAAACAGTCATGGGGATGTAAAGTACAGCATAGGGAATATAGTCACTATTATTTAATAACCACGTGGGTACTGGAAATATCAGGGGGACCTCTTAGTAAAGTATATGATTGTCTAACCACTGTACTGTACACCTGAAACGAAAACAAAGTAATACTGAATGTAACTGTAATTGAAAAATAAAATAATTTTAAAAAGGAAGACTTTTTTTTTTTGTACCACAAGAACGAGAAGGTTAGGCATATTTACAGCCTGTGACCACAGGAGGTCTGGGAAAAGCAGCACTGCGAAGGGAATAGCGGGTTGTGGGGAAGGTCTTATTTAAAGTCAGTCTCATACACGTTCACTGAGAAGGAACAAAACTTCCCTAAAATATTCAAATGTTTGATTCTTATATTTCCAGTAGGACATGATCTCACTCATCTGCGGGAAATGGTGAACAACATAGACTGATGAACAAGAACAGACCTAGAAATAAGGAGCCATGGGTCAGACTGTTGGACCTCAAAGGGAGGGTGGGGATAAAAGGGAGAGATCAACCAAAGGACTTATGTGCACACATATGAGCCTACCCAGTGGTCAAGGACAATAGGAGGAGTGGGGGCATGAGTGGGAGGGTGGGAGATTGGAAAGGGGGGTTGAGGACAAATATGTGATACTTTAATCAATAAAGAAATTAATTAAAAAATCAGATTTTGAAGACTTAATAAAAATGTAAATAACTAAAAAATAAAATAAAATAAAATATTCAAATGTGAACTCCAGAGTTCTCATGCACTATTCTAGGCATGTGACCTTCAACGCTGAACATTAAATTTGTGATGACCCCGGAGCCTGTAAAACCCTGTACATTCAACAAAACAAAAACAACCCAAAACAAAACAAAACAAATAACAACACACAAAAAAGGAAGCTTGGCTTGCTTAACAGCCAATGGATAAATGAGGACAGTGGTGTGAAGTGCACTGTTAACACGATGAGGCGTATAAAGTTAGTATCCAACCCTAGAGAAAAGGAATCCCGATTAGTACCTTGGCAGCACTTGAAATAGATGGTCAAGAACTGACCTTATGACCCATCTAAGTGTTTGCCTGTACTCCTCTCAAAAGGAAAAGCGATTCTCATCTACCTAACACACGTACACGATCCCAGAGAAACTTACCATGCAAAGACAGAGTACCCCTGACAAAGTTCAGCCAGTTTTTCATTTTTCTATGATAGGCTACAATTAAAAGGCTAATTTTCCCCTTAAGGGACATGTTTAATTTTAGAAGCATAATATTCAATCTGAGGGACTTTAAAACAACGCTTTATTCATTTATTAAATGTCTCAGACTGCCAAGAACAAGATCCTCGCAGATAATGGCTTCACAGCAGCATGTCGGCCTTATGCCATGACAAGAATGCTGGGAGATAATCCGTGGGACATTTATAACTGTTAACGGTGCTGCTGGGCTTCATGCCATTAACAAGGGAAATGACCAACTTACCTTTTTAGTTGGCAGTTTTAGCTGTAACCATTTTAATTCAGCCTGAACTACGGTTAAATGTTACCTTTGAAGTATTTTTATTGATATTCTTTTATTTTGTACAATAGCTATGACAATGAAAAAGAAGTGGTGACAACTTTTCAATCCTCTTTGAGAAGTTACTAAATTCCAAGAGTCACTGAATATTAGAGCCAGAAGGACCTTTGAGATAATGTAGTCTAGTCTTCTCATGTCACAGGTGAGGAGTGGTGGTACAAAAGATTTAAAAGATCCTGCCGATTCTTTCACAATGGATATCACTTAAAATATAGTCAAATGGGCTGTTAGGGAAAGGGTAGATGTTAAGTTACTAAGACGTGACTCCTGCTCCATACCACTCCTCATCTCTTTGGCACATAGTAGAACACTAAACCTCTAAGAGGAATGAGCTCCCGAGTGGTATTCTACACTATTTTATATTGTTACCTTCACGTTACTGAGGTATTAAAAATATTAATGGGTACCTTTTACACTAAAATTAGCCTATCCAAATGACTTCAATGACCTAGAAACTAATAATTAACTTATTAGAGACTAGAGGCCCGGTATGTGAAATTTGTGCACGGGTGGGGGGGGGGGGCGCAGCGCAGGAAGGGGTGGTAGTGTCCCTCAGCCTAGCCTGCACCATCTGCAATCTGGGACCCCTTGAGGGATGTTGGACATTCCTCCTACCATTCAGAATTGCTGGCTCCCAACTGCTCGCCTGCCTGCTTTCCTGATTGCCCCTAACTGCTTCTGCCTGCCAGCCTGATCACCCTCTACTCCTAGGCAGCCTGATTGATGTCTAACTGCTCCCCTGCCAGCCTCTTTGCCCCCAACTTGCCTCCTCTGCAGATCTGGTCACCCCTAACTGCCCTCCCCTGCAGGCCTGGTCCCTCCCAACAGCCCTCCCTTGCTTGCCTGATCACCTACAACTGCCCTCCCTTGCTGGTCATCTTGTGGTGGCCATTTGTGTCCACATGGGGGCGGGATCTTTGACCACATGGGGGCAGCCATCTTGTGTGTTGGAGTGATGGTCAATTTGCATATTACTCTTTTATTAGATAGGATGAGCCTTCTAGGTTCCTATCTTCCCCAAGCCCAAGGAAACAATCAGGGGTACCAAAAGTGAGAAATCCGGCCCAGCAGGGACAGAATGGGGCCAACAAGGGCTCACACGAGAGAGAGCCTGAGAGAGTGGGCTGTGCTAATGGAGTGGGTTGAGTATCTCAGCTCTCAACTCTGTATTTTGCCTGAAAAGTTCACATTCCTTCCGGGAACCCTGGCATACCTATTTTAGGAAATAAGAGATTAGACAGAGAAAAATGTGGAATACTTGCAACATTCCTGAGAAGCTACACAATCCAGATAGGTTAGGCTGGCTGAAACAGAAAGGTGATGGTGGGAGAAAGGGTCACACCCCACATGCCTGCAGGGGACAAGCACAGAAGTGGACTTGCTGTAGGGTGTTGGTGTCAGGGAAACAACGTGGACCAACTGGAGAGAGTATTTCCAAAGAGGCAACACGAGACTCAACTCAAGCCAATGGCTATATGTAGGAAGGCTGACCCAGTGTTATCAAATTATTAAGAGCTGCCAGATATTTACGCTTTGTAAAAATGAAAAGCCCTTGTTTTTAAATGTTGAAAACTAATCCCAACTTTCCAAAACCAGGAAAGAAGACCAGAGACAGAGCGCCTGTGACAGAGTTGAACTTGTGTGCCAAGCCAGGAGACACCTTGGGCTCCCTCCTTTTGAAAGCTAATCCGTTCCCTCCCTAAGCCACTCTACATTAGGTTTCTGCGATTTGTACACGACCGAGCTGTTTATTGTTCCTTATTCTCTCAACTGAAGACACATCTATTTAGCTTTATTCTAGAGTGACAAAACCTTATCTGAATAGAAGCCTATAAACTTTAAGTTTTAAACATTCTTTGATAAATCTAATTCCTTTGTACTTCTAAATATCTCCCGGTTTCCTTTAAGGATTAGTAGTTTTATTTTAAATGTTTAATTATTGAGGATTTTACTATCCCGATGAGCTGAATAAGAAAAATATCATTCTTATTTCCCATTTAAATATCTCATTAAAAGTTAGGTTAAAATTTTTTTTGTTACATTAATTATTCAATTGTTAACATTTTTCTCACTTGAGAAAACAAGAGTAAGTAGTAAACTATTTTTAATGGAAATTTGACTCCCCCAAAGTTTGAAAGAAGTAATTGAGCCTCTCAGAGTAACAAGTAGGCTGTGTTGTATAAAGAGCTCATTTTACTCCATTTGAGGAAAAAAAATCCAAAAGTTGCAAAAAAGACTAAAACAAAATGTGGTTTTGTTGTTGTTGTTATAAAATGAAAGGTTGGTTTAAAAGGAAAGGTTAGTTAATGTTTGATGAACAATAATTCTAACTGAAAGTATCCTATATTTCAATTTTCTAAGGCACTACTTTTACTTTCCTTTTCTCACATTGTCATTCTCAGTTATTGGACCTATCTATGATCCTGTCTTACCCTAAATTAGGAAAACAGGAATGGGAAAGAAGCAAGGAAGACAAAAAAGAGAAAAAGGAATATGACTACAGGGAAATACTGGAAAAAACTCAAGTAAGACAATTAGAATAGAGAAGAATATGGACAAGTGAGAAGCTGAGAGCAGAGTATTATAAAGAATGGAGTGGCTAAAGGGGAAGAAGGAAACAAAGAGAGATAATGAGGTTCAGAGTGAGAAAGGAAAAAGGAGAGAGAGGAGGGGAGAGAGAGAGAGGGAGGGAGGGAGGGAGGGGAGAGAGAGAGAGAGAGAGAGAGAGAGAGAGAGAGAGAGAGAGAGAGAGAAAGGAACTAAAAGGAAATTTAAAAAAGTTTGGTCATTTGCTATATAAAGTTAATGAAGCTTATAATATTGCAACCAAAGTAGTAGGTAAACAATTTTTCAAAAAATAAGTCTGTGTCCTTTTATGGTAATTAGAACCGTTATGCTAAGACTTTAATTCAAAAGTCCTATCCTGAATTCTGGTGTGGATCTGGATACAGAGAGAACAACAACTAGCCCAGAGCTAGACCAGCATATTTAAAAACTTAATGCACGATATTAAAAAATCACAAATCAGTAGGCATGTGATAGATTATTTTTTAACTGATCCAGGTATATCGGTAATTATTTAGAAAAATATTATTTAAATCCTAAGCAAAATCCTAGATCCAAAGATAAAAAGAAAAGCCAAAACCAAAAGAAAATAAACTTCATTATGTCAAAATAAATGTCAATATGTCAAAATAAAATATATGGAAAATAAGCTACCAAGAAAAGGTTTTACAGAAAACTAATGTCCTTAACATATAAATAGTTTATACAAACCAATTAAAAAACAAACAAACACAAAACACAAGTTAGGGCACTTCCAACAGAAAAATGAGTAAGGAACACAAGCAGAAAACAGAAAATAAAAATGGCTAGTGCTCATACAAAAAAATACTCACTTGCACTATAAGTTTTTTAAAAACGTAAATTAAAATGTAAATGCAACTTTCACTTAACATCAGAATGATCAAACATAATACCAGTCAATGTTGCCAAGGTCTAGTGGGAGAGGTAAATTTAAAATACTGCTGATATTAATATAAAATACAGGGCAGGGCAAAAGTGGGTTTACAGTGGTGAGTATGTGAAACACAGAGTTTATTCTTGCAATATTATTTATTAATTATTATATTATTTTCCATACAAACAACTGTAAACCTACTTTGCCCACACCTTGCAGTGTAATCCTTCTGGAGGACAATTTGAAACTATGTATCAGCTATTTTAAAAATAAATATAGTCTTTGACTTAATGTAATCAGAAATACAGACAAAAATTTGGGTAAAAGGATATTCATTCAGTTATTTATAATACCAGTCTGTTGGGAAATGGTTACATAAATACACTTATTTTTGGATGTGAAATGAAGTAGGAATTTAATTGACTTTTTCCCCATGAGGCTAACTGACCCAGCATTATTTGACTATTCAGTTCAACCTTTGGCCACTGATATAAGACCATACCTCTGTTTCTGTATCTGGGGTGGTCTTCTAGTCATCCCGTTTTCTTCTGTTGGTCTCTTTACCCCACATCAATATTACATACATTTAATGGCACAATTTTAGAATAAAGTCTTAATATTGCTTAGAACAAGTTTCTCTGCTTTTGTATTGTTTCAAAGTATATTGCTGTATGTTCCTCCCATCTTTCTTACATCATGTACATTTTAGAAAGAACTTATTAAGGTCCTCTGACCTCAAGATCCTTCTAAGACTTTGAATAGAATTAATTTATCAATACATTTGAGAGAAGTGACATCTTTCAGATATTAATATTTCTCATCTAAGAACATGATACAGTAAATTCTCGATTTTGTGGACGTTAATTTTATAGACTTCGGATTTAATGTATAAAATTTCTGGTCCATATGTCATCTGGGAAAATGAACACCCTGTTAATTTTAAAATTCTTTAAACCAAGATTTGCTTATAATTAAATTAACTTTTTTTGGATATTAATTCACCATTACTTTTGACAAATTTTAGCAAAGGGGTCATATGTGGGGGAAAACAATGTAGTAACTTCCCTGACATAAATAAATATTACATGTCTACAACTACAGTCTATGTATTTAAATCCAAGAGTTACTGCTGATAAACAATGTTCAGCAAATGATTAGCACATGATCACACCACATTGAGAGAGATAATTGGTTTTTGTCCCTGGGTGACTTACTGCAGCAGTTTTAATGTATGCAGGATGATGTTCCTACATGCCCTAGCTGTGTGCATTTGTTTACTGGCGGGGTCTGGTGGATACTACAGCTATTCAGTATAAATTTAAATTACTGTAATACATATAGAAAACTTTTCTGTGAAATTAAACTTTTCATAAATACTTAATTTTAATTACACAAACATATCTACCAAAGTAAAAACAGGTTAACTAATTTGTCAATTTTTACACATCTATTTGGAAAACCTATTTTATTAAGTAACAAACTTTCAGCTTTAACGGACACCCCCTCACCTAAATTAACCCACTATATTAAGGTTTTACTGTATAGGTCTTCATTTATTTCTGTATTTTTTATGTACTACTATACATATGCTTGATAGTTTTATGCACTACTAATGATGCTTAACAGTTTAGTATATATACTAGAGGCCCAGTGCACAAATTCGTGCATGGGTGGGGTCCCTTGGGGTAGCCTGTGGGGATCAGGCCCCAGCTCATGCCCCCAGCCTCGAAGTCCCACAGCCCTGCCTGGCACCCTCTGTAGCCTGATGCTGCTCCCTCATCTGCTCCACCATCCTGTCTACAGAGTGATCGATTGGGGCTGGGCCTCCCGCCCAGCTCCCTTAGCACCTGGGAGCCAGGAGGTGGCCCCGCCCCCTGCTGCTGCTACTGGTCGCCATCTATGGGATGATGGGAGGGGTAATCAGGCACTTGCTTGCACCTGCCTTGGCCTGGAGTGGCCCCCTCACCTGCTCTACCATCCCGCCATGGTCCCACTCTCGTGAGGGCCCATTGGGGCCAGCAGCACCTCTATTCCTGCCCACTGCCAGCACCATGTCACCCTTCATGTTCTGCACTGCCCCCCTGGTGGTCAGTGCATGTCATAGTGAGTGGTCAAACTCCAGGTCAAACAATTTGCATATTAGGCTTTTACAATATTACATAGGCTATATATATTCTACATCCTAATAGATTCATATACCTTTTGTTATATTTATTTCTTATAGGAGCCATATTATTTTATTTTTATTATCAATGGTATCTGAAAATTTAACTTTCTGTCCTGGTGGTTTTGCTGTGTGGTTAGAACATTGGCCCACAGATTGAAGGGTCATGGGTTCAATTCCCTGTCAAGAGCATTTACCTGGGTTGATCCCCAGTCCTGGTCAAACTCTCTTTCTTTCTCTCTCTCTCCTTTATTCCCTCCTTTTCACTCTCTCTAAAAAGCAACGGAAAAAATATTCTCAGGGGAGGATTAAAAAAATTAAACTTGCTGTTTTTGGTTGCTATAGAGAAATGCTTTGTATATTAGTCTTATATCTAGCAAGTTATAGAAACTTTTAATGTGTTTCCTTCCTGATGGCCTACTTTCCCCTAGATTAGGGGGATATCTGAGAATTCTGGAGTGTAAAAACATTCAAGCATCATTAAGAATATAAGTGTGGGTTGGGGAGAAGGCAGGCAGATGGATCACCTCATCCCCTCCCAACTGGCAATAATGAGACAGGGAGGAATCTTCTCTGAAGTGCTGCTCACCCCTTTGGGGAGATAGACTGAAGCCCTTACAGGCTATTGTTGTCTTCAGTTTGGGAGCTGGTTCTTTCTAAGCCTTCAGGTTTTAGCTTACCTGTCACCTCTTCAATGACTACCTTATTATTGGAACCTGTCAACCCTCATCTGTGTCTTCCCTTGTTCCCTATTACAGAATCCCATTACCATCATGGTAGGTAATGATCACATTTTATGATTGCTTGTTTGGTAAATTTCTATCTGTTCCTCCATCAATTGTGAGCTTCATAATGACAGGGAACAGGTTTGTTATTCTGTATTCTTGGTTCTTCCCACTAAGCTCAATAAATACTTTTAGACTGAACGAATGAGTTAAATATGCCCAACATCTGCTTCAATTTTTAACGTTAACATGTATTGTATCAACATTTAAAAAATAATTACTAATATAATTTATTTTTGTTTTCACAAATGCCTTTTAAAATAGGCATTATTAGTTCTTATTTGACAAATGAGGTGACTAAGGCATGGGGAAATAACTAACATGGTCTAAATTATAACTAGAAATCAGAAAATTTGAAAACAGAAGCCAAATAATCTAACTAAAAATCTAATTTAAAAACCATATAACAAAAGAAAAAGAGAAAGAGGGAGGGAAGACAAAATAAAGGAAGAATGAATGAAAGAAGAAAAGTTCCTTCATAATTAGGGCACATCATCCTATTTATCCCGCTAAGAACTTCTTAGGTCTCACACTTTAAGCCCTTTAGGAAACCTCATACCTTCCTAAGACATTTCATGCTAGGAGGCAAATTAAGAATACTTTTAAGCAACACTATTTTACGCAAATCATACAGAGTAGGAAAGAGAGGAGTTTGCAGTTATAGAATATGTTTCTTTTTCTGTGCTACATTGCACCAGCATTAAACTTATGGGTAAAGTCAGGTCACATAATCAAGTCTGATAATTGTAAGAATTACTTAAAATATGATTTAAGCTTCAATTTCGGTTTCAGTTGACTCTCTCATAAGTTTTCTGCCTTAGTCAACATGACACAAATCTTTGGCCCTCTCTTAACGTTTAAAAGCCACAGGAGACTATCTTCCCAGGTTTATTATAGTTATGAGGGTAGAAATAAAGTTACTTCCTATTGGAATCACTATTGAAAGAAAGAATAGGGCACTCAACTTCTGATTTTAATCAATGACATTACATGTTCTTTTCCTTTCTTTGTCCCTAGGTCTGGTGATGAAATGGTAATTTCCATTAATTCTGATTATCTGGCTTCATATTGTGAAGTTATGAGAAAGAAAGGAATCCCCTACTGGGAAATTTTACTCTGTAGTAAAAGAAAAAAAAATATATTCCCTAAGTCAGTGTTGGCAAACTCATTAGTCAACAGAGCCAAACATCAACAGTACAATGACTGAAATTTTTTTGAGAGCCAAGTTTTTTAAACTTAAACTTCTAATGCCAATTCTTCAAAGTAGACTCACCCAAACTGTGGTATTTTGTGGAAGAGCCAAACTCAAGAGGCCAAAGGGCCGCATGTGGCTCTAGAGCCTCAGTTTGCCAACCACGGGTCTAAGTTAACAATGCTATTTCTGTGCTTTGGAAGGCAAAACTACTTTCCTGCCAAAGGGTAATCCCCATATAAATGCTGATTGCTAGGTGAAACACGCTGACAGAATGAGACCTCCTTATGGAGTCTATTGACACAAGAACTCTAAATTACTGAAAGGAACCACTCACCTCTTCCTGAACCCAAACAGAGTTATGCTCTGGTATTGATGAGATTCTGTCTGCTCCAGGAGGACACAGCAGATCATTCCCATTACAAAGTAGTTTATCCGGGATGGATGATGACATCTACTACAGCTTAGGGATCACAACCGAAGGACTGGCACGTACCCATTACTGAGACGTCGTATTCTATCAGCAGCGTTGCTTCTTGTCCACACTGCTTGAGAATGCTCATGGCTTCAGCATGCGTGGTTCCCAGAAGTCGAATTCCATCCACACTGAGCAGCCTATCGCCAGGTTTAATGGTGCCCTCTCTGAAGGGAGAACAGAGGAACAGTCTCTAGCAATTCAGCATGGCGGGGCTTAGTATTAATAGTCACTTAGTCAACATGGTTCTTTCGTCCACGCTCTGCCATCCACCCCATTTGCATTTCCCTTTAAGCCTCGTCTGACAGTAGGAGAGTAAAGAGGTAGCCCCAAACAGAAAATTGCTGCAATATGAAAATCAGTAATAAGAGAATAACTATACATTAGCAAGTATCTAAGTCACCCACAGTTAACTCTTGGGGTACAAGAGTAATGAAGGCACATTTTCCTCTTCTGGATTTTTGCCCACATGTCTGAAGATGATTTATTAGAGTCCAAGAAACAGCATCCACCTATTTTCCCAAAGCCAGGTGAGCAGAAAAGCCTGCTAGTTCCATTCAATTTATTACCAGTGAACCCAAGCAGGACAGGAATGCTGGTGAAAAATTTCCCTAGTCTATAAAATTTCCTACTGATTTATAAGGCCATTTGGCGATCATTAAATTGATTCAGTTTCACATTCACGGGAAAAGTCAGGCAAATACCATGCTCCCTGCTGGGACCACAGACACTCAGGGCACTGGAAGGGATCCCTCAGGACCTAGTGACACCACTAGGGCACAGCTTCCCAATCATAACCATCCTGCCTCAGGGATGGACACAGAGATGAGAAAAACAAATGGGTGTGTGTGTGTGTGTGTGTGTGTGTGTGTGTGTGTAGGGGGCGTTGTTTCCATGAGTCTAGGATTTGGGAAGAATAAAACGACTTCTTAACCATCTCTCAGCTATATAATGCTCTAAGTGCTTTGACTTTAAATGTTTATCTTAAATTATTTGATTTCCTTTAGTCCTACATTAACTTGGTAATTTGTTGCTCACAAATTAGCCTGCTTCTGACATTTCTATTGACTCCAACTCTAAATGGTAGTAAGCTATAAACGAAAAAGCATGAGAAGGGAAAATGCCAGGGCTGACTAGCAGACCCTGAGCAACGGATGAATGGATTACTCCTACACAACATTTGCTGTGAAAGAGAGGCTAAGGGACTGTCTGGCTAACTTAACTAGACAGCCCCAATTGCCTGTCCCGTTAGGCTTTTATTGCAGTTTTTATCTTTAGATACAATTAGTAGGGTGGGTAATCTTGGGAGGACACATGTGTTTACATTGTCCTCTAGGCAAGGGCATCCAAGGACTAAGCATAAGGATTCCAGTAAACTTCCGGGGGTCTGCATGTGCACAGACTTGTTTGGAAAGGTCAAGGAATAATTAGGGGCACTGCCTTCGACACTCCCCTAAGTCTCCCCTAAGTCGGAATTCCAATAAACAGGGCAGGCGGCCTTCCACACACTTCTCTTTTCTCAGAATGTCCTCCTCACAAACTTTCCAACCAAGTCTCATGCTTTCCCATAGGAAAAAGGCAACATTTCCCTGGAAAATGTGACTTTGTATTCTCTGGAAACGCATATATATTTTTGCACAAGTGGAAAACCAGTGTCTTCATATCCTCTTATTTTATATTAAATATTAATTTTTAAAATATATGAACTCATAGTATGAGCTTGGAAGGAAAATAAACCTACGCTAGCTCTTTGATGTCCTAGCTGGGAAGTCAGTAACCATGATGGGCCTCAGTTTTGTGGTCTGTAACTGTAGATACAAAGACTTCATTTCATGGGTGGTTGCGAGGAATAAGGTAATGTCTGCCAGGCACTTTGCATACTTTCTGGCACATGGTAAGTACAATGAGTAGTACTGAGTATTATCACCATTTCTATTGCTTAAGGAAAGGTTTCAAACAATTTTCCTGGTCTGAAACATGTGGGGTCAGGAGTTACCAGTGCATTTTTCTCCCACCTTTCTTTCCACAACATGTAATGGCAGGAGTTGTGTTCCCCCACCATTATGGGCTCCACTTTTGCTGTGGAAATGAATACAAAGGTAAGCATCCCCTGAGATATCTAAGTTGTGATTTTACTTGGGATCCCCCCAGGTTTATGAGATGAAAGCTAAAGGAGCTATCCTTCAGGTACTCAAATTAACCAGGTAAAGAAAGCACAGGAGACCAACAATACTAACATTTTGTTAAAAATTACTTCCCTCTGACATTCATCATCAAAGGGACTAATAATAATGATAAGGATGTCGCTAATAGTAAGACTCGGACCACCACCACCACCTGTTTTTCCAGGTCAGGAGATTAACAATTGGAGCTGATGCCCCTCAAGAGCCTGCCTTCAAGGGGCCAGCTGCCTTTTATCCAGAGCCACAGTAGGGCCAGTCCCCTGCAATGCACCCGCAGCAACAGTCGTTGACAAAACGGGAGACCCTGAGAGTTAGCTGTTATCTCCCTTTTCACAAAGGAGGAAACTGAGCCCAGAACTGTTGAGCCACTTGCCAAAGACAGGTCAGTAAGTGTGGCATCTGGAGTCAAGCCTTTCTTTTGGATTCCGCAGCCTAAGCTAATTCCCTTTTCACATTCTCATAGATTCAGTTCCTATCTGTCTTCTGCTCTGAAATTTATAACCCATCAACGTCTCTGCCAAAGTCCCTAAGCTTTATTAATCTGTTTGGATAGTGACACAGAAAGATGGAGCTTACCTGTCAGCAGGCCCTCCAGGACGAACACATGTTATCACAACGGGGCGAGATTTATTTCTGTCATCGTGTGCTCCCCCTGGCAACGAAAAGAAATACAGCTCCTTTCACAAAAACCTCCACTTACAAAATGCCAGCTGAGCACTTGTGTTGATGTGCAGGGGAAAATGCAAATGTTTTCTTCTGGCATATAGTGGCCTCAAAAATCTTACTCATTTTACATAGAGTGTTTTAAAAGTCATCATTTCTTCACCTCTCAATAAATACACGACTGTAATTACAGGTGACATAAAATATTGACCTCCTAGTGTGACAAGAGCCTCAGCGCATTATCAAGTCTTAGCCGATGAGAGCAGCTGCCAGTTATGAACCAAGGGCCGGTGGGGTACCTGGTGCTAATGAGCCGGGGCTGGGATGCGGGTGAGCAGGTCTACAACCTGACATACAGGAAGAAAAACCTGAAGTAAAAGAAAAGCGTCCAAGCATTTAAAAAAGACAAAAATTCAAGGGGCTGAAGTGGCCTCCGTGGAATTGGCATGTCCAAAATCCCAGGGGTAGATGTGGCAGACTATGTCAAGCCAATCACAAGGCTTAATGGGAATTTTAACTTTGTATAAAATAGTTCTCATCAATAATTTTTGGAAACATAGAAGCTTTGAGATAGAAGGTAATTTATTGAAAGTCCTCCTTTTATCTGGGACGCCTTTGTACAACTTGTGTAATCTGTGCTCCCCCGGCATCCACTCGGACCCACCCTGTTCTGCTCACTAGATTGGAGGCAGCCCATTCCACGTACAGACAGACACCAGAAGGTTCTTCCTAACATTCTTTCATCTAGCTTCCTTCAACTTTCATCCTTGCATCTCTGTTCTGTTATCTACGGCAGTAAAAGAAAAATGTATACCTACAACCAGCCAGTGTGGCTCAGTGGTTGAGTGCTGACCTATCAACCAGGAGTTCACAGTTGCAGTCTTGATCAGGCCACATGCCCAGGTTGCAGGCTTGATCCCCTTCAGGGGGCATGTGGGAGGCAGCCAATCAATGATTCTCTCTCATTATTGGTATTTCTCTCTCTCCCTCCCTTTCCCCCTCTGAAATCTATATATATATATATATATATATATATATATATATATATATATATATATATATATATATATATAAAGTGTACTCTCTCCTATAACAAGTGTTTTCTGAAAGTTGAAATCAATGATTATACACCCGCTAAGTCTCATCTTCTTCAGGATGAACATTTCCAGTTTCTTAACTGTCCTTCATCTGACCTGACTTCCTCATCCATCATGACCCTGGCTGCCCATCTGGGTGGTCTCTAGCTTGCCATTATGTGATTTTTATGAATGCTACTGCCAAAGAGATGTTCCTTAATGTCTTCCTGGTAGAACAGACTGACATTTCCCAAGCTTGGCACAGGTAGGGAGGTCAACTTAAAGAAAGTAAACTGATAAACAAAATAGATCCAGAGACATAGAAGCATGGGATAGACCAGGGGTCCTCAAACTTTTTAAAGTGGGGGCCAGATCACGGTCCCTCAGAGAGCTGGAGGGCCGGACTATATGAACTACTAATTCCTACTGTAACACCTCGGCTGCGCTCACTGACCAAAAAACCTGGCGGGCTGGATCAGACTCCTCTGCGGGCCGCATGTGGCCCGCGGGCCGTAGTTTGAAGACCGCTGATAGACTGTTGAACCTCAGAGGGAAGGGGTGGGTGGGTGGGTGGGAAGAGATCAATCTATGAACTTGTATGCATACATGCATACCCCATGGACACAGACAATAGGGTGGTGAAGGCCTGGGGCAGGGCAGGTTAGAAGGGGTCAGTGGGCAAAAAGGGGGACATATGTAATACTTTCAACAATAAATATTTATTTTTTTAAAAAGAACCTAGCCTAAGAGAAAAATACTATTAGGTAACTTCTCATTTGCAAGGTGATCATTAAAAGATAGGTTTGCTTTACCCAGAAGCAGCATTGACTTAGGAAAGGATTGGGCCTGAAGACAGCAAGAAACCTTCCCATAATTTTGATTTGGAGGTCTAACTTCAAATATATATCAGCGAATGCATGCCAAAGTATGAGAGAGATAGCTCTAAATTTTGTGATATGGGACATTTTATCAGTACTTGAAATGATGAACCAAATTTAGGCACTGGCTTAGGTTCCAGAAGTTTGGTGATGCCAAGCAAAACAGAAACCACTCAGAGACCGGTGGTAGTCTTAATACTGGCTGCACAGTAGCATCCCCACCTGGGATATTTTTGTATAAGTATCAATACCAGGCAGGGCCACAGTGCAAATCAAATCTAAATATCAGGCTCCATACATTATACCTACAATGTAATAGTTGAGAATGACTAGAAAAGGTTTCCTTGTCTAAAGTGAAAAGTAACTTATGGCAGAGTGATATTCCCATCGGCCCAAACCAACTCCTGTAGCTTGGCGGTGAGGGAATTAACTGAAATTTAATTCTCCCAGATGTAGGCTGGCACATCATTTTTCATTTTATGGATGAAAGCTTCTATTGTTTGGTAAGTCAAGGTTTTAGAACCTGTGACATACCATTAGAAATGTAATTATATTCAGTAACTCAAAGCTGGTTTTATTGTTCTAAGACCCATTTTAATTGGTTAAGAAAGAATTCTTCTGAACTAAATGAATATGCTCCATATGCAAAATCTTCCTCCCCTTTCTGAATGTCCTGGTCGACTTCCATTGATTTAAGTTTAGCTCAATATTATGCAACTGCAAACTATTATCTGCCATGATGACATTTACCCACTTTCTCACTCTTTTTGTGATTAACCAATTCTTTTCATGATTAACCAATAATTCCTAAAAGGTGGATGCTGGCCCCCTTTTCAGCATGGAGGACCCGCCAGACAGATCTCAAACTGATAGAAGTTGTTTATTTGTCCTTCATTGAGAAATTATGCAAAAAAGTTTAACAAACTTTTACATTTAACCAATGTAGTAAGAGAGTTATGAAAGCCTACAAAAATGTGTCACTCACAAACTAAAATGGGTTCATTAAGAGAAAGACAAATATCACATGTTCTCACTTATATGTGAGCAAAATAAACTGACGAACAAAATAGGTCCAGAGGCATGCATGCATGGAACAGACTGACATCTCTCAGAGTGGAGGGGAGGAGAGGATAGGAAGAGATTAACCAGAGAACATACATGCAAATATGCACAGGCAGGAGTGTGGAGAAGGCCTAGGTGGGACAGGGGGCTGGGTGGAGGAGTACAAAGGGAGGGAAATGGGAGACATCTGTAATCCTGTCAACAATAAATAAATTTAAAAAATCAGTATAATACTAAGAAGTCTGATGTCCACATAAATCTAGGCAACATTCAATATTTATTCCTTCATTTATTAAGTGCCTGCAATGTACCAGGTAGTATTCCAGCCTCATTCAAAAAGACTCTTATCAGGCATGCACACACAGATAGATGTTTGAAATTCCTGCAAATTGTGTGAAGGAGAGTTTGTTAACATTACATCATCAGTTATCTTGAGGTGGCTGTGGATTTCAATTACTTTTTTTTTTTTTTTTCCAGTTCTTGATGCTAAATTACTGTTGGTTTAGCTTTTTCATTAGCAATTTGATTGGTTATTGATTAACCATACAGCAACTAGTGATAAATATTTGAACCAGCAGTACTTTCGCTGCAGCTTTCCAATAATTAGGCATGTAGGCATGTGAGCAAGTGCCTCCTTTCACACCTATATTGCAGAAACAGATTTGTATACACCACCTCGTGCTAAAATTACTTGTAAACGGACTTTTCATTACATTAATCTAGTACTTTTACACAGAAATTTGGAAATGGTTAAGGCAAAAGATGAGGGTAAATTGATCTTGTTTCATCTAAAAATAGGACCTGGTCAGAAAAATGCAATCACCACTGGTCTAACCCACTGGGTGAGCTCCTCATTGCCCATTTTCTTTACCACTTACTTGGGCACTTTATCAACTTATGTCTAAAATTCACTGAGCTGTAATTGACTGTAGATAGGGGTCCTGTCTTATGACTCTAGAGTAC
Source organism: Pipistrellus hanaki (assembly GCF_964339955.1). Classification (NCBI taxonomy): domain Eukaryota; kingdom Metazoa; phylum Chordata; class Mammalia; order Chiroptera; family Vespertilionidae; genus Pipistrellus; species Pipistrellus hanaki. The sequence goes on along the minus strand of NC_140505.1, from coordinate 132,462,172 downwards.
TTGGCTGACATGTTGACGAATCTTTAATAAATATTTGATTGATTGATTTGCTACATGACTAACACAGAATGAAATCTAATGCTTAAATCTAGGGCTCAGTCATTTAAGGTAAGTCTATAGGACTGAACACATCTCATTTTTTCCTTGATGTTTGTAAATTTATTAAGATACTGACTTTTAATTAATGTTTTAATAAATTGGGTATAATTTTGACTTTGATGACATACATGTAATAGATAAAAATAAATCAAGAATCATAAAAATCTTTAAAGATTCATGATGCCTCTTATAGTTCCCTCACTTTCACACTAGGATTTATGAGTTGTTAATGCCTGTGTAATCTTTAAGAAATAAAGCTGCTAATGAGAAAAATAGAATATTAAAATCCAAAATTACAGCTCAGAATTAAGGGTTTTATAAAAAAGTTGGAATCACTCAAAATCTTTATTATTAATGTCATCTCATCCCATAATAAGATGAGTTAAGCTGATGTACAAAGGTGCCGAAGGGATTAGATTATCAATTCATCTTTAGAAAGTTATAACAAAATGTATTTCAGGAGAATAAAAGTTGCTTAATCCTAGTGTATTAAATCAAATTAAGTCATACCCATCACATTAACATTTTTCCCCCCAAGGGAAACAATAATCTTGAGTTAGATTATGAACTCAGGGATTTATGACAACAACAACTTTTTAAAAATGTTGTCCTTTATTTTTAAAAAATTATATTAGAGTATAGTTAATGTACAATATTATATTATTATAATATTGTACATTAACTATTTAACACAATTATTCAACATCTATATACTTAACAAGTTTATCACATGAGTAAGTGCAATAATAATCTGGCACCATGCAAAGTTAAAACAATATGACTGACTATATTCCCTATGCTTTACATTACATTCCTGTGAGTACTTCCTTCATAATTGGAAATTTGTTCTCCTTATTCCACTTCTTTTTTGCTCATCCCCCTATCCTCTCTCCTCTGGCAAGCATCACTCATCTACGGTTTTGACTCAGTGATATAGAAAAGCATAAAGGGAAGGTAAAAGGTGTATTGAAAAATGGCAAATAAGAAGGATGATTGTGAACAGATAAGGTTTGCAGACATGACTTCTTGGCTCTGTGTTAACAGGCTGAAAATAAAGCTAGGTCATTTGGATTCCACTTTGATTCCCACTCACTGCTGCTTTATTTCTTTAAAGAAAATGAACTAACGGGCAAAACAGAGATAGATTCATTGATAGAGAGCGGGCTGACAGCTGTTAAGGGGTGGTGGGGGGTTGGGGAGGTGGAGGGATTGAGCAAAAAAAGAAGAAAAAGAAGAGAAAGAGCTTATGGATGTAGACAACAATGTGGTAATTGCTGGGGCAAGAGGGTTTGGGGGAGGGAGAGGAGAGCCATAGGGGAATAACTGGTGATGGAAGGAGTCTTGACTTATGAACATATAATACAGTTTATAGATGATGTGTTATGGAATTGTGTCACTGAAACCAGTATAATTTTGTTAACCATTGTGACTCCAATCTATATATATATATATATAAAAGCCAGTGATCATAACACCATAACAACAGGAACGATCTGTTGCTATAACACCCACTGCAGCCAGCGAACTGGCCCAATTGGGGGATGGAGCCAACTGGCCAACCTCCCTTTGCCCCTCACCCCAGCCAGCCCGCCCCCAATTGGCCTCTCTCACCCTGATCTGGGGGCAGGGCTGGCAGCCAACCTCCTGCAGCCCCTCCCCCCAGCTTGCCCTGCCCACAATGGGCCCCCACCACGTCAATCAGGAGCGGATCCTGCGGGCCAATCACTCGTGGCACCTCCCCTGAGTTGGCCCAGCCCTGATTGGCCAACCTTCCACCATCTCCTCCTCCTGACATGCCCGGCATCGGATCAGCCAATTGGGGTCAGGCCAGCTGGACCCCACCCATGCACAAATTTATGCACTGGGCCTTTAGTTAATTCAATAAAAAAGAAAGAATGAATGGGTGCAAATATTACAAGGCAACTTTATATGCTGGAAAGATCAGTGTTTTTGAGGATGACTTTCTAGTTCACTCGTTATATTTCACTGACAAATTCTCCAAGAATATCTGACAGTCTATTAAACCATCACCTACCTCGTATTACAAAACCAAAGGTATTGCCTTCTTTATGCAATGTGACCTCCACTGTTCGGAAAATAACGCTCGATCCTTGGACAGCTGAATGTAGAAAAGAGACAGGCAAACATAAGTTTATGTCATAATAACATTCCTATAGTATTTGATGTGGCATATAATATTGCAGATTTCTGTTGCAAGTAATTATTGCTTTGAGTAATAAAACAATATTGGTTTTCTAAGAAATGTTAGAAAAAATAACTGGGATAACATACAAATACCATAAAAGAGTCATCTGCACACATGACTCAAGTGGAATCAAAATCACACGCATTTCTTTTTCTCTTGTGTAGCCAATTTCTAGGTAGAGGGTAATATTCACATTGTTAAAACTCTACAGAACAAGAGAGACACTCTTCATATGATAAATAGAATTGTTTTTCCTTTGTGAAAAGCAAAAACAACGTAATTTTTGTAAAACTAATTAAACAAGTAATGTATTTATTTTTGCAGATAGCAAAGGAAGAAAAAGTAATATTCTCAAATTGCTATTAAAAGATTAGGCTGATACAAATAGATTTTTTTACACAATGCAAAGGAATTAAACAAAAGTATCACAACACAAATGAAACTTGAAGAGCAAAAGAAATCCTAAGTACATTCAAAATATTACTACTGACTAATAAAATAAAGATCCACTTAATTTTATTTGATATCATGTTTATCTGTTTATTGCTTTCATTTCACAAAATGAAATTACATTTTCAAGTTGCAATCTCTAATTATATTACAGACAGTATGAGGTTATAAATTATATGAAGATATGGTCACTACACTATTCTCTAAGACTTTTTTAAAAAAAACTGGTGAATAATTCTGTTATATAGTACATTATTGATGGATTAAAAACAAAAAAATCCACAAATTACCACTTCATCATTATAAAAATGGTTTTACTCATGGAGACAGAAGTTTGCAAAGTATAGAATTTGATGGTCTTAGATTCTTGTATTAAATTTTTATAATGATATCTAATTATGTAATGTTATTTTCATGATCAATGACATTTTTACATTGTTACTAGATCTTGAAGGCTATGTTGTATAAAACTATCGATAAGAAATATATAGACATGATTTAAGACATTTAAAAAATAATACTTCTTGCCATTACAGAAATAGGAGATAGCTTTAATTATTAATTATAATTATTTTATTAGAAATTCTGAATCTTTAAATGAATGGACATGATTGTGTAAAGCATTCAGCCAAATTCACAAAACTGCACACATCTTGCTGGGACATAAAGTCCAATAAGAACTTGGATTTGCTGAAAAACATAAACCTACAGCTGACCAAATGTTTCTGTGCATTTCTGATTTAATTAAATGTCTTATTCTTGCTCTCAGGGGAATTTCATTTTATTCTAATCAGCTAGGTCAGTACATACAACTAGCTGAAACCATTGAGATACAGATTTAATTAAATAAAAAATTTGAGTTCAAACCAAAAAACATTTTCTTCTTTTTTCTATGATACACTTTTAAGAAACTGATTAAACACATGAGCTTTTTGTTCTATTGGTAAGGGATAAAAGGAAAAGATACCAGGAGAAATAATTCATGAGCTTCTACCATGTGCCAGGAATCCTGCAAAGTAGTTTGCAAATATTATTTCACTTAATCATTAAATCAACTTTCAATTATATACAACTAAACCTAATTCTGGGCCACCTGTCCTTGTTGGCTGAGTGTCTGCTATGGAAGGCGAAGCACTGTAATTTTAATTTTGCTTGAGCTAAATCTAGCTGACCACCAAATCTTACAATCAGATCTAACGTTAATATAAAGACTTTTAGGATTATCTACAGTTTTAGGATATCTACACTATTGATGCTCTCATTATTTACAAAGGTCAATGTGAATACTGAGTACATTTTAATACACTTAATGAAATAGATTTGGTCTTTATAATTTTTTTTATAGATTTCAGGTAGAGGAACAGAAAAGGAAAGATAGAAACATCAATGATGAGAGAGAATCATTGATAGGCTGCCTCCTGCATGCCCCCTACTGCAGATTGAACTTGAAACCCAGGCATGTGACCTGACGGGGAATTGAACTGTGACCTCCTGATTCATAGGTCAATGCTCAACCACTGAGCCACACAAGGCAGGCTGATCTTTATAATTTATTTGTATGATTGGTTCTGGGTGACTACATTTTTATATTCAGAACCAAGATATTTTATATTGCCATGTGAATTTTACTCATTACTTTACATATATGTATGCGTACATAAACATCCAATTAAATGGTTTCCCCAAAGAATCATATCTGATACACAGGGGTAAGGTAGAAGCCAATTTCACAATGAAGAAATACTTCTCCTTGGTATTTTAGTTTAACTGTTGTCCTTTATTTCTATATGTACTACATGTGTATTCATATTAATTTACTATGGTAAATTAGATTTTTCTAAATTATATACTACTTCCCTGACTCCTCAACTCCTACCTGAACAGGAGAATCAGAGTTGTGTCTTTCCCACCTCATTATATTAGGCCTGCCCACGCGACTTGCGTCGGCCAATGGGATGTTAAAAGTGTGAGCAGTGATTGCAAGTGTTTTCCTGCGGCCATTGCCACAGGAAGAGCTTTCCCTGGGAGCTGCTGCTCCTTCAGACTTAACCCCAGAATGATCTGGTGGAAGAGACCTGAGACTGCTCCTGCCCACCATCACCACCACCACCACCACCACCACCATCACCATCACCACCACCACCACCACCACCAGCACCACCATCACCAGCACCACCACCACCACCACCACCCCATCTGCCTCTCTTAGAATAAGAATTGAGAAGTAAGGAGGCTGTCATGCTTCAACACATTTATTTGAATTAATGAAGAACTCCTGATAGAAAGGTAGTCTGATTTAGCTGATGGTTTACCAGTGAGGATTGCCTTTGCCAACCCTCTGTTGTATTTTACATCAAACAAGACATATTCCATAAAATATATAGCTCTAAGTTTCAATAAAAACTGCACTTAAGTCATATAAAGAAAATCATGCCAAAATTTAAATCTTAAAAAAAAAATTAAATCTTTTTGAAGCATTTAAACTTTATGGATAAAGAATTTTAGGTGTTAACTAAAAAATGGATGAGGGTTATATAATATTTCAAAATTCTTTAGGGGTTATATGAATGAAAAATTTGAAGATACTGCTCTAGACTTTAACACTGATACTGTTTGGGATTTTCTTTCTAAATACAGCCTCAAACCATCACATATTTTTAAAGTCAAAACAAACTTTAGAGCTCATGTAGATGGGCCATTTCATTTTCATAAAGACACTGAATCTTGCCCTGGCCAGGTGGCTCAGTAGATTAGAGCGTCATCTCGTACACCAAAAGGTTTCAGGTTTAATTCCTGGTCAGGGCACATATTTAGGTTGCAGGTTCAATCTCTACTCTAGGCACATAAGGGAGAGAGCCAATCAATGATCTACGTTTCTCTCACCTCTCTCTCTCTTCCTCTATCTCTAAAAATCAATAAAAACATATCCTCCAGAGAGGACAGAGAAATTAAAAAGAATCGGAATCTTTAAAAAGGTAAGTGGTTTTCCCAAGATCAAAGTTCCATCTTTCATTCATCAGATCACACACACACAACCTTCCACTTTTTTCCAGACTTGGGGGTAGGGGGTGAGGGTGGGGGTTGGCTGAGGTTCAGATTGCTGTGATCAGTGAAGGAGTTAGCAGTCTGGGCCTCAGGCAACCTGTCTTAAGCAGCCAGCTCCTCGGGGCCTCACTGCTGGCGGCTTGCTCCTGCTCAGGCTGCCTGAGCGCAGTGAAGGGGAGGCGTATTAATTCCTTCAACTTCGCTGAACACAAAGATCTTATTAATTTATCCAAACATAATAGAAAATGACAGAGATAATCCTTGGAGAATAGACCTCTCCTATCCTATCTCCTCTAAAATTCACACTTTTGTGTTTAAAAATAATTTCCCCCATTTCCCATCAGACTTACTGCATGCAGAAGGAAAAGCTGGTACAATCACCAAGTCATGATGGGTTTTAACCCCGATATGTCTGATACCTCCCCTCTCCCCTTTAACTCTACCGATGCTGTATTTATTCAGGATATCACCTCTCTTTTGGAAAACTATAATAGCCTTTGGCTTACAGCTTCTGATATTTTCTCCACTTGGGTTTTTTAAAGTCTAAAAACTCAGATCTGGAGATCCTGTTCCTTGGCTTTATGAGATTTCAAAGGCTCTTCATTGCCTACTTGATGCCCATTCAAGGTCCACTCTCTCGGCCCCATTGTTGCATTCCTGTTTCTGTTGCTGGCCTCAGTCCTCTCAGTCCCCCAGGCCTCTGTTTTTCTCTGTGGGCTCCTGCAACTCCAATCTGGGTGTAGTTCAAACCGTGCACTGGGCTGTGTCCTGACCTCCTTGCATTAAGCTCTGCCTGGGAAGTTCCTCTTCCCACTGGACCTGCATAACCTCCTTCAGATCTCCCCAGAAATGCCCGGCTCTGGATCACCCACAAACTTGGCAAATCTCCTTTGCCGTCCTAGCTCCGGAAAGCTATCCTAAGAGTTCCTTTTAGGAAGAGATTGTGTTTTATTGATTTTCATATCCCCAGTGGAGTGAAAACGCTAAATCAAAGAGCATTAGCTTTGGATATCTGGCTTCTCTGAACTCCTTGGCATTGGTTTGAAGTAGCGATTTCAAAGCAAACAGACCCTTTTAAAGTTCAAGAAAACATAGTACTTTCAGTATAATAACAAAAATGGTAATAATCACTAATGTACTATGGCCTATTGAATACCTGGTAATGACCTAAATACTTTACGAGATTATAGCCTTGAATTCTTTGAAAAATTTTACATCTATTATAGCTATTTTGTATATAAGAAACCCAAGGCCAGGAGTTTAAATAGCATGTCCAAGGTCATGGAGGGGAAAAACTGACACTTAAGTAGTGACACAGTCCAAGCTCTCTACACTGGATGTTATTGCCTACCCTTGCTGTATACAAAAGACATTGGCAAGGGTTTTGAACACAGACTTCTATTGATTTAGTTATAAAATCACTGTTGAAGTTTTGGTGTTGGACTTTATTTTAAGTACAAGAACTGATGATTGGTTATGAATACTCACTCCCCGAGTGCTGTCATCTGTTCCCAAAGCTTCAAACACCACCTGCATTCTCATTAACCTTAAACTTACATTTCCCATCCGGATCTTTCTCCCGAACTCCAAGCCAGGCCTCCAGCTCTTGGCATTTCTTCTTTGCATGTCAAATAGGCACCTCAACTGTAGCATTTTAAGCAATGAACTTCTGATCTTTCCTTCGCAAAGCAACTGTGCCCACCTTCTCAGCCACCCCATTGGCGGCAACTCCATCCTCCGGTTGCTCAGGCTCAATGGTCCTTGACTCTATTTCTGCACAACCCACATCAACTCTGTCAGAAGATCCTGATGGATCTGCCTTCATAATAGATCAATAATGTGATGGGGTCTGGCCGATGTGGCAGATGTGGCTCGGCTGGTTGAGTGTCAGACTGTGCACCAAAAGGGACTGGTTCAATTCCCGGTCAGGGCCCAGGCCCAGGCCCAGGTTGTGAGTTCGGTCTCCTATTGAGTGCATGCAGGAGGCAGCCGATGGATGTTTTGCTCTCACATCGATGTTTCTCTTAACCCTCTCCCTTCCTTTATCTATAAAAACCAATAAAAATATTTAAAAAAGGAATGTGATGGTGTTTCTCTACTACCACCTCTCACCTGGATCACTGTGATAGCCCCCCAACCAGTGTCTTAGCTTCTACCTTTGCCTTGGCAAAGGTAGACACAGCAGCCAGAGGGAGCCTTTGAAAATATAACCAGGTCATGTCACTCCTCTGCCCCTATATCATTCAGAGCAAAATTTAGGGTCTGTCCAATGGCCTGTCCAATGGTCTAAAAAAGCACCTCATCCTTTACATTTCTGACCGCTCTCCTACTTCTCTTCATGCTCACTGCTACAGCCACCCGGCCCTTCCTAATGTTTTAATGTTTCTAGAACAATTCCAGATATATTCCTGCCGATGGATCCCTGCAATGGCTGTTCCATCTCTCTTCAATTCTCTCCCCGCTGAAATCTACACAGCTGACTTTCTCATCTTCAGTCACTGACTAATGTCACTTTCCCAGCGAAGCTGTTCCTAACTTTATTTAAATTGCAATCCCACGCCAGCACTCCGACCCCTCTCCTTGCTCTTTCTTTTTCCCGTGGCATTCATGCTATATAGTTAACTTATTTACTGTGGTTTTATTTTGTTGTCTGTCTCCCCATTTGAATGTAAATTCCACCAATGTACATAGTGGTGGCTAGAACTGAACAAATGCTCAATAAATTATTGCTGAACAAATACATTTTAATGAGTATTAATATTCAGTCTAAGTTTTCACCAGGACACAAAAGCAAAGAATTTTCTCAGGATAGCATCCATGGTAATAGCTTAATAGTAGTAGAGGTGCCCTGGCTGGTTTGGCTCAGTGGATGGAGGATGGCCTGTGAACTGAAGGTCCCAGGTTCAATTCCAGTCAAGGGCATGTGAAGGATGTGCAGGAGACAGCTGATCGATGTTTCTCTCTCACTGATGTCTCTAACTCTATTTCCCTCTCCCATCCTCTCTGTAATAAATCAATAAAATATATTTTAAAAAATAGTAGTGGAGGTGCTTGTAGAATAGCATAGCTTAAAGGTAGGCAGCAGTAACACACAGCATAAGGTATACCTCACACTGAAGAAACATATGGACTTTGGAGTCAGGGAGCCTGAGTTCAGGAACTGACTTTGCTGCTTACTAATTTGGGAAAGGTATTAACTTTAGCCTCTGTAGAATGAGAATAATAATGATAATAATGCCTATCATGAGTGTTGATTAATTTGTGTATTATTTACCAAAAATGTTTATTGTTCTAAGTGCATTACAAATACTTACTCGTTTAATCCTCATAACAGACCTATGAGTAGTAACTAACATGCCCATTTTCCAGATGCAGAAACTGAGACCCAGAAAGCTTAAGTAGCTTTCTCAAAGGCATATAGGCAGTAAAAAGTGGAGCTGGAATTCTAACTTGATGACTGATACTGGAGTTGAGCTCTGTTATGCTGGCTGTCCTTGTGGTGAGAAATAAATGTATCAATGCAAGTCAGGTTCCATATAATGTCAGACATTTATAAGTTCTCAAAATGTGTTGGCTGTTCTTGTTACATCATCATTATTATTACTTGACAATAATGTGTTCTAAATCAATTTTCATGCTTCAGAAATTAACGTAACAATAAAGAATCAACATAAAACATAATAAATATGCTTTTCCTAAACATTGACACTCTGTACAAAGCTTGGCTGGAACTTAACGCACAGAACTTACAAAGATGTTTACTGTTTATTAAAATAGCTTAACTGGCATATACATGTTCACAGATCACCCTAAAAGAAAGTGGGTTCTTTGTAATTTCACTGACATCTACACGCTTTTCAATACTTCCTGAGCAGGTTATAAGCTTATCAATTCAAATAATTACTATCATTATTATTATTTTTAATACTCACCTGAGGCTTATTTTCCCATTGATTTTTAGAGATAGTGGAAAGGAGAAGGAGAGACAGAGAGAAACACGGATGTGAGAGAGACACATCAACTGGTTGCCTCCCACATGCCCCCGACCAGGGCTGGGAGCCTGCAACCGAGATATGTTCTGGAAATGAACCCGGGACCCATCAGTCCCCAGGCGGACACTCTACCCACTGAGCCAAATCTACTAGTGCTCAAATAATTTTTATAATTCAAGAAACTATACTCTGCTATTCCAGTAATGAGACAATGATGGCAAAAAGGAACGAAAAAAAGAAACAACGTTTTAGGCAAAAACGTGGTGCGGCCCTTCTGCCTTGGTGGCAGTTACTTACAGACTGGCGGCAGCTCGTACTCGACTTCCAGAACCACCCTCTCCCCGACGTTCTTCAGCAGACTGATGATCTCGTCGTGGCGGAACTTGGCCAGGTTGATCCCATTCACGGCTTTGATGTAGTCACCCACGTCCAGCTGGTCACTTCTGCAAAACAGGGGGTACCGCCTCAGTGGACCCGTCCTCTCCACAGGCCGGTCCGACTGCATGTCCACGTCCCCTTCCTGATGATCACACAGGCTCACGGAGAGCAGTCCTGGCCTCCTGGGCTGTGGCTGGTCCTCAGAGTGGGAATACAGCCAGGTGGAAGAGAGAGTCCATGGGCCCCCTTACTCATGCTGACTGTTATAACCTTTACAAGTCTTGCCTTGGATCTGTGGCTGACTGATTTTTTCCCCAACCCCGTGCCTCTTCTGTTTTTAGAGAGAACCATGAAATAAAATACAGAGAATATATATATATATATATATATATATATATATATATCCTGTTTCCCCGAAAATAAGACAGTGTCTTATATTAATTTTTGCTCCCAAAGATGCGCTAGATCTTATTTTCAGGGGATGTCTTATTTTTCCATGAAGAAGAATACGGTACACATTTGTTGTTAAATGAAAATAAAGGAAATTTATAACCTGTATACGGTACGGTAGTATTGTAGTTGTCAACACAAACCAGACAAACTGTGAATCCTACAGTATCAAGAATTTACTCATTTATTCAATGACAATCATGTCATCATCTTCTGGGACATCATAACAATCCAACTCCTGAATTTCCTGGTGAATTTCCTGTGACTCCATTTCTTTCAGAATCAGTGGACCAAATCTCTCATGTTTAGCCTAGGGGGGCCTTATTTTCGGGGGATGCCTTATATTTCACTCAGAAGGAAACCTGTAAGTAGGTCTTATTTTCAGAGGATGTCTTATTTTCGGGGAAACACGGTATATATATATATATATTTTAGTTGTTCTGCCCATCAAGGGTTGGTTTTCTAGGCGATAGATTATCCAGATCCTGGGCACACCGGCATTTTCCCTTTCTTCACATTCCTCCCCATTTTTGCCACCTGTCTTTTGGACATGGCACAGCTTTCAGTATCTTCGCTGGGAGTTTGCTAAGGAAAGCACCAGCTTGTTTTGCTATGTATGGCTTACAACGTGAGTGATAAAGAAGCGCATTGGTGAAGGAGAAATTACAACAAAAATCCTAGGTTTTGATAACATTCTTGTTTCTCTCTACCACCATCATAGAACCCCGGCTACTTGTGGGCTTTTCGTCAAACTCTACTTGTAAGCCAAGAGCAAACAGCGAGACGAATGATAGGACTTAAAATTAGGACCTTCAATAATATTTTTCTCCCCAAAAAGAAGTACCTAATTCATTGATTTTATATAAGTTCAGCCCCAATCATTCCTTTTTTAGCAAGCTTCCCAATCCGCTGCAGCCTGCTGAACGTGCTGCAGAGGCTACCTCGGGTTTACCGACACTCACTGGGCAACTTTAGCGCTGACTGCTCTGTGGCAACTCCTGTTGTCCTTTTCACTGTGACACATGTTATTATTGCTCAATGTTTTTATTATCGAACTTTTCATGTTTTCTACTCTGTATCTCCTCTAAGTCCCCTCAGGGCAGAGACCTTATCCTAAATTAGTTTGGTTTACTATCTATAAAATGTCGGTGCCTTAAACAGGGAATGTTTGGTGACTGATAATACTCAATACAACTGGCACAGCACTACTAGTAATTACAACATTAATACAACTGCCAATGGCATCTCTTTCCCCCCCCCCCAAACACACACACACCGCCACTGGCTTCACACGAAGCTCTGGAGACGTACACAGCCCGAGCATCACGGACTGGCCAGGACTGTTACAACAAAGGAGGCTGCAGGTGAGGAAAGACATTTCTTAAAAGCCCGAAAAAAGGAAATTAGGATGCTCGTGCCCACACCGGCCTGTTTTACAAACAGTACCTCGGATCATGGAGCAATCAATGGGACTAAGCTTATAAATTAATTGTACACACAGGTTCACCATCTGGAGTAATCACTATTTCAAATGACACTTTATAAAGCAAGCACTCTAAAACCTCATTGGCAGTTATGTGGGCAAAAGCATTGGTGTCCAGGACTTAAGGTACCCGAACCTCACTTTGAAGGAAGCCTGACCATTCCATCCCCTCTCCCGGAGAAGGATTTTAGAATCTGTCTACAAAGCAAATCAATCCTGTCCAGCGTCCAGGACTTGCTGCCTTTGGCAGTCACTAGCACAATCTGCAGCTCGCGGGGAATGAGCACAGAAGGAGACCTGCTCGCCGAAGCCTGCTGTCCTTGTGCAGATCACCTCTGTGTCTGACGAGAAGGGAGATCCCACACGTGGAAAAAGTGGAGAAGATGCCAGACCCACAAAACTGCTTCACACAAGCTCAGAGTCGGGCCTGGCCATGCCCTCTCTGGATCATCGGTTCCCCACGTACGTGACCAAAGGGTCTCATCCCCACCACAGCCCAACAAATGTGTTCAGTGGCACATTTGGGGACTGCAGCCATACAGGGGTTTTAATATTCAAATCTCAAGAGGGCCTGGCCACTCCTGAGATGACCTCCCTGGTGACTTGGGCACAGGCAAACAGCCACACTCTGAACCACACCCCACAGCGCTTCTGCCCCGTGCATGGCAGCTGTCATTTATCAATCAGCGACCTTCTCTGGGGGAGCTTTAGTGTTTGTGTTCATTTCACCCCGTGTCCCTTTGTCCACACTTCCCCGAGAAGAGTTACCTGGCTGCAATCCCTCCCTGCCGCAGGTTAGACACTCTCGGCTTGCCGTCCTTATCCACGCCGCCCGACACGGTCAGGCCCAGGGTGGTGCCTTCCTTCTTCATCAGCTCGACGAAGGTGGAGCCCTTGAATTCCTCTGTTGGGAAAGAAAAACATTGGCCTTATGAAACGAGATTAGCAACATAAGAGGTTTTGTGTGTGAGGAACGGACGCCTCCCCAGGAGCTCTTGCCACGCTTTCTTTTATGTGCAAAGATCGGTGGCCTCTTTTCACTGCAGTTTGCAGAGTGCCTCATAAAGACTGCATGCAGATAGTCCATTGGAGGTTATTAAAATGGGTACCAGTGGGAGAGTTCACTCTAGGTTCACAATAAATGGTCCCACGTGGCTTATGTACAAATGATCCTCGTCGCCCTTTGTTTTCTGCCATTCTCATGTGGCTCTCTCTGGGTTCTCTCCTTGTAACTCTAAAGGGAAACGAGAGCTGTAAAGAAGGGGCTATACCCATGGTTGGCAGACAGTGGCTCGTGAGCCACAGGCAGCTCTTTGGACCCTTGAGTGTGGCTCTTCCACAAAAATATGGGGCAAGTCTGTTTTGAAGAAGTGGCATTATAAAGAAGTTTAAGGTTAAAAAAGTTGGCTTTCAAAAGAAATTTCAATCATTGTAATGTTGATATTTGACTAATGAGTTTGCTGACCACTGGGCTAGACCATTCTATATAATAAAAGGCTAACATGTAAATCAACTGAACAGTGGAACGACCAGTTGATATGACATGCACTGATGACACCAGGGGGCAGACACTCAACGCAGGAGCTGCCCCGTGGTGTCAGTGTGCTCCCACAGGGGAGCGCTGGTCAGCCAGAAGCCGGGCTCATTGCTGGCGAGCACAGCGGCAGTGGTGGGAGCCTCTCCCGCCTCCGCGAGGCAGCACTAAAAATGTCCGACCAACAGCTTAGGCCCGCTCCCCACCCACAGCAGTCAGACTTCCCCCAAGAGGTCCCGGACCAGGCTGAGGGACCCACCTGAGTGTACAAATTTTGTGCACTGGGACCCTGGTTTTAAAATAATGATGCAGATTCATACAGTGTAGCCAGAGTCCAAGTTCATGCTACATTTCAGCGAAGAAGACGACTCAAGCAATAAAAGAGAGCTTTCTACATCTTTGAGCTTTACTTTCTTTCTTTCTTTCTTTCTGTCATTCAGAAAACAAAGTATAATGGCCTCATGTGGCAACTCATCACTTCTTACAGAGTATGTCACAATATGGTAAAGCAGGTTTGGCCCTCAGAAACCTGGGTAATTGCTGCCAAGTCCTCATTCGCTTCACATAAAGATGTAAAATCTTACAGATCCTGTGGGGATAATGTCTTTACACTAAGAGAATCCAAATCTTTTGATTTTAGCCACAACTGAAAGTAAGAAAACTTGAAGACTACCCTTTCTTTCTGAAATAAAAGTGAGTAGAGTCAGCATGCAGGAGTCCAAAGGCTAATTATGATAAACACTGTTTTAAAATTATATGTGATGTTATGCCCCTTCTGCGTACACACTTTAGGGTAGGGATGGGGAAAGCGAACAGTTTTCCAAATCCTTTTGGATCAGGTTATGAATTTCAGGGACATCAAAGGCATTATTTGAAATGCAAGAACAGACACCTCTGCCCCTTTTTAAATTGCATATAACAGAGGTAATTGTTTTAAAATGTAAATGAATGTTTATCATAAAGGTTTTTTAATTGTTGTTGCTGCTATACTATCCCACCTACAGGTGAAACAAGTCAAATCATGTTGGGGAAGGAAATAATCTCTCCTCTATTAAGAAAAACAGAGTGCCCAGGGCAAGCAGGCGAGAGGGGGCAGGGACAGAACACCGACTTGCTCTGTGGCTCCCAGAATGTCATTCCAGACAGGGCTTTTGGGATTGCCAGGTCCTGTGACCTTGGCACCCAGCGCACTTCTTTTTCATGGGTGTTTCATGACAGTGCATACGTGAGCTGTTGCTGCCCGTTAAAGTGGAAGCCAAGGAAGAGTTTACGGGTATGAGTGATGTCAGCTCATTAACTACATTTTATGTGAGATTACACAATGATTGCAATTCAGGAATCACAATTCTTGCCAAGCATACAGAAAGCACAGAGCCTTTTAAATGACTTAGCAGAAGCACTTGTAACAAAAGTCCACCACTGTGTGCATTTCACCTTAAAACGCAGTAAAACACGCCCCCTACACAACAATAAAAACATACATAGGCCCAACTGATTTTGCAGAGATCAGCTAAGCATACAACTCCTCCTCCAAATCCTTTCTGGCAGGAAGCCAGGTACTTAAAAAAATAAAGTTAACAATTAAAATAATTTAATTTAACAATAAATTAAATTACATAACACTACAGGGGCGTAATGCACTCAACAATTTGCCCCACAAAAGAATTCTCTGCATTTTCTTTGAACATGCAGAACAACCCTGTAAATGTAAACATTTGATTATAGATTCTAACTTGTAAAGTTGGAAGCATAGTTTTTTAAGGGTCCATCTTAAAGGCCAGTCAGAAATGCACAAAGAAGCAACTATGAAATAGCACCTCCTGGCAAGAGAGAAGTATGTTTCAATTCACAAGACTCTATTGCTATTCAGTTTTTCAAGAACGAGCTTCCTGCATGAATGAGATGCTCACACAAAAGTGTAGTCTCCTGCAATATGGACAACTCAGTTTACTTATCAAGAAACCCAGGTCCTTCCAAGACTTCTGGCTGAACCCTGAAAATCTCGAAGAGCTCAATTTCTGTAGTTTAATTTGGTCTCTGTTACAATACAAATCCATCTAGGGTCCTTTTTTTTTTTTTTTTTTTTTGTTCACCTGAAGATATTTTTGCGTTGATTTTTAGAGACTGTGGAAGGGAGAGGGAGAGACAGAGAGAGGAACATTGATGTGAGAGAGACACATTGATGGGTTGCCTCCCATGCCCTGACCAGGGCCAGGGATAGAGCCGCCCGAAGCTGAGGTACGTGCTCTTGACCAGAATTGAACCTGGGACCCTTCAGTCTGCAGACCAATGCTCCTGAGGGCTGAGCTACTTTTTAAATTAGTCAGAGTCAACTACCTTATTGTTTAAAAATATTTCTTAAAAAACATATTTTATTGATTTTTTACAGAGAGGAAGGGAGAAGAATAGAGAGTTAGAAACATCGATGAGAGAGAAACACTAATCAGCTGCCTCCTGCACCCCGCCCCCCTCCCATGGGAATGTGCCTGCAATCAAGGTACATGCCCTTGACCGGAATCGAACCTAGGACCCCTCAGTCCGCAGGCTGACGCTCTATTCACTGAGCCAAACCAGCTTTGGCTAAAAATATTTCAAATCTTTTCCCCAGGGCTAATTTTAATGCCATAAAAAATAGAAAATATCCATGCCCTAGTTAATTGAGCAATTTGTGCATTCATTGATTCAAACATTTACTGAGTGCCTACCATGAGCCAGACAATGAAACAGAAAGATGGGAAAAATCTGAGGTGCTTCCAGCCTAATCACAGAGGCAAATGGTTCAGGACCCAGCATGCCGCAGTGTGGGTGGTGGGGGAAGGGAGCACGGAGGAGATAGTCCTGCCAACAATGGAAACTGAAGGCTTGCTGCTCCAAATGCAACATTTGTGCCACAATTTTGTCTTCTGTCTAATCTGTCTGTGCTTATCGACCAGGATTAGCTAAGTGGAACAGACCACAGGCAGAATCTAAATTAGGCAAAACTCAGGAGGAAAGATAGAATATTGCTGCAAGAAAATGTGCTGGATCACAAGAATGTTAACTGCCAATAAGTATCTCTAGTCCCTGAAGGATTGACTACATATTTTATGGGAATGTCTGAAGGGGTAGGAGAAAAGAAGTGGTCTGGAGAGGGAGGAACATGCTTCTGGAGTTTGCTGTGAGCTAACGTGCACTATCCACTAGATTAATCAATCATTTCATGTCTTCCTTGGTGCTTAATGTTTGCATAATGATCTAATGGCAAACAGAAATGAAGACAGATGCATTCATTTCCCTGAGTTCACTTACATATCAAGGCTTACTAAATCAAGCTTTGAAATGAAACAAATCAGAAAATTCAGTAACATAGATGATTACAAAATTGAGATGCAAAAAACCATAACCCTTACATAAACAAACATCATCCTGTTAGAAGTTATCATTGAAGAGAAAAACATTCACAATAGCCAGAAAGTTAAATCTCTAAGAAAAATTTAATGTAAAATGTGAAGGAAAAATTTAAAACACTTCTGAGGGCTATAAGGTCAGAACAAATGGAAAGGCATCCATTCCTTCATTCAATGAAAACTATGCACCTACTATATGCCAGGCACTGTTCTAGGGTTCGGAGACACAGCACTGTACAAAACAGAGAAAAACCCTCCCATCTAGGAACTAATAGTCCAGTGGATAGCATAATCCAATACCACCAATCAGCCAGTTCTCCCTAAATTAATCCATAAAGTTCACAATATCAATAAAAATGCTACTAGGATTCAGGAGCGGGTGCACAATAAATACTTTACTAGGTATACCATCTAATAATGCAGAGATGGAGTCACACATATGTTGATATATATACAATTTTATACGTATGCTATTTTGTTGTATTGACAGCAAGTTTCAAAACTTCATATGTCAAATTTGCTGAAGGTGTGAACATCATAGATATTTTTACACTTAAAAATGTCAAGTTTCATGCCAAAAAAAGAGCATTTGTGGGAAGTTTTAATTAATTACTTTATTTTGAAGAAAAAGTTATCATATACTTCAGGAAGCTTATGGTGGACATGCTCCATCTCAAGATACTTGTGAACACTGGTTTAAACACTTTAAAAGTGACGATTTCGATGTGAAAGACAAAGAATGTCCAGATCAACCGAAAAAGTTTGAAGACCAACAATTACAAGCATTATTGGATGAAGATGCGTGTCAAATTCAAAAACAACTTGCAGAAAGATTAAACTTTGCTCAGCAAACAATTTCCGAATGGTTACAAACAATGGAAAATATTTTAAAGGAAGGAAAATGGATGGCACATCTACTGAACAAAAGACAAATGGAAAACTGAAAAGTCATCAGGAAAATGTTGCTTCAATGGCACGAAAGAAAGTCTTTTTGCATCAAATTGTGACTGGCTATGAAAAGTGGATTTATTTTGAGAATCCCAAATGCATAAAACCATGGGTTGACCCCGGTCAACCATCAACATTGACTGCAAGGCCAAATCACTTCAGAAACAAGACAATGATCTGCATCTGGTGGGATCAAGAAGGTGTGGTGTATTATGAGCTTCTAAAGCCAGGTGAAACAGTAATACTGATCGCTACCGACAACAAATAATCAATTTGAACCATGCTTTGATCGTGAAATAACAAGAATGTTCCAGACAATTAACAAAGTAATTCGTGCTTCATGATAATGCACCATCACACACTTCAAAACCAGTTAAAGACACGTTAAAAGATCTTGCCTAGGAAATATTAACCCATCCGCTGTATTCACCGGACCTTTCTCCTTCAGATTACCATGTGTTCCAATTGATGGCACACACACTTTCTGAGTAGCACTTCAAAATGTATGAAGAAGTGAAAAATTGGGTCTCTGAATGGTTTGTCTCAAAACAAGGAAAGTTCTATTGGGTTGGTATCCACATTACCTGAAAGATGGGAAAATGTGTAGCTAGTGATGGACATTACTTTAAATAAAGCACTTTTGATGTTTCTCTTGAAATTATTGTGTGTTTTTTTAATTACAACTTCCACATTATTAAATGGTACACCTAGTATATTAGTGCAAAAATGGAACATGCATCATTGCAAAAATTCTGTGAAGAACTGTGTTCCCACATTATGGCAGCTTACTGTGAAAGAATAAAGACAGCCTGCCCATGAGGCCTAGCTGAATGAGGTAATGGAATTATGACTGAACTACCAATTGTAGCTCCCTTGATAGCATTTATAAAAAGAACCAGACATCCCAGAAGCAAGGGCCTGGAGTGGGAAGGCTGGCAAAATCTCTGTGTCTGCTCCCAAACATTGGTCAGAGTCTGGAACTATTTGGACATACAAAAAATAATAATTCAGCAAGAAAAGCAGAGAAGTATCATAGGCCTAGTGCATTCAGAACCCATATTAGACCATTTTAGTATTTTTCCATTGACTAAAGGTATAGCATAATAATAATATTTTGTTCTGTGAAACTCTCAGTGTCTGAAATTTCTTACCTCATTTCTTATTTAAAAAGTATAATTAGGCTTAAACCAGAAAAAGAGAGGTACTTTTAATTTTGGAAGTTCACTAAAATTCAGGGGGAAAATGAACAAGGAATTAGGAAGTGAACAATTGTAAAAACAGTTGCTGAAAGTGGGGAGATGGATAAAAAGTGACGATTACAACCAAGAGTGATAAGGGCTATGGCAGTCAATACAGGAAGGCCTATTAGGTTGCAAAAAGGGAAGATCCCTCAACAGACAGGAGATGGGGGGGACTTGAGCAATGTGCTCTGGACAGTTAAACAGCCTCGGCTCATCAAATGCAGGGAGGGGAGGTGTTGAAGGCAGAGGAACAACACAGGCTCTTCCAAGAATTCTGCCCAGTGCACATCCATCTCTGACATTAGGGGGAAAGTATTCTGTGTACCATCATTCAATGTTCTGTTTGCGGCTGGATTTTGTAGATACTCTTTTTTTTTTTTTTAAATATATATATATATTATTGATTTTTTATAGAGAGGAAGAGAGAGGGATAGAGAGTTAGAAACATCAGTGAGAGAGAATCATCGATCAGCTGCCTCTTGCACACCCCCTACTGAGGATGTGCCTGCAACCAATGTACATGCCCTTGACCGGAATTGAACCGGGGACCCTTGAGTCCAAATCAATGTGGAACCAAAAATGAGATTGTAATCTTTAATTTGAAGGTTTGAGAAGTTGTGAATGCCCCCCCATCCCCCCCCACCCACACCCCCCGTTATTAAGCACTTGTGGTTGTTTTGATTTATATGTATTTTAAAAATGGTTACCAAGTGGTTAGGATATAATTATGTATTATGCTGTTTGGGCCTAAGTACTTAATGAATGGAACTGTTGATATTTTACTTGACCTAGAGGTACTGTGAAAGACACGGACATGCCAAGGGCTCTGGGAACTGAGGAAGTTTGGAGACTTCTGCTCTAGGACCTTACTCTGTCTGCATTCACCAGGTGGAAGGAGAAAGCCAGCTCTCTTAAACCCACCCCTGGCCTCCTTCTGTGCACATCCCAAAGGCAAGAACTTGTGCCTGGCCACACCTCACTGCAAGGGAGGCTGACTGGGACTGTAGATGCCAAGGCAGTAGGACAGGGTGGATGTGGGGGGGCGGGCAAGTAGACAAATCACCAGAGACTGAAATCCACCAGGAGCGATGTGGAGGGCAAGGAGCCAGGTATTGAGGAAGAGCTGCCCTGAGTTAGAGACAAATTAGTGTGTGGTGAGAGGAGGGGGTGGGTTGTGGTGGTGGTGGTGGTGGGATGGGGAGGAGGAACTGTGAGAGACAAGAGGACCTGAAGTTTTCTGACTTTTTTTGGGGGGGGGGATATTGACGTCTGTCTCTAAGAAAGGGAATCTGAACAAGGAGAGAGTTTGTGTTGCTGTGACTGATTGGAGGAGCGCAGTTATATGATACGGTATCACCCAGAGAGAAACTAAATGAGATTTAAGGACCACAGAAAGCCCTGATCTTAGGATAGTGTTTGTCACTCCCATACGAAGTGAGGTGTCTGTGAGATCCTCACCCCAAAGTGATAACATAAAATGAGAAAATGCATTTTAAAAGCAACCAACATAGAAGCATTCAGCAGAACAGGCGTTGGTGAGGCCTCGGAGTTTCACTAACAACACAGACCATTAAAGATATCATGAACAGAGAAACAGAAATGCCGCCGTGGAAAACTACAGATCTTCACAGGCCAGTGACGGAGACAACACCTTCCTGTACCTCCAGCGCCTGGCACGGTGCCTGGCACACTGGCAGGTGCCCTGTGGTAACTGCGGATGAATGAGCACACCAGGCCCCATTGTGACTGGGCGCTGGCTCATGGCAAACAGAGTTATTGCTGAATGGTGCAGAAGGAAAATGATAAAGGAGCAGAATGTGAACAGGAGTAGACATATTTCCCTAAGCTTACTTGGCTGATTATGTTTTACCAGAGCCTTAGTAAGGGGGATTGAGGCTTATCCCAGAGTGCTTTAGCTGTGCCTGGGTATTACCTTTGGAGAGAATATTACTGCCCACACTACAATTTTATCTGTATATTGCTTTCAGTGATGCCACTAGGAAGTTTATCCCCCTCAGGAAATAAACAGATGCTTTTTCCAATACTCATCTCGAGTTCCTCCGAAGATGCCCTGGTTCAGCAAAACTGTGGGGATCAAAGCGGGGCTTCCGAGATGAAGGGCTGCACGTGCGGTCTCAGTGCCTGCTGCCCGCTCAGCGCAGAAAGGTTTCCCGGCACCCCCAGCCCACCACCACCTTTACATAGTGACAGGAGGGATCTGCCAGCATGTTCCTCATCCCCTGGGAAGCCGAGCATAAGTCAGATTAGTGGCAGGGATGTACCACACATAAATATTACATAGTACAAGTCGCCACGTGAATAGCTATGATCTGTATTTATCTCACCCAGGGACAGGGAGGATTGGATTAATGTCCCTATGTTTCTTAGAGAAAGAGGATATACAAATAGGCAGTAGAAAATATAAAAATCTGAGGCCCCTGAGAGCATGTGATATACACATCAGGACTTAAAACAATAGAATAGAGATATGGACTCTCGGTGTAACTGATTCAGATATCTTATGTCTCCTAAAAAAATCACTGCTTTTAAAATATGGTAATACTAGAATCCTTTCAGTTTCCCACTTCTCAAAAAAGCAATGATTTAATTGTCAACATTTGCTATTAAGCTTTCCAGTGTCACAGTTTACTAACAAGTTATTTAATATTGGGGGGATCTTAATTTTCTTATCTCTAAAATAGGCATAACAACCATACCTTCCCTAGAGTATTGTGAAGATTAAGTGATAAAATTCTTATAAGAAACTTATTGTAGTACTAGACACATGGTGTTATATGTTAGCCAAGGTATTACCACTGCTACTATTATTATTATTATTTGGATATTGGAAAATTCTAGGTATTCAGATTGCCAATATTTTACTGCATCTTGATATGAATAGAAGACAAAACAATTAGCAGGGGTAGTTAATGATTTTTTAAAAAAATAATAGATTCATTGGGGAATCTAATGATCACATGGGCCCTCTCCCCAAAAAAATTTTGTATAAAATTTCAGGGGAATTCATGGACAATCTGAGATCAGATTTGAGCAATGTGAAACTCTCTTAGGCTGACATTGTATAATCCGTGTGCATGTCAGCTAGGGATCATGGAGTAGCAAACAAGGCCCAAACCTACCAATCAGTCATGTGTTCCTATATAGTCCTCTACTTATCAAAATGAAACCGTAGTCAAGACATCAGAAACAGGAAGTGACATGCCTCGGCACACTTCCCTTTATCCTGAGCAGGATGGCTGAGTGGTGGGCATTTGTACCCAAGGCTCCATGAGGACCGGCACAAGGCCCTGGCAGGAGACCCAGATTGTACTTGCTTCCAGAGCCCCTGGCCATGTCCCTTTGGGCACACTCTCCATCTGTGACTTTTTACTTGTAGGTGGTTATAATCACACTTTCAAAGTTGTTGACAAGATTGAAAACTGGATTCTTCAAGTTAAGCTTAAGCAATTGGCAGAGTTAACCTTGAAATTATGCCAATTTTCAATGTGCTCCTGGGAAGTTAACTGCATCCTTATAGGTACTTGTGGACTCTTTGGTCCAAAAATACTTTGTGAGCATCTACAGACTCTGTACTAAAGCAAATTGTTGAGCAGATTAATGAGATATTGTTGCAGAGGGATTTTTTTGGAATGTCTTATTTATTTATTTATTTATTTTTACCCTTTTGGTCAGTATCTTAATGCTGAATAACTATTGAAACATGAAAAAGTAGAGCTGCTGTGCTGAGATTGGAATGAGCAGAAGGCCTGGCCTGTGAGTCCAGCTGAACAAGGGATGAGAGACATGTCTTGTCCAGCTGGTGGATAAGAAAGGATCACTCCAGAAGTGAAGGAAGACCCCAAGACTGACATGTATTAGGTGGCATTGCTCTTGAAGCTAGTAAGAGCTAGTCACCACTGAGTTAGGTGGCTTAGCTAGGCCCAATTTAGGGAAGCTAAACATCACTTAGTGGATGTTGCTTCTTCAAAGATAACTGCAAAGACCATGTCTGGGAACCCACGCTGCCTGAAGAGGAAAGTGAGGGAGGATAAACTTCAAGAAGAAATCAGACCTCTTAAATAATCAGGGCAAAATGGGACTTGCTTGGCCTCCTTGTTGCATGGATACCTAAAGTTCCCAGGAGTTGCCGGGCTGTTGTGGCTGAGTGGTTGGGTATTGACTCATGAACTAGAAGGTCTTGGTTGGATTCCTAGTCAGGGCTCATGACCGGGTTTCAAATTCGATCCCTAGGAGGGGGCCTGTGGGAGCATATAGGAGGCAGCCAATCAATGATTCTCTCTCATCATTGATGTGTCTATCTCTTTCCATTTCCCTTCTTCTCTCTGAAATTAATAAAAAAATATATATATTTTTAATTTCTTTTTTTAAAAATATTTTATTGATTTTTTACAGAGAGGAAGGGAGAGAGATAGAGAGCTAGAAATGTTGATGAGAGAGAAACATCGACCAGCTGCCTCTCGCACATCCCCCACCGGGGATGTGCCCGCAACCAAGGTACATGCCCTTGACCAGAATTGAACCCGGGACCTTTCAGTCCGCAGGCCGACGCTCTACCACTGAGCCAAACCGGTTTCAGCAATAAAAAATATTTTAAAAAAAGTACTCAGAGTCAAGCATGAACTAGACAAACTGATTGAATAGAGAAATTAAAATAAGTTAAGTCCCCAACACCTTTTAAGATTATCCATCATTTGAAAAGTAGTTGGTACTTTAAAAAATATCCAAATATCCATATCTAATTGAACCTTCAGACTAGTTCTGTGAAGAAGATGTTACTGCAATTTCCTAGATTAAGAAACTGAGACTTAAAAATTTGCTAAGCAGAACTTTGTATCTGTTTTAAGTACATGGAATTGCCTCCTCAAATAACTGAATGTTATCAATTTTCAGAGTCATAAAGTAATTGCTCAACAATGGACACATGCATGTGTAGATGAAATACTGCCGAGAAAAAGGCTGAAAAACATGGCCAGCCTCAGACAGACTCCAAGGCCCTAGGGTAGCAGTGAATCAGTAAATCTGTCCTCATCATTTTGTTACCAATATCATATCAGAGGCACTTACTTGACTTTTTCTTATTTTATGAGACTTGATCTATTTCCAATAAAGGAGCAGATGGAAAACTAATAGTGCGGTCGCTGCAGATAACCAAGAGGCAAGGCATCAAGGGAGCCCCGTGGACGCACCCTGGGGAAGCCAGGCAGCCTGCGGGAGGGAGCTTGCATTTTATGAGAACCTTGTGGAGGGTCTGCTGGGATTTGGAATTGGACTAGGCTGTGCTGCCCGCATCAAAGACAGTTCCCAATCCTGCTCTCAGCTTCCTCCACCCTAACAAGGTGGGAGCCTTCTCTTCTGGCCCCTCTCATGGTCAAGCTTTTTTCTTCCGCTCCACACGAGAAACAGATGTGTTCTTGTCACTAGGGAACTAGCAGACAAATCGGAGTCATTATTTCCTCTCTGCTCAGTCCTTTGTATCAGTATCGTGATCACCACATATAGCATCACCTTACCCAATTATCTTGTAGTCTCACTCTGAGGACAAAATGTGTTCGTTCTTTCCATCCACCCATCCACCCACCCACCCACCCACCCATCCACCCACCCTTCCTTCCATTGAATATCTATTGATTATTTGCTAAATGCTAGGTACCCTGATATCCAGCACTAAACAAAACAAAATTAGTTCCTGCCCTTGAGTAATTTTTATTTTAGTAATAAATATAGATCTTAAAATTTAAAAAATCATAGCCAATCTGATTAGTGATGATTAGCAAAACAAAGGGTGAGGAATCTATCTGGGGATAACTAAGGAACAGCTGCTTAAAAAATATTTGCAACTGCTTCATTATGTCCAGGAACAACCAGCCGTATTGCCTTGGGCAAGTCATTTAACCCTTTCTGGGCCTTGATCTCTGCACTGGGTGTTAGAGAGTTGAACTAAATGGTGTTAAAAAAAATACCATATTTCATTGACTTCAAGATGCTATCATCTGCAAGACACACAGTTATTTTATTTACCACTAAAAATGCTGCCAATTAAGTTACAACAGAATACTTTCTTATTACTAAGTTGTTTCCTTATAAAATCACTCAAAGATCATACATGAAAGAGAAAATGTAAGTTAAATAAATGGGTTAAGGTAGCCAGCCCCACGTCTTCTTCACATTCACGTTCTGACCCCGTGGCACTGATGCCCGTATTTCCCACAGGATGCTGTCATTTCCACGTCAAGAACAGTGGCCATGCAGGCTTCTCAGAGGATGCTCTGTCAGCGTCTCTTGGACTTTCTTCCAAGCTGCTGAGACCTGTCTGGCAAGTTTTGATGCTTATGCCTCCTTGATCTTATGTGCAAGTGTCAACAGAATGTTTTAGACGATCATGCATGATCCTTCCTCAGATGGTTCTTAAATGGTTTACTGTCTGTATCTTCCAGGGGTTCCACTGGCCCAAATCACATCACCAGGAATTATAACCAAGTAAGGACATGCAGAGGCAGTAACGATGACATCACAACCACTGCAGGTTCATGAACAACCATATGATGAATCCATGTTAAAATGTGTGTGTGGGGAGGAAGGGGGGGGGGAGGGAGTGGGTCTTTGAATAAATGAAATACAATATGTCCTCCAAACTCAGTTTTTAACTGAAGTTCTTAAGGTACCCAAGGAAGGGGGGTGCAAGTAGGCATATCTCTAAGCACCTTGTCCCCCTTCAGATAGTTCCATCTGTTCTCTCTTCTGTTCCTCTATATAAGATTTTGTTTGCAAAGAGGTTTTCTTTTTGTTTTGTTTTTTTGTTTGTTTGTTTGTTTTTGTTTTTGTTTTTTTATAGTGAAAAAGCAAGTATGAACCCTGTCAGATGTCTCCCAGCTCTGGCATTTGGTAATCCCATTTAACAAAAGGGAAACATGCAAATTGACTGTACCTCTGCTACACCCACCAGCCAATCAGAGCATGTATACAAATTAACCCAACAAACATGGTAGTGGCCATGGAGCCTGGGAGAGCAGGAGGCTTGGGTTGCCTCCGGCAATGGAGGAAGCCAAGCTTCTTGCCTGCCTTGGCAGGCCCTGGCTTCTACTCAAGGCTACAAAGTTTCAATTATAGAAAATAAATAAATCCCAGATACTTGCTTCTAGCCAGCCCTGGCCTCTGCTCAAGGAGGTACTGAAAAAAAGAAAAAAAAAAAAAAAAAGGAAAAAAGGAGGGGCTAGGAGCTTGGGTCACTGGGGGTGGAGGAGGCATGCCCAGCCTACAAATAGTCATCAGCCCCTCATCCAGGCTGGCCAGGCATCCCAGCGAGGACCCCCCAACCTGAAGGGGGTGTGGCCAGCCTAAAAACAGCCTTCAGCCCTCTCACCCAGGCAGGCCATGCTCCCTCAGCAGGGACCCACACACCCTGGTGGCATGGCCAGCCTGCAAACCACCACACATCTCTAGCCCAGGCTGCCCCACACCCCAAGGGAACCCCCACCTAAATTCGGGACACCTTTAAGGCAAACCAGGTGGCCCCCACCCATGCACTAGGCTTCTATCTAAACTAATAAAAGGGTAATATGCTAATTATACTAGGAGACCTTCCAGGAGACCTTCTGGACATTCTTCTGGACAAAGCCATGGTGGCGAGGCCGAGGTAGAGGTGGTTAGAGGCCAAGAAGGGAGAGCAGTTTGTGGGTGATCAGACTTGGGGAGGGGGCTGTTGGGGGTAAGCAGACAAGCAGGGGGGCCAGTTGGGGGCAAGCAGGCTGTCAGTAAAGGTCAGTTGGAGGTGAGCAGGATAGTGGGGTGGGCATTTTGGAGTGAGCAGGCCAGCAGGGGGCAGTTGGGGGTGAGCAGGCTGGTAGTGGGAGGCAGTTGGGAGTGAGCAGGCCAGCAGGCAGAGTGGTTAGGGGCAATCAGGTAGGTACGTAGGCAGGGGAGCAGTTAGGTATCGATCAGGCTGGCAGGGGAGTGATTAGGGGGTGATCAGACTGGCAGGCAGGCAAGCATTGGGAGCCAGCAGTCCTGGATTGCGAGAGGGATGTCCGACTGCTGACTTAGGTCCGATCCCTGTAAACCAGGAGTAGGACATCCTTCAAGGGGTCCCAGGTTGGAGAGGGTGCATGCTGGGCTGAGGAACATCCCCACTCCTCCCCATGCATGAATTTGTGTACCGAGCCACTCGTTCTGAAATAATAATGAACAGGAGAAGTTACTGACTCTTAAATGTCCAGGAATTTCACTGCTACAGGCATCTTCGAAAGTCCTGGGAGGGGTCCTAGCTATGTTCATATGGCCACATGGTTTTTAAAATTTGAAAAGTATTTTTTTGTGCTCTTAAAGAGCTGCCTCCCTCAAAGTCTACAAGCTCCCGGTGCCACAAAACTTAGCTCCTCCCTTGACTACGCCATTTCACATCTATATAGTTCTTGAGGAATAGAGACACATACATTTTCTTATTTGATTCCCACAGAAACCCAGGATATTAAACATGAAATATATGAAGCTTTTCAAGGTTAGATAACTTACTTAAAAACACCATAGTACACAAATCATTTCACTAGAACTTAAAACCAAGTGCTTTAACTCTAAATTCAGTCTTCTTTCTCCTCTATTACTTTGGTTAACATGGTTGTCTTGGATCAAGAAGTTGCTAAAGTGACTGTTATAAAAGATTTTTTTCCAAATTCTAATAAAAAGTTCTATTCCTATTTTTCTTTGATTTCTTGACTGTAAGTATGAAACATTAAAACAAATTGTGGTTCAAATGGATTGTGAAAGTCACTTTCATACTACAGGTAAAAGAATATTTACTGGTTTGTATTGAGTCATCTATCTGCCAAACCCTCATTTGGAAGGCCACACCAGTTCCAGAAAATAACAACTTTGTGTTGGAATTCATGAGAAATATGTCCTGCTGAATATCTAAAGAAAAGGCTTATTCTTTTTTCTCTTGTTTAATCTTTGTTCAACCCAGTGATATATGCACATATAGGAACGTATTTTTATTTTATTTTTGTCAGATCTGGAATCTGGATATATATTTCCTGGAAAAATATTACTTCTGTCTTTGGTTTCCATTGCAAATTCTCCTTTAACAGATTCATCATGTGGCCTGAATACAATCTCCACCCTTGTTATCCAGCACGAGCAGAACAGAGGACAATTTCTTTTTAAAAGCACAATGCCCTACCAATGCCTTTAAAATCTATTAAAGAAGATCTCACCCAGCCCATGGGAGCATTACAATAATTGCTGCTCTTACTTGGGTGAAAAAAAGGACATATCTGTCAACTAAAGAAGTGCAGAAGCAATTAGCACCTCACCACACTACTGGGAGATTGCTTCAATTAAAGAAATAACAGGGGTGCTTCATGCTTATTGTATTGCTAATATTTAGTTACTAGCATGGTAGCAGAGTCCCTCAGTTACCCTCATCCACCCTCCCCAGTGCCCTGGGGCCAGGAGCTAATGTGGGCATGGTCCACGGTGACCTTGGGGGCTGGCACCTGTGGCACAAGTGGTTGTTTGGTCACAGTTTTTGGAGGTGGAATGCACAAATAGGGCTGGTGTGAGCAGTAATGAAAGCAACATGCAAGACTATGTATGTCTTACATCAATAAAGGCACTTTTTTTTTTCAGGCATTAAAAGAACATTTCTGGATTCTGTGATATCTCAATGAAACTGCCTTATCTGTCCTCTTCAAAGGCTGGGCTACTAAACAGTAAGTTTATACACACGTTAACAGCTGATAGCTCAACTTGAAAAATGAAATGTACTTTAAATAAACACTGCCTTTATAATTATTCAAAGGGTGAGTGGGACACCCCACATTTCCCTCGCCTTTCATATAAACAGTGGAGGCTCATGACTGAGCTGGGCAGTGAAACAGGCCAAATGCTTGTTTGTCAGCAGCAAGATCTAGATCTCTCTAGAAGTCCAATCTATCATCTTTCCTGCTTCTGGGAGCCACTCACTCATGTTTTATGCAGCCTTTATCGAGGGCAATCTAGGAACACAATTAGGGTTTTGGGAGACACAGAAGCTGAAACCAGGGCCTGGGCTCCTGCAAGTCTTTTCTTTTTTTTTTTTTTAATGTAGTTTATTGATTCTTTACAGAGAGGAAGGGAGAGGGATAGAGATTTAAAAATATCAATGAGAGAGAAACATTGATCAGCTGCTTCCTGCAATCCTCCTACTGGGGATGTGCCTGCAACCAAGGTACATGCCGTTGACTGGAATCGAACCTGGGACCTTTCAGTTGATGCTCTATTCACTGAGCCAAACCGGTCAGGACCAGCAAGTCTTAGTGAAGTTAAATGTAACTCTTTTTTTCCTTTCCACCCTCACCCCCACTCCAAAGCTTGGTTGTTATAAGAAGGACCAAAGTCACTCCTAGAATTCTCAGAGAAAATCATGTAGGATAGACTGGTGCCCATTTTTACACAGGTGAAGGCAGGTAAAAATGAAAAAGATAACATGCGAGAAGAAAGATGCTGGAAGAGGTTCCAGGAGGAGGGCCTGTGTCTGACTTAATCACATATGATCCTAAAGGTCATCTGGTTCAAGCCCTGTCTCCGGTTGGTGCTTATCATCACCCAGCACCTGTGTCTACCCCAGTGTGAGAAGCGAATCCTCTCTGAAAGCCACCTACGTCTTCTTCAGGCAGCGTCAGTGAACAACTGCTGCGTGTATTAGGCACTGAGCGTGCACGAGGCCTCACTGAGCATGCTGTGCCAGACGCACTCCAGGTGGCCATCTTTCTTCCCAATGCCGATCATAAGCCCTTGTGTCATCCCCTTTCCTTCCTTTCTTCCTTCCTTCCTTCCTTCCTT
This sequence comes from Pipistrellus hanaki, assembly GCF_964339955.1. Lineage (NCBI taxonomy): Eukaryota > Metazoa > Chordata > Mammalia > Chiroptera > Vespertilionidae > Pipistrellus > Pipistrellus hanaki. The sequence goes on along the minus strand of NC_140505.1, from coordinate 132,432,124 downwards.
CCTTCCTTCCTTCCTTCCTTCCTTCCTTCCTTCCTTCCTTCCTTCCCTCCCCCCCTCCCTCCCTCCCTCTTTCTTTTCTTCTTTCTTTCTTTCTTTCTTTCTTTCTTTCTTTCTTTCTTTCTTTCTTTCTTTCTTTCTTTCTTTCTTTCTTTCTTTCTTGTTAACTTTAAAAAAATCCTCACCCAAGGATATTTTTTTCTATTGAGTTTTTAGAAGAGTTGAAGGTGGGGAGAATAGGGAGTAGGCATCAATGTGAGAGACACACATTAATTGGTTGTCTCCTGCTCACGCCCAGACCAGGGCCTGGGATCGAACCTGCAAATGAGGTATGTGCCCTTGACTGAGAATGGAAACCAAGAAGACCTTTTGGTCTGAGGGCCAGCACTCTAACCACTCAGCAAAACTGGCCAGGGCTTGTCCCCTTTTCTTGAATTTGAACATGATCTGTGACTTGTATCTAATCAGTTGACTATGGCCAAGGTGCTGGGGTGTGTGATTATGGTATGTGATCACCCACACGGAATGATAGTGCCCATCCTGCTGGAGACCTGATCATCTCTGTGGGCTTTGAGGAAGCAGCCACCATACTGGGCTGAGGGTCACCTCTGGCTGACAGTCAGCAAGAAACTGAAGCCATGAATGACACTCTACCAACACCCTGAGTGAGCATAAATGCAGATCCCTTCTCTGTCAGGTGTCATCTCAGATGAGACTGCAACTCTGCGAGACTCTAAAAAGAGGACCAGTGGATCAATCATGCCTAGATTGCTGACCCATAGAAATGGAGGTAATAAATGTGTGTGCTTTTAAGCTGCTAAGTTTTGGTAATGCTGTTACACACCAATAGATAACTAATATACAGAGGTTTGTCTTTATCAACGGGGGTTAGTTCCAGGATTCCCTCAGTGGATGCCTGAAACCTTAGGTAGTACCGAACCCTATATATAATGTGTTTTCCTATGCATACATATGTCCGATAAAGTTTAATTTATAATTTAGGCACAGTAAAAGATCAACCACAACCAAGAATAAAGTGGAACAACTGTAACAATACACTGTAATAAAAGTTACATGAATGTGGTGTTCTCTCCATATATATATCTATTCCTCTCAAAATATCTCACTGTGCTGTACTCACCTTTTCACTTAAAAGAGGCACCTTGAGAATTCTTTTTGGCATTCTGGAATTACCAGAAGCACTTTGCTTCAGGGCTTTGGTGAAGTAAAATAAGGACTACTTGAACACAAACACTGCAATACCACGGCAGTCAATCTGGATAACTGAGATGACTGTAAGTGACTAAAGGGTGGGCAGTGTATACAGTGTGGACATACTGGACAAAGAGATGATTCACAATACTCAGAATGGCGCCCAATTTAAAAGGTATGAATTGTTTATTTCTGGAATTTTCCATTCAATATGTTTGGACCATGGTTGACCATGAATAATTGAAACTGCGAAAAGCAAAACCATGGATAAGGGGGGATTACTGGAGATGTTTTATATGCATTAACTCATTTAATCCCCATTACTCTCTCACATCATACAGTGGGAAAATTGATACATGAAGCATGAAATTAACATAGCAGTAGGTGGCAGGGCTGGAATTCAAACAAGACAGGCTAACTCCAGAGCCTGTGCTCCTAGCCAGTAAGGTTTGCTCCCTTTCTCTACTTCTTAGAAAGTTCTGTCTTAAGTTGCTTCCAAATCTCACTCCCTAAAACTTAGCCTTATAGCAGACTCAAAGATCCAAATGCAGGTGTCAGTCAGCTACATTATGTGAATAGAGCAAGCTGTTTGTAATCTGATCAATAGGGAGTGGACATGAACTGGAGTGAAGAGCAGCACGTGCTGCCTCAAGGCATTTGCTAGTCAAACAAACACATCTGTGGGCTGACCCCAGCCAGTGGGATGATCTGGCTGGTGACACTGACATATGAGTTCTAGGTATGCCTCTGAGGTCAGGGGAAACACACTGCTTCTTTTCCATATCACTTAAAATATTAGAAAACAGTTATCGTTTTTTGTTCCACATCTTCTATTTTCTCCTGTTTTTATAAATGACGAGGTCCTCGAATTTATGTTGTGCTTTATGCAGACGGCCTTTGGTCTTCCTGACATGTGTATAAGTATTTAAAAGGTCTGGGCTCTGGGTAGTATCAGCTGGCAGATATGTCTCTCTCCTCTTCTCCACCTGCAGGGTTGGGTCTGGTAGGCCCACAGGGTTCTGCTAAGTACAATACCTCTAATCTATTAATATTCCTCTTGTCCTAACAGCACTATTACAGAAGTCACTAAGGTCTTACACAAACACATTTCGTTATTAGATTCAAATGATACATAAGCGCATGGAGCAAAGCCACACTCGCTCTGTCCCCCTCTCATTGCAGAGGAAACTACCATAGTCTGTGGCCTAACCTTTCATTCTCTGTTGAGACACTAACATTTCACCTAAATTAGATTAAACAACAATATATTAAATAAAAAATGTCTTGGAAATGTTTTTATCATATGGCCTACAGGTCTACCTCATTTTCTTTTTCTTTCTTTCTTTCTTTCTTTCTTTCTTTCTTTCTTTCTTTCTTTCCTTTCTTTCTTTTTTTTTTTTTTTTAAGTAGTTTTATACTATTTCTTAGAATGGCTGCATCCCAATTCATTTGAACAATTCCTCAATTGATAAATATTTTAGGTAGCTTCCAATATTTTACTAACAAGCAAAGCTTTAATGAACATCTCTGTAAATACTGATATGCTGGCACATTTTCCCCCCCAGTTCTGCCCATTTTCATGGTCAACCAAACCCCTCCTCACACATGACTGACTGAAGAGACACTTTGTTCCCACTTGTTAACAATGAGGAACCTGAGTTGGAGGAAGTACCTTTCTATTTCCAGAGCCACCTTCCTCCAAGACAATGATGTTTGTCGTGAGACAATGAGTGATGGTAAAAGTGGTTGTTGGGGGGCTACTTAGATTTAATTTTTTTAAAATTGATTTCAGAAAGGGAAAGATAGAAACATCAATGATGAGAGAGAATCACTGATCAGCTGCCTCCTGCACACCGTTCTCCCTCCCAATCCCTTGGGGGTTGAGTCCACAACCCGGGGAATCTACCCTGACTTCCTGGTTCATAGGTCAATGTTCAATCACTGAGCCACGCCAGCCAGGCACTACTTAGATTTTTTTCAAAGCATCTCTTTATCAAATTGAGATGATTCTCAAAAATTACCACATCGTGAAAGTAGGAAAATATGGTTACATCTTTGTGCACAGGTGAGAGGATTACTGTAGGATATACTCCCAGAAATGCTGGGGAAAGTGCCAACATTTTAAAACATTTTGATTGATGTTATCACAGTGTCTTCCAAAAATATATATTTTTTACCAACAATATATGAAAGTTTCTATTTTCCTGCGTTCTTGACAGCATTTGACATAGTCATTTTTAATATTTGTCACTTCAGTTTTTTTGTTTTTTTGCAAATCCTAATATTTTTTTCTCCTTGTTCTTGGTTCCTGGAGAACAAAAGAGGAGTTCTTGCCATCATAACTATTGCCACCTTTATCTGGTCTCCTAAAAAAGAATAGTTCCTGAAATATGTTTTATTAGAATATGAACAACTTTATATTGTGAGAACTAGCTAACAGGAGTGTTAATGATAATTGGGAGACTTTTTCCAAGTTCTCTAAGTCAGGATAAGAAGAACTTGGAGAAGAAATCTGCTGTTAGAAGCTGGTATAAAGTTACTTTTCATATGGTGAAATGCTGAGCTTATTCAACTCCCATGATGCATCTCCAGTGGCAACTAAGGAGAACAATCTCAAACTAGAGAGGATAGAATTTAACATTAAAATAAGAGGAAACTTATGCCAAACGTGGTAAAATGACATTAAAAGAGTACTTTAACTGTTTAAAATGCATTTGAGTTTCTAGAATCAGATAAATTACCTCCCAGAGATTTGAAAGAATGTGTAGATGTGATGGTGAAACAAAAAGAAAGATGAAAAATGTGTCAAAAGGCTGGGAATGAGTGAGCATCTCAATTTCTACAATGAGGGGCTCTGGAAATCCTAGCTCTCTGGAATTGATGGCATGTTTTTTTGTTTTTTTTTTTGGAAAAAAATAACAAGAATTATTGTATCACTGAAGAATAAGGTCTGCAAACCAACATTATGTATAAAGACAGTTTAATGGGATTTGAGAATTTTAGCGGGCTTTTTGAGACATCTGTTATGATAACCTGTGGGCAGAACAGAGGACTGTGAGCAGAGGGTTCATTAAGGATGCAAATCATTGTTAATGGGGAAGGTTACAGTTTCTGGTGGGGATGCTGCAGAGCTCTGTCCTTGGTCCTGCAATGTTCAAAATCTTTAATACTCTCAGGTTTTATTAAATTTGTGGCCAATCCGTTGCTAATAAATGTAATAAATATATGTGATGATCAGGAACAGAACTATTTCTACCATGTTGAAAAGATGAGCCAAATCATTCGAGAACTGGGTACATAGCTGAAAGATTAAGGCAATTCTAAAAGCAAATACCAGCTCTGTTGTTATGGGGCTAGTTACTTAAGCCTCTGTGAGCCTCAGTTTCTTAATTGGGGATGGTTAACTATTTATCTTGAATGAATAAGAACTGGTACATGACAGATGCCCAACTAATGTTAGAAACCTCCCTCTCCTCCTCTTCTCAACCCTTATCAGTTGCATATATTGGAAATAAATTAATAGAAATAAATGTGCAGATAACTGAATGAAGGGAGTGGCGTTGTCCTGCAGTGTACAAAGTGCCACTACTCAAGGAAGGAAGCCTGACTCTAAAGAGGAAGTCATGAGGACAAGATTTATAAGTTTTAGTTGTGCAAAAGTTCGATGTAAATAAAGATCATTACTTCATGTAAAATATAATCTTGATCTGCATTAATTAAGTAGAACATCCCGATCAGGGAAGGTAATGGTTTTCTTGCACTCTGTTCTCTTCAGACCACAGCTGGGGGAAGGGCTCAGTTTTACCTGCCAGATGCTACAGATTACTGAGGACCTGCAGAAAGACTCTTGGGGTGATGAAAACATGCCACGGAAGGCAAGGTGGAAGGAAGGAACATGCTTTACCTGGTTAAACCACAAACCATCGTTGTGACGATGACACAACACGATGACAGTGACTTGGGGAAGATATTACAGGTGCATTAAAGTACCTGAAAAACTTACTTTGGGGAAGTTCAAAATAATCAAAAGAGCCAATGGGTAGAGGTACGGGGGCGGGAAGGGGAAGGGGATTCAGGGACTTCAGGGGGTTCAGGGACAATGGCATGAGGAATATTTCTTAACAGGAAGACATATAAAAAATGGGGGCTATCTTGTAAGATAGTGTTTCCTGTCTCTAAAAATATTGAAGCAGAAGTTAGATGTGGAATTTCCTATATTGAAAGAGGAAAACAGAAAGATGTGTGTGCATGCATGGTATGTGTGGTAGGTTTAGGTATTTATTAGAAAAAGAGCAGTAAGCATACTAACAAGCTGCACTCTTTCATTCCATCCCATTATTTTGTAAGGTTTGATGCACAGTAGTGACCAGATTCTAAGGTAGATGATGAAAGGAGAGTCTAATACAATAAACGTGGGCCACTTCAGCTATGAACCCTGCAGGGTACAACTCTGAGGAGGAGTTTTTAATAAAAAAAATATATATATATTTTGAATTTAAGGGACTATAGCTTAAAATTATAACTAAATCTAGAACCCAGGAAAATAATTGCAGAGAAGCTAAATTGCCAAAAGATTTAATAAAAGTTCATAATATGCTGGGTATTCATAAAAAGAAGATTGTGGAAGGAAGAAATTGTCAAGGATCCCCTGGGGAGATGGAATATAGTATATGGCAACAACATGGGACATGAGCATTAGATGAGTAAGTTCATTTGAAAAATATATTTTTATACATTTCAGGGAGGAAGGGAGGGGGAAAGAGAGATGGAAATATCAATTATGAGAGAGAATCATTGATCGGTTTGCAGAAGCCTGCAACCCAGGATGTGCCCTGACTGGGAATCCAATTATGACCTTCTGGTTCATAGGTCGATGCTGGACCACTGAATCATGCTGGCTGGGCTGTGGGTAAGTTCATTTTATCCCCTTTTTATTTGGAGAGGTAGGTATGTAAGAGATAAGGATACTATTTAGTTAAGAATCTACAGGGTTACACAGTAATCCTTGGCCATTTGCCTTAGGCAATCCACTTTTCCAGCCTTTGAAACGACACCGCCTCCCCTCTGTACAGGCTAGGACATCCCATTCCCCTCCTTCCTCTCTCTGATGACCTCACCCGCATTTCACTGAGAAACCCAGCAATCAGTACAGGACTGACACATCTTCTCAGCAGGAAACTTACATCCCTTAGACCAATGACAGGCAAACTTCGGCTCGTAAGCCACAGCCGAGGTTTGCCCGCTCTGTTGACTAGTGAAGTTTGCCGACCACTGCTCTAAGCCTTTGTGCCCTTAGACCTTTGTCTGCCTTCTCTCCTGCTGACACTGCCACTGCATGATGGATGTCCTCCCTCCAGCCTCTACAAAGACTTTGGTATCCCCTGACACCCTCCATATCCCTTCTCCTCAATTTCTCGAACTCTGCTAGACCAATCACACCAGCACACAATGTCCAGGTTTTATCCAAGAGCCATTACTCTCTCGCCCTGTGACTTTGGACTGGCTTCTTTAGCTCTCTGAACTCAAGTCTGCTCACCTGTTAGAGGGGAATGAATGAAACTTACTTCCTGAAGATGTTGTGAGGAAAACTGGAAGCAATATTTATGAAAATGCTTAGTTAAATACTTGGAACATAGCATGAAATGAGTAGCAACTAGAATTTTTACTATTATTCACTCTCTTTCTAGGTTAAGTTACTCTGGTGATCAGGACACTCTTGCTACTCCTCAGGTTTTGGGTGAATATTATTCAGCATCTGCTTTCTCTTTTAGTATTTCTTTTCTCTTTAAGATGACATACTTCTGCACTATAAACCAACAACTATTGTACTTATCATTATACTGACAAAGTGCATAGCATAGGGGTTCCCAAAGTCATTTCTTCTGAGAAGAATCTCCTTCCAAGCCAGTGTTTGCCAAAGTATGGTAATAAACATTGATGTATCTGAGGAGGACACACAAGTCTTTAAAACATTTCAGAGTTAAAAATTTTTAAAATTTATATTAGAAAAATATAATTATTATATCAAATCATAGATAAAAGTTAGAATAAAGCTAAGTAAATGAGTGAACCAATTTAAATGTACCAAAAATCAGCTATATTAACAATAGAGGAATGTGCAAATTGGTCGGGATGCCCTCATGCAATGACTGAACAGCAGGCTGTGTGGGGTGATTAGGCCAGCAGGGGGCAGTAGGGGGCGACCAGGCTGAAAGGGAGGGGGGGCAATTGGGGGCGACCAGGCAGGTGGGGGGCAGTTAGGAGTGATCAGGCCGGTGTGGGCAGGGAAGTTGGGGGCAACCAGGCTAGAAGGGGGGCAGTTAGGGGTGACCAGGCTGGCAGGGAGAGGTAGTTAAGGGTGATCAGGCTGGCAGGCAGTTGAGAAGTTAGGAGCCAACAGTCTGGATTGTGAGAGGGAGGTCCAACTGCCGGCAGTTAGACATCCCCCAAGGGCTCCTGGATTGGAGAGGGTGCAGGCTGGCCTGAGGGACCCTCCACCCCCCCCCCACACACACACAAATTTGAGCACCAGGACTCTAGTATTAATCATAATACAGGTGGAACAGTATTACGTTATATATACAGATATATAACAAACATGAATTTGACTTGTGTCTGAAATTTGGGAATTTGTTCTAAATCTTTAAGCCCAATAGATAATAAGTATTAATGGGCTCATAGAAAACTGTTTAACATAATTCTTTACTTTCCTCAATGCCAATAAATACAACCTGTACCCAACCCAGTTTTCTAAGGTCACTTCATTAAAGATTCCTGGGTTGAAGGTCTCCCTAATGCCTAACCCTTAGAGTGGGAGAATTAATTTTTCTTCAGAGCAGAGTAATAGAGGAAGAAGACTTTCTTCTTGTAGCTCTTCTGCATATGCTGTTGAGCCTCATAAAATTCTCTTTAGAACCTGGGAGACTGTGCTGGCCATTACCCATGTTACTCAGTCTGAATACTGTGTGTACCCCAAACATAACACTGACCAAAGGCCACTACTCCTATAACACCAAAGCCCAGGAAATATCAAGGCACAGTACTGATTCACTATAAAGAATCTCCCCCTAAGTTGCATGCTGAAATAATTAATTATGTTTAAAAATCATTTGGTGCACATGTACTGGTTCATTCTATTTCATCCATGTTTACTAAGGCACGAGAGAAGTCCAGACATAATAGACTCATTTCTCTGAATCACTAACGAAGCCACAGCCCTGCACACACAAACCAAGCTGCCCACTTGCCCAGCGCTACTGGAGAACTCAGTATTTACAACCAGCCGCAGAGCAAAGTGGATCAGTTCTCAGGGGGACATCCTGAATGTGTACCTGCCATAATAAGTAATAAGTTCTGCGTTGCATCACTCTATTTATAGACTCTGGCTATACTCGCAAAATTTTTAGCCTTTATGGGTAGCTGAACACTTGCATAAATCATTCTGATCTTGTCAATTTTATTGTTAAATTGCGCTCAACCTTTCTCTTAAGGTGTTCTAGGCCTGCAGACATTTTCTGCTCAAACAGAAAAAGAGGAAGCTGGGGGAGACCTCTGGACTTTAATATTCTCTAGCTCCTAGCTGACCTATATCTCACTCATTAGCGGTGGGCAGCCAACGATTTCCTTAGAAATGTCATATTTTGTGAAGCCTCAAGGCTAACGTGCACAGCATAGGAGTCAGAAAACATGTTGCACGTTTTGGAAGGAAAGTGTACTAGGCATAGGGTAACAGAGTCTGCACAGAGAAACCTGCCCGCTGATCTCTGCCTGTGCATTCAATCCACAGGTGGTAACTATACCTTCCATTGGACAAGCACTGTCCTATGCACAGATATGATAGTAAATGAGACATAAAGTGCCCGCTCTCAGAGAGCTTACATTTTAGTAAGGGCATAAGAAACATGTGCCAGTTAATTTCAGATAGCAATAAGGACCATGGAAAACACAAATCAATAAACAAATGGGGGTGTGGGCAGAATCTCACACATATTTGCAGTGCTACCGTGTTTCCCCGAAAATAAAACATCCTCCGAAAATAAGACCTACTTACAGGTTTCCTTCTGAGTGAAATATAAGGCATCCCCCTGAAAATAGCCCCCCCGCCACCTCCCAGGCTCTGTCTCAGAAACTTTGTGAAACCTAAACTGCAAGAAGTTGTGACTTGGGTGAAGAATTTATGGGAGAAAATCACTGACAGTTGCATTGCAAATGCACTGCAAGCAGGCTACCTTGACAAGAAGTACTCATTTAAAGACAGTGCTATTGCTAAACACGAGAGATTTGGTCCACTGATTCTGAAAGAAATGGAGACACAAGAAATTCACCAGGAAATTCAGGAATTGGATTGTTATGATGATGTTCCAGAAGATGATGACATGATTGTCATTGAATAAATGAGTAAGTTCTTGATACTGTAGGATTCAGTTTGTCTGGTTTGTGTTGACAACTACCATACTACCGTACCGTATACAGGTAATAAATTTCCTTTAATTTCATTTAACAATAAATGTGTACCGTATTCTTCTTCATGGAAAAATAAGACATCCCCTGAAAATAAGATCTAGCGCATCTTTGGGAGCAAAAATTAATATAAGACACTGTCTTATTTTCGGGGAAACAGGGTACCAAGAGTCTCAACTCCACGATCTTAGAAACTTCTCTCTAAAGAAGTAATACAGTGTTACTAATTTCTTAAATATTCAGTAATTTTAACATGTGCATACATCACTGTTTGGGGCTTTTCATGCTGACTCTGAGGGCTTTGGTGGGGCAGACCCCGAGCCTTAGGTCCCAGATGTCCTCACCTTGGCCCACTGGGTGCTTTGGAGGATGCAGGCACAGCCTGACTGAGTAGCAAAGGTCCTTGTCCCTTGGCATGTTCCCACATGGGTCATCCCCTCACTAACAGCAGTCTGATTCGACAACTCAGGGAAGCATATGCAGCTCCATGTTTTGTTTTGTTTTTTTAAATTATTTTGAAATAATTATAAAAATCTATGAGTTGCAGGAACACTGTAAAGCACTTTTTCATACACACACAGACAGTTTTTTTCTAAATCATCTGAGAACACATTGCAAATGCATGGCCTTTTACCTCTTATTTTTTTTCTAGCTTTACCGAGGTGTACTTGAATATTCAGAGTGCGCAGGTGTGATGAGTTGATATGCATATGCATTGTGCAGCACTATTATTTGTATGACATTTCATGATGGCTTCATTCAATTGAATTTGGTTTCCTGTTCGTGACACTCGCCTATTTTTTGGAGGAGCTCAATGGTGAAACTAAACAGAAGAAGCAGAACCAGGCCAGAAAACTAGAGTAATTATCCTTCATACCCCTGAAGAGTGCTAGCACTATAAATACTAGGGAAAATGTCACACCGTGTATACCTGCTATAAAAATGAATATTTCTCTCTGGCCCCCTTCCTCTCTGTAAGCATGTTCTGGGTGAGGATTAAAACAGAAAAGGAAAATGCAATAGAGGTGAGTGTTTGACACCATCCTGCCTTTGTGAATTGCCCAGAATTCTGTGGAAGACCAGCATAAGAAAGAAAGCTGTCCTACCTGGAAAAGTGAGGCAAATCAAATAAATAATACACAACTCCAGTTTTTGAGGTCCAGTGTAGTATCCTGTTTTCCCTTCACTGGCACTTGATAGACATGATTAAATGCCTCATCTCTAAGTGGTCAAAGCCACAAATAATAAAGCCACTTTAAAATCTGTCAAGAATCTGTACAAATTTCCTCTAATAATTTGGACAAACCACTCAAGTGGTCAAACTTCAGTACATCGGTAATATGTCAAATATAAAAGAATAAAATCAATACATTATTTTTAATAAACATAGATGTGTAGTAGAATCTGTTAGTTAAAAATATCTCTGTACTTGAAATTCATCTTCTCTTTGAAAAAAAGGGCAAAATTGAGATTGAAAATACTCATCCTTAATTATTATTATTATTATTATTATTTTTACCAGAATGTTGTCTTTTATCTAAATTTAAACTTTAGTGTCATATGGACACTTGACATTTTTTAAAATAGCATCATTAAAAATTTTACAAAAACTTAGGAAAGAGTAAAAATCTTTTTCCTCAGTAACTTTATACCATAAGAGACATGATTAAAATGACGAGTTTCCAAATAACAAGAATAATGCATTTCTCCTTTATCCAAAGCAAATGTACTTTGTTCCTAAGGGATGTTTAATCCATTCTCTTTTTTTAGAAGAGCAAAGGAAGGGTGATGAAGGGATTTATACTTAGAATTATCATTCAATGTAGGCACATATTTGACTTGTGATTATAAAATAATTGTTGTAGTAATTTTGAGTTTAGACAAGGGTAGTGAATTTTGATATGAATGAAAAGAAAATTATATTTCTGTTAATATTCAAGATTACCTTTTTGAGACAGAATTATAAAATGGTACTGCTTATTATGTTATGGAAAATGTGGAGCCCATGCTAAGAAATCTTATGTATTCTTATGAGAATAAATATTTACTTCAGGAGTAGCAGGTCTACATTTATAGGTCTACATAAGTTTCAAAGAGCAGCCTAAGCTTTCATAAAACTTGGACAGAGAAGCTTAAAATCCTTCTACTACCCTCCACTTGCCCACCCCCTTCCATCAGAAAAAGTGGTCAGTGGTCAAATTCAATCACCATCCTTGGATCACTGGGAGTGGAGCTGTGGGGACATGTGAGGAAAAGATACAGATCCTTTGAGGTTTCAGCTCCTTGTGTTTGCTTATTCCCCAGTCACGGGGCAGGGTAACCCCCCAGGGCTGCCTCTGTACTGAGGGGCCTCTGCATTGGGAAGATGCAGGGGCTGGTAGGTGAGCTGAGCTCTGCTTTCTGCCTCTTTCACTTCTTTGGTGCACTTTTCTCCAGACACATCTTTCCTTGCTCCCAGGGTAGTCATACCATCTTTGAGGGAAGTAAGATGGGATGTGAGCACAGGAGAGAGAATCAAAGGCTGTAAACATGCATTTTGCTCTTACAGCCCCATGTGGTCCAATTTAGTTCATCAGAACTCTGGAATTTTTCCGCTGAAGCTCCAGCAAATAATAAAGACTGTGTTTTCCCCGGCCTTTTCCTCTTTCCACTTCTCTTCTGTGGACTTAGTAGGGGTAAAGGTAGACATGGTAGGTGATGGGTTAAGATCTCTTTGTTTTAAGTGACTTTTTGGCCAAAGGTCAGGGAAGACTTCCTTTTGTCAGAAAAAAGAATAGGTACTTTAAAAAAGGTTTTTATTGATTTTTTTTTCTTTAGAGAAAGTGAAACATCAATCAGCTGTCTCCTGGGGATTGAGCCTGCAACCTGGGCATGTGCCCTGATATGGAATTGAACTGGCAACTTTTCAACCACACTAACTGAGCCACACCGGCCAGGGCAACAATAGGTAATTTTAAAATGACAGTAAGCGTTCAGGATTCCAAGTGTCAAAAGTCAGTTAGAAAGCATCCAAGAAGTTTCTTGATTTTCTCAAGAGAATAGTAATAGTAATAGTAATAGTAATAGTAATAGTAATAGTAATAGTAATAGTAATAGTGCCAGAGGGAAAGGTGAGTGGAGGTGGGTAGAATAGGGTAAAGTACAATAAATGGTGATGAAAGGAGACTTGACTTTGGGTGATGAAGACACAATATGATATACAGATGATTTATCATAGAACTGTACACCTGAAACTGATATAATTGTGTTAACCAATGTCACCCCAATAAATTAAATAAAAAAGAAAAAATGCATAGAGAAGATCTAGTAAAAATATGACAAAACTGGGCCCACGTTATCCTAGTCTTGATACATTTCCTACTTCCTTTTATTTTTTAAAGAAAAGCCAGAAATCTCTAGTTTTTACTATCTCCCACATTTTAAATATTGGCTCTTCATTCAAATTAAAAAAAAAACAAAAAAAACCTTATGTAGGCCAAACAAAAAGAGTAATAATCAGCTATTAATTACTTTGTTGCCTTCGCTCTGTGGCTGGTGGGGTCTTTTTCCTTGGACTGTTCTAAACAACTGAGGAGATTTTGAAGACCTTTGGCCCTTTGGCCCACTACCTTATGAGAGGTGGGCAAAAAGGTGTTCGTGCCTGTTCAAACCACAGGAAAATCATCCATGAAGCCTACAAAACAGGCTCGTGATTGCAGTGACTTTTAAACTGTTATAAGGAGGAACAAAAGGAAAACTTACACAGTGAAGAATCACTTAAGTGTCATGAACCAAGGATTATGATGAACGACTTCTGTATAGCTAATATGTAATTTTTAAAACTACTCTGTGACTTTAAGGAAAAGCCTGGCCTTCAGACATGTGTGGTAATTTAGTGTACACCATTAGCAAACCCATGAAAGGAAAACATGATGACAGTCAGTGCTTTTGTTTTGTGTCATATAATGTGGTAAAGACAGTGGTCATTCTCTTCATTCTCCCCAACAGAGGAGTATAGAGTGCCAGCTAATGTAGAGAAGACAAGAAAGAATGGATGGGTAGCTAGCATTCTTATTTTTTATTTTTTTTATATATTTTATTGATTTTTTACAGAGAGGAAGGTAGAGGGATAGAGGGTTAGAAACATTGATGAGAGAGAGACATTGATCAGCCGCCTCCTGCACATCCCTTACCAGGGATGTGCCCGCAATCAAGGTACATGCCCCTGACCAGAATCGAACCCAGGACCTTTCACTTTGCAGGCCTATGCTCTCTCCACTGAGCCAAACCGGTTTCGGCAATAGCTAGCATTCTTTCTTCTTCTTCTTCTTCTCCTTCTCCTTCTTCTTCTTCTTCTTCTTCTTCTTCTTCTTCTTCTTCTTCTTCTTCTTCTTCTTCTTCTTCTTCTTTTTTTAAAAAGAAATATATTTTATTGATTTTTTTTACAGAGAGAAAGAGAGAGGGATAGAGAGTTAGAAACATTAATGAGAGAGAATCATAGATCAGCTGCCTCTTGCACACCCCCTACTGGGGATGTGCCCGCAACCAAGGTACATGCCCTTGACGGGAATTGAACCTGGGACCTTTTAGTCCGCAGGCTGACGCTCTATCCACTGAGCCAAACCGGTTTCGGCAGTAGCTAGCATTCTTGAACTTCAAACCTTGTACTTCCTTGATGCTGACAAGGAGAAAGCAGAGAACACAGCCCATAGCTAACTGCAATAGTTTTTCTAAATGTGACCAGCACTAAGATTGATGTTTTCTAGGATGAAACTGAAGAAGTCTCAGGACTGCGGGATGCCACCTAATTACTGAATTCAAATTACTTTAGCATCTTTAAAGCACACAGACAAGGATGCATAACATATTCACAACATGCCCCTTTATAAGCCATGTACTTTCATAATGAACCTAAGCCTTCAGAATAAGAATGAACATGACTACATGTAGTTCTTATACAAATAAATAATAATCACAAACAGGGCTGCTCTGAATGAAACTCATCTTTCTCTTTATTTGAATGAAAGATTCCCCCTTTCACTGATAGGCCAACCCATTCAATTTACTGTTGAGAACACTGCATTGCTTCTCCTGAATTGCTAAATCTAATATACTCTAAAATCCTGTAGCTAAGGTTTAGGTGTACTCAATTTACTTGTATTAAATATACAAAGACATTATTTTTCATAAATGTCTAATGCATTAGTGCTTTTAACCCTTCCCTTAAGTACGGTTGCCTCCATAGTGGTTTTCCATAAATTACCTAGTTCAGATGAAGTTTAAATAATATTTTGAATATCCTTCCGCCTTTAACTTTAGAAGGTATGTTATCGTCAAAGTCAAAGCTTTAAAATATTGAAGTTCAGGGGTAAAGACATTTGAAGATAGCTCTCAAAATGTTTTTGTTGACAGGTGTCACTTAAATATTGCAAGAATCCTCATCACAGCTTCCTAAGGAAATGAAATTCCAGAATTTCCCAAGAGTTGTCCCATGGAAGTAAGTCCAGGTTCAAAGAGCAAAGAAGAAAGGAATGATTTTTATTCAGCACATACACAATCTGCTACTGCAATTTTGAGCCTCTTTGTTCTGCTGGTTATATCTCAGTAAAGAAATAGATGCTTCTGAGAAAGTTATCCCCTGAAAACAGAGGTGAGAGCAGGAAAATGAGTGAGAGCCGACACAAATTCAGGCCATTTCACAAAGAATTTGCACACAAAGTGAATTCTTACAAGTTTGCAAGCTTTCCCAGTCTAGCTTTCACAAACATTGTGTGAACAAGTTGTACAGAATGCAGTCTATACCCTATGGAACAGCATCATGTTTATTACCACGGTGGGATTATTTGGGATCACCAAATAACAGGGTTCAAACTTCAAATAGCTGAAAAATCCAACAATCTGGTCTAACCTGGGATGCTCTGTCTCCTCACAGCCAATGCTCCATCAGGCGGCTTTGTCTGGCTGGCGGACTTAGTGTAGGGACTCTCATCTGCAAAGGTACAATGAAGGGTTTGGTTAATTTCCATCCAGTTTCGAACGCAGTGAAGATTTTCAGTGGATTGCAGTCCTTCTGCCAGAGAGAGGTGATATGGCAATGGTGATATAGCAGAAAGAGTCGGTAGACCTTCGTCCTAACCTGGGTTTAGCTGTGGGGCAAGTTATTTAAAATGCCCTGGACATGGGTTTCCTCTCCTCTAAAAGAGGGATATACTTTCTCACCCACATTTTAGGATTGACAGGATTGAACTAGAGTGCACATGAAGGCATCAACTAGTAAGAAATATGCAAATAGAGTATGCAAATTATTTGCCTGTCAGCTTCATTCATTGACAAATAAGTATCAGTGAATATCAGTAACAGGAAGACAAAGAGGGAATAAAACGGCTCTTTGGGCACTAAGAATAATCAGGTAGAAAAAAGGAAATGAGAGAAATGTTATATTTCAGATAAGCAGATGACAGAGCATTAGTACTGCGGGAAAATGAAGACACACAGAATTAGGGGGTTCCTGAGCATTTGAAGTGGCAACTAGCGCCAAAAGGAGGGAACAGGGTCATTCAGAGGAGGGGAGGGAAGGGAGGTTGAGAACAAGAAAAGAATGATGGTTTGGCAAAAGAAGAGATATACAGCAATGAGCTGATCGGCCTTCTTTTAGAAAGAGATGAAAATAATCTGAAGAACCATAAAAAAGCAACTGAATGCACAGAAGCTCAGTATATTTGTGAGAGTTAGGCAAGAAGCTGAAGAGATGACAAGATCTTAAGAGGTGACGAATGTGAGGGATTCTGAGTAAAATTATTTTGTTAAATCTAGAACAGAAGTTAATCTGGCTTGGAACATAGGAGTAATGATCTACGATGGCAGATATTAGGGTTAAAACAGAAAAGGAGATTTCTTGTTAGTTTGCATGCAGACATTTGTGTAAAGTAGAAGAGATGTCTGAGTAAAGATCAGCATGTACACGGCCTGAGTAAACATAATGTAAGATAATTAACCAGTAAAGCTAGGCAAGCTAGATGACCCAAATGTTACTTCTGGACACACCATATAGTTGTTTTTTTGTAGTTATAATAGGAAATTGTTAATGGATTAAAAAGAACGATATTGTGCTTGCCAAACCACTAAGTGTAACAAGGATTTAATTAAACAACAAGGCTTTGTCATCTGAAAATGTTAATTCTCCCAACTAAGTGGTTTGTGTTTTAAAATCGAGGATCTTGATTTCTCTCCAGAACGTACTTCTGGTTGATATGAGTCACGATTTCTTCATAAAACTAACAAGGTCTTTATAAGGAATGACAAAAAGGAACGATGAACACTGCTGTAAGCTGCAATTAACTTAAAAAATGAAGTCACATGCTTCATGTTTATATTCCATTTGTCACACAATTCTTTATAGTCTCCCAACCATAAACTACCAACTTTCAGACACCAATACAATCAACAGCATCCCTTTTGCTTCTGAAGCAGTATCCCAGGTTTGTGTCTGTTCACTTTGCAAATGCAATGTTTAAAAAAAAAATTTTTTTTATTGTTGATAGTATTACAGAGGACCTCAAGGCATATTCACACCCCTCATCCTGGCTCCGGGCCAGGGGACCTGAGGCTACGCCCCCTGCCCAGCAGGGCTTGACCAGGGTGGGACAGGCTGGGTCTGGATCTAGCCTAATTGGGGGTGGGGGTGGGGTGGGGGAGGTGGAGGCCGGCAGGGTCTGGTTCTCACGTGATTTTTAAGGTGCATGTGGGTGGGTGGAGACTTAACTCTGGATCCCATGGTGAGCCCCAGACTCTGATAGAAGGAAGATTTTCATATACATTTTACTAATTTTCTTTCATCTTTGACACTTCTATTATAGAGTTAGGGCAAATAGCAATATTAAATTATTTACTCTAATTAATCCCCTTTTAATGTGCACGAATTTCATGCACTGGGTCACTAGTAAGTATATAAGTTCGTTGGTTTATCTCTTCCAGCCCTCCTAACCCTACATCAAGGTATGTCAGTCTGTTCCATGCCTCCTTGCTTCAAATCTTATTTTGTTGGTCAATTAATTTTTGTCATTAGATCCCACAAATAAATGAGATTATGTGATATTTGTCTTTCTCAGATTGACTTATTTCACTTAGCATAATATGTTTGAGTATAATCCCAAACCACAAAAGGTAAGCATCACAGCACAAAAGTCTCCATTTCCCCCACCATTCCCACCTGAATGTTTGAGTGCTTTTCTCACAGTGTTGATTTAATTACCAGGCAATGTGCTTTACATATATATAGCATCCACTAAAACAAATTTACTACAATATATGTTAAAATCTGAATTCTTAATAAAGCCAATTAAAAATACATTTTCTTTTAATATAAAAAAAAGCCTTTGAAACAGTATTTATGAGAACAATGAACCAGGGGATAGTGATCATAACAACCAGTTTTATACCATAGACGCAGCATCTCAGAAGCCTAAAGGTTTTCTTCAGTTTTCACCTTGTCAAAAGTCCAGCTAATGAAAATCGTGGTTGAACCCAGTGTTGGATATCTTTAAAGGAAGAATGAGATTTGCACAGAAGACACTAGATTTTTTTTGCACTCGATACTCTATATTTTAAGGAGCCATTTCTTTAGACGTTTACCCAGTTTGCATTCCAGAAGTAGTCAACCCTGTTAAAATTGTTTTCTTATTTATAGTGAATTTGAAAGTAGAGCTGAGATAGTTTAGTTATGCATATCCTTAAAAGGTTGAAACTGAATTATAGATGGCTACCTGGCCAGACTCTGCATTCCCCCGTTCCCACCCTCATTCTCCGTCTTCAGTGTCCTTCTGAGAAAGGTGGAAGTAGACAATTATCTAGAAGCCAAAAGTTGTATTGGTCAAAGGATCTGACTGAAATAAGTTCCATATTGTCTAAACATAACTTGCCAAAGTCAATCCGGTGAAAGCAATAATTATTCCTAATGGAAGCGAGGAGAATCTTGGCAATATTTATCATGAGAGTAAAAGGAGAGCATAGCAACAGAGCACCATTTAGCATTTATTTTTAAAGAAAGTTTTCTAAGAATATAGCTTTATTTTAAATCACCAAGAGGCACTATGGACCTTTCATAAAAAAAAACAATCTATCACAGAATAAACACATTAACTCCATGATGTAATTTATTCAACGTTCATTCTTGATTCAAACTTTGAAAACAGTAATGGATGGAAGACACTGAATGTTTCAGTGGCAGATGGCACCATAAGTTAATCCTATGGAGAAGCCTATGTGTGAATATATATACATGTGTGTATATAAACTTCACTTCCCTCTCCTCCAAATATTTGTTTGTCTAAAGTGAAGTACATATAAATTGTTCTACAAAACCAATTTATACTTTCTATTCAATTTTTTTGCAGGCAAAATTTTTAAATAAATGCTAATACAATTCATTGTTTCTTTGTAAAGGCCTCAAAGGTTCACTGAATTATAAAATCTGAGTTAATATTCCTCCTTTATCAGGGAGACACTAACTATACTTTCAGGTTCCATCCAAATTACATAAGTGAGTTAAAAGATTAGCCAAATAACAAAGAAAGGAATCAATTAGTAGATAAGATCTCTAAAATGGTACCCAACCCATAGTATGCATCCATCAAATGTGTGCTTATAGATGAATGAATTATATTCAACTTTTCAAACTAAAGCATTTATTATAAACTAGAGTCCCAGTGCACAAATAGGGTCCCTACGCCAGGCTGGCAATCAGGGCAGATCAGTGGGGCAATCAGGGGCCCCTACCACCACTGATCACCTCCCTCTCTGCAGGGCAACCAGTGGTCTGATCTAGGGGTCCCCACTGGCACCCACCTTGGCTGGATTGGGGCCTGCAGGTTGGGGGTAGCTCCTGCATTGAGTGTCTGCCCTCTGGTGGTCAGTGCATGTCATAGTGACCGGTCATTCCACGGTTGTTCTGCCATTTGGTCAATTTGCATATTAGGCTTTTATTATATAGGATAAGCAACCTGGAGGAAGTCAAATGTTTGCTATGAGCTTTCCTCTCTCTTCCTTCCTCCCTCTGATTTCCCCCCTAGTTTTATAGCCTATACCATTTATAGTCACACCATCACCCAAAGCTATTGAATACTGACCTATGGCATGTTAAAAATCTGTGACTCTTTATAAAATGGATATTAAAGTATTTCCTTTAATTTTCATTTAGACTACAGAAGGATTTATTGAACAATCTTTAAAATAATACCTTTAAGCAAAATAATTCTGATTTCATACTAGCTCCCAGCCTTGACTTTGATGGTGGATCATATTATTGACATTCACTATAAGAGCAAAGCAGACATGCAGCTGGCATGCGAGTGCTCAATGAAGTGAATGTTGCGAGTAATCACTGAGTGCATCTCAGGGACTCAGAACTGTCAGCCTTTTCTAATGACATCTTAGTAGGTAGATAATCACTGTCACACATGATGGCCACCCGCTGTCCAAAGGGCTGCATGTTGGTCATAACAAAGAAGAGCATAGGGTCCCCTTTACAATCTCATCCCATGCGGTCACAGAAAATACCTTCCATTAAGTGAAATGTCAACACCATGACAGAGGCACAGAGAGGGCTTAGCTAAGCTTATACTTAAAACAGTGAAACAATGGGGGCGGGGAGGCATCTGTCCCTGCCATTCCATCCATTTCGGCCAATCTCCTCAAGTGCCAAACACAGGAGGGGCAAACACAGATCATTTGTTTTGATTCCATTTTCCAAGTGAGGCTGGTGTTGTTATAAACTTGGAAGCAAACAGCAGGCACCTAGGGAGCAATGCTTCATTCTGCATCACAACGAAGCCCCTGTCGGAGCTGAACCACATCCTGTGGAAGGGACTCAGGTCCGCTCATGTCATAACCTTGAACGCTGCCTGGCATCAAACTGCTCCCACGCGTAGTGAGGCTGTTCTTATCTCCCACCTCTTGCCTCTTCTATCCCCAGGGTCTGGGCTTTGCAGATGAACAGGATATGACTGTGATTTCAAGAACCTCTGGCTGTGTTCAGGGCTTTGTTGAAGAAAAAAAATTTAATTTCCTTTGGCTGAGACTAATCAGCTAGGCTCAACAATTCCTAGCAACTAATTATGCAGAATTGAGTCACCTGCTAAGCCAGCAGATCCCGTAACTTCTTGATTAAGAAAAAAAATAAAAGGCACTTGGTGCAATTAAACATTATGGCCATTTCCTAGCATCAGGGAGACAGGCAGCTGAAGCCACAACGTTCATGCGCATCATTACAAACTCAGGAGAAGACTGTTTTTCATGAATGAACCAAATGGAATCCATTGTGAAGGGAATAATTTGTCCCTTGAAGTTAATTACATTCCACAAATGTTAGTGCCTACTATGTGCAAATGAAAAACCGGTTGGATAAAAGGTAATAACACTCCAAGTAGAATGGTGATGGAGGAGTCCTTATGCCATAGGTTTGAGGCAAGAACAAGTGTTCCATTAGCTAAGGGGGAACAGAGCAGGGGCTTGGGATGCTGATGCAGGGTGTGTGTGTGTGTGTGTGTGTGTGTGTGTGTGTGTGTGTCTGGGGGGGCGGGGGAGTATTAGGCAAAAGGATGCTTCAGGGCAATGAATCGATCCAGAACTTCACTATCAGAAAAAACAAAACAAAACAAAACAAACAAACAAACAAACAAAAAAAACAATGAAGAAACAGGACATCTCAATTTTCAGCCAACATGGAAGTTTTGTGTGGTGTGGGACCATGACTTTTCTAGTCCTCGGAAGCCCGGGAACATTTCATCTGGGCCCAGCAGGAAATTCTTGCACGCTGGCTGTTTCTTACAAACACGAGCTCTCAGTTTAGTGTGCTGCCTTGGGGGTTTGATGGCATACTACCATTTAAGCAAGGCCTCCTGAAGGGGGACTGTCAAAGGGAGTTGATAATAGGATTTATGCAAGTATATCTTTCTCTTCTTGTTAAAATAATGCACAACTACAAGCTCAGTGCGCTGCAGAATTTTTATTGATTTCTGAGAGGGAGAGATAGAAACATCAATGATGAAAGGGAATCATTGATTGGCTGCCTCTTGCACACCCCACACTGGGGATCCAGCCCACAGCCCAAGGATATGCCCTGACTGGGAATTGGACCGTGACCTCCTGGTTCATATATAGGTCTACTCTCAACCACTGGGCCCCTCGCATAATTTAAAGAAATGCAGACTCAAAGATTTGGCCAAAGAGTCCTCTTCCATCATAAGTAGTTCTTGATCCCAGGTTAAAACAATGTCGTTTCTCTAGTGTCATACAAACAGTGCACCCTCAGTCCTTCCTCGAGTCAGAGGGTTCTGGATCCTACATAGTCTCAGCTCTATGACACTGGCATATTGAAGCTCTGACAGATAGCTGCTTACAACTGATCTCACTGGAATTAATTTCATATTCTTCCCCAAGGGGATAAAGCAGTCACACAACTTGGTTTAAACCAGAGGGACTGAGAATGATCTGAGTTTGGTGGCAGCAGGCAGAGGCAACTCCACTATAGTCTCTTTCCTCCAAGGTCTACTTTCCTTCCTCTCTTTTGTTACTGTTTTGCATTTGCATGGCATTAATGTTTATCCTTGACTTTTCAGGATTTCTTTCAGTTTTATGATCTAGACACAGATGTGCTTTATATTCTTAAAGGGGTCCAGGTCTTTTGTTTTTGAACGTGAAAAAAACATATCCAAAGAGTTCGAATTCATTGTTAAGATAAATGTACAGTGGTTTCTTCACAATGATAGAATGTCCTAAAAATTATATAAATCAAAACCACACAACCATTCTAGGGATTAAGTATTACAGCTAAAAAATGCCAACTACACAGCTCAGATTGCTGAAGGCCTGTCTTACAACCCATGTTCTCCATCACTGGCCCATTGTCTAGGTTATTGCAACTCAAAATGTGGCTCACGGGCATCACCTTGGAGCTCATCAGAAATACAGACACTCAGGCCCACCCAGACCCCTGGAAACAGAGCCTACACTTAACTAAACCTCCAGACCAGCCGGTGTTGCTCAGTGGCTGAGCGTCCACTTATGAACCAGGAGGTCACAGTTTGATTCCCGGTCAGGGCACAGGCTGGGTTGCAGACTTGATCTGTGTGGGGCATGCAGGAGGCAGCTGATCAATGATTCTCTCTCACCATTGATGTTTCCATCTGTTTCTCCCTTTCCCTTCCACTCTGAAATCAATAATGCTGACGACGCCTTGCCATGCTAACTGTCAGCAGCTGTGCGTCCCTAAAGGTTGCCCGGGACCAAACCAGAGAGGGTCGGACCTGCGTTGCCACCATGTGCCCACCACCCAGATATCATTGCTGACATGTACACATAAGGAACTGTTTGACATTGAAACGGGGACTCGGAACTGTTGGACATTGAAATTAGGACTCAAACATTTTTTTGTTATTATCTGTTTATTTCTAGTTGGCAGAGGCGAGACTTTTTAAAGGAAAGAAATGGGGGACAAATAGATACAGAGGCAAAGAAGCATTGAACAGACTGCCAAACTACAGCGGGAAGGCAGAGGAAGTTGGGGGGGTGGGCTGTAAGAGTTCAACCAAAGGACTTGTACGCATGCATATAAACATAACCAATTGATACAAGACACTGGCGGGGGGGAGAGGGAGGTGGGGGGGCGGGGGAGGTGCAGGTGAGGGCATGTACTAGGGGTAGGAGAAGCTGGGGGAAGATCAAGGGGGGGGGGGAAAGGAGACATATGTACCACTATTTGTAATACTTCAAACAATAAAAAAATAAATTATTAAAGAATAATATATATTAACAAAAGAAATGCAAACTCAAAGATTTGGTAAAAAATCTCTGCACAGGGAGAAAGAAAGGTGTTGTGGTGGAGCCTCTGGCCAGCCTTGTGGCGGTGGTGGGCACGGTGATCGGTGACGCCTGCAGGCCTACGGAGGAGTGGCTCCTGGAGCCAGGTCAATCCGTAAATCCTCTGTGAAATGAATGAGCATGAAATTGCACATTTTCTGCCTCCGGTATTCCTATTGCTCATGGGCCTGAATCGTGATGATAACTTCTATGCTTCCTCCTGGAATTGTTTCTAGGAAGGACTGATGAGCAGGAGTCATCCCAGACTGGCTCTCTCACCCAAGAACCAATAACATGAAGCTTGTTTTCATTACCATATCAAATCCCAATTTAAAGCTTTACAATATTAAATTCAGTACAGCTTTTACATTTTTAATGTCAGAGGGCATCATCTGAGTTGTTCTCAGTATCTCAAGGCTGTGAAATACGCATAGGTTCAACAAGGTCTTGGCATTAGAATAATACTCTGGTGAAAAAATGAATAACTTCAGGGTAGTGAGTATTGACTATTAAAAACCACATTTGATAATCCTTATTTAAAAAGTGCACAATTCTTCAGGAAGAAGTATGCATTTATGTGGGCATTAACAGGCTACACCAGCAATTTTCAACCTTTGTATCTCATGGCACACATAAATTAATTACTAAATTTCTCCAGCACACCAATATATATATATATATGTTGCTCTGACAAAAATAGCTATAATTTTGACTCATTCACACTGGACAGCTATTGTTGTGTTGGCTGTTGTCAATTTATATTTGACAATGTAAAGGAAAAGAGGTCAATGCCCCTGACTAAACAGTCAGGTAATGCATGCTTTAAAAAGTCTTGGGGAACACCTGTTGAAAATTGTTGGGCTAGACCACATTTAAGTATTCTTGGAGGATAAGAATCAATGATTTTATGTAATAGCAACAAGAGCTGCATAGTAGGATTAATAGAAATAAATAAGACATTTGAAGAAATTAAGGCTATGCAGTTTTTTAAACCAATGGATGATGTGTAGTTAAGAAGCTACTGTGATACATATTGATCACAATTGAGACTGGAGTAAATTTGAGGGGGGAACTTTAAAATAGTACACAGATTTTTTTGAGATAACAAATGAAATAAAATGTTGAAAATACCTTCATTGAAAAGACTGAGAGTATTGTTTCTTTAAAAAATTCCAATAACAATAGTCACAGCTTTATAACTGAATGATTTAAATAATAATATCTCTTAAATAATTTCTTTTTTTTTTTTTTTAATCCTTGCTTGGGATATTTATTTATTTATTTATTTAATTTCTAATATAAGTTGGAGAGAAAAGCAAATAACTTTTTGTAAAGTCAGGGCTCTCCTAGAACTTTCCTTTTACATGATATTCCTGCAAAGACTTCTCTAGTTAGAAAATTTCAGCCTAAGTGTTGCTAAAAGGAAGCCAAGATTGATGGGGAAAATAAGAGAAAGCCAAATGCAACCAGGATGACTCTAAGAGGTCTACACTTTATGGTGTGTGAATGACCATGGATGCCATTAGAAAAGTAATGATTCACATATATCTGTGGGGAGGACCATCTGGGTGTAGGTTTAACTACAGAGAAAATAGTCTTTAAAGCCCTCACCCGTTGCTCTGACAGTGCCATCGAGGAGATTTTATAATTTAGGCCACTTTCAGCCATGGTTCCGTGGCTCAGTATTTTCCTTTATTTTCCCTGTCAACCAAGTTTGTGTGAACTGAAACAAATGTCAATTGATAGTAAATTAGTTTATACAAATCAATGATTAGGTACTGCTGATAAATTTATAAAGGAAACTGAAAAGAAAAAAAAGCAGTAGCACTCATTGTTCAGACTCAATTTCCAATATACAGGCTGAAAGTCTCTTTCTAGTCCTAGCATCCCGGAGTAATAGAAGGGGAAATGAATAGTGCGCATGTATATCCTTGAGTAGCATTCTGGAGCTAGGAGAACAGACTGTTTTCCTCAGGGTCACTGGT
Source organism: Pipistrellus hanaki (assembly GCF_964339955.1). Taxonomy (NCBI): domain Eukaryota; kingdom Metazoa; phylum Chordata; class Mammalia; order Chiroptera; family Vespertilionidae; genus Pipistrellus; species Pipistrellus hanaki. Next base: position 132,406,637 of record NC_140505.1, on the reverse strand, counting down.
GGGACTGAGACATGAGGACCATATGTGACGGCCTATACATGCCAAGATCTGCTTGGACTCCCAACACCCTCTTGTTGACCTGTGTGGTGGCCTTAGAAATAATGACCCAAAAGATGTCTGCAATATGCTGAGGAAAACTAAGCTGTTCCTGGGAGCTTATTTTAATTAATAATTAAAACAGTGAAGCTACAGATGAGACTTTGTTGTAACGGAGCAAACGGATTCAGCCAGAAGTTATCAGAGGGCAAGGAGAGAGCTCTCCAGCTTACAAGTCTTTATGTTTATGCTGATATGTTTATCCCGGTTGTGTATGAGAGGTGTAAGTTATGTGAAGAAATAGTAGGGCTTGATTCTAATCTTATAACATTTTTAGATGCTTCTTTCATTATATATCAATGCTGTTGGTTTCCTCTACAAATTATCTGTAAATAATTTCTTACAGACCCTTTCTTTACTTCCGAGTTGCACATGGTTTAATAAGTAGTTCAAGCCTATTTGAGTCAACCAGAGACTGTTAAAAATGTCAACAATACTAATAATGCTATAACAACTAGAGCTAATATTTACTGAGCACTCATTAAATGTCAGCATGAAATCTGATTTCTTCTCACAATAACAACATTTAAAAATAACAGGGAAATAGAAATTCGCTTTACGAAAGGAGTCCTGGTTTTAAAGAACTTGCCATTGTTCATCCTAAATCATAGATCCCAAGTAAATTTTAATGAAACTGCTATTATGCTAGAATGTAGACTCAAGCAGTGTGGGTGTGTGATATGCCCAATGCTGTGCTTAGCATCTCACAGACACACATTGTCAATAAGCACAACAGTGGAATTGCACAGGTACCATTAGACTGCTTGAAATACAATTATTCAGAGGCTTATAGAGATGAAATGATGCTCCTAAATGTTTCCAAGGAGAAAAGTGCAGAGAAGTCTTTATAGAGTCTGCTCTTCACCACCAGGGACATACTATTTATCAAAATTTGATCCACATATTTTTTTGAGTGTGTGTGTGTGTGTGTGTGTGTGTGTGTGTGAGTGAGTGTACAGAGAAGCACTCCTTCACATAGTACTCACTACTGGGTCAACTCTGGGTGACTATGCATCCTTGATATAGGGACCTGAGGCTGCACTTGAAGATTCCCTAGAATTTCAGGTTAGAAGAGAGAGTATCTCTCTCAGTTTTCAGATCTCCCTTCTTTGCCATGGATTCTTGGTTTAATTTATGACACAAGGTTTTCCTGGCATACAAACCAACCACTTGAAAGAATGCCTTTTAGTCAAGAAGCTCTGAGGATTTTAGGGGATAAAATCTGGCTGAATTTATCTCTCTAACGGCTGCACTCCATGCCAACCATTCTCTACTGATAGGGCATTTATGAACTGGCTCCCACAAGTGGTTTATCATCGGAAAATGAATAAGTGGTGGGGCACTCTCTTTTCTTTTTTAGTATTCCAGACCACATACTCATAGCCTGCTGCTTACAATATTTCAAACCTTTCATTAGCGTCATGCAGCTGGAGGGAGAAAATAAATCTTGGGCCAGGCGACATCCAGGAATGCAATGAAGAAAATGGCGGTGTGACTTGTGCAGCTGGCAGAAGAGATCATCCAGTCTGTCTTTCCTCTCCCTCTGGCTCTCTGAGTCCAAGTCTACAAATAGCCAGGCTCCAAAGCAGGGGTGCTGCAACCTCCGTTCTCAACTCAGGAGTACCTTCTGTGCAGCAGGGGTACTGGGCGGACAGGTGGGCAGCAGGGTTACTGGGCGGACAGGTGGGCAGCAGGGTTACTGGGCGGACAGGTTGGGCAGCAGGGTTACTGGGCAGACAGGTGGGCAGCAGGGTTACTGGGTGACAGGTGGGCAGCAGGGTTACTGGGCGGACAGGTGTGCAGCAGGGTGACTGGGCGGGCAGGTGTGCAGAGGGTTACTGGGCGGGCAGGTGTGCAGAGGGTTACTGGGCAGACAGGTGGGCAGCAAGGTTACTGGGAGGGCAGGTGTGCAGAGGGTTACTGGGCAGACTTTGAAATTTCACAGGGAGCTTCTGAAACCCAGGTGATAACATACCCATTAGCCATTCTTTCCAAAACTGTCATTTCTTCTGGCCTTGGCTCATATCAGAACCTGTTTCTGAACTCACTTTTTTTTTTATATATAGTTTTGAAAATTATCAGATTTCTAAGTGTGAGTCAATCTTCTTATATACCGTTTTAAAAACCAAATTTTCCTTCTTTTTTATATTTTTATTTTTTTATTTTATTTTTTACAGAGAGGAAGGGAGAGGGAGAGAGTGTTAGAAACATTGATGAGAGATAAACATCGATCAGCTGCTTCCTGCACACCTCCTACTGGGGATGTGCCTGCAACCAAGGTACATGCCCTTGACTGGAATCGAACCTGGGACCCTTTACTCCACAGGCTGACGCTCTATCCACTGAGCCAAATTGGCTAGGGTGAAACCAAATTTTCTTGTCAGGAGGGCGGGAGCTGAGAATCACATGTGGATCGCTTGGGAATATTTCATACAGATGCCTTGAGCTGTCAGATATTCAGCTTTATTAATTCATTGCCCGGTCAAGCAATAGCAGATGACTGCTTATCAAACAGATGACATATGTTTTTAATGCATGATTAAAGCAGGGTTTATTGTGGCTGTCAGAATCCAAGGACTTTGTGATTATTGTTATTTAAAGCTGTCCTCTGAATACTCTGGGTTTACAGCAAGAGGCATTGATTAGACAAACAAAGCACTACAAGGGTGTGTTAGACCAGAAGTCATTTGTTTTTTTTTTTAATGGAAAACACTAAATCCATTTTTAAAGCACTAAAATTTTACTGTCATGTAACTTTTATAATTCATCCTGCTCTATCAATTACCAGCTGTGTGACCTTGGACAAGTTACACGTTCTACCTGAGCTCTGGTTTCTCCCCTATAAAATGGAATAGTGCCTATCTCATAAGATTGCTGTGAGGATTGAAAATAAATAAACATCCGACTTCAAGAGATGGTTCTTTCCCTTAATCTGGTGGATGAGGAAGCTGGTGGATGAACGGGAGACAAGGGCCAGTAGGGATCCCACAGTGACAACTATACTACCTTGTAATCACCAGCCTGTGTATCTCAATGGTATGTATTCCTTTGAGAGAAGATTTACTCTTACAGGCACAGATATTATTATCCCCATTTTTACAGATGAGAAAACAGAATCTCAGGGAAGTTAAACATCTGTCTAAGGCTAATAAGTAGCTAACGAGTGTCAGACACATGATTCTGATACCAAGAGCCATTCTTTCCCCAGCATGGTCGCACTGCCTGAACAAAGAGTTTGCACAGCAAAACAACTCTCAGTGGAAGGAAAGTCTCTTATCCAACCTTTGAAAGCAACTTGAGTGTTGTCTACACCTGTTTCCCACTTTCTATTGTAATAAAGAGGCAGACACTGGACACTTTTTTTTTTTTTTTTAAGGCTATAAGCTACCATTTGCTGAGCTATTAGTTGGAGAAATTTCATTGATATTAAATGGTCTATTATAACTCAATTTGTCAGTGGCAAAAGAAAAATTAAAGCCCATGTACCTACATTTAATAGTCCAAAGATTATCAAATTATCTTCATTTGCTTCTGAGACAAATTATTCAGACGTATAATTTCCTCCAGAATTACTTGCTTGTCTAACTCTTCTTGGGTTATGTCTACTTCATCAACTTTACTACTTTCCCCCATAAATTTTGCCTGTACAAAGATTCAGCTTTTATAGTTAATTAGGATGAACAAGGAAAATGCAATTCAACTTCACAAAATGTGAATGTTTAATTTTGAACGGTCTTGTAGCATTATACACAATAAGACTTTTCTGATTTTCCAATGAATAAGTTGCTAGCATTGTAAACCTAGCACAAAGGAAACCTTTTCCTTCCATCACTGTTTGTTAGTTTCATTACTAAAATTTGGGTCTGCTTTTGGGACACTTCAATCATGAAAGTAACCATGTAAAACTATTGAATTCTATTAGCACTGACACCTTACAGAGGTTTCAATTGTGATAACTGAAACTTTCTCAGGTCCACTCTCATCTGCCATGTAATTGCCTTAAGGTATTTTAAAATTACATCGTCAAAGCTTTAGAAGAGTATTCCTAAGCATTTAACTCTGAGCTGCAGTATATTTTAAAACAGATTTTTATGAAATTTAATAATGACTGAGTGACAGGCAACAGTATTTTTCAATGTAAACAATATTTAAAATTTCTAGATAAGTGTCTATCAATGCCATATGAGACAATAAAAAAGGTATATAACCACAAATACATACATACATGCATATATACTTATATATTTCATAGTTGTAGTCATCCATAAATATGTATCTATTTATGAGCACTTTTAGAAAAATGTACACATATGAAGAGAGGAATTCCAAGGAACCCTTCACTCTAAGAAATCCCTTCTCTCCTATCCTGCAGGGCAAATACATGGGTGAAAGCTTTATCCTAATGATTTCCTTTTAAAATATATATTTTTAAATTGATTTCAGGGAGGAAGGGAGACCAAGAGAGAGATAGAAACATAAATGATGAGAGAAAATCATTGATCGTCTGTATCCTGCATGCTCCCTACTGGTGATCAAACCCATAACCCTGGCATGTGCCCTGACTAGGAATTGAACTGTGACCTCCTGGTTCATGGATTGATGCTCAACCACTGAGCCACACCAGCCAGGCATATTCCAGTGACTTCTTATTGAGCCTTGCAGTAGAATGACCAAGAGCTTAGGGATACTTGCAAGACCCATGATGGTAAAAAGCTTCTGTAATAATCAAGGAACTTCAACTTTTAGAAAATATAGGCAAATTTGTGCATTCATTTACATAGTTCATAGACTTGGGAATTCGACATTTAGGATTGCCATGTTCTATCAAAAGTTGCTTTAAGATAAATTGTAATTTAGCCTGGAGACAGCCTACTAACTGTAATGCAGGTTCACAGCTGGTAGAAGAACCTCACAGCTATGGGAGAAACGTGTTCACCTCTGTGGCCCAAAGTGAATGATTCAAGCATAGCACAGCAGACATTGTCGAGGTGGGCATGATTACCATTTGACAAGTGCTGTCTACATATGCCATACATAAAGTAGAAGCTTGGACATGTGATGTGTGTGTGTCGTAGATCTACTGAACAATTCGGGTGCAGATTGTGAGTGTAGCCTGCCTTCACATTTCTCCACTGCAGTTCAACTGCAGCCTTTATTGACTTCTATTTTGTTTAAGACAGGCTTAACAAAACACTCAATATTTATTGTGTTAGAAAGAGTAAACAACACATGATGGTTATTCTGGGTACAATAAAGCTGAGATATTTGCTTCTTTGACAATTAGGGATGCATTGCTTGAAATAAGTAAAAGCATTCGTGCTTATCTGAAAAATGTCACATTTATGTAAACAGAGACCATGAAACTGAAATATGTCAGCATCACTGGTACAACTCCTGTCAGCATCTTCCCTCTAGGAAACGATTTCAAGGGATATTGTCTTTATTCCAATTATGAGACATTTTAGCTAAAATCTATTAGGTCAAAAAATTCTGTGCTAAACCAAATAGCATTGCCACCTTTGTTAAATATCTACAAAGTTAATTGGAAAAAAAAATGTTACATTTGGTAGAGAAGTATCAGAAAGCCTCAAGCAGATTACATAATTAGACCAACTTTTTAAATTTCCTTTGATCATTTTTTTCCTTTAGACTCCAGAACTACTTCTTGTATTGCATGTTTGTGTGTAACTATGATGCAGTATAATGGAAAAGCTGAACTCTCATCCTATGAACACTTGGAATCACTGGTGGGTGAGCTTCTCAGTGAGTAATGTCTATCAAATTTAAGGATTAAATGTACATCCACCAAATTGTCTTGTCTCATTTGGACGGTGAATCTTGTGGGCCTATTACAAATTTTAAAAATATAAAGGAGGCAGTCTGGCCAGTGTTGCTCAATGGTTCAGCACTGACCTATGAACCAATGGTTTCATTCCCAGTCAGGGCACATGCTTGGATTGTGGGCTTGAGCTCTGATTTCCTCCCCTTTAAGGGGGTGTGCAGGAGATGGCCAATCAATGATTCTCTCTCATCATTGATGTTTCTATCTCCCCCTCTCCCTTTCTCTCTGAAATATTAAAAAGAAATATACAGTACACACACACACACACACACACACACACACACACACATATATATATATATATATATATATATATATATATATATATATATATATATAAAGAAAGAAAGGAAAGAAAGAGACATTTGTTTTTTTTTTTTCTGTCATCAACAAAGATAAGCGTATTGGAAATAAGTGATAAAGAATTTTTTATTTTTCTTCTAGAACTTTTCTTCTTAAGGTTTATAGCAACAGAGTGCATGTGTATGCTATCCTTATATTACATTCATGCGATGCCTACTCAGCTGATATGATTGCAAATGGTGAGAACACAGGGATGTGGGCTCTTGTGGAGAGTTGGCATGGCAATGTGGAAAGCACACAGGCTTTATATTCATAAAATGTTTGATCCCTGGTTTCTCTGTGTACTTCAGGAAAGTTACAGAAATCCTCTGAGCCTTGATTTTCTCATCTCACGAAAGGGGGGTAATAATATCTATTTTTCAACTTGTGAGAATTGGGAAAATGCATGGAAAGACCCTGGTTAGCTATTAGCATAAGCTCAACAGCATTCACTTCCTCATGCCACTCTGGCCAGGTATGATTTCCTGCAACGCTTGGGCCTTTGAAACATGTTAACTGATCATACTTAGTAAAAATAAAAATAATGCAAATGGAGATTTTTTAAAGGATATGTCTTTTCTTAATTTTAAAAATTTATTTATTATGAGAGGCCCAGTGCACAAAATTCGTGCATGGGGGGTGGGGGTGGGGGTTGTCCCTTAGCCCAGCCTGCACCCTCTCCAATCTGGGACCCCGATCTCATTGGCAGTTAGACATCCCTCTCACAATCCAGGACTGCTGGCTCCAAACCACTCACCTGCCTCTGCCTAATTGCCCCAACTGTTTCTGAATGCCAGCCTGATCACCCCCTAACCATTCCCCTGCCAGCCGAATCAACACCTAACTGCTCCCCAGCTGGTTTGATTGCCCTTAACTGCCCTCCCCTGCTGGCCTGGTCACTCCTAACTGCCCTCCCCTGCCAATATGGTTGCCCTAACTATCCTCCTCTGCAGGTCTGGTCGCCCCCAACTGCCCTCCCCTGCAAGCCTCCCCCCCCCACTCCACAACTGTCCTCCCCTGGAGGCCTGGTCCCCCGCAACTGCCCTCCTCTGCTGGCCCAGTCACCCCTAACTGCCCTCCCTGCTGGCCTGATTGTCCATAACTGCCCTCCCCTGCAGGCCTGAACACCCCTAACTGCCCACAACTGCCCTCCCCTGCAGGCCATCTTGTGGTGGCCACCTTGCATCCACAGGGGGGCAGCCATCTTGTGTATTGGAGTGATGGTCAATTTGCATATTATTCTTTTATTAGATAGGATAAAGGAAAGATAGGATCCAAACAACAGAGAACAAAAACTGCTGTTTCCACATAATTGAAATTAGAGGTGAGTTCTGATAGGGCTAAATATGACTCCTTAAAAGAGCAGTTAATCCCCAAAATACACATGAAACCTATTAAGTATAAAACATATCTTTAAACTAAATCCTCCCAAAGGCAAAACTTAGTCCCCTAAACTAGACACATGAGGTGGGCAAATGCTTGCTCTTTTATGGCACTAGGATCTCATTTATGAAATTACCACATTTACAGTGCCCTGGTGGCCCTGGAACTAACTCTCCTCGTAAAGGTTTAAGTTAGAATGCGGGAGATGATCCGCTCCTCTGCTGTCTTCTGCAAAAGTATCACTAATTGCACAAATCTGGCTTGTATTTGTTCCATTGAGTATCTCAAGGGACATCGTTGTCTACACAGCCCAACTCTGAGACGCACACTGTCTGCACACACAACATTCCCTACACGTTCCAGCTAGGTTCAGGATTTTAATTAAACAAATTGAGAATCAAATGAATAACAAGGCAGCCAGCTCTTTTAAATAATGAGTATGCACGATTCTCCTTGCTTTACAATGCTAAGTGATGACAAAGGACAGGGTAGCAGCATTACCCGATTTGGCAACAACTATCAAAAAGAAGTTTTAAATTTCTTTCTATAAACTTTTATTTTAAAAAGAGAAATGCGGCAAAAGGTGAGTACTCTTGTGTATTATAACCCATCCCCAAGCTAAGAAGAGAGGTCTGTTGGAAGATCTGTGCGGGCCATGCTGATTTGTTGTCCTTTCCTAAATCACTATTAGGATGCACTTACTTTTCCTCGGAGTTAGGTTTCTTCTGTGCCAGCATTGAAAATACACTTCCACATCCTGGAGTTTAAAACTCTAGAAACAGCGCACACTTACAATGCAGTGTAGGCAGCCCCCACTTCTGATCAGAAGGTTTTCTAGACTCATGTCTTCAGACATATCACCTTAAATGTAATTTTTTAAATGCGCCTTATTTTTTTATTTTAGACATTTTTGGTGGCATTACAGGAGTTGACCTCTCAGTCCCCTTGGCTCTGGATCTATCAGATGGTACTGCTTCCCACCCACCTCACCAACCACACCTTTGCAGCCTCTGTTGTTGCCATCCTTCCATTTTCCCTCCTTCTTTCAGACCTGTGAATATGTCCCCCCTCTTATCTGTATTCCCCCCTTAACTCATTCATTTCCATGCCTTTCAGTGCAGATGATTCCCCATATTTATATCTGCACATGATCTCTCCCACAGCTCTAGACTAAAGGATATGCTAGTAAGCTGTATATTGGGCATCTCCACTGGAATGTCAAAAAGGCATTTCAATCTCAACATGCCCAAAATAGAATGATTGATTCCTCCATTACCTTCACCCATGGTATCCCCATTCAACAAGTTATTCAGGCCAAACACCTCAGAGTTATCTTGGACCCTCTCTTGCCCTTACATTCTATCTTGAATCAGTAAGCAAGTTCTGCTGGCTCGCTCTTAGACTATAACCCCAATCCATCCACTTCTTACCACCTACAGAACCGCTATCCTGATCTAAGCCACTATCACCTTCCTGCACTACTGAAATAGATTCCAGAACTTGCCAACCTACTGAAGTTAACTACCAGAGTTAAAATTTAAAACAAAACAAAACAAAAATCACATTATTCTTTGGCTTAAAGTTTTTCAGAGGTTTAGGATTATCCATTCAGCTGACCATGGTGTCAGATATAATTTGGCCCCGACCTGCCTTTCTCCCCTTGTCTTGTGTCTTTCTCCTCTCCATTCACTCCACTGCAGCGACGCTGTCTTCCTTCTGCTCCTTCATCATGCTACAGTCATGCCCACCTTAGAGGTTTTACCCTTGCTCTTCCTTCTACATGAAACATTATTCTGCAGGTCTTTGCATAACCAACCTCTTATTATTCTGATCTTACTGAAATGTCATCTTTTCATCTTGAGCATCCTTTCCAATTTGGCCCACTCTTCCCAAGTCACTTTCTCTATCCATTAATTTACTTTATTTCCTTTCCAATGCCTAAAACAATCTGAAATGTCTATACATGTACTTGCCTGGTGTCTGTCTCTCCCACTAGAGCTCCATTGAATCAGGAGCCTGGCATGCATTGTCCATGTGTCTTAGCCCACAGTAGGTACTCAATAAATGTGTTGAGTGAATATTTTGAATGCATTCCTGATCAACATATCTATGTTAAGATGTATAGACACATCATATAACAAAGTCAAACATAACAACTTAATTCCTTTATAATAATTTAAAATAATAAAATCATGCTCCTGGCGATATAGTTCAGGGACTGGGAAGGCCTTAGAAAGTATAGTGAGTTCTCTCAGAGAGGGGAAGAGAGCACTAAAAGTTCACAACACGAGAGAGGCAGACTCAGGCCTGGTCAGGTCCCCATCATGGCATCAACCTCAGCTGCTACTCCTTATACATTACACACGGGTGACTGTGTGCATCACTGACTACCCAAAGAAATGCAAATTCAGCACCAAAGTGCACACCTACTACGTATAGCAAGCAAAAATATGATCTTACTTCATAAATTTGATTTATCTTCAGTGCATATGCTAGTGCTCATACTACATTGTAGCTTCTAATGAGCAGTGTGCTTGCATTGGAATTTATTATTATTATTCTTTTTTAATTTAATTTTTTGTTAATCTCACCATTGATTTTTAGGAATAGTGGAAGAGAGAGGGAAAGACAGAGAGGAACATCGGTGTGAGAGCAACACAATGATTGGTTACCGCCTGCAGAAGCCCTGACCAGGGCCTGGGATGGGGAGGAGCCTGAAACCGAAGTATACGCCCTTGACTGGCATCAAACCCAGGACCCTCTGCTCCACAGTCCAATGCTCTATCCACTGAGCCAGGGCAGCTAGGGCTGCATTGGAATCTAGAATGTCTTTTCAGATACCGTAAGTGACACATATCTCTTAAAAATATGAACAGAATAGTTTTAACTGACACAGTTTCTCTCCACAAATGTCCACAAACATCCCCTGCAAATATCTGCACAGCTACATCTCAATATTTGGGTGGCATTAGCTAAGAGATACAATGAATTTGTTCCATTGAGTAATGCATGTACTATATAGTAAAGCAGCCCTCTTGAATACCCAAGTCCAGAGAGCCTAGGCCTCTTAAAAATTTTGAGCTAATTGGTATTTTTTAAAAATAAAGACATATTGAAGTGGAGTTATCACGATTATGGAATATTTTATTTATTTATTTATTTTGATAATAACTCAATTTTTTCCCTTTTATTTTTTTATTGTTTAGTATTACAAATATTAGTACACATGCCTCCTTTTTTCCCCCAACTGACCTTCCCTCAGCCTCCCCTACCCACCCAGCACATGCCCTCCAGTTATGGAATATTTTAAATATTTGCATTGAACTAATCAATTTATTAACCCCCAAAAGAGTGCCTTAGAGTTATAGGATTTATTTTTTACAAAGTCTATTCTTCGTGCTCTAGAGGTACTTTGATCTGCAGAAACATGCATTGTGAAACTGTAAGAGGCACACCTTCTCCTTGCAATGCTGTTCATGCATCTCTGGGACATGAATATGGAAATAATGGTAAAAGCCTAAGTCTGAGGCTCTTTATGAAGGTGAGACTGGGCCCAAGTGGGCCTCCTGACACGCAGACAGGCCATTTGATTTGCTTTGCTTTCCGCCTTCTTCAAGTGAGAGCAAGTGGTGTGGGGAGAGGATGGGAGGGATGGGAGAAACAATAGCCTCAAAAGGCAGTAGGAACCACATGTACACAGAGGGAGGGACAGCATCTTTCTAGTCTCAGAACTTGGAAAGCATCAACCAAACAAGTTAAATTAACTGATGTAACTCTCTTCATCACTCTCAACCACTGCCTGTCTGATTAGAGTTGCAGGTGTGTGCTTGGAAAGGTCTATGGGGTCTGGAAAGGTAAGGTAACTCATAGGAAAAATGAAACCGAATTCTTTTCTTCAAGAGCTGGGAGCAATTTGAAGCAATAGATTGTGTGTGTGTGTGTGTGTGTGTGTGTGTGTGTGTGTGTGTGTATAAGAGAGAGAGATAGATTATGTACAGTCCTAAGTCCCTTTTATTTTCAGAAAATCAGTTCTCCAGTGGGAATGAGAAAAACTCAGCTTTAATTATGCAAAGAGACACATCTCAGGTCTGCCTCTTCCCCCACACAGCCAAAGAAAAAAGAGACACTTGTAAATTACTGCATTGGTGGTCCTATTCATCTTTTTTAAGTGACATTATCCATCTAATAAGTCTTAGTTCTTAATTGTTCTTACAAGAAAGATGCTTAATCGAAGCTAATGATATCGGGGTACTTGAATCACCACCGGAATTAATTTAGCATTCTAAATGCTTCATCACATTCCCTTTTTATTTCCGTCAATATTAATTAGATCATTTCCCCCCAATAGTGGGAAGTCCCAGGGATGACCCAGATATCTCATTTTTCTACCCACAGTAGGCAATTCCGAGAGTCTGACAGGCCACAGAAAGATTTGCTTTGGTGAAAGATCAGTTTCTAAGATTTGCCCAAATCTGGGATATTTACATGTACTTGATTTTAACACGCCAAAACAAAAACCCGGTAGAAACAATGGGCCTGTGATATTAATGAAAATTCACAGAAAAGGAAATACCAATGACTCATAAAAGTAAAAAAGCTGTTTAAACTTACTCATTAGAAATGCAAATTAAAGCCACAAGGTTTTTTTCTTTTCTTTCTTTTTTCTTTTTTACTTTTCAGATTAGAAGTAGTGAGGCTGTGGGGAAGCAGGTCCTGTCATACATTGCAGGGGAGGGTGGTGGGGGGGAAGGGGAGGTGGGATTTAACCTTCATAAAGGGCAATCTGGCGATATTGGACAAAGGCTGCGGAAAAGGGCAAGCGACACCAACCATCTATAATAACAGACAAAAACTGAGATGTTCACCAGCTATCATATATCATCTTGGCAAGATAAATAAAGGACCTGTTTATTTGATTTCTTTACAGGTTCCTAATATTGGGATGCTAAAGCTCCGATGACTCCGAAATATGATGTTCGGGCAGATATGAACCTCACATCACAATTCCGAGATAAAAATATAAAGGGCATTTTCTCACAGTTCGTGGTTGTTGCAGTTCTTTGAGATCTTGCCTGGATAATTAAAAGGGCAAAAGAACCCAAGGTATCAATAGCAAGATATAAGACAAAATAAGACAAAGTGGAATGTGCACGTTAAATTCAAAGGGAGCGATGAGTAGAGAAATTCTTTGGGAGCCGCAGAGCAAGCAGGACTACAAATGAGTTACATTTCTGCTTTAAAAGGCAACAAAGAACTTACATAAAATAAGTTTAGATGGACATATAATGTTCACAACTCACAATTTCAAAAGGACACATGGAGAGCGGGGCACTAGATCACAGGACCGCAGGGGCCAAGGCAGAGAAGGAAAAGGTGGGCCATTAAGTAGAGAGAGCCACAATGGGTGGTTTTTCTTGGTCTCTCTGGATGAACAGCACTCATTAGGGAATTTTGGCTTTCTTCCTGGTGGCATCCTTGATAAAAACAGCTCCCATTATTTATACTCCAGGTCCATTTCAAGAAGAACAGGTCAGTGAGCTTCTAGCATTTGCCTAGTATCGGGTAAGAGAAAGGAGAGCAATACGTGACCTGAAGGTGAAATCGATGAAGACTATAAAATGGCCAGGATATTAAACTGTTCCCTTTTTATATGCCTTGGACACGAAAACCAGAAGAAAGAAAGAAAAAAAAAATAGACTTGAGGGTAATTATAAAATAACAACACCCTCCAAACAGTTACAAAAAACAGGTGACTAGATATTGTCCATCTAAATTTATCCTCCAGTGAAAGAGCAAACATCTAATTCTCCCTGGATAAAGATGAATAAAGAAGATAAAGATGAATAAAGAGGATAAAGATGAATAAGATTTAAAAAATTCAGGTTGACTATTATATGATTTTGATTGTTAAAGGGGGAATAAAGTAATGGATTTTGGGGAGATTGAAATTACTGCCTCTTACAAACCTCTAATAGAAACAATTCTTATTTAAGTATTTATTTAAAAATATATATTTTTATTGATTTCATAGAGGAAGTGGGGGAGATAGAAACATCAATGATGAGAAAATCATTGATTGGTTGCCTTCTGTATGCCCCCTACTGGGGATCGAGCATCCAACTTGGGCATGTGTGCTCTGACTGGGAATTGAACCCTGACCTTTTGGTTAATCGGTTGATGCTCAGCCACTGAGCCACACCAGCCAGGCAGAAACACATCTTTTCAGAAAGCACTTTACAATTTTAGTGCAACCTTACATCCATTCCTTCATTTGATGAGCAAACAGTATCATCCCTGTAATACCGGTAACATAGAGAGACCAAAGCTCAGAGGCATTAAAAACTACCTGCGAGGCTGCACAGTTTAGAGAGGACTGAAGCAGAGATTGAAACCTAGTTCATGATTCCAAAGATACTCACGCATATGTGTAGGTAATAGTACCCAGCTCTCTTTAAAAAATGAGGCATTCAGGTCCCCTTAATAGTACCAGCTTGGAACTACCAGTATTTTGACAAGTCTATGCCAATGGTGAGCTGAGGGAACTCTTCAAAATAGGTTCCACGTTAGTGACAAAGACACATGGATGCATTGTCCCCATCCCAGACTCTCGATTCCCTGCACACAAAAAGGCAATGTAATTTTGAGCCATCGGCTGAGCAAGGAATTGATTTTCCCTTGATACAAATTCCTGAGTAGGTTACTCTGGAAACCGGGGAAGCTTTGCTCTCACCTGCTGGACATCCTACTTCAACACGAGGCAGATGCTAACAATTAGAGATGCTCAAAGAACAATAATCCATTTAGGAGCCGTCAGGATTGATCTTAGACTCCAGGTAATAGCTGTGGGGATACTGTGCCTTTGTTGAGAGCAAGAATTAAAAATAAGACCTTCATGAAGCTGCAGACCAGTGATTTTAAAAAATTTTGGTCTTTCCCCGATCTGCACCCGCTCCTATCTCCCTCCCTCCCACCACCCACCCAAAAGCTTCTTTTACTCGGAGTGGGGAGAGTGGTGGAAGGGCCTTTTTCTCCTCACACACTCGGGGTTGGGCTGTAGGCATTCTTTTGAAGTCTGGGAGCTAGAGGATGAGATTATTCACTCAGAACATCTCTTCCTGCCCAAACCTGTCTAATTAGCTCAAATTCACACACTCACAAAATTACAAAGGCAGCAGGAAGATAATAAGTGAATTTAAATTTCAAAGAGATGTTTATATTTAGAAAGGATTTGGTTAATTTTAGGAAAATATTTTATAAATTTCAGGGCATTGTGATTCCATGACTGTACATTATATATTTTTTTTGTACTGTGGCATAATACATATAATGTAAAATTCACCATCTTCACCATTTTTAATTGTAACGTTTAGTGGTGTTAAATTCATTCATAATGTTGTACAATTAACACCACTATCTATCTCCATAATTCTTATCATCTTATAAAACAGAAACTCTATACCCATTAAATAATACTTTTCCATTCTACCCTTCCCTACAGCCCCTGGTAACCTCTAGTCTACTTTCTGCCTGTAAGTTTGGCTATTCTAGGTAAGTGAAGTCATGCAATATTTGACCCTTTGTGTAGGGCTTATTTTACTTAGCATAATGTCCTCAAGGTTCATCCATGTTGTAGCATATCAGAATTTTATTCTTTTTCATGGCTGAATAACATTTCATTGTATGTATATAACACATTTTGTTAATCCACTCCTCTGTTAATGGACATCCGGGTTGGACCCACCTTTTGGTTACTGTGAATAACGCTGCTGTAAACACTGGTGTACAAGTATCATTCCCAGCTCTGTTTTCAACTCTTTTGGTTACATACCTAGGAGTAGAGCTGCTGGATCATATGGCAATTCTATGTTTAACTTCATGAGGAACCCTCTGTTTTCCACAGAGACCACCCATTTTATATTCTCACTAGTGATACACAAAGTTTCCAATTTCTCCAAATCCTTGCTAATATTTGATACTTGTTATTTTCCATTGTCTTAATTTTGAAATCAGCCATTTTAGTGGGCATACAGTGATATCTCCTTTGTGGTTATAATTTCATTTCCCTGGTCACCAGTGATGCTGAGTACTTTTCCTTGTGGTTAAAGGCCCTTCATTT
Source organism: Pipistrellus hanaki (assembly GCF_964339955.1). Taxonomy (NCBI): domain Eukaryota; kingdom Metazoa; phylum Chordata; class Mammalia; order Chiroptera; family Vespertilionidae; genus Pipistrellus; species Pipistrellus hanaki. The sequence continues at coordinate 132,390,858 of NC_140505.1, read as the reverse complement.
GGAGGTGTCCTCTTTGGAGAAGGATGTATTCAAGCCCTCCGCTCATTTTTAAATTGGGTTATTATTTGTTCTTGAGTTGTAAGAGCTCTTTATGTCTTTTGGAATATGTTAACCCCTTATCAAATATATAATTTGCAGATATTCCCCACCATTTTGTGGGTTGCCTTATCACTTGATAGTATACTTTGATGCACAAAACGTTTAATTTTTATAAAGTCCAAATTATTATTTTTGATGCTTGTACTTTTTAAAAAATATATATTTTATTGTTTTTTTTATAGAGAGGAAGGGAGAGAGATAGAGAACTAGAAACGTCGATGAGAGAGAAACATCAACCAGCTGCCTCTTGCACAGCCCCCACCGGAGATGTGCCCACAACCAACGTACATGCCCTTGACCGGAATCGAACCTGGGACCCTCCAGTCCACAGACCAATGCTCTACCGCTGAGCCAAACCGGTTTCGGCTTGATGCTTGTACTTCTGATGTCATACCCAAGACCTCACTATTGTGATTCCACTTGGAATAATTATTATTAAGCAATATTCTTGGGTTACTCTACAAGTCACCTTAACCCCGAATACGGTAAATCCCAAATGTAATGTGATAGATTAAAGAGCAAAAGATGCATGAGTGACTTCGTATTAGCTTCTCATTACCCTTAAGAACAAAAATATGTAACAAGATGATTTAAAACTTAAGTCAAAGTGTATAATATGTAGCTGTGAGTTAATCCCCCCGAAGAGAGAAAAAATTAGAAGTAAAATTTTAAGGATGAATATATTAGAAATTTACCATTGGATAGATTACAAAACGTCTCTTGCATATGGATAATATAAATACTTTATTGATTCTCTCTGAATATATTAAAGAATTAAAGCATGCAAACTAATCATTTTATACTAAGGACATACAGTGAGGAACCAAAATTATTCTCTGTAGCAAGCACTAGGCCAATGGTTAATAGCACATGCATTCATTTTCACAAGGCTTTCCCTTTATAATATATCTCAAAGGAAGACAGTGGTTATTAGTTGGTATTCCCCTTGTGAAATTTCTCATATACTGCAGTAAATCTTAAAAAGTTATTTGAAAAGTACATTTTTCTTTCAGGATTCTCATTCAGAGTTAAGAATGCTTGTGGGCATATTTCATTTAGCATGGACAACATTTCTAATTTAACTTGTTCCAGAGAATGTAACATTTGCAGCTAATTTCCAATATAACATTTAGAAATAGCTCAAAGTGAAAACCCATTATTGGTTTCTGCCATGTTTAAAAGCCAAATGCAAATGAAAACCAAGGCAAGACTATATTTTACTTTTAAAATATGTATTTCAGTTGCTTTTCCAGGAACATAAGTTTGGTGTAGGTGGTACGCCTGTAATGTCATCCTGTGTTTAAAACACAAGGCAGAAGGTCACAGAGGGAATGGGGCACACATTAACATCTGCCATGACCCTCTACTTAGAAATCTGCCATCTGAAGCCAGGCCTTCAAATGACCAGATGGGTGTCCGTGTTTTCTAAGCCACTTACATTAGCTTCATTTTCTGTTAACCAATATAGCTTGTTTTGTCTTCTATGTTCTATAAGCTTTTCATCATGGATGGCTTCCATTCTGCTTTGCCCAAACTGAATGGATTCCCTGATTTGGCTCATGAATCTTACTTGCAAATGGACAGATTTTCACATATACACTTTCCCATATAAATTGATGACCTAAGTAGGTCTTGTAATATGATTTTCTGAGTACTTATCATGTTACAAATTACTACATTAATTTTCAAAGGGACTCAATAAAGTAATAAAATATTTACAAACTTAGACTGAAATGCAGTCATTTATACTATAAAACAAGAAAAACCAGAGTTACTACTAGTCATTTTTAATATAATTACCCTCTGACAATATCCATAAAATGAGGGAATTCAAGATGATGAAATTAACCTGGAAGTTTGAGCTAATATGAGTAGCTTTTTAAGCATTAGAGTTTAATGGGAACTGTCACTGAAGTGGAAAAATTTTGCAAACATAAGTTTTACATGGAGCTTAAAATTTAAAAGGAATAGTTTAAAGATAATCTAACAAATTTAAGGAGTCGGGGATTATTAAGAACTCTGCCAAAATATAAATAGCATAAAGAGTGTATAAAGACATTTGCATAAAGAAAGAATATATAGCTGCATCTTCCTTCTAGGATTCCACAAATGCTAATTCCATGCCCAGATACTGAGACTCCTGAGTGGGAGGGAGAAGGCACCATCAGGTAGGGAATGCCTCATTGTGGACTCCAGTGAGGACAAGGATCTTGCCCCCCCTCCAGAGATGAGGGTTCCAGATAAGGTAAGAACAAGCACACGAGTCTCAAAAGCACATTAATAGCATATTTAAAAAAGCAAACACTGAGAGTCAAACAAAAGTTCAATGAAAATTTAATATATTTATGTATAACTAAGGTATATATATTACTAGAGGCCCAGTGCACGAGATTCGTGCATTGGGGTGGGGGTGGGGGGAGGGCAGAGAGAAGGGAGATTCCTTAGCCCAACCTGTGCCCTCTCGCACTCCGGGAGGTTTCAGGGTATGTCCAATTGATGGCTTAGTTCTGCTCCCTGGTTAGTCAGACATCATTAGTGCTGCTGTGGAAGTGGGAACACTGCCACTCATCAGCCATGAACCCAGCTTCTGGCTGAGTGGTGCTCCCCCCCTTACCACCAGCAAGCAGCTCCTGCATTAAGCATCTGCCCCCTGGTGGTTAGTGACCATAAGTTCTTCCGTTTGGTTGATTTGCATATTAGCCTTTTATTATATAGGATATTCTAATAATATATATGTATACATATCTATGCATATGTGTATATATTTATTACATAATTTATACTCATATATATAAGTATTATTTCTATAGAGAAAATGGAGGATACATTTCTTAAATGTTTTGAAAGAAGCTAGGGGTAGATGGATAGCTTATACACTGAATGCATCTGCTTACAGTGTGTCCTAATAAATCTGCTCCATCCTTATTTCTCTTGGCCCCTCCTGCTTCCAGGATCTCATATTCTGCTCTCCTCTCCTGCAAGCTGAGGAAGGGAAAAGGCCTTCCTGTCCCAATTAAAAAGAAGTATGGTCAGCATCACAGAGAAATGAGCATAGTATCCTGACGAGAGAGAGGCCTGCTTCATTCTACAAAGGTGGCTCTGCGGGTGGATAAAAGAAAGGGCGCTGAGCTGGGCCACCCAGGGCCTTGGCATGGCTGCTATTTTGTCAGGATTCACGCTCTTGTGCTCTCTGACCATTCTGCTTGGTCCAGGTAAATTTATTTGCATGAATGTTAAGCTCTGAATGTTATTTCAGGCTGTGCCTTTCCATTTTCTAACTATAGGTGCTTACAGATCAGTTTCTTGCTCAGCCTGCCACTGGCTGCCGAGCCATTATCTGTCCTGCAGAGCATGAGGACAGCTTCGCTCTCTCCTTTGATGGAGGATACTTAGGTGTTCCACCTTATCGCTCAAGATAGTGCGGCACTCGCCTTCGCAAGACTGTATTAGTCCAGGCTTTTCATCAGATGGTTTCTTTGTGGGAGAGATCGGTGTCTAACCTTGGGATGTTCTGCTCCTGTACTAGGAAGGAGACTGCAACCCTGAAATTCAACACAACAACGAAGTCGACCAAATCTCTTCATCAGACTCCCAGACTCCCAGCTGGTTTTCCTGACTATTCTCCCTCAATGATAAGAGCTCTAAATGTTAAACAAAACAATAATACCAATTTATTGGCTCATCCACTCAGTAACTCAACCAATATTCACAATATTTACTGGATATTGTCCAAGTGCCAAGCACCTGCCTGACAAATGTCAAAGTGACTGTAGCAGGGCTCACAGTTCAGTCAGGTAGGCTGCTGGAGTGGGCAAGGGATGCTTTTGGCTAATTAGCAGCCATGTTTCCCTTTCTCTCAACAATACTTGGATTTGCCTGTGGAAACATCGTTCTCTCATTCTGATGCCACCTGGGTGAAGCTATGTCTACCTGCATATTTGGGGAGGGGGTTGCTAGCCAATCAGAGCACCGTATCCTCCAGGGTACAGTGAAGTTCAGGATCCCTGGTGCTTTGGTGGAACTGTTAGGAAGAAATAGCATCTGCTGCTGAGGGTGGAGCTGAGGGTGTAAGGCCTCTATAGGAAGAAACTTGCCTGCCTGGGAATGAGGATGGGAGGGAAGGAGGGGGCCTGAGGGACGGCTGGAGGGACAGAGAAGAGGGAGTGAGGGTCACACATATATAGAGAGATATATGGACTAGCTAGACATAGATATATACATATATCGATATATACATGTATAGATATATACTTATATAGATATATATTTTCTATCTATCTATATCTATTATCTATCTATCTATCTATCTATCTATCTATCGTCTACCTATATGAGAAGTGCTAATTCAACATTTGAGTGTTTAGATTTAATTCTGGGCCAAAGCTCTCAGGGCAACGATGGAAGTACTGACAAATTGGAAAATGAGCGCCGGGGAGGGAAACATACATCCAGCTGGCACCTGCCTATACGTCATCATTCTTCAAATGCCACCTTTTCAGGGCAAACTTTCTCTCTCCCCCCAGCCTCCAGAGCAGTGAAAGTTTTCTCTATCATGTTCCCAACAAATTGTGAGTTCACAGGAACCAGAGCATGGCCTGGCCATAGTTATACCACCCCCCAATGCTTCGCACTGTCCTTGTTAGGTTGGATGTATTATGCCTTTGATGAAAATCCCAGGAGGGCCTTCATGTACCCAGCCCTACAGTGACTACAAGGGGACGGAACAGGAGCAGGACGCTGGCCCTGCCCTTGAGGAGCTCACCAGGGTAACTCACATGTCACCATTTTAACCTTAAGTAACATGTTTTCCCCCCATTTTCCTCTCCTTCTCTCCATGTCCTTTCCAGCTCTCCCAGCCCTCTTGTCTAGTCAGTCCCATCAGAGCTTAACATACACATTCCCATATCACTTCTCAGATTTTGCCAATTTAGATCCAATTTCCCTGTTAGAGGTTCTCCAAGTGCCTTGTATTTCTCCTTTATATAATCAGTGCTTCTCAACCAGGGGTGAGAACATCAGAAGACATTTTTATGGTCACACTTGGAGGAAGCTGCTATTGGCTACAGTGGGTAAAGAATAGAGATGCTGCTAACTACTCTACAATGTTCAGGGCACCCCCCACCACAAAGAATGATCTGGCCCCAAATGTCAGTAATGCTGAGGTTGAGAAACCCTTGTATAAATCATCACAGTTTAGAACTACTGATCAATTTTTGTCAATATTTGATGAATGTATTTCCCCTCACTAAACTGTAAGTTCTAAAAGGGCAGAGACTAGGTCTGTTTTTCACCATTATTTCCCCAAAGACTCTAAGAGAAGGGCCTCCATGCTCGTTTGCTGAACACTGATTTTAAAGAAATGTGAAATCTTCTCTCCGACACAAAAGCAGTATTTGAATCATTCCTGCTTCTTGCAAGTATTAGATTAGCAGGCAACATTTAGTTCTCTGTCCTCATTTATCATTTTTCTAGAAACAAAAGTTGTTGGTTGCATGGTTCCATTTTAGCTTAATCGAGGAGGCTTCATTCCATATGCAAAGCATTAAGAAATTCTGGGCAAAGCTGAAGAAATCCATGAAAAAGCGTAGCCCTGTGCAGTAGTCCCTCAGAATTCCAAGCCTCACTACACAAATAAGAGGAATCCCGACGAGTGTGATGACTAGCATATCGCAGAGTTGTCAGGAGGCGCCATAAAAATATCCCTGAAGTCAAAGATAATAGAGACTCCTGTACTTCGTATCTGCTCCTGAATAGCTATCAGCTTGGATTCTATTTAGCGGTGTCTTCAGTGACCAGTAATTCTAAAGCCTCAAATTATAACCCTGCGTCATAATATTTGCTTTTAAGCTTTACCTCAAGTGTAATTCAAATGCGATTTCTATATAGAAGTCAATTTCTGGAAGAGCCGTGATATAAAAACACTGGAGAAAGGATGTGGCTAATTATTAAGCTGCATCTAAAACGATGCACTAAAATGTGATACAGTACTTTATAAAAATAAAGCAATGAGTTTATAGAAAGAGGCCATCCTTAAAAGCATGTTACAAGTGCACACTGGACCTATTTCCACCAAGAGATGCTTATCTTTGGCAGGGGGCAGTGACATTTAAATATACAGAAGGCCTTCACTTGAAAGCATGCTAAACACTCATCTTTTACATTTCCTGGTGAAATTTTCTATGCCTCAAAATTATAGTTTCAAATGATACAAGCTTAATTTTGACTTTAAAAAAAAAGTTTGCTTCCTCATCAATGCCGTCCTCCACCCCCCCTAAAATCCTTAGGTCTCTCTCTGGCTCTCACGTGTGTGTGTGTGTGTGTGTGTGTGTGTGTGTGTGTGTTCAGCATCTACAATTTGCAAGGCGCTTACTGTTGGGTAGTTAAAAATTAAAGATATAAAATTTGGAATCCTTGTTCTCAAATTCCAACTCAGAATCTCCCTAGACTTCTCCCCCTCCATTTTCTGGACTAACTATACTTAAACTCTTGGGGGGAGGGGAAAAAGAGGGGCAGAAAAACACAAACTTTAGGGTTCAATTTGTGCAAATATATATTTGAGTGAATAAATGGATCTCATTTGATAAGTGAGAAAAATTAGACTTAGAGAAGTTAGTTGAAAGCATCTTAAAGAGGATAACTTTCTGTGTCTTTTTAGGGCATATATACAAAACTTAATTTTTCTACCATTATGAGACTGCCACATCCATGTGAAGGCAGGGAACAGAGACTCTTACAATGGTCTGGTTACCCTCCCATGAATCACAGAGCAGTCTTTTATCTCATTGCACTTTTAGTGTGGAAAAGATGTTCTCCAGTAGATGAAAATCACTGTTGAAGGATAAATGTCAATTCTTAGGATATTATTGTGAATACCCTCCCTAGAAAGAAAGAGGCCAAAAATACTCCTGCCATGCCAAGTTTCCACATGTTGGCTGACTTTAATGTGATAACGTTGGGAGTAGGAGATGAGGAAGGTAAAACTTTCTCTTACTATCAGGCTAGTAAGATAATTGGGAAAGCTAGTATTTCTGCAGGCATAGGCTTGCTTAGAAAATCATTGGAGCTGGGACTCTTATTCATATTTCTTCCTTATACAGTAACTTGCACATTACAGGTATTTAAGTTTTTTTTCCATTGAATTTGTTTACTACTTAGATAAAAAAGTTATTAAAGGTGCTATTTAACTAGGACATGAAAATTTATTTTAAAAAAAATAAACACTAGCTATACCCAATCTTTTTTTAAATCACTACAACAGCAATACTAAGACATATATAATGTATAGATTTACTTAATTTTAGTAAGCATTAGAAAGAGGTAAGATATCCTCCCCACCCCTTAATACAATGCCATCCAATGTGGACATCTGACTTAAAATTATATATATATATATATAATTGATTTCAGAGAGGGAGATATAGAAACATCAGTGATGAGAGAGAATCATTGATTGGCTGCCTCCTGCAAACCCTCTACTGGAGATCGAGCCTGCAACCTAGGCATGTGCCCTTGACCGAAATTGAACCTGGGACCCTTCAGTCACAGGCCAATGCTCTATCCACTGAGCCAAACCAGCTAGGGTGACATATGACTTTTTATGCAACAAAGGAAAAGTATAAGTGATAAATATTCTTGTGACTATTATGGGAGACTGGTGACAAATTGCAGAGGGTTGATATTGAAGGGACAGAACTAGAGCAGAAATGAAATGAACATTTATTAACATTATGACAAGGCCTGGCTCAATAGTATCAACATATATTATCCTATTTAATTCTTGTATAACCTTATGGAGTAGGCATTTTTTAAAGATATTTTTATTGATTTTTAGAGAGATAAGAAAGGAATGGGAGAGAGACAAATATCTATGAGAGAACACAACATTGATCGGCTGCCTCCTGTACAGCCCCTACTGGAATCGAGCTGGCAAACCATGCATGTGCCCAGACTGGGAACTGAAGTGGAAACCTGGGATGATGCTCAACCAACTGAGTCACACAAACCAGGGTGAGATAGGCATTCTTTCCGACAGAGATTCAACATGGAAATGATTAGGAAGCACCGTGAATGGGCAGTGAGTATACTGAGAAAGTCTCAGTGAAGACAGTCAACTTTCTGGTGAATCTCATTTGAGCCCTTTGCCTTGCAGGACTCAAAACTGCACACCCAGAGGGTCCCATTTCTCAGAGGTGAGAAACGTATTACCAAACAGAGGAGACTGTTGTATACTGAGATGGATGCCTGATGAGAAATTTATTGGCCCACAAATAAGAATACTCACTGTAAACAGAACTATGTGGGAGACAAGATATAATCAGAAGTGAGTAGAGAATGAAAAGAAAAGGAGCCATATCTAAAAGGATGGCCTTTATTATGTTGAAGCCATCCCTTTAAAAAGAAATGGAGAAAACAATTCCTTTTGCAATAGGACCAAAAGAATAAAACATCTTGTAATAAACTTAGCAAAGAATGTAAAAGATCTATATACTGAAAATTGCAAAACATTATTAAAGGAGATTGAAAAAGATACAAGGAAATGAAAAATATCCCATGCTCAGGGATTGGAAGAATCAACATAGTTAAAATAGCCATTTTACCCAAAGCAATATACAGATTTAAGGCAATTGCCATCAAAATCCAAATGTCATTTAAAAAAAAATAGAAGGAGAAATCATCAGATTTGTATGAAACCACACAGGACCAAGAATAGGCAAAGCAATCCCAAGAAAAAAGAACAAAATTGGAGGTATCATGATACCTGACTTCAAAATATACTACAGTGCTACGATAATCAAAACAGCATGATATTTGCAGAGAAACAGATACACAGATCAATGGAATTAAATAGAGAGCCCAGCTATTAAACCACACATATATGGAGAGAGAATTTTTGACAAAGGAGCCAGAAATGCACATTGGAGTAAAGACAGTCTCTTCAATAAATGGGAAAACTGGAAAGTCACATGCAAATGAAAGAAACTGGATTCCAGTTTGTCCCCATGTACAAAGATTAATTCAATGAGATCAAAGACTTAAAAATAAGACCTGAAACTATAAGTCACCTAGAAAAAAATATTGGTACCAAACTTATGGACCTGGGTGATAGAAAACATTTTATGGACTTCACTCCAAAAGTAAGGGAAGTAAAGGCAAAAATAAATGAATGGGATTATATTAAACTGAAGAGCTTCTGCACAGCAAAAGAAATGGACAACAAAACAAACAGGCAGCCAACCAGATGGGAGATGATATTTGCAAACAGCAGCTCTGAAAAGGTTTAGTTTCCAAAATATACAAAGAACTTGTAAAACTCAACACCAAACAAATAAACAATCCAATCAAAAAGTGGCTCGAGGACCTAAAAATACACTTTTCCCAAGAAATCATATGAACAGCCAATAGATATACGAAAAGATGTTCAACCTCATTGGCAATCAGAGAAATGAAAATTAAAACTACAATAAGATATCACCTTACACCAGTAAAAGTGGCCATTATTAACAAGACAAGCAATAACCAATGTTGGGGAGGTTGTGGAAAAAGGGGAACCCTCATTCACTGTTGGTGGAAATGTAGACTGGTACAACCACATGGAAAGTAGTCTGGCGATTCTTCAAAAAAATTATAAATAGAGCTATCATATGACCCAACAACCCCACTCCTGAGTATATACCTGGAAAATTCAAAATCATTTATATGCAAAGATAAATGCACGCCTATGTTGAGTGCAGCATTACTCACAGTGGCCAAGACTTGGAAACAGCCGAAGTGCCCTGCAATAGAGGACTAAATAAAGATGTGGTGCATATACACACTGGAGTACTACACGGCCATAAGAAAGGATGGCATAGTGTCATTTACAACAACATAGATGGACCCTGAGAACATTATGGGAAGTGAACTAAGTCAGACAGAAAAAGCTAAGAACTATATGATTTCACTCATATGTGTGATATAAAACTGAAACCCATGAACACAAGCAGCAGTGTGGTGGTTGCCAGAGGGAGGGGATGGGGGGTGGGGGGGAGAGGGGTCCTAATATGAGGTGACAGGAGAATATCTGACTTTGGGTGGTGGGCACCTGTCCTACATACAGATTTTGTAACTTAGTGATCCACACATGAAACCTGTATGTTCATGTTGACTAATGTTGCCCCAATAAAACTTAATTTAAAAATAAATAAATAAATCAATAATGAAGGGATGGCAATGCCATTGTAATAGGAACCCTTTCCAGCAAGGTCAAGTGGACAACTCCTCTGTCTTCGTGTTAAGGTTGATCTAGATGTTGGCATTAGAACTCCTCAAGACCATTCACTAAGATTTCCTCTCTTCCCTGGAGGATGTCAGTATTTACTGCTGTGACCTCCTTTTTACTCTACTTCCAGTGAGGACCAAACCCTATCCACATCAACACTTTCCTTATGGTATTATGTTAACACGTCTGCTCAGGTTATGATCCTCTTGCTTTTTAGGAAGTTGTTTGGTCTCATGTTGAGAAAGTGGTTTTTAAACATTCTGAGTCATAAACTTCTTTAGGAATGTTTTGAAAGGAAAGGAATTTCTCTCCAGAAAAAGGTACACAAACAAATACAAAAATATGTTATTTCCAGAATTCTAGAAACATATACTTGAATCCAATATTTTAAGCCACTGCTTAAGATAAACATATATTCATAAAGTGAAACACAGTCCACGGGGGAACCTATGATCCTTATGAATTGGTATCATTTTTATTTGGTAAATAAGAAAAGTGAGGCTCAGGGAGGATATGTGACTTTCTTAAGGGCCAGAAGGGGGCAGAATAAGGAATCCACTAGTTTCTTTTTGTTTTTTTGTTTGTCTGTTTTTGGTGGTATCTTCTTGTCTGTTTTATTTTTTAAATTTCTTTATTGATTAAGGTATCACATATTTGTCCTCATCCCCCCATTCCCATTCCAAACCCCTCCCCATGCATGCCCCCACCCCCCTGTTGTCCGTGACCACTGGTTATGCTTATATGCATGCATACAAGTCCTTTGGTTGATCCCAACCTCCCCTACCTTCCCTCTGAGGTTTGACAGTCTACCAGTTTCTATAGCAGCTAAAAGAATGTTTGTAATTTTTAAGATGACTCCAAAAAATTTCATCCCAAATAAAAAATAAAATAAAAAAGAAACTAGTGGAGGAAAAAAAAAAATGGCTGTTTTATGACTTCTGAATATTTAAAGATGGCCACACTTTTTTCTTTTAATCAGTGAATATGTGACTTAAGTTACCACTATCCCCATTTTACCAAAGGGTAGAAATTACCTGAGGCTAAATAACTTGCTCAAGTTTTGTCAGCTTTAAGGGACAGAATTAGAATTGGAACAAGGATTGTTCAAGTACAAGGCAGTCAGAGTCCAAGGTAACCCCTCAGATAGGTGGGAAGAATAAGATTCATATGCTTCTGTTCAGTTTTTCAAAGAGATATAAAAATAAAAAAATAAAAAGAGATGGTTTATGTTGTAGTTCAAAAATGACCTGTCTTTGCATTTTTCTTTTGTGTTGTGTTATATTTCATTAGACAACAAAGGCTTCTCTTCTTCCTCTCCTGATAATAAATAGTGATCAATCACGACCACCTGTCACACTCAATTTAGCATTCATTCCATGGGAAGATTTTCCACACTCTCCAAGGTGAAATTTACATTTTAATGTCCATAGATAAAAAAGGAAAGCAGTGTGTGTTACATTTTCTCCCCTCTATGAAAGCCATTTTCAGAAATTTAGAATGTTAAATAATCATTCTCTTTATGAGACTAGCTCTAAAGATACATATAAATTTTGAAATCTACAGTATTACTTAGCAACTTTAGTGCTTTACTTTTTGCAGCCAATCATGGAAGACTGGCTTTTATAACTTTCTCTGCAGAGTCATCTTAATTATAGGGAAATCCCATTACAGATGGCTCCCCATTTACAGTGCTTCTACTGGAATCTAACATCCGTTTTATTGGAAATGATGAACTCTTCCTAGGATACAGAGTTAAGAATCAGGATTGGAAGTGAGCTACATTTTTTCAGCTTTGGTAAAATTCAAACTTACATATTATTTTCTTCAAAAATTTATCCCAAGGAGCAAAAAATAAAAGCAAAAATCCTTTTAGATTTCTCAGAATCCTAGAAAATTTTTCAAGATGAAAGGAGTCATACATATTATTTGATTCCATCTGCACATTTAATTGGCACGTAAGATGAGTTTCACCCAATTGCAGAAATAGTGACAGAGCTGGGACTAAGAGCTGTATGGACTATCACCACACTTTGAGTCACACTTTGCTCCAAATATACCCTTCTTCTTTTATTCTTTCTTCATAGCATGATGGCAAGCTGGTCTTATGTTATATACCCATTTGTTTATTGTCTTTCTCCTAAAAAAATGTTAAGTTCCAAAAGGGCAAAAAAATCAGTAGCTTCTAAAAGTGTAGGAACACATAGCAGGGCTCAATAAACACTTGATAAATAAAATTTCAAATTTAAAATTCTGCTATATCCCATGTTTTCTTTAATTAGGATTATGAAAAAAATGTCTTTTTTAAATATATATTTTTATTAGTTTCAGAGAGGAAGGAAGAGAGAGAAATAAAACATCAATGATGAGAGAGAATCATTGATTGGCTGGTTCCTGCACACTTCATACTGAGGATTGAGCCTGCAACCCTGGCATATGTCCTTCCCAGGAATTCTTCCTGGTCCATAGATTGATACTCAACCACTGAGCTATGCTGACTGGGCAAAAAAAAAATTAAATATCTTAATGTACTCAATGTAGAAGACTCCTTAAACAAGATAAAAAGTCATAAAAATAAATTCTGTTATATTTAAGGGCTTCTGATCATAAATACAAGTCACAAATCGAGAGAAAACTGCCACACAGAAAAGCAACAAAGGATCAGTGTCCAGAATACGTAAATAACTCCTAAAAATAAAAACATGCAATCCGTTATGAAAAAAAAATGGTAAAATATATGAACAGATATTTTAAAGAAGAGCAAACACAGATGGCTAATAATGGCCCATAATAACCAATAAAAGTAAGATATTCCATTTTTTTTTAATAATGAGGGAAACAAAAATTCAAAACCACTATGATATACACTCAAAGAACTGAAAGCAAGACTCAAATAGTACACCCATTTTTGTGTACTTATTTGCATACCCATGTTCATAGCGATGTAATTCGCAGCAGCCAAAAAGTGGCAGCAACCCAAGTATTTATCAATAGATGAGTGGATACACAAAAGAAAGGAAATTCTGTCATGCTACAATATGGATGAACCTTGAAGACATTATACTAAGTGAAATAAGCCAGTTGGAAAAGGACAAATACTGTAAGATGTTACTTACACTAGATATATAGAGTTATGAAATTCTACTGCTTAAAAAAAGAGTAGAATGATGATTGCCATGGGCTTGCAGGAGAGAAGTGGGAGTTTTTGTTTAATAAGTATGGTGTTTCAATGTGAGAAGATCAAAAGACTTACAGAAATGGATTATGTGACTGATGGTTGGACAACAATAGGGATGTACTTAATGACACTGAATTGTACACTTAAAATGGTAGAAATGGTAAATTTTATTGTGTATGTTTTATCATATAAAGAGAAAGTCACAATGAGATAACAATTTATATTCACTAGCTTGACAAAAATAAGACTTCTGACAACAACAAGTGTTTATCATTGCTATGGACTGAGTGTGTCTCTCCTCACCGCCCCCAAATTTGTATGTTGAAGCCTGACCACCTTCCCTACCCTCCACCTGACTGTGTTGAAGACAAGGCCTTTAGGAAGCAATTAAAGTTAAATGAGGCCATAAGTATGGAGCTCTGACCCCACAGAACTTGTGTCCTTAAAAAAGAGAAAGAGCACTCCTTTCTACCGAGAACTTAGTGGAAAGGCAGCTGACTGCAAGCCAGGAAGCGAGCACTCACCAGAAATTGAACCCTGATGAAAACTTCATTTTGGACTTTCCAGTCTCCAGAAGAGTTAGAAAATAGGTTTCTGTTGTTTCAGCCAGCCAATCTATAGTATTTTGTTATGGCAGCCCAAGACAGTCATTGTAGAGCAGTGGGATCTCATGTGCTACTGAGAGGAGGGTTTATGGGGACCATCTGGCCTGGTCTAGCAAAGCCAAGGCCATGTACAATCCAGCAACTCCATTGCATGATATAAATTCTTGAGAAACTAGCACATGTGTAACGTGAGATAAATTAAATGGGACAGCTTTTGTATTAGCAATATCTGGAAATAACCAAAATGTACAGTGAGAGAACAATAGAAACTATAAAGAAAAATAGGTAAATGATACATAGGATAGCATTACAGCTGGGTGATAAAGAACAATGCTTGAGGAGAGTACATGGGCTTCATGTGGTCATCAATACTCTATATTCTAAGCTGGATGGTGGGCATGTAGACATCTTCTTCTTATTATTATTTAAAACATGTATATCCATTCTGCATATTCTTATTTCACACATGTAGAATATGTATTAACAATTAAATAAATCAAATAACAATATTTAATACCCAAAGCATCTAATATAATAATAGAGGAATATGCAAATTAGCCGGGATGCTGTAACATCATGACTGATCTACAAGCACTGGAGAGCTACCAGAGGGTGGGGCAGTGAGCTATGAGTGGCAGTGGGCATGTGGCCAACTGAAGCAAGTGGCAACCAGCTACTTGCACACGGATTTGTGCGCAGGGCTACTAGTAAATAAATAAGAGTATAAAACTTCAAGTTGCAGGGTATAGCCAGGATAGATAACAAAGCAATCAAAATTCTGATATAATGAATTATTTGAACTGCTTAAAAAAGTTGGCTACGTAAATCACAATTTTTCCAGAAGTACTACAAAATCCATCCTGGCTACCAAATGCACTGTGAACAGTAAAAAAAATCTTTGGTGTGCTATCAATTCAGACCCCACATCATGTATGTTAAGTCTGAAAGCCATTTTATTTTATTATATAATAAAAGGGTAATCTGCAAATTGACCCTAATGGCGGAATAACCAGGAATGACCATCGCTATGATGCACACTGACCACCAGGGGGCAGATGCGCAATGCAGGAGCTGCCTGCCCCCCTCTCCCCTCTTCCCCAGTAGTCAGTGCACTTCCACAGGGGGTGCAATGCTCAGCCAGAAGCTGGTTCATGGTTGGCCAACACAGCGGCAGTGGTGGGAGCCTCTTGCCTCTGCGGCAGCACTAAGGATGTCTGACTAATGGCTTAATCCTGCTCCCCGTTAGTCGACATCCCTCGAGGTCTTCCGGGCTGCCAGAGGCATGTCTGACTGATAGTTTAGGCCTGATCCCCCAGAGAAAGGGCCTAAGCCAGCAGATGGACATCCCCCGAGGCTCCCGGACTGTGAGAGGGTGCAGGCTGAGTTGAGGGACCACCCAAGTGAACAAATTTTCATGCACTAGTTTATACATATTACCAACAAGGGCAATGTTTTCCCCTCAGGGTGAGAAGGGAGTTGCCCACATAAAAATATATGGTATATTTTGTATGGCCAGAGGTGGGTGATGAGATGTTATAGTGAAAGCAAAGGGTTAAAAAAAGAACCTCGAAACCACTAAGCAATGCCATATTTTACATTTTATTCCTCCAGGGTAAACAGATTATTCTGGGGCACTGACAATGTGACATGTAACTGTTTTAGGTGCATTCACATATATCATTTTATTTAATCTTCAATACATCATCCTTGATGGGTATTACTTTTCTCATTTTATATGGGGAAAGAGAGAGCGATGAAATAATCTGCCCGGCATTTCAGTGCAGGTGAGAGTGTTGAAATTTAAACCTAGTTCTCCCTCAAAGTCCTGCACTTTGGCTATTACAGTCTCTTTATGACTGCCTTAACAATAGTTCTCTGTAAATGACAGCAAAAATCATTAACAAATCAAGAGTTAATCAGCTAGGCTCTTTGTTTCCCCCTACCCTCACCACCAATGTAAGGGCTTTGCCTCTCTCTTTGGCTATATTTTTGCTCATTGTTTATTTCTTAGTAAGATGAACCAAGGACATAAACTATGGACTCAAGTCTGTCAATTTAGGTTCTTCTTGGAAACTCAGATAATTATGTCTAATATGTGTCTTAGGATCTCTTTTTTCTTTTTCTTTTTTCTTTTGTTCTTAGCCATACATCCTGTAACATACACAAAGTACACATGGTGCAGTGCTGCCCAGAGTGAGGTCTTAGGAGTACACACAAATCCAGAGGCAATGCTTAGAGCTCTGTGTCCTTGGGATTTTTATAGACCTCTCTGTGTCTTACGTTTGTCAGATGAAGATAATATCTCATAGCGTGGTTGTCAGGATTAAATGATATAGTGTACATAAAACATTCAATAGTTCTCGATACATAATAAGAGCCTAGTAAGTGTTAGGCATTACTATTAGTAGCAAATATACACATGCATGTATCTTATATACAATAATAAGTTGTAGGTATTACTATTAGATTAGAATATTCTAACATTAGTATACTCAGGTGCCATGCAGTGGGGTTGCGGGGAGGGGACAGAAGCCCAGAAGCAAGGCATCTCAGCAGAAAAGGATTAGAATGACCCAGAAAAGGCTAATCTTGACCTGGGTTTGGAAAGGTGAGAAGGAGTTAGATATATGAAGAAGGTGTATGTGCTGGGGCAGGGAGGATGGGAGAGCAAGGAAACTTCAGGCAGGAGGAAACAGCATTAATGAAATCCCACAGCATGAAATGGCATGATGTATAGGGTAGATTGGTGGGGCAGGACATCAGCATCAAGGGACCAATTACAGTGAAGTAGTTGGCATGGAGATCAAATTGAGGTGGGCCCATAAGGGACTGGTTAGCAAGTAGCAATGCCTCTTTCAGAGAGGCACACTGTGAAGAGATGAAGTCATTGTTCTAAGTTAGAAAGAAACATAGAAAAGACTGGAAAGTAGTCCAGCCAAGTATGGCCACTTGAACCATGATCCAATTTTTATTTAATTTTTGTATTTTCTAGTATGAAAGTCTAAAATTTCAGAGATAAAAGTTATAGAAAACATCTGCATCAAGTATCCTCTATTAAAAATTGCCACAGCCCTGGCAGTTGTGGCTCAGTTGGTTGGGCATTGTCCCATGCACTGAAAGATTGCTGGTTTGATTCCCAGTAGGGCACATCCCCAGGTTTTAGGTTCAATCCCTGGTAGGGGCCATGCAGGAGGCAGTTGATAGATGTTTAATGTTCACATCAATGTTTCTCTTTCCTCCTCTCCTTTCCCCTCTCTCTCTCTCTCAAAAAAAAAAATCAATAAAAATAGGTTTAAAAATTGCCACACATGAGAACGAGCAAAATCTGTTTTTTTCATGGCCCAAATTTAGTATAAGGAACAACTTTAGTATAAGCACAAATATACCAGTAGAATTAAAATTGAAGTTAAGACAAGCCCTAAGGTGATAAAATTCAAGAACATCCTTTTTCTTTCCATCCACCCTGAGCTACCAGTAATCTCATTGCCTTTTTGCATACCCACACCTTTCCTCTCTTTTTGGCCCTCAAAATTAAGTTGGGGGCCATTTCCTTTGGGGGCCTTCCCCAATCTCCAATCTTCCAACATGCTTTAGGTGCATGTTCGCTTGTTCCCAGACCTCATGTATGCTTCCATCTTAGCACTAACCGCATTGCAGTGTAATTGTTGGTGTTATTCTAATTTGAATTACTAGAAACAATGAGGTCCTTGAAGGCAGGGATCATGGGTCTTCAGAATAGAGACCATGCTTAGTCCTCTACTCTTTTTTTTTTTAATATATTTTATTGATTTTTTACAGAGAGGAAGGGAGAGAGACAGAGAGCTAGAAACGTCGATGAAAGAAACATCGACCAGCTGCCTCTTGCACACCTCCCACCGGGGATGTGCCCGCAACCAATGCACATGCCCCTAACCAAAATCGAACCTGGGACCTTTCAGTCTGCAGACCAACGCTCTGCCACTGAGCCAAACCGGTCTCGGCAGTCCTCTACTCTTAATTCCATCTAATATGCTTGGAATTAGCACATATTTGGCACTAATTAAAAGCATGTAGTTTGTTGATTCAACATAAGAAAAGTATAGTCTGAAAAATAAATCTATCCTTAAAGTAGCAAGATGACTTTAAAACAGATTCCACAACTACAAGTAGATTGTATACCCCCGAGATACCCAAGGTCAGACAGAGATGTCAGACAATGTCTCCCCCAGTTGTTTTAAGGAGAGGTATAAGAATTGGTTTCTTTCCTACATCCACGGAGACTCTCATTTGATTTCCAGATCAGTCTACCTTCAAATCAATAGTTACAATTTTTCATTATTGCAAAAGAACAACTCTCTCATCCACAAAATAGGCTATTACAGCATTGCTGGGTCATTTTCTCCATATATGAGCATAAAAACTAAAAGATGAATTTTCAAGGGATTAATGTTTCAAGTAAAACCCATGTAGGGTTTGCCATTATCTTTCAAGAGAATCGTCTCTCTGGTATTCCCAAAGCACATTATCACGTCAAGGAAAGTCACTTGACTTTCAAGGCAAAGACAGACAAAATACTGCCTGGAAATAGTTAGTACACCCCATTGGGGCAAAAAGTTCTTTATACAATAAGAACAGAAAAATATTACAGTGAACAAGACAACAAAAGTCCAATGCAAAGAGTGTCAATTCCCACCCCCCCCCAATTTCTACGCAAAACCTAAAATATGGGAGAGTCATCTGAGTGTAGTAGCAAGCCTAGTAGATTGAGGCACATATGTTTTCATTGTAGATAAATACACTTTTATTTGACACATGGAGGTAGTAATCCTTTAGGGTTACTTGTCAGTTTGTTCAACTGACTGACTACGCCACACTCTGTGGAAACAGTCATAACAGAGACAGACATATGCAGTCAAGAGCACGTAGTGCAAAGATCTGCACAGGGACCACCACAGCTGAAGAGCACAGCTCTGAGGAAACTGCTTAACATGTGAGGTGAGTCTTACAGGATGAGCCTAACTGAAGTACTTAAGTAATGATGGGTGTGGCTCTCTGAGGAACTGAACCAAAAACATCATCAGCAGAGAATTTTGTAAAGAACCTAAAGGATTCTCAAGGGTGTTAACTTATGGGTCATCTTTCTCCCTTGCACCCTTAGACGTATAAGGTTCCCAGCCCTGTGCAGATCACGTTCACGTTGATCTGATGAGAAGGAGAAATAAATATTATCACTCTTTATCCCGAGTTAGTAAATCATCTATAATAATGAAAGCAAAATATGCTAGACCGAATGTCCTTCCAGGTGTACTTCCAGAAGACTTTCCGGACGAAGCCAGGGCTGCAAGGGAACCCTGGGGCCCCTGTGCCTGCTGGAGGCCAGAGGGAAACCAGAGTCCCAGGTGCCAGAGGGAAGCCAGTGCTGGCAGCAGGGGGAAGAAAGGCCTACTCTTACATGAATTTCATGCATCAGGCCTCTAGTGAATTATATTGACAATGGAAAAAATGTGGGGGAGTGCAATAGTTTCTATAACAGCGATATCATCAATAGAAAGAGAATAAGAAAACGATAGATCATGGTATTTCAGATATATACAATACAGTCATAGCAGCAATGTTCCGCTCACAGCTACATTTATCAACAATAACTGACTGTGCACCCTCAGTGCCAAGTGGCAGGGAAATTATAATGGTAAAGAAGACCTAGAGCTTAGATTGTCTTATCAAGCTAGTGGAAGTGATGAGCCAGTGAACAGGTTCTTACTATATCGTGTTAAACACCATCCTGGGGAAAGCTGACAAGATGCTAAGGAAGATACAATGGGGACAACTAAACTGAATTTTGCAGGGAAACAGAGGACAGTGACATCTAAATTGATACCAGAAGGAAGAATTTGCCAGAAGAAGGGGAGGGGAGAGACGGTGGAGGAAACATTTGCATGCCATCGTCTGGAGGCAGCTCAGGAAGACTGGGACAAGGAGTTCAGTGTGTGTAGGGGTGTTGATGGAGATGGGACACTGAAGCTACATTACTAAGTAGTAAGAGTCAGATCACCCATGGCCTTGAGACGGTTTAAGCAGTCTGAACCTTATTTCCAGGAGAGTGGGGAGCCACTGCAGTACTTGTGACAGGTAGACAACACACATCCCTGTGCTTTAGGGAGACCTCCTTAGTGTAGGGAGGACAACTGCCAGGAGGGGATCAGGCAGGACCCAGGAAAACGGTGAAAGTCCAACCCAAGTAATCCAAAGACCAGCATTTTGAAATTGTGAAGAAGGCTTTCTAAAATCCATTTGGAAGAAGGAATGAATAAATAGACATGACTCCTAAGTTCTCCACCTTCTGTTTTAGCCAAGGCATTAAGTGAAATAAGCCAGGCAATGAAAGAAAAATACCACATGATCTCACTTATTTATGGAAAATAAAGAACATTATTATATAACCTGATGAGCAAAGAGAGAGACACAGAGGCAGTAAAGCATCAAACAAACTGTCAAATTCAGTGAGAAGGCTGGGGAGTGTTGGGAAGGGAGGGAAATAGATCAACCAAAGGACCTGTGTTTATGCATATAAACACACCAATGAACACAAGACACTGGTGGCAGGGGAGGGGATGAGGATATGTGACAGGGAGTAGGGAAGGCTGGGGGAAGGTCTATGGGGAAAAAAGGAAATATATGCACTACTATATATAATACTTTAAACAATAAAATAAAATAAAAAACCCATTTACTTTAAAACTACAGTAATCAAAGAGAATGATAATAGTGCAAAAATGGGACAGACAGATAAGTGGAACAAAGTCAAGAAATAAGCCTAAGTATAGATGGAAACTTAGGCTATGATAAAGATGGCAAGTGGAACTGTTCTAAAATATAATTAGGCTTTCACTGTACCTAACAAAAAAATTAACTCTAAATAAAGATTTAAATGTACACAATAAAAGCCGGCAAAAAAATCATTACAAAAGAAGAAAAGGTAATTACAAAATAAGAAAAGCAAATGCTTAGCAAACACAGATACCAATTTTTACCCAGAAGATTGGTAAGAATGAAAAATAGTTCATAATATTTGTGGGCAGTGAGATTAGAGGGACATCAGGTTCCTTCTAATGCACTGATAAAAATGTATAAAATTGGTATGTCCTTTCTGGATGACAGCTTAACAATATGAATCAAACCCTAGGAAATGTGCATGAAGTTTGACCCAGAAACTATACCCTTAGGAATTTATCCTAAGGATGTAACTGGAAAACTACCCAAACATGTATATACAGTGGTGGCAGAAGGTTGTTTGTGCAACCTTATTATTGTTCGTGCAACGCTTTGAATAATAAAGATTTCAGTAACAACCCAAACTGTCCTGGCAGAGACAATGAAATAGTAAAGAGACACTTAATGTAAAGATACAGAACTTTTTAAAGGCATGAAAAGATATTCACAATATAGTGGTAAGTGAATCAACAAGGTTATGAAACTTGGATATTATAACTCTACTATATAATGTACAGAGAAAAACAGAGAAATTGATATAGAATTATTAACAATCATTTTCTTTGGGGTTGAGATTATGGTTGGTTTCTGTTTTCTTCCTGTTTTCTGAACATTTCTTGCCGTAAGTACATATTGCTTTTATAATCATAAAAAATTAAAGATTCTTATCCCTTTACAAAGAAATGTCAAGAATAACAGTGATGGTGGAGTTAATAACTCAGGAGAATGCGAGAAAGAGCAAGTGCCTGTATCGCATTCTTAGTCACTAACAAGTGCCAACTCTACTGTCTCTTCTCAGTAAAGTGATAATAACACAAAAACTTCAAGACAAAAACTGATACAGAAAGACCTCTACCACCTTACCTCAAAAAAAAGAAAAAAAAAGAAAAGAAAAAAAAAAGAATGAAAATCCTTGTCAGGAAAACCAGCAGTATTACTGCATAAATTACAATACATTTTTGCTTCAATTGCATAGGTAATATAGATACTTAAACCACACTTTCACACTCAACCCCACATCATGCCTGCCCATTTATCAAACCACGGCAAATATTACAACGTAGCTTAAAGAAACCAGGTTGTTCTCTTGTGTAGGATTACAGTACATTTGCACGAATCTTCTTGTTTTTTCACTTACAAAACAGTAAGGAAGAGACGTTTCCAGGATCTAACTTTGCATATCAAATATAGCATGCAATAATGTAGCAGCTGTTGTTTTTATAATAACCTAAATTCAATAATAATAAATGACACCTTGATGTTATAATGTATAGCTTTCTAATATTCTTTTGTGCACACTAACATATAGTCTTTAAAAGTCCATGTGCAGTACAGGAGCAGGCATTTTTACTACTACTACTACTATTATTATTACTATTATTATTATTATTATTATTTCTATTTATATAGATTAGAGAAGTTGCAATAGAGAAGTTTATTGCCTCAAGGGTTTCATGGTCAATCGGCCACCAATTCAGATGCATGTTTTGCTTTCATGATGGTATTTTTTCAGCTTCTACAAAGGACAGTATTTTTTGTTTTTTGGTTTTGTTAATCCTCACCCAAGGATAGTTTTCCAAGGATTTTTAGAGAGAGGGGAAGAGAGGGGAAGAGACACACAGAAAGAAACATCCATGTGAGAACTGGTTGCCTCTCACACTCACCCAAACCAGGACTGGGACTCGAGCCTGCAACTGAGGTACATGCCCTTGACTGGAATGAACCTGGGACCTTTCAGTCCTCAGGCTGAAGCTCTATCTTCTGAGCTGAACTCGCTAGGGCAATGGACAC
Source organism: Pipistrellus hanaki (assembly GCF_964339955.1). NCBI lineage: Eukaryota > Metazoa > Chordata > Mammalia > Chiroptera > Vespertilionidae > Pipistrellus > Pipistrellus hanaki. The sequence goes on along the minus strand of NC_140505.1, from coordinate 132,367,961 downwards.
TGTTTTAAACACTGAAGTTGACTGATTTTATTCTTCTGCCATAATATAGAATTTTAAAATTACGAAACTCATAAAATCCAATCTCCTTGCCTTATTGGCAGAGAAACTAAAGCCCGGGAGGATAAGTGACTCTTCTCACATCTCAACTGTGACTAGCAGAACGGGAGCGAGACCTCCGGTCCCCTACATCTGTCCTAACGTTCACTGCGCGACAGAGCGAGCCAGGGATCCCACAGCCATAACCACTCAGAGAGCATCCTCACATACATTTTGTCTCACAATTATCCCGTGAGGCCTTATTATTTATCCTTATTTTATAAAAGGGTAATAACTGTTACTTGGAGAGTTGAAATGACTTTTTAATACTTTCAGTTTCAAAGCTCAAGGCTTTTATACTGGAGGCCACTGCTTTCCCACTCTGAAATCCAGACTGGGATGCATTTCCCGTAATTCCCTCTCAATTCAAGGGCACCCATCGCTGAGAAAGTTTTGGAAACTTAAAATGATATGTCAATCTTAGGAAAAGATTCACAAATGGTGTGACCATTATTTTACAAAAAATACCTTTTAGATCATATCTCTTCTCAAAGCATTAGCTTTCTACAGATACTTAAGAATTGAACTCAGCAAGTAATGAAAGCTTACCACAGTTGAGTTTAGCAAGAAATGCCAGAGGGCTCTGATCCAAGCCAACCTGTGTATTATTAACCTCAGGAAGCTCACAGCTTAAATGGAAATCGTCAATGTAAGCATCCAAGGCTTCGGAGGCAGAGGAATACGGCTTCTCTTTATAATGGACGGAACCGTCTGTATTAAAGGAGATGCTGCTGAGGGTGGGAAGAGAAGGCTCAGAAGTGCTCAAGTGATGTTTCTTAAGTGACTTTGCCATGGCTTTCGCAAAATGGGCTGCAATGTCCATCTTTTAATAAACTCTAAACACAGAAAGAGGTATACAGGATTTCAGTTAAACAGGAAGGGTCTTCCTTGGTGATCCTTGAATCCTGTGTATTTACTTTATATAAATTAACATCCCTCGCTCCCGACTTTCTGCACTGTTTATATTGAGTTCTCAAGCAATACTTGTTGATTCACTGACATGGCCACAATGTAAACTGCAGTTTAGCCACATATTAGGAAGCTAGCAATATAAGCCCTGCCAGGTAAGGCATCAAATAGAGGACTTTAGTTTTACTCAACTGAATGAATAGTTCTGGAATCGTGAGATAGTTTTATTCAATACATTTAAAATAAGGCAGGCTATGCCGAAACCGGTTTGGCTCAGTGGATAGAGCGTCGGCATGCAGACTGAAAGGTCCCAGGTTCAATTCTGGTCAAGGGCATGTACCTTGGTTGCGGGCACATCCCCAGTAGGGGGTGTGCAAGAGGCAACTGATCGATGATTCTCTCTCATCGGTGTTTCTAACTCTCTCTCTCTCTTCCTCTGTAAAAAATCAATAACATATATAAAATAAAATAAAATAAAATAAAATAAAATAGCAGGCCTCCAGAATCATGTCACGGGTTTTCATTCCTACACCTGTTTTCCTCTCATTCATGGGACAGGGGAAATCAAGGATGAAGACCAGGAAGCAACAGGGGGTCCTGGCTCAAAAGAGATGGCAAACGGAGAACAGGCAGCAAGACGAGGTGAGTGCCGAAAGGCGTAGAATTCAGTGGGGTCCTTGGGTCCTGGACCTGCTGCCACTCTGACCATGGTGGGAGAATTCAGCCGCTGCAGACCTTGTTAGTCCCATCTGGCCCCCACCACTTACTCTTGGCAATAACTGTGAAAATTAAGTAGTACCAGTTTCTTAGTTTTCAAGATGAGAATACAGTGGAGATTAAGTAATTTGTCTGAAGCTATAGCCTCACGGAAGCAACAGTCACGGTTGAGCCCCAGTGGTCGGATCCACAGCTTGAACTGCATTGTTTGCACCAGACCACCATCCCCTGTGGGCTGGGATTGCCCTATGCACTGTGATCTCTGAATGTTGGCCACCGCTGGTGAGCCACCAGTGTCTGCCAGGGTTGGGTGCCTGTGTTCTGTGGTCTCTCATTTCTCCAAGAGTATGCACTGGGACTTGCAGGAGAAATGCCATTAATTTGATAAGAATATATATGTAAGTTCCAAAGAGAGACAATACTCACTTTTCCAGGCCCTGGAGATGCAAACGGACATGTTGTAGTTTCAGAATGTTACATTATATGACATCATAATCCCTAACATTCCCATCTGTGGGATATTGTGAGTGTCCTCTAATGTAAGGGAGTTATACAGAGGCCTTTGAGAACCAGAAGGAATCTATGGATCATCTTCCCACAAAAATGTACACTAGCAGACACAGATGTAATGGGTTCTAGGGTTCCGGAAGTTCATGGCCCTGCTGCATCTAAACCCTAGATTTGGAATTTTTGTGGTAGATGTGGGAAGAAGGGAAGGGAAAGAAGGCCAGCTAGGAAAAGAACAAAAAGAGATCCTTACTACAGACAGAACAAACTAACCCAATGCTACAAATTCTTGGAGGTTTTATGATAAAATCTCTTTTGACTTTAAAGACCTAGCTCAAAAGGCACTTACTTTATAAATCATGAGCACGATCCTCTTCCTCCTCATCTTCCTTCTCTGAATTAGTTACTATTATTGACAATGGGCTTCAGAGTGAGGGAGATGTGGGTTCATCGCTAAACATATTTTATTTCCTCACTTTTAATTCTGTTTAGTAATACTGAGCTCATTGGGCGGCTGTGTTTAACCTTCTGCTCCTTTTCACCAGGATTGCCACATCTGGGCTAAGATAGTGAAATACTTTAAAAACAGCTGGAAAAAGCCCTTACCCATCATGTGCATCCATCCTCACCCACAGACCCAACACACGTGTCTTCTTGCCACTCTAGCCCCGACACACTTAACCCAGAAGTCCTTGGACCTTCCCACAATCTGGCAACTTAATATATAGTGTCCTCTGCAGGAATCTTCTCCAGGCTATGGCCAATGTCCACTCTGGCTGATCAGTGTCAGACTATACAGATTGTTAATGTTTAGAATGTGATCCCTGGTTTGACCTATAGAAAACCTGGGTATATGTCTTCTTCCCTCTAAAAGCTCAAACAAAACAAGGAATGGGTGGGTATCCCTTCTCCTGCCCCATTTTCCCAGTCCATGGTAGTTGCTCAATAAATGTTTGCTGAATGTCAGCCAACATGTTCCTTTCAGTATAAAGCAGTGTGATGACTGCAGTCATAAAAATGTTCTGAAAGATCAAGTCCTTTTGGTTTACTAGTAGATGCTGAGAAGCAACAGAACAGGAGAATAGGATAATATGCTCAAGTCCAGGATTTAATGAGAGAAAGGCTGAATGCAAGGAGAGCAAGAAACTAATGAGAGAACTGGTGAAATTACCATCTATGTTAGAATATTTTTGAGGTTCACTTAAACCTTTATTACCCAATTGTTCAACATGTATCCACAGCTGAAAGTCTAGTTTTAGGTGAATATTTAAAGGCATTTTCTGTACCATCTAATTGAATGAACACCACTGTAAAGGAAACTTAATCATTATTATTTCTAAAACAACACAGTGGGAAAAATCAATGCATAAGATATATGTTGATAATCCTAATAAAACAAAATTACTTTGTGACTTTCATTTTATCATATACATAGCAATGTGAAAATTCATTCTCTTGATTTTTCACCATGTGGACTTATAGGGGCTAAGCAAAGAAAGAAATGAACACTTGTGACATTTAAAAAGCAAAAAGACCACATGCAATCACTAAGAAAGAAAACAGAATCAATACATTGCCTAATCATATATCAAATGAAGTGCAGATTATTTGGATATTTCCCCTGGCAATTTCATGTTTGAAGTTGGACTCGCTCAATTCTCTTTGATAGTATTTTTTAAAAATGTATTCAATCTATAGACTTTTCAGAGTGCAACCATCTTCCAGGAGACAAACAATTCCCGAAGAATACAGATGACTACAAGTAGGAAGACTAGGAAAAGACATCAGCTCTGTCTCCCTTATCACCTTAGGTTAAACCAGACTCAATCACAGAAGCTGAGTCCCTCAAGCCTGAGCCGAGAGAAAGGTTCAGCGATCTGCACAAAGTTCGGTTTCCTTCTCTCATTCAATTCAATTAGACACACAATTATTGACTGCCAGTGTGCAAGGAACCATGCTAAGCACTCTATAGGGATGCAGTGATGGACAAGACATCATTTCCCTCCCAAAGATGTGGTAGTCCAGTAGGAAAAATAAAAGCAGCATATAAATGACTATAACACAAGGAGAGGCATGCTAAATGCCATCGAGCACCCCCAAGGGGGGCTGGAACACAGAGAAGAGAGAAAGTACTTCTGTTCAATGAAATTGGGGAAAGTTTGACTTTAGTAAGATATTTAAACTAGGACTTGCAAAAGAGGCAAGTTTCAGACACATAGACATGAGGAAAATGGAAATGCTAGGAAGAAGGAACAACCTACTCAAAAACATTGAAATAGATAAACCATGTACATATATGGATAGAGGAAAAAAATTGATTTGCTTGGGTTGTCAGGTAGAGAGAAAAGAGGCTGGACATACTGTATTCCATCCTGTATAGACCAAAGTGTAAGTTTTAGGGCTAGGTATTATATTCATTTTACAGAAAAGGAAAACTGAGCCTCAGAAAGCTTTTATAATGCTCTAAGAGAATACACCAGTGAGAGATTTGAGACTGAAAGCTTGAAAGCTCTTATGTTTTTTCCACCACACCAGTGTCCACTCTGCCATCTTCCCCCAATGACAGCCGAGTGAAGGAAGCCAGGCAACTCCTTCTGCATACAGCATGGAGGTTAGCCCCAGATCCAAGAGTAAGAGTATCCCACCCACCTGTGCAGCTCCGAGAGCTCCATACACCAATTTAAACCATCCACAGAACAATGATTTTTTAAAGGCAATTGGTTAAGATTTCCTTTTTTTTTTTTCAGCTGAGTACTATTCCACAGCTCTTTTATCCATTCATCTACTGATGGACACTTGGACTGCTCCCCAATATTGGCTCTTGTATATAATGCTGCAATGATCATAGGGGTGCATATATTCTTTCATATTAGCATTTCAGGTTTCTTGAGACATATTCTCAGAAGTAGAATACTCAAACCTGTATAATTTTGTTAACCAGTGTTATCCCAGTGAATTCATAAAAAGGAAAAACAAAACAATACCAACCAAACAAAAAAAGGCTACTTGGGCTATCTGGGCAATGAGATAACTCCATCTCTGCCAGCCCTGTCTATCTCAGAATGCTTGAGGGAGACATGGGGCACCAGGATGGGGTTCTTCCTTAATCTTCAGAGCTTTGTCCAAGACACTTAGTAAGAAAATTAAGCTCATTTTATTTTATTTTTTAAAAATATATGTTATTGATTTTTTACAGAGAGGAATAGAGAGACATAGTTAGAAACATCAATGATAGAGAATCATCGATCAGCTGCCTCTTGCACACCCTCTACTGGGGATGTGCCCGCAACCAAGGTACATGCCCTTGACCAGAATCAAATCTGGGAGAATCAAATCTGGGACCTTTCAGTCCACAGGCCGACGTTCTATCCACTGAGCCAAACCGGCTTTGGCAATAAAGCGCATTTTATTAGCAATATATTATCATATCTGTTGTCAATCTGACTCTGGTGGAATTTTGAGCTATTGAGCATCAAGATATGAACTTGCTATGCTTTGGAATTTGAATTTTAGTAGCATATAATCAGTGAGATGCAACTTACGTTTTATCAGTAGATAGGACCTAATGGAAAATACTTCACACACCATCTCAATCACCAGGCACTATGATAAGCAATACCCTCTTTGAAAGAGAGCTTATACATACTGGTCACTATTATTGTCTATTCAGAGTTTAGACCACAGGCTGATCTTCATTATCAACAAAGAATCATAGAAGAAACAAGTGTTTGAAACACATAGGATATTATAGACCACGCACAGTCTTTTGAGATTAGTCTGCTAGCAATTTAGTACATGGAATACCATGAGCACAAACATATACAGGCACTACCCTGGTGCTTGTAGTTTTGGGTCTGTAACGATTTGAGATGAACAGAATATTGCAGTGTTGTGTACTGCTCTTTTATAAACTCAACTGGCAATCCCTATACACTTGAGAATGAAACACTTCGCTCAAGCTACGATCCCTCATTTACTCAAGGAGAATTTATTGTGAATGTAGAAAGGTCATACAGAACAGAGGTCAGGAGTCTGGCTCTGGTACCACTCTGGCCAGCTTCAAATCCGGTTGCATGACTTTGGGCAAACTATTTAACTTCTCTGCCCCTAAACATCCTCATCTCTAAAATGGCATGGTAATAAGATCCAACTCATGGAACTACTGAATGGATTCAATGAGATATTATGGATAACACTTAGAACAATGGCTAATCTACATGGAAAGTGCTCAGAAAATGTAGGGAGTAGTTGTTATTATTTATCCCCTAGTACATGTTATTATTACTGCCTTGTACATGTTAGTATTTATTACCTACATGCCTTCTTGCTAGAACATAATTTTCCATCAGCATGAATATACTTTGTGGTTGTAGGGAGTCTACTATGTCCATTCAAACACTGTGCAGCAATTCTGGAATAGAAAGCATCAAAATAAGAAACCTATAATTCCATATATTGTATCCACTAATCTCCTTAAATTTGCATTCCATAGATGTAAAGATTCTCTTAAAGTAGGATCAATACTTGATTCATTTCACATCCTAGAATCTTCTCTACAGCCGAGGGAAGCCTGAGGCTTGAGGAAAGGTGTCAGCAAAATTTAAATCATTTCCTAATCTTAAGCTTTAAGAGCCATTGTGCTCTGCTCTAGGGACTGCCTTTCTCCCCATGTCACTCAGCTTTTCCCCCTTCAACATTTTCAATTCCTCTTTATTTCCAAATCATAATTATTGTGTGTCTTTTTTTTTTTAATGTGGATATAAGTGCTTCAGCAAAAATAGCTGCCAAAGACTTTAAAAGATGTTACTCACTTTAATACACCATGAGTAATTGAGGGAAAACAGCAAACAAGCACATTAGGATCCTATCTGCAGGCTGCAACATTCACTGGCACCCTGGCAACACGTTAAGTAGAATTTGACAATATTGGATAATGAGGAAAAATATTCTTTTGCTTGGTAGATCTCTCAATGGGCATAATTTTAAGGAGAGAGAAGGGGAGCTTTTACTCATTCTTTCTAAACCAAATAATATCATCCATCACTTCTGAATACACTGTTTTTATTAGGGGGAAAAAAAGTTAGCCTCAGGAAGGGAGTACGTGGACCACCCAGATCCATTTTCAACTGTAATGCATACCATCTTTCAGGAGGTTTTTCATGGAGGTTGTGTCATCTAGAAATTATTTTGAGAAAAATTAAAATCCTAGGAAGCAAAAGAGATGTGAGTAGTATGTTCACATTTAGTGAAAGAGAAGTATTCCACCTTTTGGAAAAGGTGAAAAAATTTTCTTAATGAAAAACAGAACGATGTGAAACAAGTTTTTAGGCCACTGCTAGTACTCCCATATGCCAATCCCATTGTGGGAGCTACGGAGGAAAACGAGGAAATACAGGCGGCAGTGGTTTACTTCTATGGAGAGAAAATGTGTTTGGCCCTTATTGGCACCAGGGCGGTTGGTGTTAGGGAGGCCACAAGTGCAGGCCACATCGAGGACGCTGAGGAAGCTGTCTTACTGGTGAGCGGCTGTGTCCTGCCCTTACCTCTCCAGGCGCTCCTCCCTCCGGGACCGAAACTGATGTGACTAATGAGAAGTCTAGCCTTTCCTCTGAGAACCTGATGACCGACTGTCACTCCAGGGACCCTTGCTTAGCACTCATAGCCCTCTTCAGGGCCGGTGGGGGCCTCGCCAAGGAGAAAGGCACAGGTGGGATGCTGCAACAGGCTGCAGCTGTTCATGTCTGACCTGCCAGCTGCTTTCCTTGAAAGATTCCAAAGGTAAAGAATGAAAAGAAAAGTCTAACACCAAAGTGTTTTAATTTGGTGGTTCCTGGATAAATTCGATTGAACGCACAATTATAATACTGTGGCCGAAAAGTTGTGGCTGGTGAGCAGGTGATGGCACTGCCACGCTTGGGAAGAGCTGATTCCTTGGGCTCCTTGGTCCTGGTTTTTAGGTCACAGGCTTTCATCTTCTACAATTTTCACTGAGTTTCTACATTTAAAAGGGATTTAAAGAAAACAACTCTCTTTCCTACAAGTATTAATATGCAATCAATCAAATTATTTCCTTACTATAAATTTAAATACATCGATTTTAGGGGGAAAACACCAAGTAACTAAAACCGGACACTTACAAACTTCAGGTGCCCCTGTAAGCTGAACAGCGCCCCTTTTCACAGGATTCTTAGCAATTTTGCACTAGCCCACTTAGCTCTTGAAAATATCACCTCAAGTGAGTACTAATGTGGAAACAGACTCAGGAAGCCGTCTAATTTCCCTGGATCAGCGGTGCAACCATGTGTTAATCTCCGGTACCTTTCCTTCGGCTTCTTACAAGCCTCAATCTGCCACATCAGCATTTATGTCACTGAGAGGACATTGAACCCAGGAAACTGTTGATCCGCACTAGACCTGAAGAAAGAAACTATTTGTTATAAGACTTTGACATAGAAAGTAAGATCTGGCTCTTTGAAAACATAAACAAAATTGCCAACAAATTAGCAAACTTAGAACAAATGGATAAATTCTAAAAACATATCACCTACCAATACTGAGTCATGAGAAATAGAAAATCTGAACAAAACAATTACTAGTAAGGAGATTAATTCAGTAATTTAAAAACCTCTTAACAAACAAAAGTCCAGGACCAGATGGCTTTACTGGTAAATTCTACCAACATTCAAGAGTAATTAATACCAATCCTTCTCAAAATCTTCCCTATCCCCCAAAAAATGGAAAAGGAGGAAACTATTTCAAGGTCAGCATTACCCTGGTATCAAAAGCAGATAAGGACACACAGACACACACACCAAAAAAGACAATTATGGGTTAATATCACTGATGAACATAGATGCAAAAATCCTCAACAAAATACAAGCAAATCAGATATAATAATATATACATGATCAAGTGGAATTTACTCCAGGGATGCAAAGCTGGTTCAACATCCACAAAATTGACCACACGATAAAACCACATTAATAATATGAAGGATAAAAATCATATGATCACCTCAATTGTAGAGAAAGCAGTTGACAAAATTCAATATCCACTGATGATAGACAGAAACTCTCAACAAAGTGAGTATGGAGGAAATGAACCTCAACATAATAAAGGCCATTATAACAAACCCACAATTACCATCATACCCAACAGCAAAAAGCTGGAAGCTGTTGTTCTAAGATCAGAAACAAGACAAGAATGCCCAGTCTCACCACTTGTATTCAACATACTACTGGAAGTCCTAGACAGAGCAATTGGACAAAAAACCAAAAACAACAACAACAAAAAAACCCCACACAAAACATCCAAATCAGAGAGAAGTAGAACTGTCACTTTTTACAGATGACAGGCTTTTATAGTATAGAAAACCCTAAAGAATCAAAACACCATTACAAACAATACATAAATTTAGTAATGTTGTAAGATACAAAATCAATTTTCAAAAATTGTTGTTTCTATACACTAGTACTGAGCAGGGACCCTGACCCCTGCTTCTGAGACAGAGGGATGAGCAGAGCTACCGGGCACAAAAGCAAGGTTTTAGATTTAAACTCCCTGAGACAGAGTCATCCGAAGTTCTGCTTGTCAATGTTTGATTTCCCAAGGACAGGAGACTACAAAAATGTTGAACACATGGAGATGATCTTAAGGAAAGAAAAAAAATAAATAAAAACAATAAAAAAAAGCAACAACAAAACATCCAAACCAACACTTCTACCTAAGATAACCTTGCAAAACAAAAGCTTAATACAGCACCAAAGTGAATACAAATGCCAAAAATATAGCGACAATAAAACACTACAAAGGAGGCGGAGCCTGGAGCAGACTTGTAGGGAGGGGTTTGGGAAAGGTAGAAAAGGAAGGAGCGTTTTTGAGAAGGAGAAACATCTTGCGCAAAATCATGAGTGTTGAAAGTGGAATGGTGCTTGTTTTCTGGAAGGCACTGGAGGGATGCTGGGGAGGTTAGGGATAGTGGGAGGGGAGATATGCTTTGTAAATTGAGATGGGGCCAAACTATGGTGATGCCCAAGTGCCAGGAAGAGAAACCGGAATGTGATTTGTGAACAGTGCCTGGCAGGTGTAGGACAGAGATGTGATGAACGTGCTAAGAGCATTGCACAGGGCAGAGTGGAGGAGGAACTGCAGGCTGTCAGACATCTGGAGGTGATGGCAGTGGATAAGGTGTTCATTGATGATGTCTGTGCCATAATGACACAGTAAAAACGGGAAGAGATGCTCTGAAGGTCGATTTCATAAGTAACAGACTGGGTTAGCCACTGGGGACAAACAAGCGGGAGAATCTAAATATCTCAAGTCTGGGAGGCTGGTGCCATTAAAGCAATGGTGAACATTAGAAAAGGCATTCCCTTAGGAATAAAGGGGAAAAATTCTAATTTAGTCATGCTGGTTCTCACATTCCTATTCTATTTTTATTACCTATTTTAAATATTGTAAGCAGGAAGAGGGAGAAAACACGGGCTGCCTAAGTACCTGTCATCAAGATTTAACAAATGTTTCCATTTTGTCAAAATTACACCAGATATTTTTAAAGAAATAAAGTGTTGTGCATATAATTACAGACCAATATCTCCATCTCATTTCCCTCCCTCTTCCCCAGAGGCACCCATGGATGCACGTTCCTACAATATATAGCATTGTTTTGTGTGCCTTAAAAATTCACATGAAATCATCCTGCCTATTTTTGCAACTTTTTAACTTTTTTTTCCTCATTATTATACTTTGGAGATGTATTCATGTTGATTCAAGAACACCTATTTTATTGATATATTATACTAAAGGCTCAGTGCACAAGATTCGTGCAGGAGAGATGGGGGTAGATGGGTGCGGAGACGGGGGAGTCCCTCAGCCTGGCCTGTGAACTCTTGCAGTCCCAGGCTGGGACCCTTCTGGGGATGTCCGCCTGCCAGCTGAGGCCGATCCCCAAGCCTGCAGTCAGACATCCCTCTTGCAGTCCAGGGCTCTTGCAGTCCAGGACCCCTTGTTCCTTATTGCCTTCCTGCAGCTGAGGCGGGGGAGGGTCCTGCCACCACTACTGGGCTCACCAGTCTTGAGCCAGGCTCAGAGCTTCTGGCTGAGCTGTGCTCCCCCTGTGGGAGTGCACCAACCACCAGGGGGCAGCTCCTGCACTGAGCGTCTGCCCCCTGGTGGCCAGTGTGTGTCATAGTGACCGGTCATTCCACTGTTTGGTCAATTTGCATATTACACTTTTATTATATAGGATCATATTTGAAGGAAATTAGACATACTGAAGGCCAGGTGAGAGACTAGAACTGTACATGTTGATCTGAAGCCTCTAAGCATACAGGGAATGACTGAACTGTGAGTATGGATCTGCTTTTTAGAAGAGAGTGAGGCATTGATAGACTGAGGTATTTTGTGTTTTTTTAAATTCAATAGCCCTTATTGTTGAAAGCCCCACAGCACCAATTGAGACTGATACTCAATAAAATGTGGGCTGATAAACGAAAAATAAATGGATGAATAAACAACTTTTTGTCCTCCTGTGGGATTTGCACAGAACAGCTAGGAAACGGGCAACCGCAGGCAAAATGTGAACTGTAAGTGAAGTTTGTTAGCCAACACAGTATTTTTAAAAATAGAATCAACATTTTATCATTGGGAAATTTTCCACATAGAGGCCAGGTTCCTGGCTTTTATTCCAAAAATCCAAATATCCGACACAACTTGGTTTGTACTTCCTCGTGCTTCTTGCCTGGCAACAATCAAGGCAGGGAGCCGCAGCCACCTTCCGGGGACCGCACGTTTCCGGTGTGACACCTTCACTCCCACTGCTGTCCCACACCGAGGTCAATACTGAGGCTGATGGTCAGTGCCATGGGTCATTGCTGCCTAGATCAGGGGGATGGTGCTTATTTGTTATTAAATTAATATTAAATGCCTGGCTCCTAAACTATGTCTGTATTTGGGAGTCATGTTAGTGCCCAACCTTCACAGCAGGACAGAACGGAGCGTCAGAAAGGGTGCCGGGGAGAGGCGGGCTTCATGCCTTGATGTGGGGTGTCCCAGGGGGTCAAAGGATTCGCTACTTGAGTTTTACTGCGACCTCTGTTCCAATGCAATAGTCCTGTCAGCTCCTTTACATCAATAGATTATTTTTTCTTGAGAAAAATGGTCTTTGATTAGAAAGTAAATGTTTTCCAGCCCTACAAGCAAGAGAATGCGACTTTGATTAGAAAAGCAGAACCTGAAGGCTGCACCATCCCTCATCTTGTATTTCTACGGGTTTGAGCTGGTTTATTTCCAGCTATGGCAGGCTCCCTTTCCACTGCATTGTAAAGATAGCCCCACGTTTAGCATGCTCCACACTGTCATGAAAATTAATAAAATCTTCATAGATGGCTAAGAGAACGACAGTACACAAAGCATGAGAGCCACTGTGTGTGTGTGTGTGTGTGTGTGTGTGTGTGTGTGTGTGATTTGTTTATAGTGATATTTTAGGTGATTTTGAAGTTAACTCTTAAATGTTTGACAAGGTCATTTATTCTGATGATTTAACTAAATTTGGGTTCTTACAGAAATGTAAAAGGTATTTAACATTTTGTAAGTTTACAGTCTTCTCTCGCCCTACTCTAAGGAGGGCAAATTCTCAGGTTTCAAATGTACTTGTCAATACAATCAATGGCAAATAATCGTCTCAATTGTTAATAAACAATATATTTGATGAAACACTTTTACTCAATTGACATATTAATGCAAAAAAACAGAGAAGTAAAGACAAGAGAAATCATTAATAATAATGGAAACAATGCACACTATTATTGCTGCTATTAATTAGCCAATTCCTTTGAGAACTTAATGTAGCTGATGCTGACATTAGATCTGGTTGAAGGCTCTCAGCAACTAGGGAAGATCCTTGTGAATATGAAGAAATCCCTAGTAAGTAAAGTCCGATACTAACTCACTTGAAGTCTTGTTTTCTTGTAATCCACACCTTTACGGAGCATCTCTGGGGTGTGACTGCAAATGGATAAGCAATCAACTTAAAATCCCTCGTTTAAAAAGCAAGTCCTGCTCTAACAATATTGGCCCCTTGGTGATCCTTGCACCCTAAGTTCATTCCTGCCTCAGGGCCTTTGTCCTGGCTGTTCCCTTTGTATAGAACACTCTTCCTTCAGATACTCTCAGAGATGGTTTTCATATCTTGGCTCAGTGGCCTCTCATCAGTGTGGCCGTCCTTGACTACTCCATCTCAAATAATGCCTTCCCTCTCACCCCATAGCCTCCTGTAACTTCCTGCATAACACCGAGCGTGTGCATTTATTTGTATATTTGTTTATTGTCTGACTCCATCATTAGAAGTCAAGCTCCACTGATGCAAAAACAACATTGATTTTGTTCATACCTGTGTGAACCTGGACCTTTACCTCACATGTAGTAGGTGCTCAGTAACACTTTTGGACAAATTAATGAATGAAGCTATCATTTTATATTCCTTTTTAAAAAGCAACTTGGCTTTATTTTCTTCAAGACAGAACATTTTTTGTTTGTTTGCGTGATGCTGCTAAAGCAATTTATTTTTCAAAATAAAACATGTAAAAGCTACATTTCTACACATAGTACAGCATCACACGATCCTTGTGGATGTGGATGTTAATGTTCTATTCCCATTTTATAGGCTCCTAAAAAGGAACATAGGCACCAGTCTCTGTATAGATTCCAATTTAACACACACCATATAGGTACACTGAACTCTGTCTAACAGAACAATTCTTTTTCCTTTCAAATGGTTGTTCATTCTGACAGTGTATCCGGTATGTCCTCTAAACATGGACATTTAAAAGATATACGTCTTGAAGGACCCAGTTTTGTACCATATACCCACTATAGGCTCAATAACTGTTAACTCTTGGTGAATTGTTGCATTGCAATTCTCCTGTAAACTCTCTCTAGTGGAAAAGAAAAGGAAGTTTTACCTTGCTTTTAGACCAGAAAAAATGGTCTTAAATAGTACAAACATATCTCAACACACAGTTTCTACATGCAAAATAAACAAAGGACTGTTTATCTATTAAAATAATTCTGTTTTCTGTTTGCTGTACAAAGATGGCCATCAAAATAAATCTGTGCTCATGCTTCTCTAGAGAGAAGAACTATAAACTGCCTATTGTTTTCTATGATTCTCCTGTTGGTGCCTAAACTGTATAAGATCCACCAGATTCAGTCCTACTATTCATGGTCAATGGTTGGCTATCATTGAGGTTAAGGAATCCATATTGTGCCCTCATTAGAAATTTCCTCATTTATTTAAAAATCTTTATTTTGTTATTAAAATGATCTCTAGCACTCATATCCTAAAATAATAGCTAAAAATAAAATATAAAAATCAGTATCATAACGGAATATGTGTTATGATATGCCTACATATTCAAATGAATGGCAACATCTTAGTGTTAGAACACTTATCAAATTGTTCCTGTGTCACAGCTAACCATTTAATGCTGTTTGAGGCAAAGAGGAAAATGATTTCAGTTATGAATTATTCTCATTAATATTTTAACTAATGAATCTATTCCTCAGTTAATGACAGAGTATTAATTGCTTATTATCAGTCCAGGGTCTCTTACTATATAATTATAACATTTCAAATGTTCATATTTTATAGGAACATAAAACAACCCTATATTTATATAAAATTTTACAAAACAGTTTCACATACATTTGTCATCCATCATTTCCAGTCCACTATTTCTTAGGGCAACATATACTAGCACATTTCTATTTGGGGAGAAAATTTGTGAAGAGATGGCTAAGTTATTAATTTTATTATAAATTCCATTTTATTTATTTATATATTTATATTTATTGATTGCCTGATATGTTTTAGGCATTCCCATTTGATGGAAATACTGAGAGGGGTATGATGTGGCTATTTAGGTATGAGGAAAAGAAATTTATTTTTATTTATTTATTTTTGTGTTAATCCTCAGCCAAGGATATTTTCCCATTGATTTTTAGAGAGAGTGGAGGGGGAGAGACACACAGAGAGAAATATCAATGTGAGAGACACACATCGATTGGTTGCCTCTCCCCAAGGGGATTGAGCCTGCAACTGAGGTACATGTCCTTGATAAGAATCGAACCCAGGATCCTTCAGTCAATGGGCCAATGCTCTATCCACTGAGCCAAACTGGCTAGCGCAAGAAATGTATTTTATCAGAGCACCCAATAAATTTGTGTGTGCATTTTTGTGTATGTATTATATATATATATGTATATATATATATGCACATATACAACATACAAATTATATATATGTATATTACATATATGAATATATGTGATAAATTATACATAAATGAACACACAAAATGGAAGGGGGCTATAAGTTTTAAGGAAATAAAAACTTAATATGCAGATATATGGTGGCTTTCCTAGAAATATAAGAAATATGCTCAAATTTCCAGATGTGATTCAGGATCCAAGACCTTATAGAAATTGAGCAATATTGGGGAGGAAAATGACTTGTATAAGTCATTTCTGAAAGCAAAGCTGTGCAGGAAGCAACCGCTGCAGCTGATTTGAACTCCCTGTGCCAAATAGGAGCCATCTAGAGCAGTGTTTTTCAACCTTTTTTGGGCAAAGGCACACTTGTTTCATGAAAAAAATCACGAGGCACACCACCATTAGAAAATGTTAAAAAATTTAACTCTGTGCCTACATTGACTATATATAAAGTAATTCTCTTGAATAGGAATCAAATAAACACAAAGAAAGTATTTTATAATTACTTTATTATGAAATATTAAGTAAACAAAATAGTGAAAAATTATAAAATTCTTGTCTTGTCTGCACCTACGGCACACCAGGCAACATCTCGCGGCACACTAGTGTGCCGCGGAACAGCGTTTGAAAAACGCTGATCTAGAGAGTTAAGTTCTGCTTCTGGAGATTTAAGTCTTTATTCCTTTTTTATCATCACCCTAGGATATATTTTTTAAAATGATGTGTGTGTGTGTGTGTGTGTGTGTGAGAGAGAGAGAGAGAGAGAGAGAGAGAGAGAGAGAGAGAGAGAGAGAGAGAGAAGCATCCATCAGTTATCAATCAGTTGCCTCCATTATATGCCCTGACAGGAATCAAACCCCAGCCTTTTGGTGCATGGGATGGATGCTCTAACCAACTGAGCCACCTGATAAGGGCTGGAGATTTGAGTCTTGAGGAGATTTTGCTCATCTAGAATTCCCTGTGAGAAAGGTCAACCAAAGTCATAGAAGTTGAATTCTAAAAAAAAAAAAAAAAAAATACAAAAAACCAAAAACAAAACTAGCTCTGAGAAGAAGGGCCTTTGGAAATAAAACCCTGATTAGATTCTGGAAAACCTTGGAGATGTAAAGAAACCAAAACAAACATCTCTTATTACTTTCAGTCAGACTGCTTAGAAAATTTATTATAATCTTTATTAAAATACTAGAGGCCTGATGCACAAAATTTGTGCAAGAGTAGGTCCTCCTTGCTCTGGCTGCCAGCACTGGCTTCCCTCTGGCACCTGGGACCCGGGCTTCTCTTGCAACCTTGGCTTCATGTCCGGTCTAATTAGCATATTATGCTTTTATTATTATAGAAGATAGTAGAGGGACTTCATTTGAATATTAGACTCTATATAACGTACATTTTACTCTCAGTTTTGTCTAAAATTTCACCAAAGTGATGGAAAAGATGGAATAATTTATACATTTTCTTTTCCCCAAATTAATATTTTTTCTGAGTCTTTATTTAATTTTATTTTCAGTTTTATTGAAGTACTTTTTCAAGCCTCTATAATAACTACTGGCCTATTTAAGCAATAAACACCCTATTTTTCTTTCCATTTCTGTCCTTAAGACATTTTAAATAAAATAATTCACCATAAAATAGTCTTTAGCACTTAATATTTCACTGTGTGTCTCGATTGAACAGTGAAATTTCAGCCCGGTGAGATGTAGATAAAGCAAGGCTCTCTTCCTTCCCATAAGCAATGCTGCAGATTTTCTCAGGGTCAGTGAGCGGATTAAGCCCTGACCTTAAAAGCTGTCTACACTCCTATGCCTGTAGAATTCCAGTGTGTCATCCTTGGAAGAACTAAGGAAATAGTCACTGAAAAACATTCATAGGGTTCTGTGTTTGAAATGAAGAACCAAACTGAAAGATCCAGATTTTGTCCAGTCGAAATGCCCTGCAGAAGTTTTCTTCTAACCACTTCTAGCCGTGGCTAATCTCTGTTCATCTTGGTGGCCCCTTTGCTGTTTTTCAAGTTCACTGTCTGCTGTAGTCAGGAATCCTGCTTCCTCCCTCCACATCGACCCTTCCAGATTCTCTATTTCCCTACTCCACCCCCCCCCCCCATATCTATACAAGTTCAACATAATAAAGGGGAAAATTTTGTGCGTAAACTGTTTAACTTCACATCCTTTCAAGGTAATTCCTTTATGAGGGAGAGAGTTCTAAGAAATTTCTGAGAAGAAATTTTGGCTGAAAAAGCTGAGATTCTTGTGCACAGTCATCTGAGAAATGCTGTCTCCAGGGGGAAAGTGGAAGCAAGCTTCTTTAAATGACCTGGGGAATTATCTCATATTGCTTTCCCCACATATTATGGGTTACAGACCTGCCTCTTCCTAGGATTTGGTTAAAACCAAACGAAACAGATCACCTCTTTGAGATATTTCTATTGCTTATCTAAATGTTGAAAAAGATCTTGGGAGGAAAAAAACCCAAAACTCTCTTCCTCCCAGAATGATAATGACTCTGTCCTGTGTGGCTGCCACTTCTGCCAGGCCACTTACCAGAAAGGCTTTTTTGGAATAATTCCTTCACGGTGGGCTCTCTTGTCCCAGTGGGAAGCCACCTTACATTGCAAAACTGTGACTCATTTTCTCCATAAAAACAATAAATGGTAAGCCTCCATCCTTCAATCTATTATTTCGCATTAAGGAGACAGTTTGTCACTGCTGAGTACTGCCCTATCCTTGCTTCATCACACTGAGATGAGGTAAGACTTTTTGTCGTATTCATTGATCTTCTTTGCCTTTGATTCCACAAACAGGAACTAACTATGAGTCAAGGTGTACAGTCTTGGATTAAAGCCCAGGCTATTCACGCTTTTTCAAAGGGTATGCCATAATACTATCGCCAGAATCCCTGTGCCTGGCAGTAGCATATTCAGGGTGCCTGTTTGACAGATCAAATTCCAAGTCTAAGCGGTGTAGCGTCCCCCTTCCTGTTAACCTTTATCAAGATAACTTGATAATGTTTCGCTCAGTTGGAATTATGCCCACAGGTTCTGCCAAATTGAAAGATATGCCATTGTCTGATTATTAGGGTGTATCGATTATTGCTGTAAAGAATTTTGTGTAAGACATACTTATGGTAAACTGTTTATACTTGGCAGACATCCTGACAAATATAATTGACAAATGACAAACTGAACCTCCCCCGAGAAGTCTAGTTATTTCAGAAATCTTTATTGCCAGACGCCTCAGGAAGTGGCTGCTGAAAAACTAGACTGTGCTGGAGGGTCACCTGCCTCTTTCATCATCCGGTTGGCTGACTGGTAATAGCTACCTTTTAAATATTATGAATTCAGATAATCTCTTTCATGTGTCACGGCAGAGAACTTAGTGGTTTTATGGAATTGACTTGAAATGACTTGACAGATTCAAAATGGAGACAGTTCTGCCCTTTTCGGGGTGGGGCTTGGAGGGGTCTAATCCAGCTGCAGACAAGCCTGTGGTTTATCTCTATATGAAAGTGAGAGGTGTATGTCTAAAAAAGAATCTGTCAACTGAAGGACTTGTATGCATGCATATAAACATAGCCAATGGATACAAGACACAAGGGGACCAAGATGGGGGGCAGGTGAAGGCATATGCAGGGAAGTAGGGGAGGCTGGGGGGAGTTCAAGGGGAAAAAAAGAAGACATATATACTACTATTTGTAATGCTATAAACAAACAAACAAAAAAGAAAGAAAAGAATTTGTTCAGCTCGAGTTTTTGTACTAGGATGCAAATTCGCAATTCTGAAGCACATGGGTTTAATTTTATAAAGAATACCAGAGAACACTGGCACTTGAGGCAATTCTCAGAAGAACTGAAAATTAAAAACTGCTAATTTTTCATTTTCCAGTGCTTGCCAAGAGTGTGTTTGAAACAATTGTTTTTGAAAGCTACTGTCCAAGGATCTGCTAATGACTGGTGCTTCTTTTTTAAAAATATGTATTTTTATTGATTTCAGAGAGGAAGGGAGAGAGAGAGAAACATCAATCATGAGAATTATTGATTGGCTGCCGCCTGCACGCCCCCTACTGGGGGTCAAGCCTGCAACCTGGGTATGTGCCCTTGACTGGAATCGAACCCAGGACCCTTCAGTCCATAGGCCAATGCTCTATCCACTGAACCAAACCAGCTAGGACTGACTGGTGCTTCTATGTTTGCTACACTCCAACCTGGATTGAGGTAAACTAACGTTTCCTTAAATCTGGTTTCCACAGTGTTACAGTTACTAAAACAAAAAAGTCTCATTGAGAAAATACTGGATAAATTCAAATTAAGTAGCTCTATGCCTTATTTTATTTCTAAGGGTCTTTAATATTTCAATGTAGTTTTTTAATCTATAGATGAGAGATTACAGTTTGATGTATTCGCCAAGATAATTTAACTTGAACTCATTTCGATGGAATAACTATTAAGATCTAGTGCAATTAGTTTTCTAAAGAACAAAGACTGAAAAAAGCTCCAGGTGTCACTATGTCCAGAGTCAACTACCTGCATTTTCTGAAGAAATTACTCCCCTGCATTATGATATAGGATTATGCCCTTGGCTTTATATAGTGAGTCAGTAAGAGAGTTTTAAAAATAACTTTTATTTTTGCCATAACATAATCATAGCATCTAACATACATTAGATTAATAGGGTTTTGTTAGTTTTTTTTCTTTTGAATGAGTATTGAGATTTATAAACACAATAAAAGCTTATTTTTCCCCTTGACTGTTAGGGAACTCAAATTCAAATGTGCTTTAATGTAATAACATATTCTGCATTACTGAAATTTTTTAAAATTATCTTTTATGTTTTTGTATTACAATTGGGTATTTTGATGTTTAGTTTTTATCATTAAAGCCATGTTAATAAACTCCACCCTAATAAATGTGGTAAAGAATATAAAGTGTGAAGATTTAACTGAGATAAGTTACATGGAATATCTATTTCAGTATATCAGAAATAGCAGCATGAAATAAATTGTAGCTGCTATTAATATTAAAGTTATTTTAATTGTTTTGTTTTTCTCTTTTTAATGTTAATAGTAGAGAAGTATAAAACATAAAAAGTAGTTTCCTTCTTCCATTGTTTCTTGTACTCACTCCCATTCCTCAATAGGAAACATTTTCTTACTGTTTCAGTTGTCAAACTTCTGAAAATTCCAAAATAATTATAACCATTTCTTCATTTATCAATTTTAAGCAATATTTATCAACATTGGTTAAAAGTTATTTCATGTGCATGGTCCTCTCTTTTTTTCCTCCTCCTCTCTATTTTGATAATTAGCATTGGTTTTTCATTTAGTTATACTTATGAAATGTAATGTACTTTAAACTTTGGTTTTTAAAAATAGACCTTTTCATGAAATACAGTATACGCACTGAAAGTGCACAAATCAGAAGTGAACAGCGAGATAATTTTCACAGAGCAAACACACCCATGTAATCACAGCTCAGTTTAAGATAGAGGCCAGCACCAATCCCTGTCTCCGCCACTGTTTTTATGTCTATCATCATATATCAGTTTTCAGTGTTCTTAAACTTTTTAATAAATGAATCATATACTCTTTGTATTTAGCTTCTTTCACTTAACATTATGCTTGCGAGATTTGCCCATTTAATTGCATGTTGCAACAGTGCATTCTTTTAAATTACATATTGTGTGCTATTAGATACCATCATGCACTTATCCATTCTACTAGTAAGGCAGTGTTTTTCAACCTTTTTTGGGCAAAGGCACACTTGTTTCATGAAAAAAATCACGAGGCACACCACCATTAGAAAATGTTAAAAAATTTAACTCTGTGCCTACATTGACTATATATAAAGTAATTCTCTTGACTAGGAATCAAATAAACACAAAGAAAGTATTTTATAATTACTTTATTATGAAATATTAAGTAAACAAAATAGTGAAAAATTATAAAATTCTTGTCTTGTCTGCACCTACGGCACACCAGGCAACATCTCGCGGCACACTAGTGTGCCGCGGAACAGCGGTTGAAAAACGCTGTAGTAAGGGATATCTGGGTTGTTTCCACTCTTGTGTCAGTGTAAATAGTGCTGCAATAACCATCCTTGTGCAAGTGCTTTGAGTCATATTTTATAAATTTTGCTGTGTATAAAATGAGGATTGGAATTGCTATGTCATCTTTAGATACTACTAAACAGTTTTCCAAAAGTGGTAGTACCAAATTATACTTCCATAAGAAGTATATGAAAATTCCATTTGCTTCCTATCCAGACCAGTATTTGATAGATAGGGTCAGTCTTTTTTATTATAGTTTTTTTCCTAAGGTATAAACTTCACATAGTACCTTAAATATATTCTACATAAATTGAGGAGCTTGGTAGTCCTGTACTTTCCTCCATAAATCTTTAAGTTTATTGGGTATATAACCATCTTTATGTTCTACAAGTTTATAATATTTACATTCTTTTCTGTAATTATAATTTAATTTTGTGCTTCCTCCATACAGACTATAAAAATAAAAATCTAATAAATGACAATATCAAATTGATTCAATAATTATTATTCATTACAAAGTAAAATAATGTGATAAAAAATCTCTAAAGTAGGAAATGCAGAATTCTCTATTACCAAGTCTGTGCTACTCAATGGAGAATATTTCAAGTATAAAGGTCAAGTTCATTCTCCAACCATGGCTCAAAAATATGACCCTTTTACATTGATTTTTACGTCTAGCTTTTGTACTCTTTAGGGTTTCTAATGGCCTTACTTTATCTGGTTGACAAAAGAATACTTACATCTCTACTTCATCATTAATTTTACCCAGATTATTCATTAATTGTTATAAGAAATCCACATTCTTGGGAAAATGCTCTTCTGACTTGGATGAATTGCTCTCTATACACAGTTGCCGTTCTGGGACATCTTTCCACTGCACTCTTATGTTAGATCCATGGCTCCTCCACTTTTACTCGTTCCTCTCTCCCAGAGTCAGGGTGTGTGTGTGTTTTGCTTAGTATATTCTCAGGTAGTTATTTCTAAAAGTGCATGTTGAATATGAATTGTCTGAGTTATTGCATGCCTAAAAATGTCTTTATTTTATGCTCACCCTTGAGTGATAGTCCCAGGTTTAAAAGCATACCTTGTCAGAATTTTGCAAGCATTGAAAACATTTTTCTAAGATCTAGTGTTGATAAAAAGTCCAATTTATATTGATTCTTATTCCCTTACAGGAAATTTATTTTTATTTATTTATTTTCATGCCTAACATTTCAAGAGAATTTGTCTAGGTATGTCTTCAGTCATACAGATTAGGGCTCAGTGGGCCCCTTCAATTGAAAATGTTCTTTAATTACAGGAATTCACATACAATTTCCATCATCATTTCTTCTCCTTTCTTCTTTCTGCTCTCTCCATGTCTTTTTAGGTGGTTGTGTCTTTTCAATTCACCTTCTAGATACCTACTTTTTGCAAATATCTGCCTTTATTTTGTCAACATCTTCTTTTAATGAATATTTACTTTAGCAGTCGTATTTTCATATTTTAAGAATTCTGTATATTTCTCTTTCCCCCCTTATCATTATAGCTGGTCTTGGTTTATGTATGTAATACCTTTTCCAATGTTTCTGATGCGACTACTTAGAGACTTTTATAGAATGTATTTGTTCCCGAATTGCTTCTTCTTCCTTTAGGTCACTTGTCAGTCCTCAAATGTCAGTGACCATCATCTTATACTTATTAATAAAGAACTGAGTTGCTTGATACAAATAGCTATTATGAATTACATAGATATGTTTTCTTAACCAGCCTCTCCTCAGAATGACAGGGCATGATCCCTGGCAGGCTTTAGGTGAGAACCTTGGCTGAGGACAGGGAGCAAGGCAGGCAGGCACGTTATACCTGCCTACTCCTCACAAACTTCATGACAAAAAGGGCAGGGCTTTGCTTTGGGGTCATCGTCTCTGCGAATCATTGAGTTTTTTCAAAGGTTGATTTTCTGGATTTTAGATTAGGGAACAATACTATAATGGAGGGTGATTAAAAGGGAGGCAGGTTGACTTTTCCAGCTGTTGCAGCCTTTGAAATATTACCTTATTTTCTACCCTCTTCTTCCTGATCTCCCAAACCAACACATGTTTGGAGTCTGTGAGGCTCCAATGCCAGAAAGCACCACTCTTCCCTCCACGTCCCTTGTATTTGCTCTGGACTGCAATGTCTGTGTTGGTTTATCCACTTTCCATCATTCAGAAGTTTCTGAAAATCTCTGGTCTTTTGAAATCCACAAATCCACTCCTCCAATTTGTAGGATTGCCATTTTTTACATTCATGTTGACATTTGGGATGTAGCAGAGGTCAAGTTTTGTGTGTGTGTGTGTGTTTTGTGTTTGTTTGTTTGTTTTTTGGTGAGGACAATATGTCTTGATCCCCTAATCCTTATACAGATTTTTAAAAGTTTGGAGGCATACACTTAAAACAAATATCATCAACATAAAAATATCATTAGGAAGTAATACTCTTCAGAAACTGTCTTGATCTGAGACATTACAAATGAACCTTCACAGCACAGGAACCAAATTGACCAACAAACCATTTAGAAACTAAAGGCAATAAAAGAATTCATTTTTTTATCTGTATTTAGTCACTTAGCATGGGAAAGACTCAATTCAATCAGAAACTTGGTAGGTACTAGATATTCCCCAGGTTGAATTCCACTGGGAATCTGGTCATGCAAAATCTAACCACAGTTTGCCCTTCAGCCTCTGAGCTCCAGGATGCTGTTCCTGGCCTCCTGCCAGTGTCTTCCCCCATATGGCCCTGGGCAGGCTTGGGAGGAGGCGGGGAAGGAGGGCAGAGTGAGCAGGTGTTAGGTGATGCTGAAGCGCCTTGGAAAAAATCCCAGTACTTCCTCATGTGATGTGAAAACCTGACAGAATATTTTCTAAAATCAAGAGCTCTGGTAAAAGGGAAGGAGTTGTCTGATACTTTCTAAATCCACAGGGAACATGTGAGACTGATTAATGCAAGGGATCTGTAGAAATGAACACTATCCATTCAATATGGCATTTTCTTTGTGCCAAATTCTGGTGCGTAAGTAAAGATGTGCACTAATGTCAAGGAATTCATAGTCTTGTGGTTGTATACAGATAAGCAGATAGTTACCATCTCATTTAGAGAACGTAAAGAAAAGAATCTGCACAGGTTACCAATAGAGTGGCAATACCTATTCTGTAGTATGTTGAAAAATGATTAACAACTGACTTTCAGAGGCTTTGGGAGAAGCCCTGATTTACAGCATTTGCCAATTTCCATGGTGTAAATACTCACACCATAGCCAATTTCAAACCATTAACATGATGTTACTGGCTGGGGAATTGATGAGAGATGTGCAGTAGCACATTGTGATATAGTATTTGTGCAATACTGATACACAGACCTCAGCAGTGTACATAATCAAATGGAGTAAAATAACATTAAGTGATAATTAGGAAGTAAGGAGTTTTGAGTATTACCTTTGTTTTTAATGTAATTCATTTAATTGTAAGTTTATATGTAATAAAGTTTAATAATAGATGTGTTTAACAACTGGCTCACAAAACCCTTGAAAAATTCAACTCTTGGCTCTTTTAGGCCAGTATGAGCTGGCTCCAGCGTGCAACTCGTCATGCTGGGACGACAGACTTCCTGCAGGATACAAATGCGGGTGTAATCGCTCACCATCAGTCAGCGTCTATGCCAGTTGGAATTGGAAGGGGGAAGGCACCGAAAGAAGGAAAGAGTAAGGAAAAAAGCTGGGCTAGTGCACTCCATCTAGCCCAGCAGCACAAGTTCATGACCCTGCTCTGTGACTGTGCTCTTTACACAGGCACCTT
Organism: Pipistrellus hanaki; assembly: GCF_964339955.1. NCBI lineage: Eukaryota > Metazoa > Chordata > Mammalia > Chiroptera > Vespertilionidae > Pipistrellus > Pipistrellus hanaki. The sequence continues at coordinate 132,342,616 of NC_140505.1, read as the reverse complement.
CTGCTTAGGCAGGAGGGAAAGCGAGGAGTCCTTGGCTCCCGGAATAGTAAGGACAGGAAAATCACATGGAAACAAAACAGTCCATCCCTAGCTCAACATGCCTTCTAGTTTATGCTGATGTGGACGGCCAAGTGGGCAGAGGCGGGGGCAGTAGATCAATGGTCCACTAAACAAGAAGATCCAATGGAAATTCTGAATTAGCCGTGGTGTTCATCACCCAACATGGAATTGGGGACCAAGATTATTTGAGGCTGTCCTGGTGTTCTGTGCAATGTGAGGGATTCACGAGTCCACCAGGGTTGAGCCAGTTGTGATTTTTAAACTATATCGTAGTAATATATACACTAAGATGTGTTATACTAGTAACCATTTCTGGCTTCTTTTGATTGCAACTGACAGAAACACTTGGCTTTAATTAGCTTAGGTGTTGAGGATCATTATTAGCTAATGTTAACTAAACGAATCATGGGTAGAGCTGAGAGCTCAGTTAAGATAGTTTTTGTCCAGAGTCTCTGACACTGGGGCCTGCTGTCTCTTCCTTTTGGCTCCATTTACATTTTCATATGCGGCTCTGCCTTCAAAGTCACAGGAAGGCTAATCTGCTCCATCTCCGCTCCTCCCCCAACCCCCCAGCAATTGAATCAAATTGCTGAAACACATCCAAAGGTCCAGTGTTACATCTAATGAAGCTTCCAAATCCTGCACAGCAGAATCACCTGAGGAATTTTTAAAAACTCAAAAGTATAGACCACATCCCCAGTCAATTTAATCTCAATTTCTGGTTTGACACAGGTGCCATTATTTTTTTAAGTTCTCCAGGTGATCCAATACAGAGACAATTTAGAAACCCCTGGTTTAGGAGCTCATAGGAATATGAAGACAAATAATCCAATTAAAAAGTGGGCAAAGGACAAAAGTAGACACTTCTCCAAAGAGGACCTACAGATGGCCACCATATGAAAAAGTGCTCAAAGTCACTGATCATCAGAGAGATGCAAATTCAAACGCCAATGAGGTGTTACCTCACACCTGCCAGAATGACTACTATCAACAAATCAACAAATGACAAGTGCTGGCAAGGATGTGCAGTAAAGGGAACACAAGTGCACTGTTGATGGGAATGCAGACTGGTGCAGCCACTATGGAAATCAGTATGGAGTGTCCTCAAAAAAATTAAAAATGGAACTGCCATTTGACCTAGTGATCCCACATCTAGGTTTATATCCTAAGAATCCTGAAACACTAATAAGAAAGATTATATGCACCCCTATGTTCACAGCTGCATTAAGATCTGGAAACAGCCCAAGTGTCCATGGGTAGATGAGTGGATAAAAAAGATGAGATATATTTACACAATGGAATACTATGCAGATATAGCAAAGAAGGATCTCTTACCCTTTGAGATAGAATGGAAGGATGTGGAGAGCATTGTGTTAAGTGAAATAAGCCAACCAGAGAAAGATAAGTATTACATGATCTCACTTACATGTGGAATCTCATGAACAAAGTGAACGGACAAAAACATAGATCCAGAGACATTGAAGCGTACAACAGAATGAATAATTTCAGAGGGAAGGGGTTGGGGATTGGGAAGAGATCAACCAAAGAATTTATATGCATATATACATAGCCCATGGGCAGACAATAGTGCAGTGAAGGCCTGGAGAGGTGGGAGGGTACAGACTAGAAGGGGTTAATGGGGAAAAAGGAAAACATATATTTAAAATATATATATATATATATATATATATATATATATATATATATATATATATATGAGTTTTAGAATCTTCTAATTTATTAACAAAGTCAAGTCAGGCTAATTTCCTTAATGTCTACTTTAAATCTTTCTTCCTGTGCTTTCCCACCCGTATGTCATCAGTGTTCCTCTCGCTGGCCAGCCTGGAGTCCATCTGCATCCCCCATCAGCATGGTCCTCATTCCATCCACCCAGCCTCACATGGCTCTAGGGGTCATCCTTCCTCTGATGCACATCTTATGGTTCTACCTCTCTCCTGGTTCCTTCTACTCCTAAAAAAATGCTCAGATCTCTTCTATCCTGTAATACCCTTCTCTATTCCCTGCAGACCCACCCTGCACCCCCAGAGGCTACTGCTCAGTGTTAGCCTGGCCTTCACTGTCTACTGTAGAAGCGTGAGCTGCCCTCCCGGCCCCTAGGTCCACCTAAAACCCTCCTAATCTGGTTGTGGACATTGCTACCCTGCTGACACTGTCTTCTCAACGGTCAGCATGACCCCCTTCCACATCCAAGTGGCCGTTTCTGTCTCATTCTCTTAGTTACTGAAGGCTGCACTCTCTCTCCTGTTTGAAATACCATGTTTGCTTTGTTGTTGTTGTCGTTTTTATTTTATTTTATATTAATGGCATCCAAAGGCTGCTTCCCTCACTAAATTTCTATCCATTTTATTGATTTAGAAAAACCTTTGAGAAAATGTGTTGGGTATGCATCCAAAACACAATTCTCAGGAAATACATATCAGTAGATACACTAAGGTAACAATTTAAAACACAAAAAATTTTTCTTTAAGATATTCAAAACCATCCTTCATTCGAGTGAAGATTTGGGATGAGCAGCTCTGTTAAGTATGGTGATCCAACAACGGAGATGGGAACATTTTCCTATGGCAAGTGAGCGCTGACATGCACAAATGGGTATAATATTAGGAAGAAAATGTAGGGCAAATATATCGTATACATAGTATAATTTTAAATCTCAGTAAACAGCACATAGAATAAACTGTAAGCCAACTTGTCTCCTTCCTCCCCCTCCACACAATGTTGTTCCCATTATAACACTGGCAACAGGTCTTTATCAGCATTAGGTTTTACCTTTAATCCTAATTTGTCTTTGTTTTAAAATTGCACAGAAACTTTTCTAAATTTTACAAATTTTTAATTATAGTGCTTTTTCATATATTCATCTATTTAATAACCTAATATGAATTAGTAATAAGAAGTCTTTTTTCCAATTTTCTAAAAGCCTAACAGGCCTTGTCTGAATGTAGGTGGTTATCAATGACTAAGAAATATGAAGCATTTTGTTTTTATTGCTTTTGGAAAGGCAAGGTCAAAGTTCCTCTTTGCATCTGAAGGATGAAGTAATATCTTTCAAGAAGATAAATGTAATAAACTTGTGAGACATTTTTTTTTTAGAAATTATATATGGTATTGAGACTTTAATAAAGCAATTACAAAAGAAATTTTGCACAAAATATTTTCTTCTGTAAATTTAATAAGACATAGCTTATTAAATTTTAGTTTTACATGTAATTATCAGGTATATGAGCAAAATAATGCCAAGAGACTACATAAACTTGAGAGGAAAAAGAGAAAGTGGGATCTAAACAGTGACTGTATCCTTATATTCTCCTTTTTTTATATATATATATATATATTTTATTGATTTTTTACCGAGAGGAAGAGAGAGGGAGAGAGAGTTAGAAACAACGATGAGAATCATCGATCAGCTGCCTCTTGCACACCCCCCACTGGGGACGTGCCCGTAACCAAGGTACATGCCCCTGACCGGAATCGAACCAGGGACCCTTCAACCCACAGGCCGACGCTCTATCCACTGAACCAAACCGGTTTCGGCTGCATCCTTATATTCTTAGAAATGATCAGAATACCATATTTCATCTTCTCTACAATAGTGGGAAATTACCAAAAATATGTTCCTGCCAGAATAAAGTGACTTTACTAAGGTAAAAAAATAAAAAAAATTCAAATACATCAAATACAGTAGAAATTTAAATCAAACTATATTCTTATAGCTAACATGAGCATAAAACCATATGAAATTTTTCACAAATGATTTTAATTTATCAATGTGAAACCTGAGATTCAGTGAGGAGGCTCAGTTCTTTTTTTCTGCCACACAGGTAAAAGCAGAAGAGCTGAGACAGGATCAGACATCTCACTTCCAAGTCAGTTCTATTGCTCCAACTAGAGTCCCGGTGCATGTATTTCATGCATGGGAGGGGGATCCCCTCATCCCAGCCTGCACTCTCTTCAATCCGGGACCTCTTGGGGTATGTCTGACTGCCGGTAAAGGCCCAATCCCAGGGATCAGGCCTAAACTGGCAATCATACATCCCCCTAACAATCTGGGATTGCTGGCTCCTAATTGCTCACCTGCCTGCCTGCCTGGTCACCCCTAATTGCCCCCCCATCCCCCACTGCCAGCCTGGTCACCCCTCATGCCTCCCCCCACTCCCCCGACACACACACACACACACACACACACACACACACACACAGCCTGCTGTTCAGTTGTTTGGTCATCCCACACAACCCCCCTGCTGGCCTGGTCGTGGGCAGCCACTTTGTGAGGGTATAACGGTCAATTTGCATATCACCTCTTTATTATATAGGATACTAACTGAAATGTGAAGGACTTGTAATACATTGTCTTGGTTGAGTTCTCTTAATATTCTAGGTGGGCAGGTCTATAGTTTCCACCTAGAATATTAGAATAAACATTGGTTCTCATTTTTCCAAAAGCATAGAGCATAATATATTAGAATGCCTATCCTAAATTGACCTCTCTTTTCCCAGTAATAAATCAGTTTTTCCTTCCTTCCTGATCAGCCACTGTCATTTCAGAAGGATATGGACTTCTTGTTCATAGAAGGTTATATGAGGGATAGCCAAATACTCCATCAGAAGGATGGGTGCCTCCTGGAAGGAGATAAAGTATTTCTGACATGCAATTCCCATCCAGAAGATGATATGTGCGTGTGTGTGTGTGTGGCGGGGGGGGGGTGGGGGGGGCGCGCAGCGGGAAGGTGGGGCGGGGGAGTGGAGGGAAGAGGGCAGAATAAAACTGTGACTATAAGTACAGCCAGTTTCACATGTGAAGAGCTTCGGACCACTAGGAGTAACACAGTCCAAACCACTGTCCAATGTCAATCCCCTGAGAGAGCTGGACTAGGAGCTCAGCCAGAAATCCATCCCAGTCACCACCACCAGCAGCAGCTGTGGGAGAACCCTGAGAACCGCCTGGGATTTGGTTATGGAATTCTCCTATTCCAGTGGGGTCTATTTGTGAGAGACATATGCCCCATGCCCAAACAATAGATCCAACTCCAACAACAGAAGATAATCTTATTCTGGGAACTAGCTTTTAAGTGCACAGTATTTTTTAAGTTCATAGGCTAGAATGATAAATAAACTAGCTCTGATGGGATGAAATTAAGAGGTACAGACAAAGGAGAAAGGTAAAATTTGAAAAGGGACAGAGAGTTAATGAGGTGGAGAGATACAGTCAAGCTGTTCCAGATGGCAGGGTCTGACAGAGGAGGCCAGCGTGGGTTAGCAGGAGAAATGAGGATGGGGAGACGGGAGACACGAGGTCCAGCAGAGAGAGAGAGAGAGCGTTCTCCACCTAGATGATAATCAATTCTGAATCACACCACGGAGTGGACGAAAGCCATTAGAACAGAATGCTGGAGGAGCCGCACAACTCGACACAGATGGATGGCAAAGTGCAGGGGGATCTAAGCAGAAAATGTGAGGTTATCCGAAGAGGAGCAATCGTGTTCAGAACAATGGCACTGAACTCAATGACTGATGCAAAGTTCTTTGGATTAAAAGAATGTTGCAGAAGGGAAGAGATAGGAAATACCTTCATTTTCTCTTCCACTAAGACAAAAAATAAAAATAAAATGTAAATGCATTGTTGAAGTTGATTGCATTGCACATAGAAAATGAATTTCTGAAGAGAAAACTTTTTTTTAACACCTTAGATGAGCATCAAAGAGCTTAAAGGGATCCAGAGGTCACGTGAACAATCCTTTGAAAGGTTATCAGACACATTGTGAGACTGTCCCTGCTGGAGGGAATTAAAATGAAGATTGCTGGCTGTCTAAGATGGTTGAGTTTCAGTTCTCTCGGGAGACAAATCCTAGATTAATGTCTGACCTTCCCTTTCAAGCATGATGATTCCAAGATTGGGGGAAGTGTAAGGAGCAAAGACTTCAAGGAAGAGCATGTGCCTGCGATCAGAACAAAGCCCGTTAAACCTGTTCAGCGCCAGTGGCTAAGTACTGCCCCTGAGTGTCCAGGCAGCAGGGCAGAAGGAAGGATATCGAGGTTGGGAGGAGAAATCCAGGAGAGAGAGAGGCAGAGAGAAAGAAGGCACGCACAGCAGGAAGCTGCTGGATGCTAGCCACGAACATCTAGCTCAGACCCCCACTGGGACGCAGGGCAATGGGCTGCCAGTAGTAAGCTGATGGTAGGGGCAGGGAGGGTTAATTCTATTCTAGGCCATATGTGTGTTGGGAAAGAAGCAGGAGAGAAAGCAAGTAGAAAATAAAATGACAGTGAGGCCAGTTCTAATGAACAAGTTTGAAATCTAGACTAACATGAAGACACATTTTTGGACACAAGTTTCGAGCAGGTAGAAAGGAGACAGGGAGATAAAGAGGATGGTGACAAAACCCACAAGGTTACCAGAGCCACGGCCTCTGCGGAATGAGGGTAGGTATGTAGTGGCTGATGTGGAGTTTGGCAGACAGAATAAGAGCTCCATTGCCCATGGTGCATGGAGGTTCAGATCACTGAGCTAAAAACAGTGAGAAAGAAGTAGAGGAATACCAGTTATCACGACGGAAAATGATTCTCTGCATAGGGAGCCAACCAATCTCAAGGAGCAAGAGACGACACCATCATGACAAGAGAAAGAGAACAAAGCCTGTAAAAGCATGAAAAGGTATTCCCTTCTCTAAGGACCTGTTCATGTCTCCCGAGGTACCTCAGCCCCTGGCAGAAGAAGCAGGGCTCTCAGAGGAAGGCAGCTGGAAGGTAGGTGCCAAGAAGCCTGGCTTTACTTGCTCAAGAAAATGCCTTTGTCCGATGTGGCTGGGAAGCTGAAAAAAAATGTTATTTTTGGATTTGTCTTCAAGGCTAGGCAATCAGTAGACAGTCTCACTCTGGAGGCAGGGAGGAAGAGCGGAGGCAGAAGACTATCTCTTCTCTGGATGTCGACATGAGAAGTAGAAGAATACGTTTGACAGTCTGGGTCTGTCGGTGGCCCAAAGTTCCTGTCTTAAGGGCAGGGACTGGCCCTGGGAGTCAAGGTTATTTTCTTGTACTTGTTTTACCTTGGTAGGGGGTCAATAAGGCAAACAAATGTTGCCTTGAAGACTTAATAAGAAAAAAGACTCAATTCCTAAGTCTGAGAAGTGCTAAGTTCACCTAAAATATGTCCTGCCATATTATCGTGGGCCATGATTCTACAATATGTGGGATGACCAGAGGATTTGTCTGTAAAATATAAATTTTATAGATCTTTTAAAACCACTTCCCAAAATAATAATTTATTTATTATTTTAATTGAAGTTATTGAGATGACATCTATAATAATAATAAAAGTGTAATATGCTAATTAGATGGGGTGTCCTTCTGCATGACCTTCCAGATGAAGCCAGGGCTGCGAGGGAAGCCCGGGTCCTGGGTGCGAGAGGGAAGCTGGTGCTGGCAGGCCGGGGAAGGAAGGCCCGCTCTTGCATGGGTTTCGTGCATTGAGCCTCTAGTTGGTTAATAAAATTATAGGTTTCAGGTATACAATTATATAATACATCATCTGTATTTGTATGTTTAGTTAAGTCTCCTCTTATCACCATTTACTCCCCCCTTTACTCTCTTGTACCCCCCATCCCCTTTCCCTCTAGTAATCATGTCTATGATTTTTTTTTCTTAATACCTTCATCTATTTTACCCAGTCCCCCATGCTCCCTGCCCTCTGACAGCTGTTAGTCTGTTTTCTGTATCTATGTATGTTTCCATTTTGTTTGTTTATTTTGTTCATGAGATTCCACATGTAAGTGAAATCATATGGCATTTGTCTTTCTCTGACTTATTTCACTTAGCATAATATTCTCCAGGTTTAAAAATGCTTATTATCCCATAAAATGTCCCAGTCCATGATTCCAGTATTCAATAGATATTTGTTAATTGGACAATAGATGAATAAAGAAACCTAAAAAAAAAAAAATACCTAAGTAAAATACTAAGGATGTGAGTGCATATAGAAAATAGTTTCCCTTTAATTGCATACATCCTTTTTTCCTTAAGAGAAATTCAAAAGATATTGTAATTGCCATACTGCTTTTTCTTATGGGTGACATCAACCACAAATAGCAAGGTTGTCTCAGAAACATGAAGCAGATCTTTCCCTTTCTAAGAGCTCACAGAAAATTCAAGTCCTACCACTTTCAACGAGTGCCAACCCAATTCATTTCAACAGACAATTACTGAGCACCAACTATGTGCAGGGCACTCGGGTAAATATCTGGAGGCAGTATATTAGGTGCAGCCTTCGTGAGTATAAAGAAATATGTGTACTTGGGGGTTGAGGGTGAGGATATGCAAGTTGTATGGGTGGGAAGGACAGGACAGAAATTTCATCCAAGTGCACAGCCACACTATACTACCCTGAAAAAGACGGGGCATTTAAGGTTGTAATTGCATACAATTACAGCCTAAGAAAAATAGCACCCCAGGTAGAGGTGAGGTGCTGGAACTCATACATCCATTTCAGAACAAGTAGCTCTGGTGGAACCTGAACTTTGCTGAACAGGGGATGACAAGGTTGGTGTTCCATTACTCCGGCACATTCCTGGCCAACATTTGAACATCCAGTCAAGCATGCAGAGGAGCCAAATGATAGCAAGTTGATTCATAGAGATGTTTTTTGTTGTTGTTAATTCTCACTAAAGGGTATTTGTTCCAATGATTTTCAGAGAAAGTAGAAGGGAGGGAGGGAGGAAGGGAGGAAAGGTGGGAGGGAGAGAAATATATCAATATGAGCGAGACACTCTAATGGTCACCTCCCAATTGCCCCCAGTGCCACACCAGGCCAGAGATTGAACCTGCAATCCAGGTACATGCCCTTGATGGAGACCACTGAGGCACACTGGCCAGGGAGAGAGATTTTATTTTAGTCATCAACTGGAAGTCTTCAGCTAAATACCAAATAAAAAAGAGCAGATATAAAAATATTGGAGGGAAAAGTGAAATACCAACTATGAAGAAGGTATCAATACTTACTTCATTGATATAGATTTTAAAAAATTTTTGAAATTGATTTTAGAGAGGGAGTGAGGGAGGGAGTGAGAGAGGAAGGGAGGGAGGAGGGGGAAGAGAGAGAGAGAGAGAGAGAGAGAGAGAGAGAGAGAGAGAGAGAGAGAGAGAGAGAGAGAGAAGAAACATGGATCAGTATCAGTTGCCTCCCATATGCGCCCCCAATTGGGGATGGGGTCTGCAACCTGGGCATGTGCCCTGCCTGGGAATTGAACCCACAACAGATATGCTACAACTAACCTAGCCACAAGGGTCAGGGCTGATTTAGATCTTTAACTACTATCTCAGTAAACACTTAAATCTCTATTCGCAGCATGAGATAGATGCTTCCATAAGATTTAGAAAACTAGAAAAAACTTTAAAATATTTGTAAGAACTAAAAATTGCTTGGTTTCACTTGGGATTTAGTATGTATGGTTTAGAAAAGAATTTCCGATATACCCAAATAGAAAATACTGATTGTTTCATGATTACAATGTAAGACAAGCATCAACTTCTCAGCATCAAGCTAAGTAAATGCTAAAATCAGATAAGAGAAGAACTTTTTTAAATAAGAGAGCTTTTAAAGTCTTAGCAAAAACCACCACCTAAAGAATAGACTTTCCATAGCAATTCATAAACAGAAATTACACGTTTGTATCCATTGCAGTGGATAAAGCCAAAACAGTATCTACTACCTCACACTAACAGCTTAGTTTAAAATGGACTGTTTTTCCTGTATTCCCCCCAAAGAACCTCAGGAAGGACTTGCTCTGCTGTCCAAACAACTTGCAAATGCATGAGGTCAGTTGGGCTATAGTATCTATTCTCTTTCCTGTTACTGATCTGTTTCTCACTATATGCTTTGTGCTCATTCTTCTGCCAAATAAAATATTAATTGCATTTTTAGCTGCACTGCTGGTGATCAAAGCATTCTGATGTGTCGAGCTAAACTGATAGAAATAGCATCCATTAACATATTTATAGGTTCAGAGCTTCTAGAGCATAATTACACCCATTAATTACTCAACAGTGCCGTATGGTACAGGTTAAAAAAAGGGGGGGGAGGGCATTTTCAGCTTCACACTTTTATCCAGAGTAAAGTTGTTGTTTTTTTAAAAAATAATTCTCTCTAAAGAAAATTCTACCTAAGAAAAAAATAATAATAATAAGACAAGAGGACTCACATATCTACCCATACCTAAGGCTAGCTTTTAAAAGCCACCATTCACTAACTTTGGGATGGAATGCATGCAGAGTAAATGAGATGTCATGGAGTGATTTCAAAGTAAAACACATTTTCCATATTAGAGACCGACTTAATATTTTAGAGTTGTAAGAGAGATCATCTCAAGCCAGCCCTATTTGATGATGAGACACGGAGCAACAATTTTTACTTTTGAATAAAGTTCGAATCCCACCCGGGACCGAAGCATTTCAAAATTACCTACATTTATGAACGTGCAATTCTAAAATTAAAAAAAAATTAATGCTGTCCTGAGAAAGAGGTCACGGGATGTTGGACATTAACGGGATAAACAATGATTCTGTGGCTTCCCCGGCTGTGCGGGTCCCCTGGCTGCCGATGGCATTTCAGTCAGTGTGTCCGGGAGAGGAAGACAGAAACACACTCTGGATGCTTCTTGACCGGTGAATTGGCAAGCAAAAGGATGGTTTCCCCATCATAACTTCAGTCCTGGACCCAGACAGATTTTCTTTTCAAGACAGAATAAAGTCATTAAGGGAAAAGAAAGCACACACACACACACACACACACACACACACACACACAAGCTGGCTCATGATTTCAGCAGGCACACCACCAGGCTGTGAGGGGGAAAGCCATGCCGAGTCACCTGCACATATACATCTATACATATTTCCCTGAGTTCTTTGTTGCCTGACAGTATAACTGAAAAGACGGTCATATCTGAAAGTAAAAACCCGTTAAACTGTGCTGACAGGCCACTGCAACAAACCCGGGGAGTGAAGAGGAAGAGAGAATCACGGTACCTTTAGTAAGTCGCCTCAGAATCTGACAGCGGCATTTGAAAGAGACAGCTATCATTCTTGCTCCCTGCTGTCTGTGGCCAAGTGCACTCGGGGCTCTGCTCCGCTGGCTGCAGTGGCAGCCTACCAGCTCCTCGCGCACATACCGGGAGAAAGGTGGTCCCCGTGGGGAGGGACAGAGCCTAATTCCTCCTGGCTGATGCAGAGGTCCGCTGTCATCTGGCGGAGCTGTGTCATTCACTACTACCGCCACCCCTGCCCGCCACAGCCCCCTCCCCCTGCACCATCACGATGGCTCAGAAAGTAAGGCTGTTTCGATAGCAACAAAGCACCAAATTGTAGGAAGCAGGGACGATGCGGGGAGAGGAGCCATTCCATAAATCTAAGCACTAAGCACCACCACCCGTTTTAGTCAAAGGGCTCTGCATTCCTGGCAGTTCAGCCGTCCCCACCCCCTTCTGTCCCCAGAGCTGCATGTGTCTCACTTAAATGGAAATGCAAGTGAAACGCTTGCCCTCTGACTTTAGGAACAAATGTGTGTATTCTATACCATGTTCTTTTAATAACAAACAAAAAAAAGAAGAAGAAAGAAGAAAGAAAGAAAGAAAGAAAGAAAGAAAGAAAGAAAGAAAGAAAGAAAGAAAGAAAGAAAGGCAAAGGAAGGATGCAGATTATCTTTGGGTTTGGGGATGCAGTGGAGAATAATAGTTTTATGTCTCTTGGGGAAGCAGCCTTATGATAGTGTAGAAAGGCAGGCAGGCGTCTGTGGTATTTGACACACCTATGAGGGTCAAGGCCGGCTAGGTTTAGAGGTGAAATGCAAGAAAGGATGAGGGAAGGGGCTCCGGCAGGCAGACCAGGGGGCAAAAGGAGTCCCGGCCCCCCTAATCACCCTTTCCAAAACAGGACTTGGCTGGAAAGCAGCACAGTCAAGACTGTTTTTAACAAGCAAACAAGGCCAAGTATTTCTATTTTTAATGTACCTTATGATTCTATTTCCCAAATAGCACCCCCCCTCCCCAAACCGTTCTTCGCATGATGCAAATAAAAGCCTTGCGACACAGCAAATATCTGTGAGTATCTGCTCCAGTGGAGTAAAGAGCAAATTAACAAACCCTTCACAATCCATTCACAGACCGACAGGAAGGCGGAGCTCATTTCTCCTTCTGCCAGCACCAGCCGACTCACTCCACAGTTAATACCAACATTTGGCATGGAATTTTCATCACAACCCAAGGATCTCCCACAAGAGTTAACACAAACATTCAGAAAACAAGCAAACAAAAAAATACAATTGGTAAGGAACTTAAAAAACAAATCAATTAGTCCAAATGAAAAGCTATTTATCACTGTCCAAATTATTTGATTAATATTTCTAGGACTAGATGAATTATTCACACAGTCTTATCCTCTACTCTGAGACTGCACAAAAACCTTTCAAGCTGGTTTCTAAAATAATGTCCAATGTTCCAAATTTAGTGATAGGTCTTTCTCCTTTCCATTCATAAATTCCACATTAAGCCAAACAATTTCAATCCACTGATATTGAAATGCACATGTATTCTATTCTGGGTAAAAAAAAAAAAATGACTCCTATATGTATGTGAGGGGGATGGGGGAAGGCGGGAAGCTGAGTAGCATGCACATCTACTTCAAAGGTTTTTGGAAAGAACAGAATCCCCTCACTAAGATGGTCTAGCTAAAGCAGGCAGCCACCACTGATCAACAGGAAAGTAAATTAAATGGATTGTATTGCAGAATCAAATTTTTATAATTGCTCCAATTAGCCTTAATTTGTTTTGAATTTCAACCCATCCCATTTTCATCCCTGATAATATAATACTTTAGCCCCCTTGATATTTTTTTTGCCCTAAAAGAAAATGTACCTCAGTGCTAGAGAATTGGGTTATTAGCTAAAGTGAGATAAACATTTATAGTTAGCTCTTTAAAAGATCCTTCCCCCAATTTAACATCTTGCTTTTAAAACCAGGCACTCAGAATATGCAGCTGTCAAATAGCATTAGTAAAATCTTGCCCATGGAACATCACCACTCCAGCCCATTATAATAATGTCTTTTCAAATAAAACTCAAAATCATGCAGGAATCTCTTGCCCCTCTGCTATTATGCCTATTCAGATCTAATTTGCTTCTTCCTTTAGGCTAAAATGATCACATATTTCCCATCTGACTAGACACTCAGGCTCAATTTCTGTAAGGATTGTCCGCTGGTCCTAAGATCTTCAGAATGACTCAAATGTCCCATTTTACTGGCAAGGGGAAAAACTCTTCCTGGAGCCCTTTGAAAGGTTTCTGGGGAGTCAATTTAAGGGATTATTTTTTTCTCTTTGGATAATGTGGCTGCCAATCCATATCCATCCTATTAGCCAGCTCCGGCTCAGCTCCAGGAGTCTTATGGAAATAGAGCCGTCCTGAAGTAACCCTTTTCCAGGAAACAGAGGAATCTGCCCTGTGTTCCCACCATCCTCCATTTTTTTTACTTTACTAGTCCTCACAGATTTCCCTGGGAACAATTCCCTGCTCAGTTCTTGCCCTCAGACCTTCCTCCGCCCTCCACCTAATTCGAGCCCAGCCTCAGATCCTGAACTCCAGTGCTGGCACAATGCCCTCCAGATGTGCATGGTTTTCTATCTCAAAAATTACTCACCTGCAGGACAAAGGTCCCAAGTGGCCCCGGCACCTGGAGCACAGTCAAACATAAGCCACCAGCGGGCAGAGTGACCTTCATTTCTCAGCCACCAAGTTGCTGTAAGCAGGTGTGTTAGGGATCCTGTCATCAACCGTGTTAAGTGTGGTGGCTCTGCTATGTAGATAACTCAGCATTCCAACATGCTCTGTGAGAGTCACCGAGTGGAGACCAGGGAGATATCAAGCTGTCAACATGGCACAACATATTTGTCTGGTTAAGCTCCAAAGTGATCTGGAGAAAAGCTAGTTTATGAGGTTTGTTCCTCTTTAAAACAACAACAACAACAACAACAAAAACAATATATGAAAACATAACTTGCTGAATTCAGGGCTAATTATTCTGTTAAGATGATCCTCCTTATTTCAGGGTTTCTTTAAAATATTAGTTTTCCTAAGATACAATGCAAGTACACTATATCTATAGAGAACTTAGAGAGTTACAAAGCACCTTCACACACAATGGGTCATAGTTAATAACAGTTAGGCATAGCCCAGGTCTTTGGGGTATTGTATTTATTTATTTTTAATCCTTCTCCCCTGAGGATATGTTTCCATTGATTTTAGAGAAAAAGCAACGGAGAAGGAGAGGGAAAAGGAGAGAGAGAAGGAGAAGGAGAGAGAAAGAGAACCATTAATGTGAGACAGAGAAACATGGATTGGCTGCCTACCGTATGTGCCCCCACTGGAGATAGAAGCTGCAATTTATGTATGTGCCCTGACTGGGCATCGAACCCAAGACCTTTTGATGTACGGATGAGGCTCCAACCAGCTGAGCCATACCAGCCGGGGCTTTGGGGTATTTTAGAGTACAATGTTCATGGAGGTCTTATAAATGTGCCCAGCACTCCTTTACAACTTTTTATGGACAATTTCATTGACTTAATTCTCAGCTTATAATAATCAGTTGTGTTTAGTTTCCTTTTCAAAGATGCTGAAAGCAACGATGAGCCTCAGATACTATAATCCGTGTGGCCCTCGTCTGCCCCTTCATTCATGGGGTGTGTCACTGTGAGCCCACACCTAAGGATCAGGCTCCCGACAGAACCTGCCCCTGCCAAGCTGCAGCCGAGGACGCCTATGAGAAGCAGGAAAAGCAAGACCTAATTCCCTAACTGAGGCTCCCAGGGTGTGGAGATTGGGTGTAATTGCCCAAGACAGGATTGATTAGGCATTTTCTACAAATATTTTATGAGAAAACATTTTTGTAGATGTAATGATGCCCTATAGGAAGTGTCATTAGGACATACTCTTGCAAATCTAGGGTGATTAAAAAGCACTTAGAGGCGCTGGGCCTCTGGTGTGCTGTGGCTGAAAAGGGTGCACACACCACGTGTTACCGGCTTATCCAGTTGGGGCTCTAATGCGCTTCACAGTGCCCAGGGAAGGAGGTGGCCTTCCCTTCACATGAGAAAGCCAGGAATAATCCCACAGGTAAGGACCTCAGACATTTCCCAGACAAGAGCAGCCAGTGGGAAATGTAAGCGAATGTAGAAAAGAAATGCAGTGCAACAGGAAGCAGAAACCATCCCCTTAAAAGCCCCCGTGAAATTCAGCCATATACTGAAGCGTTATGTAGGGAAAAGATGGCGTCATGGCCAAAAGTCCAGGCTTTAGCATCCAATTGATTGCCTTTGAACCCTGTTTTTATTGTTAAGTGGCTTTGTGACCTTGAGCAAGTTTGTTAACATCTCTGTTCTTCTTTTACAAAATGATGAAAATCATTTCCAGGCTTATTTTAACAATTAAACTGAGTAACTTGTGTACGATGCCTAAAACAGCGAATTGCAAAAGGTTTCACTAGTCCCTATGTATTGGGTATGGAACAAAATCGTATAATCTGGCATTTGACTGCAGAGCCCAGACTCTGAAGGGGGGGTTGGGAGTAACAATTGAAATCATCACTTTCTATAAAGCCTTCCATGATTGCAGTGGCACGAAGTGGTACTACCCCCCCCCCCCCAACCTCCTGAGTCTTGTTTCTGCTTTCTTGCCTCTCTTTTCTCCTGCTCCTCAATGATGGAATTCCCCCAAGCTCTGTCCCCGCAGCTTGGCCTCCTTCCAGAGCATTTTATCTGCTCCCAGAGCTCTAGCGATCACCTCCCCGCTTTGTCTCCCAAATCTCGACCTTCAGCCCAACTTTTGCTCTCATTTCAAAGCACCTCCGCGGATCCTCGATTCCCACATTTGTTGGCACCCTTCCTGACCTTCTCAAACTAGCCTCAAACCAAATCTGTTTATTCCAGCTCCTCATTTTATGCCCAACCGGATGGCTGCTCCTCCTGCATGAACTCAATGACGTCACTCTCTTCCTCGACAGTTCATTCCTTTCAGGTCTACATGTAAAATCCCTATCAATATTCCCACTCTGACCCTCAGCATCCTAGTTTGAACCTGCCTGGTCATTGCATGCAGGGGTTTTGTCTTACAAACATTTATTTATTTGTTGGAGGCACTGGGGCACAGGGCCCCAGGCTGGGTATACTGGCTAACTCATTCCAGAATCAGTGGCCAATACTTAAAAAAAAAAAAGAAATGTTCTTATCAATATCTGAGTAGTTCTATAGGGGCAGCATTATTCTTCAAATTTTAATGTAAGTCAACTTTTGTTCTTTTTAGAGCTAAATTAAAGGGTTTTTCATACAAATAATATCATGATTATTTTATGTACATTCAACCCCAAGTTATATCAAATACTTATGATAAATGATTTGCAGGTAAGTATGTTACTTGAAGAATTAAGAAAAGTGGGCAAAACAATAGGAAAGATTTTATAGTTACTAAAATGAAAAGACTAACTGTAGAAGAACAGACTAAAGATGAGTTAAGAGAATGTTAATTTTCTATACCCCAGGGTACATCCAGGGGTCTGTGCCACTGAGAAGGCAAAAAACAAACTCATCCCTGAGCCCAGCCATAAGGACAGGTGGTGAGTGCGCAGAAAGCAGGTTAGATCCAGGGAAGAAATGAGGTTTCTAAAAAGTGCCGGATGAAGTGGCCCTTTCCCCATTCTTTCTCCACCACACCCATCCCATTGCCTTTTTCTGCTTTACTTTTCCCTGGCTCACTCACCACATTCTCTATTTCAATTGTTTATTTTTTGCCTTCCCCCAATGCCTGGAACATGTTTTATTTAATGAGGGCAAGATCTTTTGACTATTTTTTCACTGCCTAGGACTACACCTAGTACAATATTTTTGTTGTTGTTGAGTAAATAAATGTTGGGGTTTTCCTTCCAGTGGACCACCTTCATAAAGATCTGCAAAAAATGAAGTTAGCAAATTACTATTTTAAAAATGAAGCTCTGTCACTTTAAGAGCAAATTCTTCCAAATAATGTCTTTTAAAGACTGCCTGTCTAAAGGAGGGGGGGGGAGAGAAAGAGAGAGAGAGAGAGAGAGAGAGAGAGAGAGAGAGAGAGAGAGAGAGAGAGAGAGAAGAGAGAGAAGAGAGAGAGAGAGAGAGAGAGAGAGAGAGAGAGAGAGAGAGAGAGAGAGAGAGAGAGAGAATGTGCCATGTGACCTCATCTCCAGAGCACACCTCAGATTTATTCCTGGTGCTTCTGACAAGATGATTCATAGGGACCCTGTTGTTCTCCAAATAATATGAAGAAACGCACAGCCCAGCTAGTTCTTCATGGAAGTCAGAGGCAGCAAGAGCAACAAAGGAAAAGAAAAAGATGCAAAAATTAAAAGAAATTCTCTCTTTGGCTTGGCCCTTGACGAAAGTAGCCAATTACACACTGATCCCGATAGCCCATACACTCATCCTGATCTATCATGCATATTTTTAGCCCTTCAAGGATTTAATGTATTTCTACATAGCCCATGGGTCTGTTTTTAAACATACTATATCCTTTAACCCACCAGCAAAAAAACTAACTCCATCTTCAACAGGACTTTGTACTACAACAGTTAACCTCCAACCTGACCTTGTTGCCATTCCAGCTGCTATGTTGACAGCTTTTGTTTTGTGGATATAGGAGTTAAGCTTTCCATAGCAAGAACACAAGCAACTAGCCCAACTGGCGTGGCTCAGTAGTTGAGCATTGACCTATGAGCCAAGAGGTCACGTTTGATTCCTAGTCAGGGCATATGCCCGGATTGTGGGCTCCATCCCCCGTGTGGGGAATGCAGGGAGCAGCCAATCAATGATTTTCTCTCATCACTGATGTTTCTATCTTCCTCCCCTCTCCCTTCCTTTCTTAAATCAATAAAAATATATTTTAAAAAAAACCTATTACAATAGCACAGCTTCCTCCATTCTAAGACACCTTACTTACTTAAATAAAGTTGAATTGACAATATTTTAAAGTATTCTATAGACAAATAAAAACCTAAAGAATTTAAATAAAATGAGGGAAAAGTAAGTCTTGATATAATTGTTTTATGTAATACATTGAGTGGACAAACTGCACTTCTTCAAGCAATGCTGAAAAACACATACAATTGAGTGGCAATTGCCACCATCCCTCAGAATTTTTTGATCAAATAACACTGATATGGTGGTAGAAAGCACAATAAAGGAAAACTGCACGTGGGAAATAGGATGGCAGAACTGAAAGACATCCTAAGAGGATGAAAGCCTCAGACTGAAGAACAGATGCAGTTAGTTACAGATTGGCTGTGACCTCTTTTATGCCATTTAACCACAATGGGCCCTGCAGGTGCAAAGGTGCAAAGGACCCAGTCTCCTTGTGGGAAAAGTTTATCAGTGAGGGAAGCTCCAACTCAGAACATGACACACATAACTCAGAACTCCAACCAACCAACCATGGAACTGCTTTACACAAAACGCCATCTAACTTTTTTTTTTTCTTCATTATTTTTATTAAGGTATTATATGTGTACATATCTTACTATTGCTCCCTCCCCCCACTTCCATATATGCCCTCCCTCCCCAGAGTTTTGCGACCATTGGATATGCTTATATACATGTATACAAGTCCTTCGGTTGATCTCTTATCTCCTCCATGTTTCCCTACTTTTGCAAGTTGCCTCTGCCTATGCAGCATCACCCCCACACACACATACCTGAATAATTAGTAATAAAAGACTAATAGCACCTTGATTTTCTTTTGAGGACATGGTCTCAGTCCGTGTGTGTGGGTAGGGAAGGCACCCCTTCCAGTGCTCCTCCTGGTGGGCATTAGGTCTGACCAAGTGGAGCATATAAACCCTGTAACCACATGGATTGGTCCAGACACAGGCAATCATACAAGCTGGCTTGATGAGCTGCAATCCCAGGATTTTTGTTAGAACTGCTGCAAAGCAGATACTGATTCCACCAGAAATGGTAGGTTGGGAGCCTGGACCTGCCATCCTGTTACCATTTTGGGAGAAGCTGCCTTGAACCATTCCATTCCAAGACAAAGAGAGTCAGGAGGTGGAGAGTGACAGATTCCTAGACATGTTGGAACACCTGGATCCATCCATTCCTGAAACCATTATAACCCTGGACTTTTCCGTTATATTTGTCAACATTGTCCCCTTTTGCTAATCCATTTTGAGTTGGGTTTCTGACACTTGGGATCAAAAGAGCTTTGAGTAATACTCTTTCTAAGCTTCAGATTCTTTTTTTTTAAAATTGTCTAAAGTTTTACATACGTCTCCTTTTTTCCAATTGCCTCCCTCCCCCACTCCCAGCCATTCCTATCCTGGGCAAGCTCCTACCTCCCCAGTGTCTGTGTCCATTGGTTATGCTAATATGCTAATACAAGTCCTTTGGTTTCTCTCTAGGCCTCCCCCTCCAAATTGTCTATAGATTGATCTATTCTTATTCATCAAACTATAATCATTATATCCCACATATGAGTGAGATCATGTGATATTTATCTTTCTTCAACAGGCTTATTTCACTTAGCATAATGCTCTCCAGTTGCATCCATGTTGTTGCAAATGTTTAAAGTTCCTTCTTTTTTATAGCAGCATCGTATTCCATTGTGTAGATGTACCACGGTTTTTTAGTCCACTCATCTGCTAATGGGTACGTAGGCTGTTTCCAAATCCTAGCTATTATAAATTGTGCTGCTATGAACATAGGGGTGCATAGATCCTTTCCGATTGATGTTTCTGGTTTCTTGGGATATAGTCCTAGGAATGGGATCACTCGGTCAAATGGGAGTTCCATTTTTAACTTTTTGAGGAAACTCCATACTGTCTTCCACAGTGGCTGCACCAGTTTGCATTACCACCAGGAGTGCAGGAGGGTTCCTGTCGTTTGATGATTTGTTGATGATAGCCATTCTGCCAAGTGTGAGATGGTATTTCGTTGTTTTGATTTACATCTCTCAGATGATTAGTGACTTTGAGCATGTTTTCATATGTCTTTCGGCCTTCTGGTTGTCCTCTTTCAAAAAATGTCTATTTACATCCTTTGACCATTTTTTGATTGTATCCTTTATTTTCCTTTTGTTAAGTTATATGAGTTCTGAGTAAATTTTGGAGATTAAGCTCTTATCAGAAATATCATTGGCAAATATATTCTCCCATGCAGTGGGCTTTCTTGTTTTGTTGATGGTTTCTTTTGCTCTTGCAGAAGCTTTATATTTTGATGTAGTCCCATTTGTTTATTTTCTCCTTAGTCTCCAAAGCCCTAGGAGCTGTGTCTGTAAAGATATTGTCTGCTATTTTGCTGCATATGGAGTCTTGTAAAATTTTTATGGTTTCCCATCTTACATTCAAGTCCTTTAGCCATTTTGAGTTTGTTTTTGTGTATGTTGTAAGTTGGTGATCTAATCTCATTTGTTTGCATGTATCTGTCTAAATTTCCCAGCATCATTTATTAAAGAGACTGTTTTGACTCCATTTTATGCTCTTGCCTCTTTTGTCAAATATTACTTGAGCAGAAAGGCTTGGATCGATTTCTGGTTTCTCTGTTCTGTTCCATTTGTCTATAGTTCTTGTGCCAGTACCAGGCAGTTTTGAGAAGCATGGCTTGGTAATATAGCTTGATATCTGTTATTGTGATCCCTACAACTTTGTTCTTCTTTCTCAGGATTGCTGTGCCTATTCAGGGTCTTTTTTTTTTTTATTTCAGATGAATTTTTGGAGAGTTTGTTCTAGATCTTTGAAATATGCCATTGGTATTTTAATGGGGATTGAATTGAATCTGTAGATTTCTTTGGGTAGTATGGACATTTAAATGATGTTGACTCTACCAATCCATAAACATGGTATGTTCTTCCATTTGTTTATGTTTTCCTCCATCTCTTTTTTTCAATGTCCTGAAGTTTTCTGAGTAGAGTTCTTTTATATCCTTAATTAAGTTTATTCCTCGGTATCAATTTTTTTGGTGCAATAGTAAATGGGATTCCCCCCCCCCCCCCATTTCTCTTTCTGTGAGTTCATTATTGATGTATAAAAAGGCCACAGATTTCTGGGTGTTAATTTTGTATCCTGCTACATTGCCAAATTCATTAATTAGGTCTAGTAGTTTTTTGACGGAGTCTATGGAGTTTTCTATGTATAGTGTCATGTCATCTACAAACAAGGAAAGTTTTACTTCTTCTTTTCCAATGTGGATGCCTTCTATTTCTTCTTCTTGTCTGATAGCTATGGCAAGCACTTCCAGTACTATATCGAATAGGAATGGTGATAGTAGGCATCGCTGTCCTGTTCCTGTTCCTAGATGAAATGAGTTTATTTTTTGCCTACTGAGTATGATGTTGGCTGTAGGTTTGTCATATAAGGCCTTTATTATATTGAGGTATGATCCCTCTATTCCCACTTTACTGAGAGTTTTTATTAAGAAAGGGTGTTGGATTTTGTCAAATGCTTTTTTTACATTGATTGATATGATTGTGATTTTTATCTCTCAGTTTGTTTATGTGATGTATCACACTTATTGATTTGTGGATATTATACTATCCTTGCCTCCCTGGAATAAATCCCACTTGGTCATGGTGTATGATCTTTCTAATGTAATGCTGAATCTGATTTTCCAGAATTTTGTTGAAGATTTTAGCATCTATGTTCATCAAGGATATTAAGCTTCAGCTTCATATATATATAAAAATCAATTTATATATATATATATATATATATATATATATATATATATATATATATAAATTGATTTTTTTTTTTACAGAGAGGAAGGGAGGGATAGAGAGTTAGAAACATCGATGAGAGAGAAACATCAATCAGCTGCCTTCTGCACACCTCTAATGGGGATGTACCTGTCTCCAAGGTACATGCCCTTGACTGGAATCGAACCTGGGACCCTTCAGTCCACAGTGTTACGCTCTATCCACTGAGCCAAACTGGTGAGGGCAAAGCTTCAGATTCTTGATCTGTAAAATAAGGAGGTATCTCTAAAATCCTTCACAGATCATCCATTCCATTACAATACTGAATTCACTTTATCTTACAGGGTTGCTGTGGTGAGCAAGTGAGATAATGAAGAGGGCAGCACTTCATCAATTTTAAAGTGCCCTACAAGAGTATAGGAGTTTATGAAAATAATACTCAAACATATACATTTGTATATATGTATGTGTGCAAGTATATATATATATATATATATATATATATATATATATGTACATATATGTGCAACCGTGTGCATGTGTGTACTGAAAAAATATTGGGAGGTTCATAGTTCACTACCTATAATATAATTATATCAGCAAAAACTCAGTAAACAAAAAGAATAAGGTCCTTCTGTGCTTCTCTCGTTTTATCAAATTTCACAGGTTTCAGCTAACCATATCCTGCTAAGCTCATTACCACATCCCAGAAGGGCCCTTCTCTCTGACTTAAGAAAAAATCGTGTCTATCATTTTTCATTTTTCCCCATAAAAATAACATTAAAGGGCTCATTGGGGATGTTTAGCAAAACAAACATTTTTACTCACTGATCAATGACTGAAAAAAAAGTCTAAGTGTTCCTTTTATTTCCCTCCATTAATGCCTAAAGGGGGCAAGGGCTCTCTATGATAAAGGGAGTGCAGAAACCAGGAGACAAAAGAAAACTCTGTATAGAGGGACATTCTAAATTGGGTCTCTTTCTCTCCTCAGGCATCTTCTTAAGATCCAGTTACATTAGCCCCCTGAGATCCAGTAAGAATAGCACTGGTTTTGTGTTCTGGCTGCTCAATGGGCCCAGTAGCTATTAGAGGGCAGCAAAGGATGGGAAGTGGGCGTGCAGGGCTCAGGAGGGCTGGCTGAACTGACCCGGGGCCAAACCATGGCCTGTGGCCTGGAGAAGACTTGGTCCAGCTTCCTGTCACAGGACAGGGAAGATGAACTTGCAGGGGACCCTTCAAGTTCTTCTATGGCTTATGACAAAGCCTGTGTTCACAGCAATGAGAGGACTTATCGGAGTATCTAATAATAGACACACAGCTAGAGTCACCAAGGAACCAGGGGTGTTGGGACAGGGCAAGCCAAAGTCCAGAAAAGGTTGGGAGAACCTGTGTTCTGGCTAAAACTCATGGGCTTCATTAGGTCAATTGGTCATGATGACTGTTGTCATCTTTCCAGTCGTTGTCGTCATCATCACCATCATCAACATGGCTAGTAGCACTTACATGGACCTGAGTGCTGGCCTAAGCGTCATTGACTCCTTACATAAACCTATGTACGAGAGGCTATTATTATCCCATTTTTGCACCTGAGGGAGTCCCTTCCCCTATTTGCCCACTGCACATTAGAACAGTAATGGTCAAGTCCTCAGAGGCCTGGAAGCTTTTGGAAGCACACTCTCCATTTTTGGGGTCCCAGGGCCTAGAACTTGGAGAACACTAGGCTCTTTAACAATTGTTTTCTTGCATGAATGAAAGAATGGGGCATAGAGGAAAAGACTGGAAGAACAATGTGCTATTTCAAAGTGAACAGTCAGTAAAAATTGGGATAGAAAGGGCCAAGGAGGAATCCCAGAAGAGTTGCAGCTCTGAGATGTGGGAGCCCAGAAGCAGCACTAATGGGGGCCCCTCAGCCTAGGTTCGGAGTCCTGGCTGCAGCTTTCTCTTGCAGGAGGTCTCCACTCCCTCCGGACTTTTCCTTTCCTAGTCCCTTTTCTGTGCTAGAGCTGAATAAAGGGACATGTTAGGAAGCATTGTACTAACCAAGAGCTGGGAGTGGGTGCTGAGGCATCTGGCAGAGAGCATTCTGGAATAGGCTTGGGCTCTCAGGTGTGAGGTCACCTGGTGGTCAGGATGCTGCAGGACCATCTGGAAGATGTTGGCTATGTGAGCAAGGTCAAGTCTAGAGCCCATCTTCCCATTTCTGAGTCCTCTTTATGCCCCCAGTGGCTTCCTTCTTCCTTCTGCCTCTCCCCAAGCACACATTTTGAGTGGCTGATCCCAGTCTCTCAAGAGTTTTCTTAGAAAGTTTCAGAAATACTCTGGCTTCAGAAAATGCAGCCAAAGTACTTCAAGAGCCAACAGATTCCAAATATATCCAGACCAGTTTGGCCACAGAGAGCTCTTAAAAATATCCTGAGGACCAACAAAAAAATCGGCTTCACAAATGAGGTACATGGGGAAAAGATTTTCCTTCCATAAAACAAGAACAAAGCCAGAACATTTAATTAAAAATAAAATGGAGAAAGGTTTACTTTCAATTTTTTACACAATACTAATAAAAGATGTAGGCTTTTAAAAGGTAGTTGGAGCCTTCAACGTTTCCCTTTGCTGCTGTATAGATAGATCTCTGAATGGTTTTCCCTGGTTGGCGGTGTTATCCAGCCTGGAATTCTACAATGTCCTCAAAATGTCCTTGCTCACCAATTCGTCCATATTTTGGTTGTGAGTCTCAATGGTCAATAAAAGAGTTCTCTTTACTAGTATTTTTAAAATTCCAAAACTACTTTTCTTTAAGCTTCCTATCTACTGCTTTAAGGACTGACATTAAAACTAGTCCCCAGGAAGAGATGTCTCCCAGGGATCTCTCTCTGTGTTTGGGGATGGAGGGACAAGAGCTTAATCAATCAAAGCGGCATCACAAGAGGATGAAATATCTACAGAATCCTATACTATTGGATGGGCACCAACTTCCAGGAAGCGGCATAACTGGTGAGCTGCGGGACATGCACAGCTGTAAAGTAACAGCCAACTCTACCTTTCCCTCTCAGCAAAGAGCATCTTCCACGTAGGAAGTTAGAGGCCCGTGTGATATGATTCATGACATGTGACAGCTCTGCAGTAAATTCACACCCTGTTCCCCCTCCCTCACACCTTCAGTTTTCCATTATCAGTCTCTCAGAGGGGCTTGGGTACCAGCACCAGCACCAACAGACAGAGCTGTAAGCAAGCGCGCTTCAGAAGTCACCCCAGGCTCCCATGTTGTGATCCCATCCTCACTCGTCAGACGTGGTTTCCACGTCCCTGCCTCAATGCTCTGTCATTACAACTGTAGTTTCGCACTTATGTCAGGAGCTTATTTGTGTAAACAGTTAGGCCACCTCACTCTTTGGAGGAGGGTCGGATGAAACAGGAATTTGAGCGGAGTAGGAGGCTGGTGCTTTCATTTTTTTTTCATGCAGCTGTCTTACTCTAATGCACCTCCTTGGATTGCTGTGATGACAGTCGGGGCCAAAGTTGTCGAGAGACAAAAGAGAAGGCCATCTATCACTATTATTTGGAAATCTTATCTGGCAGAGGATTTATGATCTGCTCATTTCAGAGGAGATGAAAAAAAAAACAAAACAAAACCCAAAACCTGAAGATTGAATAAAGCATGTCTGGTGATGCATGAAAATGAGATGAGTTCACAGAAGACCCGGGGCTGACTGCAGTCCGTCAGAAGCGCCACCATGTGCCTGTGAGATATTTGCAGAGTGGCTGGTACCCAGGGCAAAGGCAGTCAGAACAGCAGCCTGGTGAAGAGTGCTGGCTCTGGAACCAGGGGGTTATGGTATGGAGTTGGGGAAGTTACTAAACACCTGGGTGCCTCAGTTTCCCTGGCTGCTCGGAAGATGGTTCCAAGGATTAAATGAGTTAAATGGGTGCCCAGAGCCTCTAGAATAGAACCTGAAACACAGTAAATGCTACATAAGTGTTTGCAAAACCAGGAATAACTTATCTCCCTTGGTGGCTGAGATGATTAAAGGAGTTCTTGTAAGGAAAGTATTTAGAATGGCCCTTGGTACACAGTAGGTACTGGAGTGTCAGCCCTTATCATGAGGGTTGTTCTAACAGTGGTGTTAGTATTCCCCCCATGGGTGGGGGGAGGTTCCCCACCCCAAGGGGACCAGGTCTCCTTGTATTCGTCGCAGGCCACTGTCTTAGCCCGGCAGCTACTGGGTCACAAGGGACCTGTAGGTTTGTTCGTTTGCCTGAGCTGTTCATAAATGTTATGAATTGCCGAAACCGGTTTGGCTCAGTGGATAGAGCGTCAGCCTGCAGACTGAAAGGTCCCGGTCTCGATTCTAGTCAAAGGCATATATCTTGGTTGCAGGCACATCCCCACTGGGGGGTGTGCAAGAGGCAGCTGATTGATGATTCTCTCTCATCGATGTTTCTAACTCTCTATCCCTCTCTCTTCCTCTTTGTAAAAAAATCAATAAAATATATTAAAAAAAAATAAATGTTATGAATTGGTTGTACACCTCAGGAGTTTCTGCAGCTCATTTATAATTATGGGTGAGTGGCTTCTCTTTAAAACTCCAGGGGTCCTCCCACACGGGGCCCACACTCTGCATGGCAACTCACAGGCGGCCGGCCAAAATCTGCTCCTTCTGATATTTGGGGTGCACATTATGAGCTCACCCGCATTACCACCAGGTTTATTTCACGCACCGTGTAACCTGCCTGGCTTTTGTAGGCACGTGTTTGCCGCTCTGCCTTCAAATTATTTTACACCTCTTTGGCGGATGCCTTCAGACAGAACGTGTATTTTTATGGCTGGAAACTCTCCCCAGTAAAATGCACACAAAGGCTTTTGTTCACAGCACATGGCAGTCGTTCCGGGGGATCGTGGACCCTAAAGCCCACTTACGGAAACAGTCCCAGCTTCAAGGGTTTATTCATGAACAAGATGGTGCCAGGAGCCCTCAGTCTTCCCTAGCTTACGAGGATAGCCGCGCTGCTGCGAGGGAGAGTATGACTGAAACAAGGTCAGCTCTGCAGAGGCCAGCACTGAAGGGCTGTGCTTAGCATGTGGCCGTGCTTTGAATTGGTGATAAATTTCACGTTTTATTTTGTTTCAGTCAAATTTTACCTCTTTAAAATAAAAATATTATAGGAGCTTGCTATCTCATTTCATCTCCTAAACACCCCTCCACTCTATCCCTGTTCCTCCTCACCTCATTGCTGGGGCCACTGCTATGGGGAGTCCCACTGTGAGCATCAGAAAGAGGCATCCCATTAGCACTCCAGAACAACAGTCTGATGGCTGCCAGAGGGGTAGGGGGCGGGGCCTGGATGAAAGAAGTGAACGGGTTGAACAGTACAGATTGGTAGTTACAAAATAGTCAAAGGAATGTAAAGTACAGCATATGGAATATAGTCAATTATATTGTAATAACTATGTGTGGTGCCATGTGGGTACTGAAAATATCAGGGGGTACACTTTGTAAAGTATATGACGGTCTAACTACTATGCTGTACACCTGAAACTAACATTGAATATAAATGGTAAATGTAAATAACATTTTAAGTTCACTTAAGAAAAAAAAAAAG
The DNA here is from genome assembly GCF_964339955.1 of Pipistrellus hanaki. Classification (NCBI taxonomy): domain Eukaryota; kingdom Metazoa; phylum Chordata; class Mammalia; order Chiroptera; family Vespertilionidae; genus Pipistrellus; species Pipistrellus hanaki. The sequence goes on along the minus strand of NC_140505.1, from coordinate 132,315,195 downwards.
GGGGGGGGGGGGAAGAAGAGAAAAAGAAATATTTTACTGCCATCTGCTGGGCAAAAAGTGCTACCTAACCACAGATCTGCCTTATGTTTAATACACTGAGGCCCCTGGGCGGGGCCCTGGCTCAGTGCTGGGCTGCAGGGCCTGGTCCAGCAGGTGGGAGCTGTCCCCCTGGCAGGCTGCCCCTCACCACAGGAGGCCGTTAGCTGGGCGAGGCTGCTCAGCGCACTGCTTACCACCTTTGTTGCTTGAGTTTTTAGAGAACTTGCTCTTTTGAACTACTTTTAAACTTAATGAGAGGCTGCAAAAATTGAACATGCCCCTTACTCAGGCTCCTCCAAGGAGTTTTGGTTTTGCAGCCATAAAAAATCGGGGTTTAAATCAAGATTCTGACAAGATCTTGGCAGATGGGCACGGTACCAACACACGGTAACTTATAGGATATTATCATTATCCACTAGCATCGGTTTCCTGAACTGTAAATGACGATCATAAAGGTACACAGTGTTAAGGATCACATTACACTGTATGTAAAGTACTTAGCACAGTGCTTGATATACAGTAAGATTAATTGTTGGTTATATGGGTAGTGCTGTTAACTGTTATTATTTCTGTTCTCTATTGTTCTCCCTCAACCACAGTGTACTGCCATCCCAGTTTCTAGGTATAACATCATCAGTCATCGCTGTGAATGAGATGCTTCCACATCCTAGTAGGTCAATACCGACTCCTGTGTGACCACTTCCCCACGGCCCGGGAGACACCCAGAAGCTGAGGGCGGAAGCAGCCCCAAGCTGAGGGCGTGACGAAGAGGCACCTTCTACTTTCTTTCTTATTTAATACCTCTTCCTGGGTACTGCTGTTGTGTTAATGTCATCAAAGAAAGGCAACTTTAAAAAAATAAGGAATGGCCTTTTTCGCCCCACTTTCAAATCACCTGTCCCTACCAGGTCATGAAGACCATCAGGCTCCCAGCGCCGGTGTGTGAGATGTTCAACAGGAGCGGCCCTGACCTGGTTCCTGGAACAGGCTCTGACTCCTTGGGGTGGAGATCGGGTCAGGAATCTGTGGAGAGAAGCCTTGCTCTTGGAAGGGAAGACACTTGGCTCAAAGCACTTCTAGACCGCTGACATCGTATGCAACCCAAGCTCTTTCTTCACAGCATCTGTTTGTACAAACCCTGACCAGGTGGCAAACTCTTCCCCTCCGCTCTCAGCAGCTGCAGGCAGGACAGAGAACACCTGTTCTAAAAACGGGCTGATTAGCCCAAGGCTGGCACACACAGCACGGGCGTGGGGCCACACGTGGGGAGGAGATCCTGTCTCCTTGTCAGCTGCTGGCTCTCCTCCTCCTCTTGGCTCTCACCCATGTCCACTGCTAATGGGATTGATCATGGGCATAAATCTGCAATATTCTGCTAGGGCTGTGGGCTGCTGTACCCCAGACTGCCACTCCGTGCCGTAACTAGTCTAACCGAAATGTTTTGAGCTCTGGGTAGGGTGCTAAAGGTATTACATGAGCATGATTGGTCCTTGCTTTAAGGATTTTCTTGAGGACAGGGTTACTAAAGAAGTTAGAATGAAATGAAAATATCATTTTCTGAGTGCCTTTTCTGCGATGTAATTTGCATACACAGGACCACTTTAAACAAGTAACAATAATTGACACCTGTTATACTGGTACTGTTAACAGAACATTGTACAAGCAGAAAGGATGGAACAAATCAGTGAGGCGAACAGAAAAGTTAGGGAGTCAAGAAACCATGGGCCAGTTTCACAGAACAGGAGGCACTGGAGCTGGATCTTGAAGAATAAGTAGGAGTGTGTCCATGGAGGAGGAGGCAAATATTTCAGGCTGAAGAAACAGCATGCAGATGGGAACGAAACTCTAACAAAACTGGAAGAACTAAGTGAGGAGGTAAAGAGAAAATAAAATTATGTTTTAGCTTAATGCATTTTGTGGAAGCTAATAAGGCAAAGTTGCTCTTATTTTAAAACTTCATTTTCTTATGATGATAGCACATCACAACACTTCCCATCTATAGGGCTTTTTACAAATTTTGGCTACTTCCGTGTCTCAGGAATATCCCTTGACCCAGTGGACATAAAGAAATGCAAGACACACAACCCATTCAGCTCCTCAATCTACAGAAAACTAACTTTGCATACATACTCCTTGTCACGGTGAAACCTGTTTTCTGGTGAGGAAGATGCCAATCTAAAGTAGAATGCTAATCTAAACATTGTTATGGATGGAGTAACAAAAAAGACATGCTACAGGTTCTTTATTCCAATTGTCATAATTGTCAGAGACTAGAAAGAATATAAGTTAGAAAAAGGTAGACTATACCTAAATAAAAAATAAAGTTTAAAAAATTTATTTTATTCTTTTTAAATATATATATATATATATATATATATATATATATATGCTATTGATTTCAGAGAAGAAGGGAGAGGGAGAGAGAAAGAGATAGAAACATCGATGATGAGAAAGAATCACTGACCAGCTGCCTCCTGTATGCAACCTACAGGGGATCGAGTGGACCTAAGCCGTCAGTAGGACATCCCCTGAGGGCTCCTGGACTATGAGAAGGAGCAGGCCAGGCTGAGGGAACCCCCTCCCAGTGCAAGAATTTCATGCACCAGGCCTCTACTTAATTAATAAAAGATTGGAATGGTTTGAACATTACTAACCAAGAAATAAGAAAGTAAACTCTTAATGAAAGAAGAGAAAGACTAAATTTCATTCTCTACTAACATACTTCAAAATTTACCTTGGCCATATCTTACTTTTCTTGGATCAAAAGAAGCAGAAAAATAACCTTTTCCTCATTTAGGAGGAATATGGGAAGGGTAATAAGTTCCTTGGAGAGAGCCACTGCAGGTATTAATTTCATTATTATAAGCTGCTTATGAAAACAGCTGTCACACCTTTAAACCATTTTTTTAAAAAATATCTCAAATACTTTAACTAGAACAGCATATTGGTTGTGCTCAGTAGGGAACAGTGCCAACAAAACAACCCACCTGGTCCTCAGCCTTAGACTCACTTGGGGCTCAGTTCTGGGGCAATCACAAACTCAAGACCTTACTTTAGGTTGCACGGCCAGGGGCTGGGAAGTGTGTTGTCAGCCTCACTGGCTGAGTGGGGTCAGAGGTGAAACAAATCCATCTTTCTCTGTCCATTGAAAGCTCTGATGTTTGAACTAAGTTCCAGAAGAAAAGGTAGAAAGAAAATGAAAGTCGATGATTTGGAAGGTATTCTAAGTGGATTATTCTCTTTGTAGGAAGTACTGACCCTACCCAAACTTCATTTCTCACATCAACATTACAGACAAATTGCTCTAATCGGCAAATGCAAATTGAGATCCCTTCAGTAAAAGGAAGTAAGATAAGAATAAAAGCTTATTGATCTGCTTATTATTGATCTGGACCATACATCTAGATTTACTTGGATCCTAAAACTAGGGGAAAAAAATCTTCAATGTATAGAATTAAATAGAGAAAAGAATATGAATAATGGTTTCTAAAATATTTACACATACAGATGATTTCAATGCAAAAATGTAGTAAGTTACTACTAGTTAGCTTTGAGCAGTTAAAAAACTAACATTTTCCCCCATCCAACGTAAAAAACAAACAAAAAACACAAGAGAGATATGCAATGGAGCCAGGCAGGTAGAAAGAAGCAAAGCCACCTCCCTTAACAACTGACAGAGCTGACCTGGATGTGGCTTAGCGTGAGGGTGCAAAGGGACTTACACTGTCAATGTCCATAGCAAAGCTGAACAACCATGGCCCCTGCAGGAGGCCTTGTCTGCAGACTGTAAAGCATGAAGGTGTCAAGGAGAACTGGCTTCCAAAGAGAGGAGGGAGGAGCTGAGGAGACTCTGCTCAACTTTGTTTCCAAACTAACTCCATCCATCAGTCCACCTGCTGGGAGGGAGCAGGTGGGGCAAGAGTCCTGCAGCCAGGGGCAGAGGCTTCCCTCCTCCTGCCGAGAATTGTTAGAAATGTGCGCAGAGTAGCGTAGTGGCAGCAGAAGGGAGGACATCGCCCAGCTGTGGCAGGGCATGCCGAAAACCAGAGAGAAACTCCGGGAGGAGTTTCAAAGGGTGAGTAGGAGTCAAGCATTGAGAGGAAGAGCGAAGAGGGAGATATTCCTGGCAGAGGGAAGAACATGAGTGAAGCAGGGATCTGAAGAAGGGTATGATGCATGCTGGGAGAACACAGAGTTGGGTGTTGCTGGAGTCCCAAGTTCGTTCTGGGAATTGCAAGGCGCAAGACTGGGAAGGTAGGCGGGAACGGTCAAGCCTGGGGAGAGCCTTGTGTAGCGTTCGGGGGAGTGGGTTCATCACTGGTTACAGGAAGAACTGAAGGCTCTTCCTCAGGGTGTGATATAGCCAGACTTGGTTTTAGACAGACTGGGTTTGAGGATGGAAGAGAGGGAGAGACATCAGGTCAGGCAGGAGGATATTCAAGTTGGACCCCAGAGCTTGAACTAAAATAACCAAGAGCAGAGGATTTCAAGAACCAAGAGAGGATGGATTCAAAAACTTAGGAACCTCTGTACTATTATGGAGTCTTCTGGCCTCCAAGCTGACTTTCTCCAACCCATTCTGAATCCTCCACAGGCTGCCTGAGGTCCTGCTATGACCATCATGCAACATGCTTGATTTTCATGTTCATCCCCAGATTAACCTCGTGAGTACCAGTAAGTCCTATTAGACAAGAGAGGGAATTAAAGTTCAGAGAGAGTAAGTCTAAAAAGACCAGAGAGGAGATGATGGAGTTGGAACTGATATCTAAGCAATCTGACTCCAAAGCCTGTGCAGCTCACTAAAACAGACTCTCCTCCTTTCTCGCACACCTGCAGGGCCCGCTCCTCTGCTGCTGCTCCCTGATCCACCCCGGAGCCCACATGGTCTCCCTGGTCTCCTTGCCATGACTCACCCCTTCTTCCTTTGTATAGCTGCCTCTTGACCCTTGCTTACTCTGGCACATTTCAATTGAGTAACTACTTGGGCTACACAATTTTAGCTATATAACGACACACATTTATTGGTTAGAGCATCATCCTGATGTATTGAGGTTTCGGGATGGATCTCCAGTCAGGGGTCAGGGCACAAAACAAAAATCAATCAATGAATGCCTAAATAAATTAAACAACAAATTAATGTTTCTCTCTCTCTCTCTCTCTCTCTCTCTCTCTCTCTCTCTCTCTCAAATCGATCAATCAATTACACTATTTGCACAAGGTAAGAAACCTCAAATATCTAATTGTGAATACAGTAAAAAGCAAGTTCTCCCCCAGATCCTTTCTCCATAAGCAACTATACTTACATTTGATAGAATACTTCTGGAAAAATATACAAGATATACATAAGCATAAATAGAGAATATTCTTCGGGCTGTCACAGGAAGGTTTCTTCAACTCCTGCCTTCACTGCTCTTTCCTCCGCTGGGTTCCTCCTATTATCCACTAGTCTCATTGAAGAAGCCACAATGAGACTAGTGCCCCAGAGTTTAGCACACAATTAACTTCAAGTTGTTTAATAAATATTAGCCTGGTCTCCTTGAGGGCAATGGCTGTTACAGACACATCACAGCATTAGACACACAGTAGGTATTCAATAAATACCTGCTGATTAATTAAACATCCTTGAATTAACCTGACATTCTCTTAAATGCTGTATTTCATAGAAACCTCTTACAGAACCCATCACATAGCATTTTACATTGTTACTTTTGCAATTTCCACCTACTTAAGTGGTCATCAATCTCTTTTTAGAACTGTAACTGTACAAGTAGTTGAAAAACATTGCCTTTATAAATGCTGACACTACAGTGAATGTAGTCATTCGAAAATAGAAACCTCAAGACATTTAAGTATCATAGAACTGGTCACGCAACACAAATTCCAATTCGGTTTTGAAGAGTCTGGGTTGCAAATGATGGCAAAAGGTAGTAAAGGTCCCCACAGCATGGGTATTATTTCTGCCATTGTTACCTATTTGCACTAGGCTTTATACTAAGCTGGGCTAAACTTTAAATATTTGCTCTATTATATTCATGATATTCCATTAAAAGGAGACCACCAAGGTCATTACATTTACTCTTCAAAGGCACGAATCTCAGATAATCTATCAGAAAGAGATAAAATGCTTCTTTTCGCTGTGATTCAATGATGTTTTCATGGAATAGAGCTCCAGAGTTACACTTTCCTCCCCTAATTTGGGATCTCTTGTGCTAATTCACTTCTTTTGTTCTCCTGACAGCTTTTTCTCATGGTTTAAATACCTGGAGTTCTGTTTTCCAAGGAGTAATTTTTTATCCTCATTTTTAATGACAGCAAAAGCTCTATGACGAGGTTCATGTGTATGGCTTGCTCTGTGCACTTTACAAGCCCAAAGAAAATTATATTTCAGAGAAGGTATATTTTTCCATTACTAGAAAATGAGTTATAACGAAGTGGCTATAAGAGGCAGCATAATAAAAACAATCTCAATTAAAAGTCATTTCAACAAGGCAAAAAAGAAACAAGATGCAATGCATACTAACTGCTTATTCAGAAGCTAAATACGGAGTGGGTGGTAGGTAAAAGGAAGTTTCTTTTACATACAGGTTAATTCATCATCCTATTTAGCAGGAGGTGGATAGGAAAGGGTAAGGGTCTTTTCTGCAATCACTGGGAGGTAGCAGACCCAGTGATAGTTGGTAGATGTTACACTCACCTCCTCCCAGGACCAAACTGAAATTATAACTAAAATATAGAGCAATCTGCCTGACTGGGAGGGCTCAGTGGTTGAGTGTTAACCTGTGAATTGGGAGGTCATGGTTCCATTCCTGGTCAAACTTGGATTGTGTGCTTGATCCCCAGTGGGGGGCCATGCAGGAGGCAGCCGATCAACAATTTTCTCTCATTATTGATGTTTCTATCTCTCTATCCTTCTCCTTTGCTCTCTGAAATCAATGAAAATGTATTTTAAAAAAATAAAATAAAATATAAAGCAATCAACTGCATAACCAACTGATGACTAACTGAAGAGAAGTCTTATAACCAAGGATTTATAGAAGAAGCCTCATTGAGACTAGTAGGAAGAAGAGAGATAGGAAAAAGGCTGACCCAGCTCCTGAGGATGGCGACAGAGAATCTGGAGGGGTATCTCAGCTCTGGGGATTCACCCTGAAGAGCATGGGGTCTCAACCCCAAGCCAGGTTCTGTAACCCAGAGCATCCGAGCCAGGAAGAGGTGCCCACGTAACATCTGGCTGTGAAAATCGGAGGGGATTCTGTCTGTCAGGGAGAGATGGGAGTCTGCTAGAGACACAGGAACACTCTTAAAGGGCTAATGCACAAAATATCATTTGCACCCACTCAACTTGGGCTTTGGTGGAGGGAGGATGGAGTGGTCTAGAGTCACATGAGAAGAAAGAAAGAGAAGTTGGTGAGGTTTCCAGGAATAAGCAAAGATGTAGAGCCTTCCTGGAGTATGAATGAAATACAATAAGGCAAGCCGAAACCGGTTTGGCTCAGTGGATAGAGCGTCAGTCTGTGGACTGAAAGGTCCCAGGTTCGATTCTGGTCAAGGGCAAGTACCTTCGTTGCGGGGCACATCCCCAGTAGGGGGTGTGCAAGAGGAAGCTGATCGATGATTCTCATTGATGTTTCTAACTCTCTGTCCCTCTCTCTTCCTCTCTGTAAAAAATCAATAAAATATATTTTTTTAAAAAAAGAAATGCATTAATGCTTAAGCTTCCTGTGTGTGTGTGTGTGTGTGTGTGTGTGTGTGTGTGTGTACAGAGGGGAAAGTGTAATTGAGGTGAGAGAAGAGTTACTGATTTCTAACTCTTGGTGGGGTGGGGGAAAGGGGAACTTTTTCATGAAAATCATGAACTTCAGAAACATTTTAAGCCAGGCATGATCATATCTGCATTAAGAAGATAAAATAAGCCAGTCAGAGAAAGGTAAGTATAATATTATTATACATGATCTCACTCATATGTGGAATCTAATGAACAAAATAAACTGGTGAACAAAATAGATCCAGAGGCGCTGAAGCATGAAACGGACTGAGGAATTTCAGAGGGAAGGCAGAGGAGAGTGGGTGGGTGGGAAGAGATCAACCAAAGAATTTGTATGCATATACGCATAACCCATGGACACAGACAACAGAGTGGTGAAGGCTTGGGGTGGGGGCGGGGGCTGGGTGGAGAGGGTCATTGGGGGAAAGATGGGGTATCTGTATCACTTTCAACAATAAAGCTATATTAAAAAAGAAGAAGATAACCAGGTGGTTCCAGCATGGAAGATGGATGGGAGAAGGCAAAGGCAGAGGAACCCAGATTCTCTGAGCAAGGGCAGGGTAGAGAGAAAATGGGAATGGTAGAGGATCAACAGACAAGCAACTGCTGGATGTGAGGAGAGAGGGACAAAGAAGAGCCAAGATGATCCCCAGCTTTCAGGCCTGGGCTGCAGCTGGAGGGGAAAGCCCTCAGAGAACAGAAGATATATTTCAAACAACACTACATATATGTACAATTATGAGTATCGACTTAAAGAAAAGCTGAAGGCTGGGTGGTATGATGTGTATCAGACATTTAAATATAATACAAAATCAGGCCCCAGCCAGGTAGCTCAGTTCATTGGAACGTCATCCTGATTCACCAAGGTTTCAAGTTCAATCCCTGGTCAGGGCACATATAAAAATCAACCAATGAATACATATATAAGTAGAACAACAAATCAATGTTTCTCTCTCTCATCAATAAATAAAAATTAAATGTATATTTTTATTAAAACAAACCTATAATAAAATCATTTGGGAGAAGAGGGGAGTTGAGGAGCATGGTTTAATCATTAGTTTCTGTGGGATGATGAAAAAACAGTGGTAAATGTGAATGCATTTAATGCCTCTGAATTGTACATTTTAATAATGGTTAAAATAAAAAAAATGTAATAATAAGTAAAGTGATAAATAAAGCAAAAGTCATTTGACAAAGGTATGAGACATACCCAGCTAATGCATATCCCAGGATTTAGAGGCATGCAGTAGATGACAAAGGAAGGACACATTAATACCAGAGACAGAGGGTAAAAAAGTGTACTCCAAAGAAGTCAATTTAGATACATTGCACAAATATCAAAATAAACTGCAATTCAGTGAGCATTGTTAACAAAGAACATAAATTATCTAGAAAATCATTATAGTGAATATATGATCTGTGGATTGGAAAAAACTCTCAAAGCATAAAAGCAATGGAAGAAATTATAAAGAAAATTATCAATGTATTTTCATATTTCAACAAACTGAATGTTAAAAAATTAAAAGGCATATCAGAAATTATAAAGAATTTGATGCTAAATGAGAAAGATTAACATTATACCATGAAGAGTACATGGGGATCAATAAAAAGTTCACTTAGACCCGCAGAGAAAAATGGACAAAACGTGAAGAAACAGTGTAGTCAAGGGCAAACACAAATATACAAATGTCTGAAAAACTCCTCAGTGTCATCAATAATCACAGAACAGCAAAGCAAAACAATGAGATGTGATTTTCATGTATGAAATCAAGGGTTCTCCAATGCTCAAAAGCCCTGAGGTCAATAGAGCACCACTTTTTCAGAGAGCTCCCTGATGACTTGTATGGAGAGCATTAAAAATGTTCCCTTCCCTTGATCCCGTAATTGCACTGTGGGGATCTATTCTAAGAAAATATTCAGAAATGTAGCCAAGATTTTTGCATAGTATCATAATCTCTTTTTTACCTATACTTGAAAATAAAAGATTTTCAGACCTTGTACCTCCCCCCCCCACCACCACACACACACACACACACATACTCACACACATTATTCTCTAGGTAATTCCTTCTTTCCATCAGGTCTCAGCCAGTCTCTGAACCCTGACTACATCGCTATGGCTGCCAGCATGGCTATGGCATTCTGCAGTCCCCTTATGCCGGTCATTGTGCTGATATTGGCTGACCTCCTCTTGTGTATATGTCTCATCAGGACAGTAACCTCCACGAGATCTTCTTTTCTGTTATATATCCATCTCCCAATAGAGCCCTTAATACAAAGTACTTGTTGAATGGAAGCATGAAAGAATGAATGACTGCTGAGAAACAAAACTGCAATTATTTTTACTTTCTTTCTTCCTTTTTCCCTACGATTCCTTACAGTTGATCTTAGGCACTTTGCTCTACAGGGTATCACAAAAGCTATTAAAACAGCATCTTTTCTTACAGTTCACCTTCTACACTAAAAGTCAATACTTCATAAACTGTGACATAGTTACTTTGTAGGATATAAAACTAATCAAAACATCCCTTTCGGACTTGCTTTTAATTTTTCAGTAGGAGAAAAATGCAAACAAAGTGAACTGCCTTTGCACTTGCAGGCTGGCTCCCCAGCCACAAAGCTGTTCAAATTATGTCCACTCCTGTAACCAGTCTGTCCCTAACGCCCACATGTTCTTGGACATGCCCACCGTCAGAGCCATCCTGTCCTGCTCTCTGTGCTGTAGCTGCTGTTCTGAGAGCTCCCCGGATGTGAGATACCAGAAATATGAATTACTACTGCAGATACCTGCACTTACTTCAACAGGTTAAATCATACCATGTGAATAACCAAGGTGGAGAAAACCCTGCTTACCCTCAGCCTCTAAGGTCTGGTTAAAAATAGTAAACACAATCTTTCTTCTCTGAGTAGCAGCACTAGGCCTTGTGGTTTTGCTGCCTGAGCCAATCACTGTTTTAAGAGAAACAATGGTATGAAAACCTTGGGTTGGCCCATTTAAAGGCAGTGACAATGTCTGGCATCACCCTCTCAGCACCTCAAGTAATACTTCTTTCAAAAAGAGGTAGAGGTAGGCCAGTGTGGTTCAGTGGTTGAGTGTCAACTCATGAACCAGGAGACCACGGTTCGATTCCTGGTCAGGGCACATGCCCAGGTTGGTGGCTTGATCCTAGTAAGTGGCATGCAGGAAGCAGCCAGTTGATGATTCAATCTCATAGTAGATGTTTCTATCTCTCTTCCTCCTCCCTTCCTCTCTCTGAAATCAATAAAAGCATATTTTTCAAAAGTGCTAAATTAAAAAAAAAAAAAAAAAAAGGTAGGGTTTTTGTGTGTTTGTTTTTTGTGAAAGTGGAAAAATGGTAGCATTCTCCTTCCTTCTCTTCCTCCCTTACAAAGTTGGTACCTGGTGAATGTCCCCATAATTCAACCACTCCGAAAATTCCTTTCAGTGCCCTGATATGCTGCTATGTTTTGAAAGATTCATGAATTTTTGCTAAAACAGTCTTCCATCAGTTTTTACATGTTCCATATTACTGCTATATCACAAAATTAAAAAAAAAAGAAATTACAACTGTAATTAAAAATACATTTGAAATAGCATACTATGCTAGGTTTTAAAAAAATAAGACAGGTCTATTCTAATTACTGTGTAATACTGAATGTTAACTGAGAGTCCATTTTGCGTGGGAGAGGTTATTAACAAATTTTTCAAAAGAAACACAGAGAAGCAATGGGTATTTGTATAATAGTCCCTATTCTCAGAATGCTAGTAAGAGTCTCCAAGGGCTTATTTTCAGGACCTGCTGTTATTGCCTTTTGAATATTTAAGGGGAACCAGCCCATTGGCTCTCTGAAGGCCCCCTGGCACTGGGCCGTGTGGGACATAAGCACACGCAGCACGCGCCCCGCAGGAAGGATGCCATGGCAGCACTCAGAATGCTTATACATCTAACACTCCAATAACAGAATTAACTGCAGCTCCCACAGAATCAAAGGTGGCAAATTAAAGCTGAGTAAAAACAAACAAACAAACAAGGAAAAATATAACCCCTGTCTAAAACTTTGTTTTAAATTTTAGGTATCTGTACTGCAAGAAGTGTCTTTTAAGATTATTCATTCAAGGCAATGCCACAGATTTACAACCCCAGAGTATGTTTTGTTAGTTTCCTGGTAAGTTCTATTAGAAGGTTTACATTAGCGATGCTTATTTTCTTAGTTCAGACTCAGGTAGATCAATGTCAATCCAGCGCTTCCATGTGATGATCAAATAAATTATTCCTAGGCTAGAATAAAAAATAAAATCAACCTCTCAATGATTCTCTCAGTAAAATTCTCAGTCTTCTTTTTCTTTTCAAATCCAAACAAACATAGCAACCGCAATAAAAAAACAGCCGGTCAGGTAGAACAACACCCTGTGGTTGAGTAAACTGAAAAATAAAGAGATGGACATAGCGGGCACTGAAACATATTTATCAGCAGTGTTCACACTGCACAATTCTACGGAGGTGTATAGATTTGATGTTGCGTCAGAATGTGTCCCTACACCTTCCTGAGCAGCAGGATTGCTCATGAAACTGTTGCATATGCCTCCCAATTAATGAAGCAAAGGAAGACCAACTAACAACTTTCAGGAGTGCTGTGAGGTAAAAGGGGCAGGCAGACTGGAGAGTATCAGAGGGGCAGTGGGGAAATGCAGGAGAGCTGCTGGCTCTTCTCACTGATGAGGTGAGGAGGCAGGTGCTTCCCGGAGCAGCCTTGGTTACCACACAGGAGCTATGTACGACCCATGGCCAGTTTCTACGGGAAACTGACAATTATATATACTCTTGCACCTTAAGATTTTAGAGAAATTTTAAAAGTTCCTTTGATAATGATAAATCCTAGTTTCAAAGATAGGATTTGGTACAATTATATTTTAGGACTATGATATTTTTACTCCTTTAGAGTATTAAGAGGAATTAGTTTTAATGCAGCTCTCAAACATAAACATGTGTTTTGTTTGCTCATGTAATATTCATGTCCTTTTTATACTTCATATAAAAAGATAATTAAAATAGTATGTCAGGTAGAAGAATATAGCTGAATATTTTTTATGCAAATGAAAAATCAAATAAGCTTGTGGCCGGTCCACAATGAAAATGCATGAAGCTAGGCTATATTTGTGCTTTCATTGAGGATATACTTAAAAATTGTATGTTTATGTATTTTAAAAGCCACAAATGCTTTTTCTTTGAATGTTGTAAACTACATTTAGTTGTAGTTGACTCCATCTACTGGCTAAAAATGATATTTTTTTGTGTGAAAATATTTTTCTCAATTTGACAAAGAAAATAAACACCATTTGTAAAATCTGATAAATTAGTAGCATTACTATGCAATATGATTTTCATAACCAGAGAGAAATTAATACAAAAGAAACTATATCATCATGAATTATAATAGAATAAAAAATAAGGGAATAAAAGGTTCCCAGGGCATTTACCATACAGCAAAGAAAATAAAACATTTAAAAAAAAGCATTTTGAAATAAATTTTAGAGCTGATCCAAGAATCTGGTAATCATATTCTAGGACAAATACATTTTTTAAATGATTAAGAAGTGAAACATCTCAGGATCTGTGAGATCTGTCACATCTATGAGAAGAAAATGTTTTTACTCACTGTTTTTTTAATTGGTGACTTGAAAGATTTTTAAAGTATATTTATAAAAATTGTTGATGACTCAGAAGGAGAAGGGAACACTCATGTACTACTGGTGAACAGACTAAGGACTCAAACTGATCTTAACCGGGTGGCACGATGATTGACCAGTTAATCCCTTATCCATAGTTCCCAAACCAAAACCCGAAAGTTGTTTTTAACCCTTTTGGTGGCAAAACCTGAGGTGAGCTAACAAGAGGTTTATAAGTCTTTACTAATTTCACTTAGTGTGACTATCCATACTTTTCACTATAGAAGAAGTATTAATATGTTTGGTTACAGGAAGCTGTTCCAGGATTATATGGGCAGGGGGCATAGTCTATAACCTGGCAGGTAATATTGTGCAAACTTCTAAAGGCTGACAGTTTAAGGCATCTGCCTCATGGATTCCCGATACGGAATTATGAATACATAACAAAAGTAAACTGAAAGGGGTAGATGTCAGTCTGCAAACCTGGAAACAAAAATCTAACAGCACAAATGCAGAAGGAGAGAGACTAATATGCAAAGTGTCCTCTCAGGAGTTCGATTGAGAGACCAGAGTTTGATCGCTTGCTATGATATGCACTGACCACCAGGGGGCGGCACAGAACATGGTGGGCGACCAGTGGCTGCAGCAGGGTGCTGAGGGAGTGAGGGAACGGGGAGGCAGAGAGAGAGGCAGGGAATCTGATTGGCCCTGATCACTGGAGGCCTAGGGACCCTATCCCTGCACAAATTTCGTGCACAGGGGCCTCTAGTGTTTAATATGAGGAAGCTGATTAGTTTGCAATGAGCTGCTGCTTTAGAAAACCTCCTTGTCTAGCCCTTTGCAAGTCATTTTACATAATTTAGCATTAATCTTGCTATAATTGTGTGAAGTAATGATATCACTCTACATTTTACAGACAAGAAAACTGAGGCTGAGTGTAGCCAAGTGATGTATGCAGAGATCACAGCGATTCCATGGCAGACCCAAGACTTGAGCCCAAATTTTCCTGACTCTCACAGTGGTACGTTTCTACACTGCCATCATCCAAAATAGGAAGGGACTTGAATCTAAACCATGTTAAGAATATTGGAAGGAACTGGGAGAGTGTTGCCAGAAAATGGTATTTGCTGGGATTGGAGTAGAGGGTGGGGTGGGATTTATAGGCACAATAGTATCAGAATTCACTAATGGGAGCTAGAGTGACTCAGATTTCAGCTCAAGATAAGGAGGCATTTTGTAATTTTCAGAGACTGTAAGCTTCACAAAGGTAGGGGTATTGTTCTGCTTTGTTCACTGATATGCCTATGTGATTAGAACACAGCCTGATCAATAACAGTTAGCCAATAAATATTTCTGGGATGAATGAATGAGCTGACAAGAAATGAGAAACATGAGTCTGTTGTCAGTGGTGGCCCCTCCCAGGCCAACCATAGCTCCTCATATTACCTCGCTTATCTTCTAGAACTCATCGTACAACTGTTTACTTTGTTCCCCACCATCATGTGAGCTCTTTCAGTCAGGGATGTGCATATCCTTTTATCCTAAATGTATGCTAGCACAGAAAAGATGTTCAATAAATACTGGGTGAGTTCATGACTATGCAAATGAATAGCAGATAATGGTGACCCAGATTTGCTATATAACAGATTCCATTTGAGTAAACAAATCATGCCTTAAAACATCAATATAACCCTGTTTCTTTATGTTCAACAGAAGGGCTAATACCTGAGACCACACTTTAATGAGAGTTGATCCCTAAGATTTTACTTTTGTCTAGAAATGTAAATGGGCTCAGAAATGACAGCAGCACCATCTAATGATGATGCTGTTCATGTTATAGAGAACTAATTCTCAGTAGCTAGAACTAGACATGGCTCCCTAAAAGTGAGAGAAAGATCCAATAAAATGTGCAAATATGAGTTCTCTGAGTGTCTAATGAAGGTAATTCATGTGCAGAACTTTGTAGGTTTTGTTTTTTTGCTATAAAATTTTAATTTTAGAATAGTTTTAGGTTGGTAAAAAATATGGCCCTGACCAGTGTTGCTCAGTGGTTAGAAGGATGGCCTGTGGACTGAAGGATGGGTTGCAGGTTCAATTCCCAGTCACAGGAGCATACCTTGGTTTTGGGCTCAATCAGTGGCCTCAGTCTGGCCAAGAACAGGTAGCAAGGAGTTGCTGTGTCTCTCTCATGCTGATGTTTCTCTCACTCTCCATCCATCCCCTCCACTCTCTTTTAAAAAAAATTAATGGAAAAAAGTACTCTCAGGTAAAGATTAAATCTATATATATAAAAGCTGAGTGATCAGAATGGTGGAAAGACCAGAACGACCAGAACAACTGGTGGCTATGACACGCACTGTGGCAGCCAACCAGCCTAATTCTGGCCCAATTGGGGCCCCCGCCACCGGCCCAGCCCCCAAAAGGCCCCCCAATCGGGGGTGGAGCCAGCCAGCCAACTGCTTGCTGCCCCTCCCTCCCCCACCAGCCCAGCCCCAGGCCTCTACTGATAATTATCTATATATATAACAGCCTAAGTGACCGAATGACCGAACGACCAGAATGACTGGAACAACCAGTTACTGTGACATGCACTGATCACCAGGGGGCAGACGCTTAATGCAGGAGCTGCCCCCTGAGATCAGTGCTCTCCCACAGTGGGAGCGCCACTCAGCTGTCTGACCTGTCTCAGTGGCCCACAGCTTGGCAGCAACCACTCACTCCCCTTCAGTAGTTCTGCAGGTCCAATCTCCAGAGAACGGGCCAGGCACTGATGGATCAGTGCCAATGGCAGGATCCTGACATTGCTGCAGGCCTCCTGGAAGGTGGCCTCGGGCACTGAGGCCGCTTCCCCTCCCCAGATTCTCTGCAAGGAAGGAAGAATACAAAAGTGGCCGCCAGGTGGCTCCTGACAACCAGCGCAAATGTCAGCAGGCTGGATCTGGATCAGGAGTTGGCAAGGGCATCCCACCACCTCGCCCGGAGGGCCAATCATGTCCCGTCTGCCCGCCCCCCCTGCCCCATCCCTCCTGGGGACCCCACCCATGCACGAATTCATGCACTGGCCCTCTATTATTAATAATAAAGATATTACAGAAAATTCCTTTAACAAAAGGGGAAATTAGTGTGGTACATTTGTCACAATTAATGAGCAAATATTGATAATAGTTATTAACTAAAGTCTATATTTTATTCAGATTTCCTTAGTTTTTACCTGCTGTCCTTTTTATGTTTCAGCAGCTCCTCAAAACAAAAACAAAAACAAAACACTCACACACACACACACAGCACATTTAGTTGTCATGTTTCCTCCGGCTCCTCATGGCTGAGAGTTTCTCAGACTTGCCTTGGTTTTAACGAACTGACAGTTGTGAGGAGTACTAGTCAGGTGTTTTATGGAATGCCCCTTAAGTGGGATTTGTCTGATGCTTTCCTCACAATTAGACTGGGGTAATATATTATTGGGAAGAAGAACAAAGAGATGAGGTGCCCTTTTCAGCACGTCCTATGAAAGATCCCTGCTGGTCACATGACTTGTCACCGCTGATCATCACCTGGCTGAGGGGCATTTGTCAGGCTTCTCTGCTGTCAAGTTTCTCTTTTTTCCACTTTACCTACTGCGACCTTTGGAAGGCAGTCACTATGTACAGACCACACTTTAACAGGGGGAGTTATGTTTCACCTCTCCACACTGTTTTTACAAATAGAAGAGGGTAGAATTATGTCTTAAGAGAGAGATGAAATAGTTTAACAAGAGAAACAAAATATACTCCTTTATATTTTGACCATCCAAAGACCACAGAGTACTTCTTGATCTTCCATATTTTGGTCTTCGCAAAAAGATCACAAACTAATTGTGGGAACTATTAGAATGATAAATAGCCTCTTAATAATTGGTGCTTTGCTCTCTAAGACATTTCCAACTGAGAAGTACTCTGTGGTCTTCCTTTTCATTGGAAACAAGCTGTTCGGCCATTGTGGTTTTTCTCCATCTTTTGCAAATCTGCCTTATGCTTGAAGGAAGTGGATATTTATTTATTAAAACATACGCATGTAGTATATGGCTGCGCTATTTCCAAAACTGATCAATTTGTTTTCAAACCTATAGGTGAACTTTCTCACATCTATCAACAAAATGCAGAAAAACCCAGGCAACTTGAGAGTTTACTGCTGCTATCACCCCTGAGTTAATGACCCAAAATACAAAGAAGAAATTCAGCCCACTCTCTTGTCATACACTTTGCAAGGCCTTATGATTAAAGAGAATCTTAACATAAATAATGCATGGTCAATAACACAGTACACCAAATTGCATTTAAAATATTCATGCAATTCTTTTTAAAAATAAAACTACAAATTGCAATTCAGACCGAGGCTTCTGAAGGGATACCATATATGAATGGCCTGCCCATTGTGGCTCAGTGGTTGAGCATACACCCAGGAACCAAGAGGTCACTCACTGGGTTTGGGCTTGATCCCCAATAGGGGGTGTGCAGGAGGCAGCTGATTGATGATATTTCTCATTCATGTTTCTATTTCTTTAACCCTCTCCCTTCCTCTCTCTCTAAAAATCAATAAAACACTCACATACAAATACACACACATGTATAAGTATCTCTGAAATTAATTTACAGAAGAATCTTCTACAGGGTTCTGTTTTGTCAGAATCACTTCAGCATAGATTCTGAAAATACTAGATAATGTGGTGTGCTTGCCTAAGATATGGTACAGGTAGATATGTCTTCAGGGACTTTGTTGTGACTTTATAGAGAGTGTATTTTCCTACATTCTTCACACACAGTGGTGTGATTTTCTAGACCAGTATAGAAACAGCTTTAGGTATTGATTTGGAGTTCAGATGAATAAACTGCTTTAGGGCTTTTTTGGTCTGATTTCTTCTTTAAGGAAAAGTATTTTCAAAATGCTTGGTTAAAACTGTATTTAGCAGGAAAATAATAAGACTGCAGGATTTTAGTAAAGGGTATTCCTAAAAGCCTCCATTTAAAAATGGATTCAAAATTGATGCATCTCAGTTGTCATTAATAAATACAGGTGCCTAAGAAATAAAAATTTGTAAATATATATGCCAAACCTAGAGATTTCTAAAAATTTATGAGCACAATTAAATCATCAAGAAAGTTTCTTGAGCACCGTAAATTAAAAAATAAAGCACTGATCTCACCATAGATCAACACATGGTTTCGACATCAAAAATTAAATTTGCCTAAGCCTTGAAATAAATCAACGAAACAAAATTCACTGTGCTCTTAGTTATCAAAAAGCCTAAACTATGAAAGGTATAATATATAGTTATATTCATCATTGAGGTTTCTCTCAGTAGAATAATTGAGTTTACACTAATCCAAACCTTAGTAAATTTATGTCTTATAAACTGAACAACTATAAATCCAAGGGCATGAATACACAAGTAATGGATAAACTAAAAATCCACCTACCCAATGCCTTTTTGGAACTCAGAATTGGCCTGTTTGGTATGCCACAGTGAGCCACACACCACAAAGCAGTGACATTATAGTTTATAGACTGGGTTTGAGGACACCCAAACAGATGTTTGCCAAGCTGCTCAGAAGAGTCTGAGTCATAGATCCCAAATGGGTAAATCAAATCTGGACCATTAATTGGTATGAACAGAACAGAAAGAATACCAAATGGTTTAGTGTCATTTTTGTTTTTTAAAAAATATATATTTTATTGATTTTTTTTACAGAGAGGAAGAGAGAGGGACAGAGTGTCAGAAACATCGATGAGAAAAAAACATCGATCAGCTGCTTCCTGCACACCCCCCACTGGGGATGTGCCCGCAACCAAGGTACATGCCCTTGACCGGAATCGAACCCGGGACCCTTCAGTCCACAAGCCGACACTCTATCCACTGAGCTAAACCGGTTACAGCGGTTCAATATCATTTTTAAAAATAGATATTCATGTAAACCTATCATACCAGTGAAAAATTAACTAAATTCAACTACCCAAGAACTATAGTTTGTCTTTTATGCTAGCGACAAGTTTTGTAAAAAGTAATAAGTATTTTTTAAACGAGGGTGCTTTCAATCCTTGAAATTTAATACAATCATTTACAGCATTTATTCAACAATGAAAGGTGCTGTTTCCAAGCAATTTGATTTCTTACCACTATTTATGCTTTCAAATTTTAAGTTAACCTTGATACTTACCAGTTGGAAAACATATTTGATATTAATAAAATCATCATGCAGAATTATGATACTTCTTGTCAAAGCATTGGATGTTTTTACATTTGGTCTAAGCCAAAAGGCTGAGAAGTGATTAGAATTGGATATTATTTATGGATAAGACCTACTAACATTCTTAAGATCCAATAAGATTTAAGAAAATGTCAGAATCTTAAAATCGGCAGGAAACCAATTATGATGCTATACCTAGGACACTGAATGAATTGCTGAGGCCAGATAGATTGTTGACATGACACAGATATTCTTGGGTTAGCTTTCAATTTTGAATATAAATTTTGAGGAAACAAGATATCAGTGCATCTTATATATACAACTTAATTATATTTCATGATTATTTTGGTATATATATATATATACACACATACACAACTGTTTGACTGGTAGCTATGATGCACACTGACCACCACCAGGGGGCAGACGCTCCAACTGGTAGCTATGATGCACAACAACCACCAGAGGGTAGACTCTCAACACAGGAGCTGCCAAGCTGTGGTGACTTGGCAGCTGCATTTCTCAGGTGACCCAACTGGAACCAGAGAAGAGGGAGCCCTATTCCAGGGTGCCTCACCTGAGAACTGCCCCCTCACAATCCAGGACCCTTTGTCAGAGCGTCAGGATTCAGCCCAATCCTCACAGGCCAGGCTGAGAGGTCCCACTAGTGCATGAATCCGTGCACCGGGCCTCTAGTAAACAAATAAAGGCAAACCAAACGTAAGTAAAAGGACAGTACACTGATGTATAAATGCAATGAGTAATAATAATGTATTTTATAGACATTGAGTTCAAATTACAGTTTTCATGCTTTGCTATAATGTGAGCTAGGGTGAATCACCTAATTCATAAGACACAGTTTCATCATCTGTAAAATAAATGTTCTATAACTTTCTTAGGATTAAACAGCATAACAGCAAATGGAAAGTGCCTGACCCAGTGCCTGGTACCATTATGTAGTCCTGGACTTATCACCGTGGAGTCACTGAGTTTTGCTGTTTGTCTTCACCTATAGGTGGAGTGCCCATTGAAGGCAGCGTTTTCATTTCTATATTCCTAGAACTGTATCTGCAGAGTATTAAGTCCAAGAAACGGTGGCTAAAGCAGGAAGAGTGAACACAGCGTATTTAAAAAGTTCCAAGTATTTTCGTAGAAAGTATTTAAGCTTTTGATGCAGAAAATACAGGAAATAAACCAGCAGCCTACTCTTTCTTCCACTATAATAACCTAATACCTTCCCTTCAAAATATTCTTCCCTAATTTTTGTCTTTATGACAGTCAGCCTTCTAGTTTCTTAAAATGCAATGGGCAAAAAAGCAAACTCACCTACTCACAGCCAAAGCAGAAAGTACCTAAGAAATAGAGCAGGAATCATCTCTTATGAGTCAACTGTCTAGCAAGTGGTCTTGCTCCTCAAAATACATTCATCAACCACCTATCATGTGCCAGGAAGTAGGCTAGGTATTGGGACAGTGATAAGTGAAACAATCTCTATTCTGGGAATTTAACATTTAAGAATGTATGCAGGAAGCTAGACTGCAGTGGGCCTGAGAGCTATCTGGCGAACTTAACTAAAAATGGAGATTCTTGGGCTCCCCATCAGAAGAATGGAACCAAAATGTCCAGCTCTCGGTACCAGAAATTGATCGGTTTGTCTCCTAAACCCCCTCTTTCGGTGCCTTTGTCTATACTGTGCTGTTAGTCTGAAAAGATATCCTCCACCCACCCATCACCCTTCCCACCCACCTTTCCCAGTTCTGCTCCAGTGCTACCCCCTCTAGCAGCTGTTCCTGATCATCCGTGCTCCCCGTAGAGTTAATTCCTTCTTTCTCTGACACATTGTTTACCTTGTACCCATTCCTATTGGTTTACACATCTGCTTCCCTTCCTGTTCGAAGGGCTCTGCCACCAGAACCTGAGCCTAGTCCCTAGCATCCGACTTGTATGCAACGGATGGTCAGGGAGCATGTACAGAATTATACATGGGAAAATTGTAAAGCTCCCTCATAAAGCTGCGAATGTCCGTAGTCAGAAATAGGCAAAGGCGAAAAAATCCATTTAAATTCATCTTGCTGCCAGTACAGGGATTCAACACAGTCAAATGCTCCCAAACGCAGGGTTCTGACAAGCCATATTATTTTAAAGTTTCCTACAAGTTGTTTTCAGTAGTGATTTATAAGTTCTAAACCAATGTAAAAAATATCTTTACTCTTTACATCTACCCATCAGATCTGTTCGGCTTGATTTAGATCTAATGAAGACTTTTTTTTTTTTTAATTTTTTTAAAGAAACTAAAACTAGAATCCAATTTAGAATAAGGATTTGTTATATTCACAATGTGATATATTTGAAGTAAACATTTTCTGTTCACACTATATTTCATTGAAAATAATTTAACTCCTTAAAACACGAGTATAAGAAACTATAAAAATTAAAGAAAAGACATAAGCACAGAGGATCAGTAAGAATATCAGCTGGCTTGCCCTGGCCAGGTGGCTCAGTTGGTTGGAGCGTCATCACATGTACCAGAAGGTTTTGGGCTTGATTCCTGATCAAGGCACATGCCTGGGTTGTGGGTTCAATCCCTATTCAGGGTGAGATCCCCATTCAGGGTGAAGGCAGGAGGCAGACAACAGATGTTTCTCTCTTCACATCCATGTTTCTCACTCTCCTCCCCCTCCCCCTGCCCCTGCCCTCTCCTTCTCCTTCCCTCTCCCTTCCCCTCCCCCTCCTCTCTCCTCCTCTCCCTCTCCCTCTCAGATCAGTGAACATGTCACCAGGTGACGATTTAAAATAAAATGAACTTACTCAATTATCAATTTGATTGCCAGCTGTGTTTGTGTCCTCTATACCTTTCCTTTTCTCTTTTATTACTGTAAAAGTGTGTCAGAATATATCTAAAATAAATATTCTGTAATTGTACCAAATAACCTCTTTAATAGTTTCTTTTCATAGTTTTAAACTTAAAGATAATTATTAGATAATCACTGTACTTTTCATGCACAATTTACAATTTAGTTTCACCTCCTGGGCAGAAGCACATCTTTTCATCTCTGTTGCCCACATTTCAAGAGAAGTGCCTACCAAGAGGAAGACAGATTAAATAATGTGGGCTGAATAAATGAATAATTGTCTACTTGGTGCATGCCTAAGACTGGTCCTGCACAGAGCTATGCCAGAAACTATAAAAACATTAACCTGGGTAGTAACTGGGGATAAACACAGAGTTCTAAACAGGTTAATTAAGGTAAAGGAATTGCTCCTGCCTCCTCCACCCCACCTCCAGGCTTCTCTGTCCTTCTCTCCTGTCCTCACTGACTCTGCAGTGGGAGCTTTGAGGAGGACACCCTAGATCTAGGAGTTTGAGAAGGGAAGAAGCTAACAAATGGAATAACAGATGAGGTTTTCCCCACATAGAACATTCAATCAGGCCCCATGAGGCCCCAGGGACCTCTCTGACGAAAAGAAGCACTGGCAGGAATATTTCACTCGCCCATCTAGAACTCCTCTCTCTGATGGTGCTTCTGAGATTTACTTACTAGTATATCCATTCTGTGCTATGGAGGATTTGCTGTAGCTGATATAATAGGTGTACCGGTTAATAACGCAGATTTTGTAATAAAAGAAAACACGGTGATTTTAAGAGAAACGTCAAAAGTGCTTTATTCAAAGTAATGTCCATTGCTGGCTATACATTTCGCCCATCTTTCAGGTAATTTGTGGATACCGTCCCAATAGAACTTTCCTTGTTTTGAGGCAAACCATTCAGAGACCTAATTTTCCACTTCTTTGTATGTTTTGAAGTGCTGCTCAGAAAGTACGTGTGCCATTGATCCAAACAAGTGGTAATCTAAGGAGCAAGGTCTGGTGAAAATGGTGGGTGTGTTAATACTTCCCAGGCAACATCTTTTAACGTGTCTTTAACTGGTTTTGAAGTGTGTGTGATAGCGCATTATCATGAAGCAAAATTACTTTGCCGTGTCTTCTGGCACATTCTGGTCGTTTCATGATCAAAGTGTGGTTCAAATTGACCTGGACATTTTTTATCTTTCTCATCAAAATCATTACTTTTAAAGCATTTAAACCAGCATTCACAAGTATCTTGAGATGGAGCATGCTCACTATAAGTTTCCCTAAGTATTCAGCAGCACTTTTCTTTAAAATAATGAATTATAACTTCCCGCAAATATTCTTTTTTTTTTTTTGGCACGAAATTGGACATTTTTAAGTGTAAAAATATCCTTGATGTTAACACCTTCAGCAAATTTGACACATGAAGTTTTGAAGCTTGTCAATACAACAAAATAGCATACATATCAAATCGCATAAATATCAACATATGTGTAACTATTGAAAAAAGTCCGCATTACTAACTGGTACACCTAGTATAAGGGTCAGTTTCCTTATCTAAAAAAAAATTATAATCACCTTCTTTTTTTCTCTGTTATAAAGTTTAAATGTGGTCAAGTGAAACTACTTTGAAAAACCATTAAAAAAATCAAATACATTTAATTTATTATTATTAGTTTATGTGGATTCACTTATTTTCTACTTGTTTCTTAATTGAGTTTCACTGATTGGATGAAACTGGGGTTTTGGTTGGGAGAAAAGAGGTTCAGATATTTTGGATATCGGATCAGTGATCTGGCTGTTCCTTTGAGGCTCCAGAGGACATGCAGATTTCTCTCCCCCTTCCCCCCAAATCTGGGAATTCTGGGGCCTGGAGAGATCGGCATGCTAATAAAGCTCCCTGGAGGACTCCATCATCAGCTAAGTCGAATATTCCTATTTTAGGTTTCTATCCTTTGAGAAGGCGTTTTTTCAAAGTGGAAGTATGTGTTAAAACAGACATCTGGGCTATGGACAGACAAATTCAAATCAAAGATGCTAAACATGCCTCCTCCATTTCTCTTGACTCGGTAACTATGGTGGCTTAACTGGGAGCTATGCCACAGGCGTGGAAAAGTGACAGCCTGGTAAACTCCACCGTCCCACCTCTCGAGACAGGACATGTGAGCTTGCCCTGCACATTACAATTCAGCTAGTTTAACCGTCTCTGCTCCTGACCCTTCTCACAGCCAAACACACACAGTTCAGGCAAGAGACTGGGAAAAGTGCTGAGAACCTGATTACTATTTATATACGCCTCTGTTTTCATGGCACAATATGTCTCAAGTTCCAAAAACCTTATTCAAGAGTGATCTTTAGAAACACTTCTTCTCAGATCAGAAACTGTCTCTGTTACCCAAGGAAAAAAAGTCTAGAGAGTTACAAAACACACATATTTATACCAACCTGTTTTTTGTTTTGTTTTTATTTTTTTTTTAATTTTAGACAACTTAAGACAAAATTTTCCTTTTCTTGAATTTTGTAGACAGAGGGCAGCATGCACAAGCCAACCGTACAAGCCAAAGGCTCTGTGCCAGTTTCATAGGAGGTGCTCTCTTTAAGACAGCTTTGTGTAACGGTCCTTTTAAACTTCAAAATGCTGTCCAGTCATTTAGAGCCAGCTGTCATTCTGCTCACTTCAAAAACAACAACATCCATAACATGGCCCAGGACGGTGTTTATTTCTTTGGTTTGGAAAATGCACGCATGTGATGGCCTCATGGATTTGGAGAGGGCATACACCCAGGAGCGAAGACAAGCATGCCAGAAAAGTCTGTAATTAAAAATGGTATCTGATCTTGCTGAGCTGTCATTATGCAAATCCAAGAAATGCAGTGCCAAAGTGATTGATGTTAGTGCAATTGAAAGACAATTAAAAATGTAATCTTCAGCAGATCATTTTACAATGACCCTCTATGGCTGCCGATGCCTTATAATGGTGATGCATGGGAACAGTAATTGTGTTGGTCCGCCTTTTATCAGAAATGATATTGCACTTACCTCCAACGTACCCAACTGCCAAACCAAATTAGGTTAGCGGACTTTATTTATTTACTTACTAAAAACAAATATGTTTTTATTGATTTCAGAGAGAGGAAGGGAGAGGGAGACGAAGAGGAAGAAAGAGATAGAAATATCAATTGGTTATCTCCTGCATGCCATCTTTTGGGGATCAAGCCCACAACCTAGGCATGTGCCCTGATAGGAACCGAATCGTGACCTCCTGGTTCATGGGACAACACTCAACCAACTGAGCCACACCGGCCAGGGGCAGGTTGGGCTTTAAAAGATACAGGTTTTAAATCTTATTTGGTGTTCTGAGTCTCTTTCCCATTTTTGTGTTTTGGTTAACACAGCTGCTCTTGGACTAAAGGCCAACACACCTGTAGTTCACTTGTTCAGGGACAACGGCTAGACGGGACCCTGTGTCCAGGGAAGACGTGTTCTCAGACAGGAGCACTGGGCGCATCAGTGCTAGGTGCCACAAAACAGTTCCTATGGAGATCTGTCCCTGATATCAGACTTTGGTAACTAGTTTCCAGCCGCAGACCCTTCCAGCTCCGCTGGAATGTAGACACTCACAGGCTGGCTAGTCAGTCCTATGGGTGTAGTGAAATCCCTCATTAATGCAAAAGATTCCACCACCCCTAATGTCTTGCTGATTCTGAGTTGCCATGAGTTACTAACCCGGTGAAATAAAATGAGGGAGGTTCTTCTAGGATGACTGCCAATTTTTTTTCTAACTTGTTGATCCCAAGAGCCCACACTAACTCTTATTTTACAGATAGAAAATGTGGTGAAGGAGCGAGAGGGGGGCGTGGAGGACAGGGGCGGGCTACAAGAGGTCAATGAGGGACATATGTAATAACTTCAACAATAAAGATTAAAAACAAAAAGAAAATAAGGGCCACATGGTTAATACTTAAGGTAATCTTTCTAACAATTTGGAAAACACACATACTTAAAATAATTGGAACTAAAATTCGCTTAAAATATATTTATTTATTTTAATCCTCACCTGAGGATATTTTTTTTATGTCCTAACCAGAGATGTAACCCACAGTCTAGGTATGTGCTCTGACCAAGAATCAAACCCACAACCTTTCAGTGTATGGACCATGCTCCAACCAACTGAGCCACCTGGCCAGAGCACCTAAACTATTTTTATAAAAGAGAGAATGCTAAACTTAAACAAAACAAAACAAAACCTCACATAATTACATTGAGAAACAGTAGGATATACGAAGTAGAGCAGATTTCCTTCCTACAGAAATTTTCATTACTCTCTTTGTGAATCTGATAGTAAATAAAAATGTTTCCTGAACATTCTTTTTTTTTTTTATAATATATTCTATTGATATTTTACAGAGAGGAAGAGAGAGGGATAGAGAGCTAGAAACATCGATGAGAGAGAATCATCGATCAGCTGCCTCTTGCACACACCCTACTGGAGATGTGCCAGAAACCAAGGTACATGCCCTTGACCAGATTCGAACCTGGGACCTTTCAGTCCACAGGCTGACGCTCTATCTACTGAGCCAAACTGGTTTCAGCTGTTTCCTGAACATTCTTTTCTCTTTTCTTATAGAGCACTTTTAAGATCTAAAAATCTGCAGAATAAATTTGGCAGATGCTATTACAGAGGCAGGTAGTGACTCTGTAACTTATTATCCAATTAGAAAATTTTGAGAGTGAAAGAAGATGCCATTAATATTGTGCTGAGAAAACAGGCATAAATGGGGACTGACCTGGATGGGAGGTACGGTCACCACACAGAGGCATAAAACAAAACAAAACATCTTGAGGGCTAAACATAATGGAAAGGTAGTCATAATTCTGATCCTCAACTTGAAGAAAAATGAGTACTAGTCTGTGCTGATCTAGAAAGCAATAATGATAATAACAATAATAATAAGGCCAACAACAATAATAGAAAGAGGAGGGAAAATTACATGAAGGAAGACTTTCACACAATGTGTCAAGGAACTTTCTAGCAATTATATCCATCCCAAAAGGAAATTAATTCTACTAGGAAGGTATAGCTCCTCCCTATCTCCCAAGAGATTTAACCAGTGAGGGATGCTACATGGATTAAGAGTACATGATTTTTAAGAACCAACTAATATTTTTATAATTCTATGATTTCACAAATAGGAACTTATTGTAAAATCCTGAGATATTACTACAATTCAATCCAGATAAACATGCTCATTTAAGGTAGCACTTAAGATATCTTATAATCTAACAGTTTGCAGTTAACCATTTGCCAAAAGGCATAATATCAGTACACTACTGAACAAATGAAACATCATCATACCTGAGTTTCACACAAGTTAAACCACACTGAGCACTTTGCCATGAGGTTTTGTTCTCAAAGAGGTCATTGCATTTATGTAAAAAACAAAAAAACAATGCTCTCAGAATTCCCAGGGGAGGTGATGTTAAAATTAAAGAATTTGAAGCTCCAGACTTAGGTGCAATTTATAGATGAACCAAATGCAGAGTGGAAGGAACTTCGTAGGTTATCCTAATTCAGTTTGTTTATTTCCATATGAGGGCACCGGCCTAGTCATAGAAAGCATCTTGACCAATACCACACAGTAATTTAGGAGCAGAGTTGAAATCTGAATGTGAATAAGACATGGTCAGAAGATTAAAATTATTTTACCTATCCTCACATAAGAAAATAGAATATATTAACAAATTAAGGTGTTGAGTTCTCTAATTTTATCAAAATATGTGGCTTTTGGAATAAGTCTCTCATTCTTCTAGTGCCTAGAAAAGAAAATTCAAAATAAAGGTAATAGCCAAAGTAATTTATGTCAGCTTTAATGTTCTTTAATGATGCTACATAGTAATGTAGGATCAAAATCTCACATTTTGCAGTTGAGAAGGTAAATGGTATGACCAAGATAAAACAGCTAAACTGGGAAGCAGTAGAATTCTAACCTGAATCATGTCACTTGAAGATTAGTAGTATTTTCATTATGTTTGTCTATCCTCTATAATAACCTTTTAGGTTATTTCAAAAATTTTATTGTATTGAAGAAGCACTTTGATAAAATCAATAAAGCAAAGAAAACCCAAATTTTGTAGAATCCATTTGTCCTCTGGCCTTCACTAATCCTACATTAAGCTATTGGAGCCACAGGCTCAGAGCTGGGTCCTTGGGATGCAGTCAATAGACATCTTTTGGAAAAGAAATGAAAGAAGGAAAGCAGGTAAATATCTACACATGGGAATCATCCATCAAGTAAGAGTTTCTCCTTTTCCTTTTGGCTTCAGAATGAAAATGGGGAGTTCTGCACACACGCCCTGCTTCACCATAGAGTTTTCTGAAGGCACACCACAGCAAGAGGTCTATGTGCAAAGCAGTTTGAGATGCTTCAAACTAAGAAAGGGTAGGGGAAACACAACTAGGAATTATCTGAGATAGCTTCAACAGAAAGAATTCAAGAAGAGCTACCCATTTTGAAAACATTTTGCCAACACATCTGATGAATAAAACACAGTGATTCAGTGCAATGAACATTTCTAGCATTATGTCAATGGGTTATAGATTAAGCAATGAAATGGTAGGGGAGAGATGGGTTAGGAAATAGAAACAAATTAGAACACAGAAACGGTGCCTTGTAGAAAGAAAGGGTAAGGTAGGAAAACATGGAGCCTTCAATCCATAACACTTATCATTCCTCTGGTTCCAAGTGAGAGATTGAGAGTTGAATTAGTACACTTTAGGAAACTAGAAAACTGGGAGTTCACACTTGAGTAGTAAGAGACGCCCATTGTATGGAGCTCTGCTAAACTGGAAATAGCTTTTCTGGAAAGCTTGTTTTGATTGTCCCACCATGAGAAGTTCCTGACATATATGAACAGGACACAGGCTGTGCCCTCTTTACACATATCAGCACTTTTTAGTAAACTGCTTCTGTGATACTTTCATGAGAGAGGAGCAGATGGGGTGTCAATGATACTCGCAGGAACTGCCCACCTTAGAGCTGCATTGAGCAGTGAGCCTCATGTGTTACATGACGGGGTAGCGGGGAATTCACTTCACCACAGCTCCTTTTTTCCTAAGTGTTCACCATCACACATGTCATTTAAGCCCAGAACATTTCAGTGAGAAGTCAACCAGCCTTCAGCTGATTCACCTAGAAAACTGATGACTTACTTGAGTCAGGGGGCTTTGGACATCTACTGTCCAGAATGGACTCCAGAGACAACACTTAACAACAGGTAGCCTCACAGGCTCAGACACAGGTCCATCTGGTGTTCTGTACTTTGGAGTCATTCCTTGAGAAGTTATTTCATGCTTCAATGTCCATTTGTAATGGGAAGATAAATAAAGCTACTGCTGCCTTGGGTTTCCCACATCACCATTTACTGCTCCAAGAACATATAATATCTTAATTAAAAAAATGAGAAAAAATAATGAAATAAAATAAGAAAAAAAAGAAAAAAATCTAGGGACTTCAAAGGACCTTTGCCTGCAGAAGTAGAAGGGACATAGTCACACGGAGTCCTCGTAAGGGCTGACCCTGTGTCAGTGAGGTGGCATGGGAGCAGGTGTGTCCAAGCCCCTGACTGCAAGACACACTTCCCCTTACTGCTATCTGATTTCTCTCCACTTTGCTGCCCAAATGACAAGCTCACACATTAGATTCCTGTTAGAATAAGATAATCATTTGAAAGTATATTAAAAAATAGAATACAGGAACATTATATGATATAAAGGCAAACACACACAAAAACATTTTGAAACCTCATTCAAAACTAATCTTAGTATTACCTTTATAGTTTCTTCTTCTCACACACACACACACACACACACACACACACACACATATACTAAAGGTCTGGTGCATGAAAATGTGTGCACTGGAGGGGTCCTTCAGCCTGGCCTACCCCCTCTCACAGTCTGAGAGCCCTCAGGGGATGTCCTACTGATGGGTTAGGCCCCCTGCTCCTCCCAGTCTGACCTCTCTCTGCAGGAGGTGACTGGGCCAATCAGGGCAAGGTACCACCCCTGTCACCATGCTGCTGCTGCCACTGGCCTCCCTCTGCGGGAGGCACCTGGGCCAATCAGGGGAAGATGCTGTGCCCATTGTCCCACTGCTACTGCCCCTGCCACTGCCAGCTGCAGCGGCTGCTGGCCTTCCTTGGCCCTCACAGCCATTGTGACTTTGTCCAGAAGAACGTCAAAAAGGATGTCCAGAAGACATCCAGTCTATCTGGTCTAATTAGCATATTACCCCTTTATTAGTATAGATAAATGCACACATTTTGGACTATATTTATACACACACACAAAATATATATGTTTTGCTTTTACATAATGAGATGTGTTTCACTTAGTGTATTATAAGATATTTTAAAATCACTAGATCATGTGTGTAAAAATTCACAGGTTCACAGAATACTTGAGCTGGAAGAAACCACTATTCAAACTTTGACTACACCTATACTAAAAATACATCTTACATTGCAACTCAGTATATGCATTCATATTTGTTATATACACAAAACAGAAATAAAAGTTTCATGTAAGAAGCACTCTAATAATTTCTATTTTACTTTTATTATATTAAAAAAGTGCCACTGACAATGCCAAATCCTGGCCAGGATGTGGAGCAACAGGAACTCTCATTTATTACTGACAAAAACCCAGTGTAACACAGCCACTTTGGAAGAAAGCTCAGTGATTTCTTACACAACTAAACATAGTCTTACCTTAGAATCCAGCATTTCATCTGGACCCAGCATTCCTTGGTATTTACCCAAAGAAGTTGAAAACTTATGTCCATGAAAAAATCTGCACTCACATGTTTATAGCAGCTTTGTTTATAATTGCCAAAATATGGACGCAACTGACATGTCTTTCAGTTGAGTGGCTAAATAAACTATGTTACGTTTGAATAGTAGAATATTAATGAACATTATAAATAATCAAGCTACCAATCAAAGAAGAGACACGGAGGTACCTTATGCATATTGCTAAGTGAAAGAAGCCAAATTGAAAGGGCTATGTTATGTATGATTCCAACTATATGACATTCTGGGAGAGGCAAAACTATGGGGATGGTAAAAAGATCAGTGGTTGCTGGGGACTGGGAGGAGGGATGGAAAGGTGGAGCACAGATTTTTAGGGTGTGAAAATATTTGGTGTGATACTATCAGGATGGGTACATGTCATTATACATTTGTCCAAAGCCATACAATGTACCCCCAGAGTGGACCCTAATGTAAAATATGGGCTTAGATAATTAGGATACTTTAATGTAGGTTCATCAATTGTAACAAATGTATGACTCTGGCAGGGGAGGATGATCAACCTAGTGATTATGTCTGTGTGAATGACGGAACTTAGGATAAAATTCTGCATTCAGGAAACAGCCAACCAGTGATTCTCTCTCATCACTGATGTTTTTTTCTCTCTCTCTCCCCCTCCTTTCCTCTCTGAAATATATATATATATATTAAAAATAAAGTCTTAAAAATGCTGGTAGAGATTTTCTGTAGATTTATAAGTCACTACTGGATTGTGACCCACAGTTTTTGGGAAAATCATCTAATTAAACCCCTTCCTTTGAGAAGAAAACAGGTTCAAAGAAATTAAATGATTTCCTAAGATTACACAGTGAATAAATTGTCATTGTCACAAATGGTATTAGATCTCCTTGTTCCTACCCTATATCATCCCAGCCAATCTACATCACTACCTATGGGGTAGATAGACGTGTGTGTGTGTGTGTGTGTGTGTGTGTGTGTGTGGGTGTGTGTGGTAGAGGGGATAATAGGGGAGTTCATGGTATCCCAAAACATATAGGAAGTGTTCAACATTTTTCATAAGAAAAATAAATTAATATCTAATTTATGACTCATGAGTTAAATTTCTCACACTGTTTTATAATTTTCTAGGGCAGCTGGTCCAGTACATTTCCGCAACTGAATAAAGATCAAGCTGGTATGCGTGCCAGTAGTTAGAATAGCTTCAAGCCACAGCATTACAGACTATGTGAGATTATCACTCTTTGGTTTGGCAACATATCTTGACTTTTTGTAGTTCAGTTATTTTCTATATCATCTGCAATATGGAAACGACTGCCCTACATATCTAAAAGAAATGTAGGACATAACTAAAACAAACAAAAAGCATTTTATTTATTGTGTTGCCAATTCCAGTGCAGCTGAGTGGCAACCCAGTGGGTGTGCTCTATGTAGCGACTCCACGACCCCGGCTGCCATCATCTCTACCTGCTTCCATGTTAATCCAGTAGGAGAAGAGATAGAGAGTGGCAAGCTGACTCCTAAGTGCATTGGTCCAGCAGCATCATAATAACATCTACTTACGCTCGCTTAATGCCTAGATATAGTAACTGCCCTTCCCAATGCAAGGGAGCCAGAAATGTGGAGTGGAATAAACAATAAGAATTAAATGTCTCTCTCTTCGGGGAATGATGCCAAAATTGTTAGAATCTGACTAACTATAATGAGCTATACTAGTGCCTACTGCTTGGCTTCACCAGTCTAAAACTGTAGTGCCCAACCTACCATCATGTTCAGTGATTCTGTTTTTCAAACTGTGATCTGAGGGCTTGAACAATACCTTTTTAAAAGCTGAAGCACCTATTTGTAATTGCCTTGACCTCTAATAACCAATGAAGCAGTCTCTCACGGAGCTATTATATTTTATGTCCACAGAGGCCCCAGTGTATATTGCAATCATACGTAGAAACGACGCTCTGTGGAGCAGGCTATTTTCAGCACAGTTCCCAGAGCATCACTGAGCCGGAGGAATTTCAGGCAGTAAAGTCAGCCACTATCTTTATTTTGTCCATTAAATAAAATCAGCTGGATTCTAAAATGCAGTGGCACCAGTCATCAGAATCAAAAGCGAATTTCCTCAAGAGACCCAGTGTGACACTGACTCTGCAAGACACCAGCTGGGAGCTTGGCCTTCAGAATTATTTAAACACACACTGAACACGGTTCGGTTAACTCAACCACGCTTTTACAATGTAATACTATAAATCTAAAATCTCCCCAAAGATTATAAAAGAAATAATTCTCTAATATAAAACTCAAACGTCCAGAAGTACATAGACACTCTTTTTTGGACCTTACTCCATCTATATATTCTTTAAAAATTGTTATTGTCCCAAGTGTTATGTATGCCACCCTTTTTTCCCATTGACCCCTTCTAGCCTGCCCCTGCTCACTCCATCTCTATCTTAAAGTTAGAATTAGATAAATCTCCGTGTGTGTGTGTGTGTGTGTGTTTGATGAATATCAAAAGAAAGCATACATTCACTGTTCCATAAAGTATGGCTTCAAATATTTCCATTTTTATAATAGATTATAGATTTGCACCCTTGGAAGAATAGACAGAATAGATATCCCTGCCTCCTTGACTTTGGCCAGTGGATGTGGAAGAAGTGAAAGAATGATCATTCCCAGGTGAGGCCTAAGAGACTCAGTCCTCTTCCACCATCTGCCAGTAGATTATGAACTGGGTAGCTTCCAGTTGCAGAATGAGAGACAAATAGAGCCGATCTGAGCCCAATTTGCATCAGAAGCAAAGCTTCCCAGCCACTCAGACCCAATAGAGAGAAATCTAAATGTAAATTGTAAGCACTGAAATCTTCGGTTTATCTATTATGTCATCTATGTCGTGTTAATGGAGAAAAACCTAACTAATACAAATGAGGAAAACAAATAATATTTTTCTTTCACTTATTTCTAAAACTAGTTCTACAAATTTTCCACTCTTTAAACACATAGCCTCTTGAAAGGAGACAGAAAAAGAACAGAAATGGCATGGAAATTAAGGATGCTGCTTTATGAGGATCTATAAGGTAAAATGTAGAAGCTGAAATAGGTAATATGGGTATAGAAATATGCATATAAACTCTGAGGAGCTCCTGACATACTCAGAGAAGCCTGGGAAAATTCTGTATAAAGAAAAGGGTTTTTGCTTGCCTAAGAATGTGGACAAGAGAAGTCTCAACTTCTTTTTAACAGCGCTGTCCTTGGTAATGCTAAAGCTTGACCTGGGTTAAGTCCTCGAATGCAGAAGGGCTGGTTACTACTTACAGATGTTATGACTTTATAGAACAGACGGGCACTTCAAAGAGAAAAACACAACCCACTCACTGTCAAGATTAAGATCCACCTCGAGGGCTGACATGTTATAAAAATGAAATGGAAGATAATTCAGATCTTAGTATAGCTCATGTTTTACAACCTATACCAATAAAAATAGCCTTCTATTACTTTAATGTTTAGAATTAGTGTGGCTGTGGATAATAGATAACCTAAATAAGTAGTGGCTCATACATAGTAGGATTTTTTCTCTCATTAAAAAAAAAAAGTTCAGTCAAAACTGGTTTGGCTCAGTGGATAGAGCATCGGCCTGCGGACTGAAAGATCCCAGGTTCGATTCAGGTCAAGGGCATGTACCCTGGTTGCAGGCACATACCCAATGGGGGGTGTGCAAGAGGCAGCTGATCAATGATTCTCTCTCATCGATGTTTCTAACTCTCTATCCCTCTCTCTTCCTCTCTATAAAAAATCAATACAATATATATATTTTTTAAAAAGTTCAGAGGCTCTCCATACAGGGCCTCAATGGCTCACTGCAAAGCCATACAGGCTCAGGATCTTTCTATTTTGTTGCTCCCAAATTCTTAGCAAACAGCTCCCCCTTTAAACTCTATGATAGCTTCCTTATCTCTTGCCATGACATCCATATTCACGAAGCAGAATAGGGGACAAAATAAAGAAGACTGTGCTTTCCCCTGTAGGGCACTTCACAGATATTCCATGTCACATTTTAGCTTATGTCCTATTTATTAGCCAGAGCTTAGAATCACAGGTAACTTAAAGGAATGAACCCTGATTTCTAAAAATGAGTTTCTATTATTAACGAATGATAGGATGCAATTAGGGGATGAGTAGCTTATTCCACAATTTTTACTGTGTCAATAATGCAACATATAGGCAAGAAACTAACAGTCTTTTAACAGCCCACCCTAAATCACTATTGCAAAACAAGACAAGAATTGTGCAGAGAAAACAATAGCATTTCATTTTAAAATTTAAACAAAACACTAGCAACATTAACTCACAGAATCTCAGCATACATAAAACATAAACATAAAAATATATTTTTAAAAAGATGACATCTATCAACTTTTCCTTCCTCCCTTCTTCCTTCCCTTCTTTCTATTTCTTGGTGCTGATTAAAATATAAAAATCCAGTAATCTTTAACATTATCAAAAACATTTTACTAGTCAGATCAAAAAAGAATTGCTGGACTAGTTGGATTAAAGAAGTTTTCTTTCTTCCAGAGGATTAAATGTAAAACATGGTGACTATAGTTGATAACAATGTATTGTATAATTGAAAATTGCTAGGAGAGTAGAACTTAACATTTTCCATATAACTAACTAAATAAATAAATCTTTATACATAAAACCCTAATATGCAAATAGACTGAATGGTGGAACAACCAGACAACCGAACCACCAGTCGCTATGTCATGCACTAACCTCCAGGAGGCCCGTGTGGAACATAGGCATCAGACATGGTGGGATGGTGGAGCAAGTGAGCAGGGGTCCAGACCAAGGCAGGGAGCTGGTTGCTGTCATCAGGGCAAGCCTCTGGTGGTTACTGAAAATTCTCTGTTCTCATGCGCCAAGGTCCCACCCAACACTCGCACCTGCTGCTGGTTCTGGCCCTGCTTTAACCTGCTGCATGTGCTGGAGCCGGCACTGGCACCCGCTGCCAGCACCCTGTGCTGGCCCCAATCACTCAGCACCACCAGCAGGTGTGAGCGGCAACTGCCAGCCTCGATCACCTGTCAGGGCTTCTCCATCTCCCCCTGCTCCTGAGGGGTAATTGGGGCCAACAGCCGCCTCTCTCACACCTGCTGCCAGCAACTGCCCCACTCACACCTGCTGTC
The DNA here is from genome assembly GCF_964339955.1 of Pipistrellus hanaki. Taxonomy (NCBI): domain Eukaryota; kingdom Metazoa; phylum Chordata; class Mammalia; order Chiroptera; family Vespertilionidae; genus Pipistrellus; species Pipistrellus hanaki. Next base: position 132,278,649 of record NC_140505.1, on the reverse strand, counting down.
AGCACCGGAGCCACTGCTCACAGCCACTGCTGATGCCAGCCCCACTCACACCCACAGCCGACACCAGAGCCACCACTGCTGGTGCCTGGTGCTGGTCCCAATTGTTCTGCACCTTCAGTGGGTGCAACTGGCGGCTGCCAGCCCTGATCACCCCCCAGGGCTTCTCCACTTCCCCCTGCTCCTGAAGGGTGACTGGGGCAACTGCCATCATTCGCACCCACGGCTGGTGCTGGCCCCAATCGCTCCACGCCATCAGGTGTGAGAGGGTCAGTGCCATCAGCGGCAGTGGTGGGAGAGGGGCAGCTGGCAGACATGGGATCAGGGGCCACGGCAGGAAGGGCTAGACAGAGGATGGGCCCACCACAGTCTCACAGCCCAAGTTCCTTTCGATTTGTGCACCGGGCACCTAGTAAATAAATAAGTGAGGTGATGGACTTGTTAACTAACTAGATGGAAAAAAATCTTTTCACAGTGAATAAATATATAAAATCATCTTGATGTACACTTTATTTTACAATTTTATATGTCAGTTGTACTTCAATTAAGCTGAATAAAACTAAGCTTTGTTCACATAAAACATATCACTCTTGACCACTAACATGAATGGCCTAAACCTGATGAAAAAGGGGCACATATTATCTTTTGCCTTATGATATTTAAGCTGATCTCCAAAGTTTTTGGTTAATATTGAGATAGACCATGTTGGCGTTAATCTTTTCTGCATGTAGAATACTTATTTTGAATATGCATAATTCTTTATGTACAGGGTGAGGCAAAGTAGGTTTACAGTTATGAGTATGCGAAAGTTTATTCCTGCATTATTAAATATTTATTATTGTATTATTTTCCATACAAACAATTGAAACTGAGTATCTAGGTGATATTTGCTATGTGCCAGACACCATGCAATGCAACTGCTACTGCTTATTTCATTTAATTCCTTTCCTCAAAAACAAAACTAGGAGAGACTGTTTTCCAACTTACAGCATAGAATCTCAAAATGGGGAGTAATTAGCTCATGATCATATGTTATTCAATACAAATTTAAGTGTTCTCTCACTATACGACTCAAACTTATTTTTGAGTGTTTTATTACAGTTTGTATCTTAAAGAAAATGGTAAGCAGCTTGGATAAAGCTAGATAATTACACATTTACCCTTATCTTTATACTTCCTCTTTGTCTTATCACACTCTAATTAAATGAATATTCAGAAAATTCCATCTAAAATCCATCACAAAATCAATAACCAGTAGAGTGACTCATATAATAGCCACTTAATAGTTGTAGAATAATTTTTTTAAAAGATATTTTATTGATTTTTTACAGACAGGAAGAGAGAGGGATAGAAAGTTAGAAACATCGATGAGAGAAAAACATCGATCAGCTGCTTTATGCACACCCCACTGGGGGTGTGCCCGCAACCAAGGTACATGCCCCTGACCAGAATTGAACCCGGGACCTTTCAGTCCATAGGCCGACTATCCACTGAGCCAAACCAGTTTCGGCAATAGTTGTAGAATGATTGACCAAAATGTGAAATTATTACACTTATTAGTAGTTCTATTTTCAATTCACTTTCATATATATTTTATGATATACATTATATGTATTTCTTATATTTTAATACATGATACATATATGCCATAGTAATGGTTTTTGTTTTATGATTACATTTAAAACTACAAGCATTCCCAATATCACATACAATTCCACCACTCTGAATTTCTGTTATAAAATATCATTTATCACTAATGCTTAGTAGTGGTTTTAAAATTATTTTATAGATTGCTATAGCTCTAAAGGTCTTAATATTTGAAATACATACTATCTTTATGTATATACACACATATATACATATATATACATATATACACACATATACTAGTATAGATAATTTATTACAACATTCTAGAAGCAGGAACAGTGATTGAAAAATGCATTATTTATTGCTTATAATCATATCTACAATTTTTTGTTTCTAACTTAAGGATAACAACATTCTCCTGATTTTACAAATATAATTGTCCAAAAAATGGGTCCAATATAAAATATATATATGTGAACTATACATCTTTTTTCCAAAAATAGGTCATCCAAATCAGACACAAATTATTGACTTATGATATGCTTGTTCTTAACAACAACTGGATGCCAACCCAAGAGTAAGATGCCAAGAGAGTCATCCACACAGAATCTGGATGTGGTACTTATATGCCATGGGTTGCCCTACCTGTCACTGCAACTTTATTTAAAAATTGAATATTCTCTACTCTTGGGAAGAAAGGGCATTGAGGAAGCATGCGATGCACAATTATAAATGTTAAAATTAAAATCTTTGTTTAGCTTGTTGGTTAAATAACAAAGGGAGACTACAAGCCCATCTTCTGACTCTGGGTTCATAAAGTGCCCATGCAGGCTTCTACCCCATTTTTTTTCCCTTAAGGAGATCTCATTAGATATTTCCTCTATTCCTAGGTTTCATTATTTTAAACAGAACTACTGGATTGCCAGCTAAGGAAGAAAAGAATAGATTATATAGATTAAAGCAACACAGAATGAAAGTTATATATCCTATCTAATAAAAGAGTAATATGCAAATGAGCATGCTACCACTATACCCACAAGTCATACCCATATGCGACAACCACCAGCCAATCAGGAGTGAATATGCAAATAAACCCAACCAAGGTGACTACAGCCATAGAGAGCAGGAGGGAGGCTTGGGTTTCCTCGGCAATGGAGGAAGCCAAGCTTCTGCAGCTCTGGCCTGCCTAGGCCTCCACTCCAGGATACAAAGTTTCAATTATAGAAGATAAATAAATACCAACAGAAATGGCTGCCACCACGGAGTGAGTAGGAGGCTTGGCTCTGCTCCAGGCTATAAAGTTTCAATTGCAGAAGATAAATAAATCCCAGATACCAGGGCCTCCACTTGGATTTCCGGGGGGCATGGCCAGCCTGAAAACTACCACAGGCCTCTCTCCCAGGCTGCCCCACGCCCCAAGGGATCACCCACCCTGATCCGGAACACCCTTCTGGGCAAACCAGCTGGCCCCCACTCATGCACCAGGCCTCTATCCTATCTAATAAAAGAGTAATAAGCAGATTGACTATCACTCCAACACATAAGATGGCTGCCCCCATGTGGTCAAAGATGGCCACCACAAGATGGCCAGCAGGGGAGAGCAGTTGGGAGGGACCAGATCTACAAGGGAGGACAGTTGGGGGTGATCAAACCTGCACTTAGGGGTGACCAGGCTGGCAGAGGAGGGAAGTTGGGGTTGACCAGGCTTGCAGGGAACAGCAGTTGGGGGCAAACAGGCTGGCAAAGGAGCAGTTAGGCATCAATCAGACTGGCAGGGGAGTAGTTAGGGGGTGATCAGGCTGGCAGGCAGAAGCAGTTAGGGGCAATCAGGAAAGCATGCAGGCGAGCAGTTGGGAGCCAGCAGTCCTGGATTGTGAGAGGGATGTCTGACTGCCCATTTAGACCCGATCCCACTGGGAGGATGGGCAGTTGAACATCCATCGAGGGGTCCCAGATTGGAGAGGGTGCAGGCTGGGCTGAGGGATAACCTCCCCTCGCCATGCACAAATTTTGTGCATTCAGCCTCTAGTGTGTGTGTGTGTGTGTGTGTGTGTGTGTGTGTGTATGATATACATATATATATATGCCTAAGCATCCGTTACAACTGAATGATGGGAACGACTGCTTGACCAGTCTCTATGATGCACACTGATCACCAGGGGGCAGACACTCTATACAAGGGCTGCCTCCCCTGGTGGTCAGTGCACTCTCACAGCCAACCTCCCGCAGCTGGCCAACCTCCCACAGTCCCTTCCCTTGTCTCTCCCCCTGACTGGCAGGCCCCGATCAGCCTGGCCCTGATTGGAACTGGGCGAGAGAGCCCTGATTGGCCCTGATAACCAGCCAGGCCTAGGGACCCCACCTGTGCACAAATTTGCACACTGGGCCTCTAGTAGAATATAAAAAGATAAGAGGTCGGTTGCTGTTATAATTGTTATTTTAAAAATATTAAAAATGAGAAGTGTTTTTGGATTATTATTAAGCTAGTATGGTAACACCATAGACTCAAAAGAGACTTTAAATTATTCATGTCATAAAAACTATCTTAGCCATCTGGAATTTTAGGTCTTAAATTTAGTTTTAGAGATTATGGGGTGGTGATGCTGTAACTGCATAAAATCACTTGTGCACTGTTTTAGATAAGAAGGTTCCCAGTTTAGTAGTACATTGTCCAATCAGACCTGTTTGTGGCCATTTATAAAATATGTCTCACTTAATTACTGGAATTCCAAATACAACTAACGAGACTATGACTACTTGTTATCTAAAAATTCACATGCATGAGCAAACATTCATGGGACATTACTTTGTGCCAGATACAATGGTAGACAAGAAAAAGTAGGTCACAAATAAGAAAAAGCAAACGGGGATGTCCTTTCTCCTGTTTCTCTCTGGGACTCAGAGGAGGTGGCTGAAACTCTGGCAGCTGTTTTGGGGCCCACAGGCCACAACCACATACGGGTAACGCAGATGTCCGAGCAGGAGAACTGGAAGGCTCCTGGATCTCAGTGGAGGCCGTGGAATCGACTCCTGTGGACCCCCATCCTCTAAAACCCCCAGCACAGGAGTAAAATAATCAACTCAGTTTTAAAAAGCCACTATCTCTGAATGTTCATAACTAGCAGTTTTCCATCCTTTCTTACTAATCTACCAGCTAAAACAAGTAAAACAGAAATGCTACCCCAATGAAAGAAGAGAGTCCTCTCCAGTGTTTAACCACAGTGTCTGGTAAAACTCGAACCTCACTGTACAACATGGAGATGTTTTATTCCAAGGGAAATCAAAGGAGAAACAGCAGTGCCTTCTATGACACGCCGGTGTTAAGCGTGCTGAAAGCCAGGGCACCGTCACAGCGGGGCTTCCTTCCAAACACAGATGCCAGTTGCCAGTTTTCCAGGAGCGAGGCGGTTTTCTACAGAAGCGGTAACCAGGAGAGACACAAAGGAAGCCTGCGGCCCACACAGCTAACGCAGCAGGAGTCAAAGTTGCTTACTTTGTCAATCCGGAGATCTGAATGCTTGTATATGCCAGGCTCTCAGAGGCCTAGGATAATAAAATTCCCGTTTTAATTACAGCAAGCACGCCTAACGTGCTATCATTAAGGTTGTGTCAGCAATTACTTTTTTACAACCTCATTTTCCAGAGAATAATAAAAGTGCTTGGGACTGACACCTTGGCTTAAAGAGGCATTCAGCTCTCCATCCACATGCCTTTTCTTGGCTCTGACAAATTAGGAGAGAACCAGGGCTCTGCTTTCTTGACATTGTGGGAGAGAAAATTCTAACCGGCAGACCTCCAAGCGCCGTGCCTTTGATTGTCTGAAATTCGGGTCTGTGAACCGCCAGGGCTGATTGCTGCTGTCAGGGCTCAGGATGACAACTGTGGTTTCTGTGGTAACAGAGGCTCGGAATGATCAGTGCTGAAAAATTAAAGTCTCCTCTCTGAACTGTACTTCAAAGAAGGACACCGGAGTCCTGCTACAGGAGTGTTAACTGGGTGCCAGATCCATGGTGGAGAGATTTGTGCAGAACAAAATAAGAGACTCAAAGCAGTGCAAGAAAAATATTACTCCAGAAACGGAACTCCCCACAGATGGATGGAAATAAACACCTCCGTATTGTGAATGGTGGAAAGAGTTATGAAAACAGCAAAAAGGCAGTATGCGGAGAGTCATTAGAAAGAAGCATTACTAGAAGAATTGAGGCTTAAAGGAGAGTGGAATCTCTTTATAAGACTGATAATATATTAAAGGCTGCACATTAATGTCAAGGATCAATTATAATAAACCCAAGTATAATTAGCATAATTAAAATGTATTGAGCAGTAACTGTGGATAACAGGCCTTTTGATAACATTCTTACATGGATGAACTCCTTTAACACTGATGACAACCCTATAGGTAGACACTGTTATTACTCCCATTTCACAGATGTGGAAACTGAAGCAATGAAATACTTATCCTCCCAGCAGTGATGGGCAGCAAAAGGAGTCTCCTGCATTCTGTTCTTAACAGATACTATTTAAAGGAGCAGGACTGCCCTGGATGTGCACAAATCTATTGAAGAGTTAAGCTTTCCTATAACAGACTTCTATGGTTTCATAAAAGGACGACAGGTGGGTTTTTAAGATACTCACATAGAAATTAAGAGCTGTATGTTTGCAATGTTGACACGACAATAATTCTGGGACGCACAGAGAAAAGATCAGGAAGGAGAAAGAATTCTGGACTAGAGAAAAGTTACAGGGACCAAGTCACTACAAGAGACGGCAGAGTCAATCATAAAGGTTCTCAGTGGCCGAGTGGCAGTGGTGGCAGGGGAGCTCGGCAGGATAACAAGCCCGGCTCCGGACATAAATTCCTGGCTCACTCCACATTGCCTGGAGTCACTCTAAGACTCCTCTAGGACAAAAAGGAAAATCTGATCAAACTTGGTAGGAAGATAAAAAGTTTAAATTGCAGCAGCCGAGTGGGATGGGGGTTTAAGGGGGAGGGGATGGAGGTGATAAGAGAGGAGAAAACCTGAGAACAAAGGTGTCAAGAAGGGAAGGACCATCAAGATTTGTCTGCGGAGACCAGCCAGAGAAAGGAGGGCTGTAGGAAGAGAGAGGCAATTGATCAGCAGTGGCAGGACTTTCTGATACAAAAGCTGCCCTTGCCAAGACAAATCTTTTCATAATCCCGTTTCTTATCAATTTCAGCATGAATCATTCCCCAGGAAATATGTTTCAGCATTAAACAGTAATTACAGGCTCTTCCCCCCACTCCCTCCTTGACAATAAGCAAAGACAGCCCTTAGGATATGACACAGTTAAATAAGAAGAGGAATCTTCACACAGACGTGCAATGCAGCACCCAGGAAAAGGACAGGGAAGGTGAACATAGAGTCTACATATTCAAACTGATACTCATCTGCTGCTAAAAAAAAAAAATCCCTGAGGGGAAAAAGCTATATTTAATTTAAAGAGATATTGGAACAGAGGTGTGCTAAGGAGATGAATTTTGTCATAAAGATGCATAGAAATTAGACAAGATCCACGATGGCATTCTCTGGGAAAGAAGTCTCCAAATGGAACAGACGTCCATCCGTGCTTGCTTTGGCTCTCAATGGGTTCACAAGCCTTTTTGTTAATGCTGTTAAAACCCTCACATACAAACATCCGCTTTGCAGACTGACAATTATGCCACAAGAATTTTCAGGCACAGCTGCAAAGTGGCAAGGAAGACTAATATTTGAAAAGTTGATGGTGATCATGTGTGCATCTCGGTCAGTTAAATACAGCACCGAGCTGAGCAACGGTCAGTTTCCTTCCCTCTGTACCAGAAGGTTGCTAAGTCATTACCCCGCTGCACAGGGTGTGCATCTGCTTAGGTGGCAGTTCACTGTGACCGACTGATTCCACTACATTCTGCGGATTGTCCTCTATTTCACCTCCAGTGGTTCCCAGGTACTTCTGGTCTCTTTTACACACTCTCACCTCATAAAATCACCTCATTACTCCTTATCTCTGTAGTCTCTCCAGCATAACTTCTACCTCCTCCTTCCTCTCCCTTTAACCTAGTGTCCTTTTGAGATTATTTTTAAAAGCTAACAATTGCCACCTACCTTTGCTGCATCCTAGTCCTATTTTTTTTCTTTCATTCTTTTGTACATCCTTTAACTAATAGTTAATCATCATCTACCATGTGCCAGATGCCATGTTAGGCCTTCAGGATACACCAAGAGACAAGGCAGACTGAGTTCATGTCCTCGGGATGTTTAAATTCTAGTTGAGAAGGCAGCCACTAAATTATTTAATAACATATCACAAGGAAGAAGGGCAGAGTGCAAATATATCAATAGCATGAACGATGGGAGCTGACCAGGGCAAAGCCATCAAGGGAAGGATCATTGTGGTGATGGGGGAACAGCGGGAGGAAAAAGTGGGAGAAAATCCATTTCTAGATTTCTGGTGCCCAGGATCCCTTGACTTGGAAGGTCTCAAGACAGTCAGAAGCACATATGTTTGAGGACAGACAGAAGCACAGATGTTTGAAGACAGACAGAAGCACAGATGTTTGAGGACTGAAAAGAAGTGCAGAGATGGGTTGAGAGGAAGCAGAGCAGAAGAGCTGGTGAGGCAAGAAGGGTTGGAATGTGAGAACCTTGTTAAAGATTTGATTTTTTATTATAAGAGCAATGTGAAGCCATTTTAAGCAGAAAGGAGAGGATGCTTTGTATGTTTGGAGAGTGCTCATTCCTGTGAAAAGAGGAAATTTTTCATTCTGGAAAGGGGATTTCAAGAAGACACAAGGAGGCCAGCGAGGAGGCCACAGTGGTAATTCAAGGGAGAGATCATAGGTGCTATCAGTGAAAATGAATGGAAATGGGTGGGAAGAGGAATATAAATTCTGGAGAATAAATATGGCTCATAAATGCCCTGGATATTTCTCTTACTGCAATAACATGAAGGTGTTAAACTGTGGTCTGGATGGAAGCCTACTCTCTCATGTTGCCTCTTCACTCCTGCTAGAAACCCATGCTGCCCAGTTCCTCCTTTACACATTCAGTATTCCTCTGCCCCTTGTTATAGTCAGAGCCAAGAGAGCCTTAGACATTTGTTTATAAATTGACATGTTTAGTAAGTCAGTATTTTCCCTAGTGACTCCAAGCACTGGGTTTACAATCTGCTTGGATCACGATAAATTGTTGAGCTCAAAGGATCATGATACTGAAGTTGTCAAACAAGTCCACTGCCTACTGTTTCACCTGCCAGCTGAGAAATTAAGATTAGGGAATAGATAATAATCATCATTTTTTAACATCTACCGAGCACTTAGAAATATGGCAGGTACTCTAGGGTGATTATTGAATTTAAACCTCAGAACTCCTATAAGGTGGGTCCTATAATTTATCTCCATTTTAGAGATGTATAGGCTGAGGGTTAGAAAAGCAAAGCAATTTGCACAAAGGCACAGAGAGCAATGGCTGAGCCAGCAGTGCGACTCTTCCACTGCACAAGAAGAGGCTTTGTCTTCTAAAGGAGTTTTTGGCTCCCAGCCCCTTGTACAGTAAAAGGTACTACTGAGACTTCCTAGTCTTGGTGATACCCATATTTGTCACACCGACTACTGGGATGAGTATAACTCGATTACTTCTCTGTTTTAGTTCTCTTCCTGGGCAGGGGATCATTCAATAGCCCTCTACACAATCCCCTATTTCCAATCTGTAATCCAGGCTCATGTCAGGTTCTGGAATTCAGGCAAGTGAAATGTAAGGGACATATTGGATCAGTTTTGTCCTTTAAAGAAAATCAGCATCAAATCTTGTCACAAGTCTGTTGAGACTCAGTCCTCAGAACTAGTCTCTACCTGTTACTATGGCCCTCATCCTCTTTATACATAAAACCCAGGAAACAGGTTCCCCCTTGAGCCTCTATCTTGGTAGCAAGCCCTGCATTCCTAGGACTGCAATCCTACATTTCTAATTCTCTTCTGCAATAATGAGTCCTGGAATTTTTACCTGGAAATGTAGGCTCTTCTAACAAATGTCCTAGGTGTGAATTTATTTAGTAGATCCTCATATATAGCCTGTATCAGGAAGCCTGGTGGCTGGGCGTGGTCTGGTAGTCAGATGATCTTATTACAATGTTATATATATTGGACCCCCAATGATGAATGTAAGTCTATCTGTTGCCATGATCTCTGATTTGTGTTCTGCCTACCATTCCTATCCCCACTTTTTCCTTATAATGGGGCAGACCGAATCTCCAGTCATGTTTCTCTCAGTTGGCTCTAGCCATGCCCAGCCCTGTCAGTGCCTAAAAGGCATAAGTGATACAAATGGCTGTGTCAGGATTAATGTAAGGTTCCTGACTTCAATGAAGGGATGTTAGGACTGGGGTCACCCAGCTTCTTTTCTAGCATCTTAACTGTGGCCAGAAATAATTTCTGGGCTCTGGCCCAGGGCATAGAAGGGTTGAAACTTGAGTTTCAATGCCAAGAGGGCTTTTAACTCATAGTAGATGTTGGATAAATCACTTAGCCTACTGTTGATTCATCCCATTAGAAGAATACAGGGCCAAAATTCAGGACAGTAAATGAAGATTATGTTTTCACATTCAAAGTTATATCCAGAAGAACAGTTAATATTTATTGAGTGTGCCAGATAGCATGCTAAATGCTTTGGATAATTATCTCATTTAATTTTCTTTAAAAAAAATATTTTTATTGATTTTTTTTACAGAGAGGAAGGGAGAGAGATAGCTAGAAACATAGATGAGAGAGAAACATCAACCAGCTGCCTCTTGCATACCCCCTACCGGGGATGTGCTGGCAACCAAGATACATGCCCTTGATCGGAATCAAACCCGGGACCTTTCAGTCCACAGATGGACGCTCTACCACTGAGCCAAACTGGTTTCGGCTCATTTAATTTTCATAACAATCCAATGAGTTGTTATTTTAATTATCTTGATGTTACATTTGAGAAAAATTAGGCTTTGAGGGATTAATTAACTTGCCTAAGATTATGAGCTAGGACATGGTGGAGTTAGGAGCAAGCTGAAGCCATCATCTAGACCAGTGTTTCCCAAACTTCTCTCATGATGAGAATCACCTGGTGGAGTTGTTAAAACACAGATTCCTGAATCCCAACTAAGAAGTGCTAAACTAGAATTTTTGAGAACATATAGGTAAAATTGCATACCTAACTTCGTGCTCTGTATGTAAAATCTGTCTTAGAGCACTAGTTAAGTATACAATTTTACCTATATGTTCCCAAAAATTCTAGTTTAGCACTTCTTAGTTGGGATTCAGGAATCTGTGTTTTAACAACTCCACCAGGTGATTCTCATCATGAGAGAAGTTTGGGAAACACTGATCTAGACCCTGGACAGAAGGGTTCATATTTTCTCTCAGCAAATGCACCGAAGATGTGGCTATGGACACATATGTTTTAAATATATGCAAACCTGTCCATAAAAATAATTCTCCGATTTTATGTTGTTCATGCTTTTTACTCATATCTACCTCCTACTTTAACAATAAAACTCCAAAACAGATAAAACAACTACATAAAAAAATTAACAAATTCACAGGGAAAATGTGAGGTGAAAGTAAAATCAGCCACAGAAGAAAGTTAACTATGGCTAAAATGCCAAAGACAGAAAATAGTCATAGTGTTCTGTGGCTAGACCAGCACTGTCCAAGGGAAATAAAACATGAGCCAAATATGTAATTTAAAATTTTCTGCGGTCTTTAAAATATTTTTAAAAAATCAGTAAACTTAATTTTCTAAATCCTCACCTGAGGATATGTTTTTATTGATTTGAGAGAAGAAGGGAGAGGGAGAGAGAGAGAAAAAAAAACATGGATGTGAGAGAGGAACATCAATCAGTGCCTCCTGTACTCTACTTAACCAGGGATTGAACCCACAACCTAGGTATGTGCCCTGATCAGGAATTGAACCTGCAACTTTTTAGTGTACAGGATGATGCTCCAACCAACTGAGCAGCCTGGCCAGGTCAAGGAAACTTAATATTTTTAAAAAAATATGGATTTTTACTGATTTCAGCGAGGAAGGAAGAGAGATAGAGATAGAAACATCAATTATGAGAGAGAATCACTGATCAGCTGCCTCCTGCACACCTCACTCTGGGGATCAAGCCCACAATCCAGGACTTGTCAGGCATATGTCCTGACTGAGAATTGAACTGTGACCTCCTGGCACATAGGTTGCCACTCAACTACTGAGCCACACCCAGCTGGGCCAGGTAAACTTAATTTTAATTTAACAAATTTATCAAAAATTGTAATTTAAACATATAATCAATCTAGAAGTTAAGATATTTCATATCTTAGTAGAGATTATAAAAATATATATATATATATATATATACACACACACGTGAAATTCATGCAAAGGGCTTGGCCCCCTCTGCCCTGGTGGCTGCCTCTGTCTCTGCCTCTGCTCCCACCACCGAAGTCTGGAAGGTCATCCGAAAGGATGTCCAGTCTAATTAGCATATTATCCTTTTATTATTATAGATATACTAGAGGCCCTGTCCATGGATTTGTGCACCAGTGGGTTCCCTTAGCCTGGCCTGTGCCCTCTCATAATCCAGGACCTCTCAGGAGATGTTGGACTGCCAATCCCCGCAGGTCAGGTCAAGGGACCCCACCAGTGCATGAAATCGCGCACAGGGCCTCTAGTATGCATATAAGATCTTTGTTTAATCTCCTCCCACCCTTTCCCCTACCCCCTTCTCTCTGAAATTCATCAGTCTGTTCCATGTTTCCATGTTTCCACATTAAGTATCTGCCCCTTGGTGGTTATTGTATGTCATAACTACCGGCAGGTCACTTAGGCTTTTTTATATCCATTGATATAGAGAGAGATAGAGATAGAGATAGAGATGGATGCTAAACTTGGAATCTGATATGTAGTTTTGTCTCAATTTGGACTAACCACATTTCAAGTGCTCTATGGACACACGTGACTAGTGGCTATAGTATTGGACAGCAGAGGCAGACTGTACAAATCTGAATATACTTCAACTTTTTAGAAAATCAGGGCTTCCTATCTTCAAAGAATAGCCAGCTCTTTACTCATCCTTTTCTTTTCTAGCACTTTTCCCTGTCACTGTTTCTCATCCTCTCTACCAATTCTTTACTCAATTCAGACTAGATAAAAACAATTTTCTGTCAACAGACCACAATACAGAAGAAATTAGGCACCATTGTATCTATCTTCCTCTGTTTTATACGGTGCCAAGGTTATTCCCCTGCTCTTGTATAATCTTATTCTCATACACCTGGCCTCTGATTTATAAGGGCTGCCAGTTTTCCACATGATTACTACTGAAAACTCCACAGAGTTTCCTCTGAGAAGTCTAATCTTTCTCTCTGATGTTAACTGTCCTGTTCCATTTGCATTTGTACTGGAAGCCACCTCCACACATCTTTTCTTTCTTTCTTGGGATATTTGTTACCAATGAACTACTAATAAAATAGATTTCTTAGGAAAAAAAACTGAAGCAGGGCGAGAGGGAGGCAGGCAGGGACAGAAAGACAGAGATAGAGAGAACAGAGTCCAAAGTAAAAATCTGACAGCAGAGAGAAGTGCTTGCTTATAATCATCATGGAACTGGTAAGAGGGTGCCTAAAGGAGGTATGCTGCCCAAAGGGTGTCCTGACAAAACCTCCAGCCCCTCTCACTGAAATTAGAATAAATTACTACAGGAAGATAATTAGAAAGTAAAAAATAAATAAATAACCATGGCATTTCTAAGATTGTCCTGAAGAAAACTGAATTGGAAATGAGGTGATAAGCAGATTTGCACTATTTGGAGGAGATGGATCAGTGGTCATGTCTGGTGTATCATGGCAGACACACTTTACACAGATAAAATGTCAAAAGCATCACACTGCAAAGTGTCTTCGAGTGAGAGATGGAACAGGAAATAGAAAACAATAACATCTGAGCAAATGCCTTCTTTCCCCCAAGACAGTAATCTGAGACTGCAAGCTGAGAGAAGAAAAGGGCAAATGAAACAGGATGAGACAATAAAAAGTAAAAAGAGAATGTCAGTCCAATTTATTACCTATATTTTGACAATTAAAATCAATAGTTAATTCAAGGCAGTTAATGATTAGCAAACGTAGCAGGTAAAACAGTCACCTTAAGAATAAAGTTCAGCCTAAACCGGTTTGGCTCAGTGGATAGAGCGTCGGCCTGTGGACTGAAAGGTCCCAGGTTTGATTCCGGTCAAGGGCATGTATGTTGGTTGCAGGCACATCCAAAGCGGTGTGCAAGAGGCAGCTGATCGATGTTTCTCTCTCATGGATGTTTCTGACTCTCTATCCCTTTCTCTTTCTCTCTGTAAAAAATTAAAAATATATATATTTAAAAAGAATAAAGTTCATTTTGAAAAGAGCAGTGCACACCTTTCTGTGAACATAATACAGGGAGTTAATGTTCAGGTGAACCTCTCAACACAGCACAGCGCTAGCGCCTTTCACAGTCAGACTTTGCAAATAAGAGATGTCAACTCCTCAAGGCAAACCAGCAGCCCTCGAAAACCCACTGAAGCAATGACAGCAGATGTGAAGAAATGAAAGGAGCACGGGTCTGAAGCGAGGATGAAGGCTTATCATAATGCCTGGCACATGGCAGGTGCTCATTAAATACTTTGCAGCAATGGCTATAGCTTCAGGTTACTAGGAAGTATATTTCTATCCTCAAATACGCTGGGGTATAAAAATGTTGAGAACCACTGGGCTAGAGGCACCCTCCCCCAAAGCAGAAGGGTTAAGACTGAGAGGCAAGGGGAGTCCTGCAATTATCTGAGCCGGTGGAGTGGCCAAAAGGAAGTTTATCACGAACCCCAATCGGAGTAGGGATCCTGAGGAAGAACCCTGTCAGAAGCGAAGTTGTGACTGATCCAACCAGACTCGTGGATCAGAAACCTGGGACTTCGGGGAAGTCAACACATTAGCTGGCGCAGAACAGTGGAGCAAGTGGAGTAAATAAGTGGAAAGCATAATGTATGCAGACTTTTTTGTAACGAGGAGCTTGACCTTTAACAGGACTCAGAAGGAGGCTGTCCTGGAGTGCGCAGGAGGTTGTGCAAGACCCCCCTCCCCCAAGTGTGGGATAATAGGAAAGGGAATGTTAACATTCCATAGTAAAACCAGACCGAGTTAATGGTGCTAAGATGAGTGTGCCAACAAGTTGATCTATTTTCTATTAAAAATCACGTTCCCAAAGGATTACCACAGGGCCTCGGGTAAGGAAAGGCGGAAATCTTCCGGGGGCTGGGGGAGGGACCTATTCTCCTCTCCATTACATATGTAAGTGGGAGGTGGCAACCTCTCAATACCAGTAGCCTCTTTACCTTCAGTAAGAACAAAGACACTATAGCTGTCCAGACTTCCTTGTTCTCACGTGTGCTAATAGTTGTTTCTCTCTCAGGTGCTTTTCAGTGCTTTTGAGGTGCTTCCTGAGTCATAATAAAACATTATCTTCATTCCCTGAGCATGATCCCTAGAGATGCACCTCGCTCCTACTCTCCCAGGTGGTGGTGGTGAGACATTACCAAAGTAAAGGGCACATTTATATACGAACAAACAAATAAGTACATTAACATACGAACAAACAAATAAATAATTCAAAGCATGAAAATGGAAGAATTGAATATTGCTTAATTCTGTTCTTCATGTCTCCCCATTTATTTCTCACCAACAATTTCTGGGGGGGGGGCATTTCTATAAGAATAGACTCCCCTTCCCTTTGACTTCTTCTCCAATTATTTCATTCTGTCTGCAATACACAGACTACCCCTTCTTGGGGACTGGTGCCTGAGAGATAATAAAAAGCAGGGGTTCTCATTATCCCTATACAGATTCCCCCCCCCCCCCCCCCCCGCCCTGAGTTTCTAGTTCCTCTTGGTCCTAGACTACTCACAGGAATTCGTACTGTCTTATCTTGGACTTGGGCCCCACTGTGCATTTGACCTGTAAGATTTGTAGGAACGGGAGTCCCGATGGTGAAGCAGTCTGCTCTGGACTGTTACACTCACTGCAGACCTCGGTGCTGACCCTTCCCTCCCAGGCCCCTCTGGAGGCCTGGCCCACCACCCTATGTATTTCCTATCTTTGTGCTCTATCCCAGACACTGGTGTTTCAGTGTCAGCACCTCATTCTGCATAGACAACCCAGGACCAACCAGACTCTGATATTATCTAAAGGTTATTCCCTCATCCCTTGAGCTTCATACAAGAAATTCCACCCAATTATATTTAAAACAATTCTATTAGTACTAAATTCATAGTACTATATGGCTATGTTATACATCACCAGCAGAAGGTTAATGAATTAGGCTGCCAGTTCTAACAAAGTCATTTTTTGGTCCTGTAAAAGGCAAAAGTAGGAAGCATTGCCTTGCAAGGGCTACTTGAATGCCAGGGACAAAGTATTTCATGCCTCGCCTGACAGCTGACACTGGAAGGATTGCTCCATCACAGGAGGTCCATAGGTAGGGAGGAACATCAAAGACTTCTATGGCTCCCAGGGGGCAAAGCTGCCAAATTACCTCTACAGGAAGTCTGACAACATACATAAAGCAGTCAGTAAAAAAGGACTGCGGTTTTACAGGATCAGCATTCAGGAATAGTCAGTAAAGCCCAGCAAAAATATACAAATGGCTTACAGGTAATTTATCGAGAGAACAGAAAGACCTCATTGGTTTGGCCAAGATTACAGATAGATCAACGCTGAGGAAAGGCAAGTTACATGGGGTAAATGATAAATTGGGAATCATACGGAGTAAATGATAAGGAAAAAAACAGGCTGATCAAGACATGTATTCATTCAGTCAACATTTATTCTGTGCCCAGGAGGTCCCAGATACTACACCAGGAGATAGAGAAAGATGAACAAGATCAAGGTCTTGTTCTCGAGAAGCTCACATTCCCAGGCAAAGACAAACACATGATAAAACACTGTAATAGATGGCAAGGGCTATGGCAGAATTATGCCAGGCCCTTTGCAGAGCAGAGAGAAGCGACTAACAGGATGGAGCACTTGGAAGTACACTTTGAATCATCTTAAAAAGGAGAAAGACTTGACATGCACAGAGAGGTACAGAGAAAACTCAAAGGGTAAGAAAAGGTTGAAAAATGCCAAAGGAGGAAAGGGCAGGTAATTCTACAGAAAAGGATCAGGTAGGAAGGAGCAGGACACAGAGGCATCCCAGAAGCCGTGAGAGGAGAGAGGGGTCCGGTGATCACAGTGTGGGTAGCAGGGTCAGAAGCAGTGAAGCTGGGCCAGTGAGATGCTGGGCATCAGCCAACCACATCCAACAGAAGCATGTGGAACTTTGGCTGCTGTGCAAAATATTGAAAACTTAACATTTAAGAATGGTGAATTTATTCACTTGAAGTTAGTTTTCATATGTATGAGCTCAGGGTGTTTCACAAAATAAGCATCATATGAAGGATCAGTTCAGCCATAAGAAAAGACAAATTTTGCTCTTGTTGGCTGTCATGACTACTGATTTTTGGAAAAATGAGAGAAAAGGGAAGGAAACATCAGAAACCTTGTTGTGTGAAAAATACAATTAATGCTGCGGAGAACTTAGAAGAGAAATTGATCTCTGTAAGAGGAGCTAGAAGAAAATTTAGAAATGGAAGAACATCCAAAAAAGCTCCTTATCTCCATAACTTTTCATGGACACGTTGGGTATTTCACAGCCTTGCCACTCAAAACGTGGTTCTCGGGCCAGCAGCACCAGCACTGGCGGGAAGCTTGGTAGACACGCAGCATTTGGGCTACGCCCCAGACGTGTTGAGTCAGAATCTGAGGTTCACTAAGAGCAGGTTATGTGAATCACATGCACAGGGATGTTGAGAAGCACTGTTTTAGAGAACCCAGGAAAGTGTCCAAGCTTCTGCAAGATGGCTTGGAAACTACCACCAAAGGCACAAAGTAGAAAGGCACCCTCTCCACCTCTGGTCCTCAGCGCCCTCTTGTGGCGCTCCCATTTGAAATCCTGCAGGTCTGCCAAACACTTCCCTGTAAAGTCTCAAAATATCTGCATTAACTATATGCCAAAATCACTGTGACTGAGTTTAATAAGGTGCCAAGAGAAAGAGAACATGATTATGTCATTAACGTGATGTCTGGTGTGAAAGGCTGATTGGATTAACATTCTCACAGTGATTGACATTTTAAGGGTACTTGTTCATCCAAATAAATTTCTAATTGGTAGTCTACGGCAAAGAGTTATTTTTGAGCCACGAAGGTTTGCGTTGTCCCTGCCTACTGAACACTACTGCTAGCAGAACAATAAATTATTAGAATCCACTAATGGGCCAAATAAATTAAACCACTTCATCTGAGGTATGGAAATAATAGTGATGGCAGGCTAAGCAGACTTACTAAGATTCAATGACATACTATGACCAAAAAAATCAAAACACACACACACAGCATGGATAGATAGAACAGTAAATTGTGTTTAGGATTTGAAAAATTGATGTTGGATATTGAAAAAAAGTGAACTTAGGAGGAAATTAACAAATTATATATTCTATACTACAAAAAAACAAAACAAAAAAAACCAAACCCAAAAAACAAACAAAAACCAAAACCCTTTAAGCTGATCACTAGAAAGAATAAAAGGGATAGTCCTAACCAGTTTTGCTCAGTGGATAGAGCATCGGCCTGTGGACTGAGGTCCCAGGTTCAATTCCAGTCAAGGGCATGTACCTTGGTTGCAGGAACAACCCAGTAGGTGGTGTGCAGGAGGCAGCTGATTGATGTTTCTCTCTCATTGATGCTTCTAACTCTCTATCTCTTTCTTTTCCTCTCTAAAAATCATTAAAATATATATGTTTTTAAATTAAAAAAAGAATATAAGGGATAAAAAATAGAGCGATACCCAGATTATTTGGCTGTATTTAAAAATTAAAACTAGAAAAAAAAAAAAAAAGAAGGGGGCGATATCAAGTGAGGTTGAGTAATAACCACAGCATTACGCCCACATGATTCAAGAGGTATTTTTGCACAGGAAAAGAATGTTTTTTCGTTAAAACCTTCTAAAATCAGGCAAGTTGTATTTTCTTGGCAGTGGCCCAAAATTTAAATTATCTATGATAAACCTGAATTAAAAGAAGCATTTCTTCCTTTGCTTTCTCAGTGGGTGAGGCTCAAGAAAAAATTAAATAAGTTTTAAAAGGAATTTCATATTTGAATAAAGGCTGGAAATTGTGTGGGATAGCAAACAAAATAAGAAAAGCTATACACGTAAGTTTAGATTTGAGCAAACCCTTATACACTGCAAGAGCCAGGTTATTAACATGTCAAAGATTTGATCTCTTAATCTGAAAAGCTGTTTTAACAATAACTACTTTGGGAATATTATTGTTGTTATTAATACTTGGTGAAAAGTGCCTCACTTAGTAGCAGTCAATAAATATTCAAACTTTTGTATAATTCCCAAAAGAAGGAAATATGGATTACAATAATACTTTTAACATAATAAGCTAATTCATATTCAATGAAAGTTTTAAAATAATAATAGTGATATATACTTATATGTAAATATGTGTGTATATATTTCTTCTGTATATATATAATATATATATTACATACATATATAGATGGATGGATAGATAGATAGATATATTATATACAATCCTGCATTCTTATTTTACAACTTCACAGCTCTAAGCTATCAACATTAATTACTCATTTAAGGCCTCTAGAGCCAGATTGCTTGGGTGCAAATCCTGGCATCACCTTTAATAATTCTACCATCTTAGAAGGCATATTTAATTCTCTGTGGCTCAGTCTCCTCATCTGTAAAATGAGAGTACCAGTAATTCCTACATCTGGTGTTTCTAGGGCATTTGTTTGCCTGTTTGCCTTTTAACTCTCATTACGTAATTGGCAGCAGCACAGTCCTTCTCTTCCACGTTGTTGACACGTTTCCCAAAGTTCCATCAGTAACCAACCAAAATTTGTGTTGAAAACATTGCATGATGCCCCGCAGCCTTAGGATCCAGAGAGACTTGAGGCCCAGTTCTATCTGTGTTGTGCAGAAAATAAAAATCTGTTTGCTTTACAACGTCCAGTCACTGAGCCCACTGGTCTCCTGTGTCTTGGCTGTGTGGACTTTCCATTTTTTTTTTTTCCATTCAGGTGCTCCTGAGTCTTCTATTGTTTGTTTCGATTTGATTGCTACTACCATATTTAAGCAATTTTTACAAATTATATGGATAGATCTAAATTCTATAAAATATTTATGCTATACAGAGGTGTATCCAATCCCAGAGGTGATGACTCTTGCAGACTCTTTATGTATAAACTCCAGATTATTGCTATGCATATATCACAGATAGACTGGTAGATCACTTGTATAACGATAGAGCACAGCTAACACCTAGCAGCCACTTAATAAACATTTGTTATATAAATTAATTACTATACCAACTGTACCAGAGACTGCTTGTTGCCCATCAGTATCCACTCTTCCCATTCTCCCTTTCTTTTAGAGAACCCCTTGATTTTACTTGGGTATATCCATTACAACATTTTAATGACACATTTGTCTCCCTCATTAGAATATGAGTTACTCAAGAGCAAAACCTACGTCTTCTTCAATTTCATAATTCTTATACACCATCTGACGCCTACTAGGTATAGAGTAAATGTCGGATGAACAACACTATTTATTGGTCCACCTGTTTTCTGCATTGTTTTATCAGTAGACTTTATGAAAGACATAAATCCACTTCTCAATGGTCCTTACCTTGCCAGTCAGCCAAAATTACTTGCCTTTTCTCAGTCATATACTAATCAAAGACAACAGCTTTCCAATGGGAAAACTGATGAGACTATTTCTGTCCTCTGCGTTTCCCATAAGCCATTAGTATATTTTCTGCTGTGTTTTACTGACTCTATCTAGATGCCAATTTTACAAAAGTATAATCCTTTTTACTGACTAGTATATAATAGTCAGACTTCCTGTGGAGGTAATTCAGCAATTTTGCCAACTGGGGTAAATGGGGATGACTTTGTTTCCCAGCTTCCCCTGCAGCAACTGGATGTGAGCCGAATTGATGCATGCATCTTTTGGATGGCCCTTCCACCTCTTTCTCCCTTCCTGTTGGTGGAAATACAGATATAGTGGTGGTGAGACATCTTGGATAAAGACAATACCCCAGGAATGAGGAAGCAATAGGGTAGAAGGATCCTGAGTCCTGTCACCATGAGCTGCTTATGCCCAGATGAGTACCTGAGATTGAAATAAATTTCTACCTTAATTAATACCTTAACTAATAACAAGAGCAGATTATCTCATCACGTTACCTTTCTCATATTTCTCTTATTTCTCAGGCAAACAGCCAAGCATTAGTAGAGGTGATTCCATCACCTCCACAAAGAAGCCCCAATTAACCACAGATGGTGCATTCAAAGTATGTGTCTATTGTCTATACTACAGAGTACACTCACATCTCTTTCCTCTCCTAATAGGTGCTTATATCAGATTACTTTTTTCTGCCCAGTACAATTACACCAGATGAACTCCACCTGTCAAGCACTAGGATTTGGAGAGATTCTACATTACATAGCATGAATTTAAGAGCAAGCTTTATTAGGAAAATTTATATAAGACAGCTAGCGTATTGTCCAGTCTATCCAGAGTTAAGAGAGCTGACACTCCCTGTCCACTTCTGAGGATATATAGCTGCTTTTGAACACAACTTTAAACAAGTTAGTTGAATCAGATCAGAGTGCCTAAATACCTAGAGAAAGTCAAAGGAATACAATTTAAAATCAGTCTTAAATGATATGCACTAATAGCAATAGTTTTCTAGAATAAGCAAAAGACTCATGAAAATGGAGTTAAGCCACCAAACTACAGTTATCAAAGAGAATTTAAAATAAATTATTTATATGTGATCATTAAAAGCGCATGGGCAATGAATTATAATTCAGTTCTTAAAGTATTAGGAAGACTGATTTAAACGAATAAAGACTAAAATATGTTAAGGTTACCGTAACTTTATTCTCTTTCATCTTCAGATATTTATTATAGTAGTCTGCTTTTGGGGGAATAGCCTAAAAAAGATTTCAAGTTAAACCAAAGATGCTATCTACTTGAGAAATTGAAAAAGAATTATAGACGCAGGTTAAGGAATCCTCCAGAGCAGTGGATCGCCAACCTTTCGGACATCACGGAACATCAGTGGCCTGCAGACCACAGGTGGGTGACCGCTGCTCCAGAGTTCTTATTATTAGACTGGAGGCCTGATGCATGAAGATTCATGCAAGAATGGGCCTTCCTTCCCCTGGCTACTGGCACTGCCTTCGCACTGGCCAAAGCCGCTTTTCTGCTCTGGTCCTGAGCCACCTTTCCTCCTTCCCATGCTGCCCAGAGGCCCGGAGTGGCTGGGGTGGTGTGGAATGCCTGCATCGTCACCATGGTGACAACCTAAGCGTCCTGCCCTGCCCCCGGCCACTCAGCGCCCATGTATGCAAACTAACCTGCCATCTTTGCTTGGTTAATTTGCATACTCACTCCAGATTGACTGGTGGGTGTAGTGAAGGTATGGTCAATTAGCATGTTACTCTTTTATTAGGTAGAGATATTTATTAAGTAGGGATATTGGAATGGTTACCCCCAACAGAACTGTGTATTAATGATAAAAACAATTTACCTCTAGCAGCTCTAACTATAATGAAGAGGAAAGGGAGAACTGAAAAATAAGAGAGGAAGAAAACTAAAGCTTTTAGAGGAGTAAGTTGAGTAGGGAAACCAGGAGAGATGGGACTGTTTAAAAACACACCAATGTATGGACAGAACTAATTAGCATAACTGGGAACACTATTCTTTCCATATGCTGCCTTCTATACCCAACCAAACCCCAACCTAGTCCACACCCTGCAGAAATTAAAGGTGAAGTTATATTCAGGATTATTTCTTCCATTGGGCAATGTGCAACCCATGGCACAACTACTGAGCTTTGGTTTAGTTATTTCCATTCTAACCTGGCTCAAAAGTCACCTCCTCAACGATGTCTTCCATCACCACAGGGCGAGGGCCTCAGGGGCAGGAATTAACACTTCCTGATTTTCCTGACTGGCTTTTAGGCAGATGCTCCACAGATGGAATTACATCAGAATATAGATTGAGAGTGGTGCTTCCATTAACCCCAATGAGAAACAATTCACAGCTAGTTTAGTTAAAATGAATAGATTTAGACTCAGTACCAAATTCACCTCACTTATAAACTTGGCAAATTTGATTCTGATTTCACATATAATTTGAAAGAGCTGACAACATGTGTCACCGGCTTAAAGTCTACATTATGATCCAATGGTGGGAATTGAATCTAAAATGACTTAAATAACCCTGCTGCAATTTCAAATAAAAGCAAAGCACAGAGCCATAATGAATAACTATCAGTAAGGTAAGCGTGTCACAAATCCAAGGGTCCAATGCAATAGGCATGAGAGAGCTCTACATTATCATTTTTCCCTGGCAGGCCCTCAATTTTTCAAGTCACTAATGAAAATGCTTCTTGTATAGAGGAAATATTTGTACATATTATAAACTATAACAAAGCTTGGCATGTCAATTTATTATGGTTAGAAGCTTCCATTTCGAAGGCAACTGAGATTATGCTTATAAGGACACAGAACGGAATGAACGAAGTGAACTGGCTAGAGTGTGGAACACTTTTATCCAACGCCTGCTAGTCCTTCCTCTGAGATTCCCGCTAGTCCACAGTTTTCAGGGAGATGAGCTTCACATGACTGTTTTAAATGTTTTCTAATTTGAAACAAAATGACATTTGGTTTTAGAGTAAATTAAACCAAAGGATCTGATATAGGATTGCATAGAGTACTCTTGAAAATGTCATAAAGATATTCCAATGGCAGTCGTGCATTTTTAAAAATTTGAAATCTTAAATACCTAGAGAAGAAAGAATCTTTCTCACTAGTATGCCCCAACTCAAAACCTTGTACCAATGGGCAATTAACATATTTAGTTGAATGATACAATACAGATGCCCCTGAGTTGCTAGTCAGTATTAACTACTGAATTATTTAGACATAGTACCATGGCCTAGTAATATTACTTTAATATACCTCTTAGTTAAGACCAATTCCAATAAAGTTATTATTAAACCGTCACTAATTAACAAACACTGACTAAATACTTTTGTACCTCAGCTGTCTAGGGAAACTACAGGGAAATATATGAAGTGTAAATGTAGCCCTTTGAGAAGATTATAATCTTACTAGAGGCCTGGTACACAAAATTCGTGCATGGGTAGGGTCCCTAGGCCTGGCAGGCAATCAGGGCCAATAGGGGCCTTCCTTCATTCCAAGCCACTCCCTAGTGGGCATTCAAACTCTGGTCAGTGGAACTCCTGAGGGGACAATTTGCATATTAGCCTTTTATTATATAGGATTAAAAAAACAAAGTATACATTTTTAATAATTGCATTATCAAAATAAAATGCCATGGATCTAAAGTATTAAATATAAAAATATAACATCTACTTCAAAAATTAATTTCAGTCTATCAAATGAGTCAGTTATTATTTACTTATAATGTTAAAACAACATTGGAGAACTGTAACTCCTTAAACTTCTCAGCCAGCTATTATGATCTCTTATACTCTGGCCCTGAATCTCCTTTATAGCATTTTTTTCTCATTGATCCCCTACCTGCCCACAGAAAGAGGGAGAACACTCCCTCTTTCTGAAACTTCCATATCACTGTGTGTGTCTCCTGCTCTCGTCTGCTGGTTATGTAGCTATCCAACCTTACTTCTTAACCTAAAAAAAAAGGGTCTCACTGTACCAAGATAACTTGTGTTTTTCCTCTTCTATTTGGACATACGGCTAAAACACATTCTCATCTCCTTGCAGTTAGATGTGACCACAAGTCTGAGTCCCAGAAAACAGAACTTGAATAGGAGTGCTGCAGGCCACTTCTTGGTCTGGCCCATAAAATCTCCCATCAGCAGACCTCTGTTCCAGGGATCTGGAAGAAGGTAAAACAACATGTGGGAAGGACCCCAGGCTCCTCAGTCACTCTGTGGAGCAGAGCCACCTTCCACCACTGCTGACCTACTCTGGGCTCCTGGCCTGTGACATAAATGAGAAAAAAAACAACTACTTTCTATTGTGTGAAGCCACTGATACTTGGGGGTTTGTGTTATAATCTTAATGATTACACCCACGTATCCTTTAGTCACGGATCAAAGATTCCACCTCTGCAGTCTTTTCCACCCCCTCCACAGAATTACTCACCCTCTTCGCTGTGTTCCCAGAGCATTTATTATGCATATTTACCATTGACGGCTGTCTAATCTATGAACTATTGTAGCTTCTGAGCTCCCTGAGGGTAGCTACTGTTTATTCACTGGGGAATCCTTAACCTAGCCCATAGTAGGTACTCGGTGAACGCTTATTGAAAGTTTTTGAGTGATCCATGGTGCCTGAGGCCCTTGTATTAATTTACTAGAATGCTTATACATAAATTTGATTTAGAACACACAAAAAAACACCTTCCCTCCTTCCAACTGGTGAGAAAATACTACTGTTGGGTCCAACAATATAGTCAATTTACACTTGAATGCCATGCTAAACAGTAAGACTTCTCTGGATAAACATGGTTTATTTATTCTTCCCTTTTACGATGCTTAGAAATGTGCACCATCAACTGCAAGTGCCTCAAATGCATTTCCTCTTCCTCAGACTCTTAACAGCCCCTGAGGGTTTCAGTCACAACCTGCTGGTAAGCAATTACGGTCTGTTGCAATTTTCGAAAAATAATTTTATTGTTCTTTTTGACAAAGGAAAACAGACTGGTGGAAGGATACCTCTGGTGTACACTCAAGAATAATCTAGCCAGAAATAATTTGAAAGGGTCTGCAGAACAAGCGTTCACGTAAAACTGAAAATAGGCAAAGGTTCAATTCATACCCATAATATCAGAAATTGAAACAAACCCATGCATTTTCAGGTTCCTAAGTGCTCTGTGCCTGCCGCTCTCCCCAAGGGGCACTTCCACACCGCAGGAATGCTTGGGGACGACAGATGGGAAGGTGAAACACACATGCACACTCATACTCATGCGCGCACAGAATACAATTGGGTTACACCCTGGGTTTATTAATGAAAAAGAAAAAAATATTATATTTCTAATATTATTTTATTGCCCGTGAGGACTCTTAGCTAGGGTTAATCCTGAACTGCCCACTCAGGTGGGGTCTCCTAGGCTCTAAGAGCACAATTCTTCCCAAACTGCTGTCCTGTGAAACTCAGGGCTTAGATCTTCATTCCAGAAGACATAAGAGTCCTGACTCAAACCAGCATCAGCCCGAGGGAAGCCCCTCTCCATACTGGGGACACTGGAAATGGAGGGCGGGGAGTACGGAAGGTGGAAAGCACAGGTGACCCTGACAAGAACGCCACATTCCAGCACTCTGGGAAGCCATTCTCCTGCTTCATTTTAATATCCATTTATCTAATTGGCTGTCATATGAGTTTGGTCTAAGGGCTAAGATCAAAAATCCATTTCCCATCCAGCCTGTGTGGCTCAGAGCCAGAAAGTCAAGGTTCAATTCCCAGTCAGGGCACATGCCTGGGTTGTGGACTGGATCCCCAGTAGGGGGCATGCAGGAGGCAGCCAATTGAGGATTCTCTCTCATCTTTGATGTTTCTACTCTCTTCCTCTCCCATTCTCTTTATCTTAAATCAATAAAAATATATTTTAAAAAAGAAGCCGAAACCGGTTTGGCTCAGTGGTAGAGCGTCGGTCTGCGGACTGAAAGGTCCCAGGTTCGATTCCGGTCAAGGGCATGTACCTTGGTTGCAGGCACATCCCCGGTACGGGGTGTGCAAGAGGCAGCTGGTCGATGTTTCTCTCTCATCGACGTTTCTAGCTCTCTATCTCTCTCCCTTCCTCTCTGTAAAAAAATCAATAAAATATATTAAAAAACAAACAAATAAATAAATAAATAAATAAATAAGAAAAGGAAAATTGAAAAATCAATGTCTCTACACACAAAGCTATGCTACCCTTTACCTGGAGGTAAACAGGCATAATTTCCACATTTTCTAAATGTGAAATTATTTAAAACCTGATATATTTTTACATCCTCTCAAATGCCACTGCATTTAATTTCCCTCCCCCCGCGCCCCTCCCTCCCCCCAAGGATATACTAAACACAATGTTGATTTTAGTAAAACAAAAGAAAGTTGAGCCAGAAGAAAACAAGGGAACATGTGATCTGCAGCAGGGAATGTCCCCATGAGAAGAAAGCTCAGAGTAGGAATTGAGAACACAATCGCTAATGCCATGCGTGTGGATACTTAGAACATTAAGAAGGACTATAATGGGTTTCTTTTGAAATATGAACTATTTTGAAAAAAAAAATGCTCTCATTGCATAATGTGATAAATAAGTAACTAAGATAAGTAACTAGGACTCGCTTTATTTTCAAAAGCAAAGAGGGCCAAGAATGTGGGGAGCGATCTGAAAAACCAAGCTCTGCATCCAGCCAAGTAATAAAGATGCATTGGCTTCTAATATAGGACACACTGGCTAACAGCAAGGCTTTCGTATTATTATTTTTTTTTAAAGAAAGAAAAAGGAAGGTAGAGTGCAGGAGCAATTATGTCATCGCCATAAAAAGGGACACAGTGCCCATCGTCAGAGTCCCTTGGCTGACTTCTGGCCACGTAGGCAGCTCAGTTTTCACCACCAGCATCCCCTTGTACTGGGAGTGCTGAATGCTCCGCTGGGCAGCTGGACCATCAGCCATCCACCTGGAGTTCCTGGCTTCTCCTACTACAACAGCTGGAGAGGCTCAGCGCCACGTGGAAACGTGGGGAACTTAATTCCTCTGACCTGCGGGAGCTGGGAGGGAGCTGGGTGGATAATGGCCCTCCTCTCTCTCCTGTATACTGCTCTGAGGCCTGGTTTTTCCCCCCAGCACGTCCAGAAAAGTTCCGCACGCCAAGCGAATGCACCTGCCAAGTGGCTGTGCCCACAGACAACCTTGTGAAGCGGTAACCAGCCCTGGAACCTGTTGCTTTGCGTTGCTTTACCTCCTCTCTTCTCTCCCTCTCCCTCCCCCTTTTTAAAATAATGGCAAAAGCCAAGGTGAGTTTGGCTCGCAGGGGTCCTCAAACTTTTTAAATTGGGGGCCAGATCACGGTCCCTCAGAGAGCTGGAGGGCCGGACTATATGAACTACTAATTCCTACTGTAACACCTCGGCTGCGCTCACTGCCCAAAAAACCTGGCGGGCAGGATCAGACTCCTCTGCGGGCCGCATGTGGCCCGCGGGACTTAGTTTGAAGACCCCTGGCTCAGTGGATAGAGAGTCAGCTTGAGGACTGAAAGGTCCGAGGTTTGATTCCAGTCAAGGGCATGTACCTTGGTTGTGGGCACATCCCCAGTAGGGGGTGTGGAGGAGGCAGCTGATTGATGATTCTCTCTCATCAATGTTTCTGGCTCTCTCTCCCTCTCCCTCTCCCTTCCTCTCTGTAAAAACTCAATAAAATATATTATTAAAAAAATAATAAAATAAAATAATGGCAAAAAAACACATGACATAAAATGCTCCCCCTTAACTATCTTTAGGTGTACAACCCAGCAGTGGTAAGTATATTCACACTGCTATGCAACAGATCTGTAGAACATTCCCATCTTGCAGAACTGAAACTCTATACCCATTGCACATCTCTGCACACCCTCGCCCCCACCACCACCCAGCCCATGGCAATCACCATTCCACGTTCTGTGTCTATGAGTTTGACTGCTCTGGGTACCTCCCTTGTCTTTGTGTCACTTCCTTTCCTTCTTCACCTCACTGACCTGGATTTGTATACCCCAAATAAAGTCTTAACATTTCAATCCTTGCCTCAGATAAAAGTGTCTGGAAAATTCTTTCTAGAACAGTGTTCTGCATCACTGAGAGAAAACTCATTGGAGCCCTAACCCTGTCTCTCAAAAAGGTCCTTGAGTTGGACATTAGAACTAGTCTAGAAAAGTGAACCACATAATACGGTTGCATTTTCTAAGCACCCTTTTTTGTTAAGAATCTGGTTTTTATCATCCATTTTTTATTGACAATATGAAACCAGCTACAAGAGCTGTAGCACTGGAGGTGGCAGGGTGTGAGTGATGGTGGAGGTGGTAGCAGTGTGATGACAGAGGAGACAGTTAACCAGTATGGAGCACTGTGCATCATCTCATTTAATCCTACCCGCAATGAGGTACATCTCATCATCCCTCTATGACAGGTGAAGGACTAAGATTATCCATATGTACTGAGAACTGATCTTGGGCTACAGAGTAGTAGGAGCAGAACGAGGATTCAAAGTGAAGACTTTTTACCCTCAGAGCTGTGCTTAATCACTTGTGCTACAGATACTGCCTCCCTTTCAGTCAAATCAATCTGAGTCCTCCTATGTGTCAGGAACTTTCCTAATGCTTCATGCACCTTTTTGTTCTTGGTAAGTCCCCTAAATGAGTCTATAAAATCAGAAAAGCTCATCCTATATAATAAAACCCTAGTATACGAATTGTCTGGTCTTCCGTTCAGCCAATCAAAGTGTAATATGCTAATGATATGCTAAGGCTGCTCAACCGCTCTATATGATGGACACTAACCACCATGGGGCAGATGCTCTGACTGGTAGGTTAGCTTGCTGCTGGGGTCTGGCTGATCAGGACTGAATGAGATGGGCTGGACACGCCCTGGAGCCCTCCTGCAATCCCTCCCTTGCTGGCCAACTTCCCTTGTCCCTCCCTTCCCCCGCCCCCAGCCCTGATCCCACACCAGTGGGGTCTCTTGGCCTGCCCTACGCCCTCTAATCTGGGACTCTTTGGGGGATGTCGGAGAGCTGGTTTTGGCCCAACCCCACTCAATGCAGGAGCTGCCCCCTGGTGGTAAGTGCACTCCCATGGAGGGAGCACTGCTCAGACAGAAGCTGGGCTCATGGCTGGTGAGCACGCCAAAGGCGGCAGGAGCCTCTCCCTCAAGGGTTCTTGGGCTGTGAGAGAGCGTAGGCCAGGCTGAGGGATCCCCCCCCCCCCCCCCCCGCCAACTGAGTGCATGAATTTCATGCACTGAGCCTCTAGTTCATATATAAAATCCTCTCATTTCCCTCCAAACAAATCTAGAAAGAAAATAAAGCTTTCCCATGTACTTTATTATAGGAATAAAATAGAAAATTTATAAAACCTGTGAAGAAAAATATTCTTACACAATGTAGTTAGTTTAGAAAAATAAAAAGGAAGAAATATTTCTATAAGTGGAGGAGTATTGTAAAATGAATCTGGGATAAAAATACATACACCATGAAGACTATACACTATCAATATTTTAAACTTCCTTAATTTGATCTGGAACTTATTTCAATGTTAGTGCCTTATCCTTGTTATCGAAATTCCTGTTGGCACCCAAAAGTATTCTGGGGTGCCTTTGTTACCATGATTCCAGCCAGGATTCTGGGCAGGTTGCATAATTCAGGGAAAGCATTAAGCTCTACAAAAACCTCCAAATTTCCACCCAGTGTATGATGCCTGGTACACCACTTCAGCTACTTCAGATTAGTCTACAGTTTTCAACTGACTTAGCAAAAACAGTCCCTTCCTTCCTGCCTTCAGACTTCATAAGTGCAACCCCATGATTTCACCCCCTTCTTCCTCTTCCAGTTGTCCCACCTTATCCGTTGACATTTTGTGATAGGTCCTTACTGCATTTTCTTCATCCTAAGCATCACTACAGGTAAATTTTTCTGAAGCACAAATCATTTCCCTATTCAAAAATGTCTATGAATTTATCATGGATTCATGTGTCTTTTTTTTTTTATCTTCTAAATTAAATGCCTATAGTTTCTTCTGTCAGCCAACATCACTCCGATCATGATCTGCAGTCAAAGGTGGGCCTCTGCTTGTCCATTCTGCACTCTGCTCTGCCTGTTTCTGCATCTCTGTGAATCTCTTTACCTAAAATGAAGCTGCCACAGCCTCACCCCCAAGCCTTTGCTAATCCTTCAGCCTCCCTCCAACATTCCAGGCTCCTCAAAGCCTATGCCCCCTCAACTAAATGTGATCACTGCTTTTCTTTGATCCCCACCACACAGGGCCTCTCCTTTGACACCCCATTAACGCTGTCACATACCATCTCCCTATGCAATGGAAAGCTTCCTAAGGACACGTGTGTTATATTTATCATTTTTCCTTTGGAGTCTAGCACTCAGAAAGACTCGTGGTTTTTTTGTTTGTTTTGTTTTTTAAATATATTTTATGGATTTTTTTACAGAGAGGAAGGGAGAGGGAGAGTTAGAAACATAGATGAGAGAGAAACATCAATCAGCTGCTACTGGGGATGTGCCCACAACCAAGGTAGATGCCCTTGACAGAATAGAACCCGGGACCCTGGAGTCCGCAGGCTGACATTCTATCCACTGAGCCAAACCAGTAAGGGCGAGGTTTTTTTGTTTTTGTTTTTAATGGAAACAAAAGTTTGACAATAGTCCCAAGGGCTTATGGTGTTTAGAAGATGAATTTTGAAGATTCAGACCCCAGCTTCTTCAGCTCTTTGTGCTTTACTAAACACTGAACAAGAGAGACAACACTGCCTAACAGGGAAGAGCATGGGTTCTGCAGCCAGACTGCCAGGGGTTGAGTCCTGGCTCTACAGTACACTAGCTTTAGTGTGACACTGAGAGGGTTACTTTATTTCCCTTTGCCTCAGTTTCCTCATTTGTAAATAAGGATAGTTACTTTGCCTACTTTAGAGGCTTATTAAGAAAAGTAAATGAGCCAAAACCGGTTTGGCTCAGTGGATAGAGCGTCAGCCTGAGAACTGAAGGGTCCCAGGTTCAATTTCGGTCAGGGGCCTGTACCTTGGTTGTGGGCACATCCCCAGTCTGGGATGTGCAGGAGGCAGCTGATTGATGTTTCTTTCTCATTGATGTTTCTAACTCTCTATCCCATTCTGTAAAAAATCAATAAAATATATTTTTAAAAAAAGAAAAGTAAATGAGTTGATATTTGTACAGCACTTCGCTCAGTGCCTGACCCATAATAAGTACAGCATTAACACGGAGTCTCCATGCTTTTATTCCTTCCGTGTTAATCACTTCCCATCGTGAGATAATGGCTTTGTGAACTTGGAGAAACTCTCTGGCGATTTATATTTACTTAGTATGAGCTTTACTTAACATTAAACATCAGGGCATCATTGTCAACTGCAGGCGAGTAACCTGGCCTGGAGGAAGCTTCCCGCCACACATCTGTGTCTGGTCTGAGGAGACTGTGAGGGTGAACCCTGACCCCTCAGTCAGAGCTGTTGGCACTGAAGGATCAGGGGCTGGGAGCATGTGTTCCTTTCCCGGGTTCATTTTCCTGTTACCTGTTGTTAATACCTCTTCCCATCTTCCCCTTATTTTTATGTCACTGTGTGTGCTGTTCACCTTGAAATGTGTAGCTAATACCTGCTGAACTTTTCCTGCAGACAGATGAGGTCTTTGGTTCAATAGTTGGCTTACTTCAGTCCCCCTCCTGTGTCAGACAGGGTGCTGAAGCAGGGGAAGCGGGGGAATGAGACAAGGCCCCTCCCACCCTCCAGGAACTCCAGCCCATTTTCGCAGGAGACAGACACAGAACACTCACCTGTGAGGTGTATGTTAAATGCCTTCACAGGAGAACAATGTGTGGCGGTTACACAGATTGATTCTGCCCTGGGGATTGGCTTTATTAAAACATCTAACAAATTAGTACACAATAACTGGTCGATTTCGTTTCATCATTCCCTGTGTTTAACGTTTGCCTATGAGGCTGTTACCAGGGGCTATTGAGCTGAAGAAGTGAAAACAGTCACTATCATCATATTTTTAAAACACTTTTTTTCTTTATTGATTAAGGTATTACCGTGTTTCCCCGAAAATAAAACATCCTCCGAAAATAAGACCTACTTACAGGTTTCCTTCTGAGTGAAATATAAGGAATCCCCCCCAAAATAAGCCCCCCCCCCCCCCCGGCTCTGTCTCAGAATGAAAATTAATTTACCTTAAACTGGTCACTAAGGCCGCCCCGACTGGCGGCGTCTAGCAACCAGAGACATTACGCGGAGTCCTGACATCACTGCTGTGTGGAGGCGGAGAGGAGGTAGGAGTGAGTGGTGAGCACCGGACAGGAGAGAGGAGGAGACTTTCACAGATGCGTGTAGAAGAACAGGAGGATTAGAGCAGACAGGATGCTGCAAAGGTGGTGAGTGCTGGTCTGTATCTGGTGACACTACCTGATGCTCACAGCTGCCCTCATGATGACTGAAGGTTCTCAGTCAGTGGCAGACCCTGCTCCAGCCCAGATCCAGGCCCAGCAAGCCCAGTGACAGTCCTCATGCAGGCCCCAGGGGGTAAATGTCTGATAAAGGGGTAGGGGGGATGTCTGGTGAAGGTGTTCAGTGGCACAGGGGTGGGGGGAGGGGGATCACTTAAAATGACACAGGAGGATCAAAAGGGGTTACTAAAATGGTAATCCCCCCTCTGATTCTCCTGTGCCATTTTGATTACCCCTTCTGATCCCCCCCTGTGTCATTTTAAGTGATCTCCCTCCCCACACCTTGATACCCCAATTCCTTTTTTTTACCCCTAGAAATGAGCACAAAAAGAAAAAGCTACTCCGTGGAGTACAAGAAAGAAATCGTGGAAGAC
This sequence comes from Pipistrellus hanaki, assembly GCF_964339955.1. Lineage (NCBI taxonomy): Eukaryota > Metazoa > Chordata > Mammalia > Chiroptera > Vespertilionidae > Pipistrellus > Pipistrellus hanaki. The sequence goes on along the minus strand of NC_140505.1, from coordinate 132,245,322 downwards.
TCTTGGGGCCAAAATCTTACTGCTTTCTGCAAAGAGAAGATGTTGAGTGTCGGATGGATCTGAAAATAGCGAGCAGAGTATGGTAACCTCATTGAACAAGTGTACAAGGGAAATGCTAAAAAGCGCAAGTGTGGATCAGGTCAGCAACCATTATTTTCCAAGCTGGAAGACCTGATCTGTGAATGGGTTGTTGACAGGAGAGAAAAGGCTTTGGTTGTGAATAGGGCTCAGATTTAAGAATTTGCCCTTGCAATGGCACCACAGTTTGACATAGCCCCCGAAGACTTCAAAGCATCAAAACACTGGCTGGATAATTTCCTTCAGCGAAGTGAACTGTCTTTAAGAAGATCTACAACATTGTTTAGGTTGGAAGATACTCAAGTTATTAAGCAAGCACTTGCATTCAAGTCCTTTATTGATGATGCTGACTTCTCTAAATACAATCTTTCCAACGTGATTGCTATGGATAAAACTGCAGTGTTTATGGGCCAATCATCTCAAACAACAATTGAACAGCGGGGTGCCTCCTTAGTGTACATTCCCTCCACTGCTTAGGAAAGTGCACTTGTTTCCTGTATTTTGGCAATTCGTCTGGATGGCACTAAAATCCCACCTTTAATCATTTCTAAGGGCAAGAAGGAAAAGATTGAACGTGTTTTGGGCGTTTTTATTCTTGAAATTGAAAAAGCCTGGGCTACACAAGCAGTTATAAGGATTTAATGCTGCTGCTTGTTATGCGAGGGAGCCAAAGAGGTCTGCTAGTCTGGGATGCAGCCAGCACTCACCGCGCTAAAGACATGAAGACATTTCTTCAGGAAAGAAAAATAGATCAGATAATGATTCCCGCAGGAATGATGGCCTATCTCCAGACTCTTGATATTGCAATAAACAAGCCATTAATTTCCATGCGCAAAAAGACAATTTGCGCATGGAAATTAATGACTACATTGAAAATAGAATGGAGAGAAATCAGCGTGGAAACTTTGTGAAACCTAAACAGCAAGAAGTTGTGACTTGGGTTTTTAATTCATGGAGAAAATCACTGACAGTTGCATTGCAAATGCACTGTGAGCAGGCTACCTTGACAAGAAGTACTCATTTAAAGACAGTGCTATTGCTAAACATAAGAGATTTGGTCCACTGATTCTGAAAGAAATGGAGTCACAAGAAATTCACCAGGAAATTCAGGAATTGGATTGTTCTGATGATGTTCCAGAAGATGATGACATGATTGTCATTGAATAAATGAGTAAATTCTTAATACTGTAGGATTCACAGTTTGTCTGGTTTGTGTTGACAACTACCGTACTACCGTACCGTATACAGGTAATAAATTTCCTTTATTTTCATTTAACAATAAATGTGTACCGTATTCTTCTTCATGGAAAAATAAGACATCCCCTGAAAATAAGACCTAGTGCATCTTTGGGAGCAAAAATTAACATAAGACACTGTCTTATTTTCAAGGAAACAGGGTATATATGTGTCCTTATCACCCCATTATCATATTCTTGAATATTATGTTTACAGAAGCTGCCCATATAGTTATTGCAAAACGCACCTAAAAATAATCTGCAATACTTAAAACACTGTATCTTTAAAACTGGATCATGTGCTCTCTACTGTTAAGCTAATCCTTGCTGTCTTCCAAACAGGCCCTGGAGCGTGTGCTTCCTTCCCTCTGTGCTTCCGTCACCAGATTCCCACGTTGACCCCGGACTCCAAAGGCCAGTGACTCCAACTGCAACTATGGATGGACACTCCAAATCACCCACCCAGAGTTGCAGTAGCTGTCACTGGCCTTGGTGATCCTCTCCCTCTCCCCCGCCAAGCTTCCCTCAAATCAGCTAATCACGGGCAGGCTTGAATGAAGTCCCATCTAGCCTACCCTGGGAAAGCTATCTGGTCTTTAGAAACAAGCTCCAGCTCAGAAATGTGTTCTGACATAAAATTACTACAACTGTCGGTCTCACCACAGTCCATGATAATTCCCCAGGACTCAGCTTGACAGGGAGAAAGATGAAGTGGAAGAAAACTAGACGCTTGGAAGAAAACTAGACGCTTGCCAGCACGACTGTTAAATGTCAGCTATTCTGGATTTTATCCCCACATGAGATATTTCTTTGGTGCTGAGGACAATCACTGAAAAAACACGACAACATAATAAAAGCCACAGAAGGCAACCCCGTCATTACTGCTGCAGGAAATAAACACAGATCCATGCCACCAAAGTGAACGTCAGGAGGGAGGGAGCAACAATGTCTACAAATGAACTTACTCATCCCGGACAAAAGGGCTTAAGCATCACCTGCAAGCGAGCAGTAATTACAGACAAATCACCAATTTCAATGCTATTTGCTAGGCACGCATTATGTTCTCAGGGTTTGAAAGAGTTTGTTTTCTGTTTTTCTCTGAAATGTCTCTAAAAGTCTTCCCACTTGGATTCCAGGGACACAAAAGACAAAGTGGTGCAGCAAACACGTACATGGCTTAACAAGGCACACGCAGCCTGCCATGGACGCCAGACACCCACCCCCCGTCTCCCCTGCTGCTCAACGTGCCAGGAGGACAGTGCAGCTGTGGACAAAATAGGCAAGAGTGATGTGGACCATGAGGAGAGGCCATTTGGGCATCCAAATCAAAACTGGATATAAACAAGCACTTGGAAAATAGGTGCCATTTGAGTTCTTGCTGCAGAAAAATGGGGCAGAGAGTAAAAAATAAATGGGAAAGAATCGGAGGGCCAAGCTGACCTTTATAAAGAGTGCAACATCTAGTTCAAATGTTAAAGATGAAAGGGGCTAGAATTCCTTCATCTTGGCTCCAGTCATTTCACTACTAATGAGAAGTCTCAGTGTGGTTGGTTAGAGCATCGCACGCAATACTCACATCAGCCTTTGCAACCCTAAGGCATGCCTCAGGAAAGCAATAAATGGCAACAAGTTTGCTAAGAGCTATTACTTCATTTACACGGAGATGCATGGGCAAAATCTAAGTTCAACTTTTCAGGGTTGTGCTTCATTTTATGAGTCCACCTATACTCGAGAGCAAATGAATGGGTCATAGTTACTGCAACTCCGTGTACTCACAGGTGAGTTCTTGACAGTTTGTATTTATTAAAGCCTATGAACATTCAGGGTCATTTAAGAGGAGGAAGGGTAGAAAAGGAGATTGTATCTTTTTCCTCTTTTCTTTATATTCTTCCCTGCTGGGATAAAGTGTCGTGGAGCACAGAGAACATCACTTGCCCTTGAGCAGAGCCTGCATCCCTGGCCTACAGAGCACTCTGCCTGCACCTGTGAGGAAGAGAACAGCTGAAATAGGCTGCAAAATGTAACCATGCCAACACGACTAAGAACAGCTAGTGCTTATTTAGTGCTTCCTTGGTTCCAGACACTGTTCTAAGTGACTTATAGGTGAGGTCATCATCTAATCCTTACAAAACCTTATGTATTGTATTATATACTCCTTATCTGAAAGATAAACGAATTGACATATACACTGAGTGGCCAGATTATTATGATCTCTGAACACATAATAATCTGGCCACTCAGTGTATATCCTATATAATAAAAGGCTAATACACAAATTGTCCCCTTCACCAGGAGTTCGACCAGCAGGCAGTCTGGCCAACCGCCCATGTCTTCTCCCCTTGCCAGGCTGGCCGGACCCCACCTATGCACGAATTCATGCATCGGGCCTCTAATATATCTATATATACATGCTGAGTGGCCAGATTATTATGCATTCAGAGATTATAATAATCTGGCCACTCAGTTTATATACATATATACATATATACATATATTTTTCTCACAAATAAGTTACTCTCTTGAAACTTCAATAGAGACCATGACTAGAAAGGAAATGGTGTTCCTTCTCTTACTAAATATATACCCTTCACCGAAGGTTCATTTGGTCTTCCTTTCCGATCCAGAGGCCCTTAGTCAGAGCCCATTCATCTGATCTGGTAATAATATTTCATAGACTCAAACACTCTCCTTCCTTCCTTCCTTCCTTCCTTCCTTCCTTCCTTCCTTCCTTCCTTCCTCCCTCTCTCCCTTCCTTCTTTCCTTTTTTCCTTCCTTCCTTCCTAACTATATCCGACATGCAATATTATATTAGCTTCAGATGTACAACAGAGTGCTCTGACATTTACATGTGATCATCATTATGATGTGATCACTACAAGTTGGAAAAAACCTTGTGTCAGTGATGGAGTCCTGAGATGCCACCCTCTGCAGGAACCTTCCTTTCTGACTGGGTTTCTGGCAATCGCCTCAACACCTCAGGCCCACCTTGTCGGTGGAGAGCTCTGGTGCCAGGTTCTCATGTTGATTCGGGCTTATAACAATTCTTTGAAATGTCTCTTCTTCAGTCAACCAAGGACTTCTTCCTTGGCAGAGTTACTCTAAGCAAGTGAAATAGTCAGGAGGAATATCGTAGTTCTTTTTCATTAAAAAAAAAAAATAGAAATTAGGTAAAATTAGGAGTGTGATACTACAGATGTTAGCAGGAGGCTGTTTGCCATCTGTGGCCTGGGAGATCGGACCCTCATTCCTGGTGGTCATATTGCTAGCTTCATTCGGCCTCTCTTCTGGGAATGCGCTAAGATTCCCTCATATTGCCGAAACCGGTTTGGCTCAGTGGTAGAGCGTGGGTCTGCAGACTGAAGGGTCCCAGGTTCGATTCCGGTCAAGGGCATGTACCTTGGTTGTGGGCACATCCCCAGTAGGGGGCGTGCAAGAGGCAGCCTCATTGATGTTTCTTACTCTCTATCCCTCTCTCTTCCTCTTTGTAAAAAAATCAATTATACATATTAAAAAAAAAAAAAGATTCCCTCATATTGCCTTAGTGAAAACACACCAGAAACCAGCCACATGTAAGATTTATGCTGAGTAGGAAGCTGTTGATAAGTGAAGCTAAAGCTGTTTTATAAAAATTTTTATAAATGGTATGAAAACTCACTTACCCACAGTCTATTTCAGAGAAAGAATTATACATTGGATTTGAGAGAGGAAGCAGGAAGAGAAAGGGGGAGGGAGGAGAAAGTGGAGAAGAAAAATGGGCAAGGAGGAGAAAATGCCTGCAGACATAGGACATCCTTAGGAAAAGAGTTCAAGCACAGTCCCCTTCTCAACTGTAGACCACCCAAGAATGCTCTTAGGGCACCACCACCCACCTTTCTGAGCCCTTCCGTCCTCTTCCAGGACTCCCTGCACCGTGGCTCTGGTTTTCCCCTTAAACCATGAAAACATGCTCAGAAAGAACTCCTGAGGCGCACCCACACGGAGATGGAAATGACTGATGAAATATCCACACCTTCCAAAGTATATTTTTACCAGGAATTAAACCTTGTGTTACAAGGCCAAGGCTGCAGATCTGGAATCTAGTGTATCAACCAGAAACTGGAGGAGACACTTGGGGGTCAGCGACAGTGAACCTTTTCAAGACCAGCCGACTCCCCGGGGCTCCCTCTCTCAGACCTTTGCACGTGGCATCACTGTGCAGAAGGTGGAGGTATTCCAGGCAGAGCTGTCTCGCCCTTCTTTGAACCTTAACTAGCACAGGGCATATATCCTGCATTAAAGCATTTACCGTCAGGTACCTCATGTCTGAGTTCACACATCTGTCTCCCGCACCAGATTGTGAGCTCCTTGAGGGCAGACCCTGTATCTCGGTCACTTTTTCCATTCTCAGCACTTTGAATCAGGCCTGCTGCAAACCGAACCTTCTTCTTTAACCCACTGCCGATCTAGTCATCTCCGAATCTCCAGAAGCCACTGTACAGCTTTTGAATATAAAAGCTTTAATTTGATTTCCTTTAAAGATTCAATTTAAAATGCTCTTATCGTTACAAAGCAGCACCTTCAAATTCCAAATTGCATGTACATTGAAAGTGCTTCCCTTTAACAAGATATCTCCGGAAACACTCCAAATCAGAAGCCTGTCACCTCTGGGGGATGAGGAGTGAGAAGGGATTCTCAGAAGTAGCATCTAGAGATAAGAGACTTAGGGAGGAGGGGGAAAAAGCAAACAAAACTACTTTCATTATTTATCTCACCCATGCTTAGATGTTTAAAGAGGTATCTCCCAGGAAAGGTCTGCGGCGGGATTAAAGGCATTAGGTTTTCTGATCTGTCTAATCAAGCCGTGGAGCGAAGAAGGATGCTCTACATCATAATTCTTGCCTTCCCGGCAAGTGTCAGTCTCATGTTAAAAAATGGCTTTCATCGCTATCACTGACCTTTGGCAGGATTAACGGGCTACCAGGCATGCTTTCTCATAGGAGAGGCTGAAAAATTGCAACTAACATGAGGGAAAATTATATAATCACCGAGGCTTAGGACAAGCAAATAATTCATACATGAAGCAACTGAGAGGGGGCAGCCCTGCTGGGATGCCGGCTCGCCTCTCGTCAGCCGCAGCCGCCGGAGACATCACACACATGTTCTGGTGCCACGGTGAGGTGCCGTCCTACCGCGGGATGAGAGCCTTGAGTTTCTCTTCTTTGGAACAACACTGAGGCGCAACAACTCATTCGGGACGTGCTTTGTTGAAACAACCACAGACCCAGGAAAGGGAAGATGGGAGGGTTAAGAACCAACACGATTCCTGTTGAGTGTTTGTATCCCGCAGGCTGATAAAAGGTGGAATCAATTCGCTTCGGCAATGAGTAATAACTCCCATGTCCTTGAAGAGCACTTTGAGAAATGCTAGAGTCACAGGGCTACACATCCGCTGACACTGATTAAATACTCCATTTGCTATATCTTCTATTGAAGGTGGAGGTGGGGCGGCACATTAGTATGGCTTGCTCGTGCTGGGAGGAGCCACACCGAGGGAACCAGGGAAGGGGCCTTCCATCTGGGAAGGCCAGTTGCAAATTGCTGGCACTTCCTGATGAACTTCCCTGAAATGAACAGTTTCTATAACCTCTGTTTAGCAGGCACCCACTTCGCCAAATTGCAGTTTTTATCATCACCGGCCATTGAAGCGTTTGTTTACAAATGCACGCTCACATACAGACACACGCAGCTGGGAATGCTGTAGCCTTGTTCCTCGGGACCTGCAATCTTGCCAGTTGCTTACATGGTAATAAAGATGAGAATTTGCCAACACAGGGGATAATGCACCAGAGGGAACTGAGGAAGTTAGTAACGTGAGAGCTCGTGTGGCCCAGTGGACTGGCCAAAAGGCCCAGGGAAGAAAGGCAGGCACAGTGTGGTCTCAGTCCACCCTCGTCTCTGATGCTCACAATGTTTGGTAGGAGTAATTTGTCTCTTCCATAATCAGGTTCATAGTGTAAAGGTATATTATGGAAAACGAACATGTCAGCTAGATACCACTGATACATATGAACATTTGCCTCCCCATTTTTTTTTTTAATCAGTAGCACTTTATTATTGGTGACTGGAGACAAAGGCAATGCTTGCATTTAAGAGTTTTCACATTATAGAGTGAGAAAACATACACACACAAAAACCCGCAGGTACCCAGAGTGAGAGATCAGTGGATCTTAAACTTCACTGCACATTCGAGTAGCCTGGGTACCTTTGGACAAATCCTGACACCCAGTCTACATCCAGACCAACCCATTCAGAATCTCTGGGAATGTGACCCAGTTTCTAAACCTTCCAGGTAATTCCAATGTGTGTCCGGGTCTGAGAACCAATAATGTGGGACTTGACAACAGCACTTGCTCCTGAGCGTGCCTGAGCATCCCCGGGGGCCTTTGTTACAATGCAGATCGCTGGGCTGCACTCCCGACTCTCCATGTCCTTGGCATTCCTAACTAGCTCCCAGGTGCTGCCACTGCTGTCCGGGGACCACACTTGGAGGATCACCGCCTCATTTAAATATGTTCAGCCCCATGAATGATTCTCTGGCTAGAAATATTCTTTTGCCTGAGCCCGTCCTGCAAACATGGTGCTCAGACCATTGCCATCACAATCCACGAGGCGCCTACTGAAAATACAGACTCCCAGCCCCCACTCCGGATGTGCTAGATCGGAATTAACATGGATGAGGCCCCTAAAGTTCATTTACAACCCCTCCCTGGTGATTATGCTCAATAAAGTGTGAGAATCACTTCTTTACTTCCTCTTCCTGTATGCACATGAAACAATTCGCCCCTAATGACCAAAATGACTGGGGCAGAGGTCAAGGACACCAGTGGAGTGTAGGTCAAGGTTCCAGTTCAGAACACAGTGTCTAAGAAACCGGCTCCATCCCTGAGCAAAGGCTTCAATGTGCTGAGCACGCACCCCTCATTATCTGTCTGTCTGATTGCTGCAAATCCTCTGAATGTAGGGGTGAACATTTCCAGAAAGTGCACTATAATAACCAATGGTGATTATTATTTTTGTAATGTCTCTTTTAATCTCCCTGGCTGCATCCATTCCTGTCTCTGCATCCACTCCTGTTGTACCCATTCCTATCTCTGCCTCTATACACACACACACACACACACACACACACACACACACACACACTAATAATAATAATAATAATAATAATAATAATAGAATAACAGAGTAACAGGAAAGGAGAATATTCCTTCCCATCCCGCTTTGCTGACACTCTTGGTTTTAATTAATGAGGAATAAGGGAACTGGACAATAATTTATCATTGAAGATGATTCTGATAACTTAATTGAAAGATGGGTGTTGAAGCTATTCAAATATGGGATTATATCCAAAATATGCCACTCACCAGCTTACCCCCAATGCCTCCATTCCTTTGTCTATACAATGGAGGAAGCCATATACAATGGAGGAAATACTAATGCCCGATGCATGCAATTACTGAAGTGAACGCAAGCACCTCGCACAGTGCCCAGCACATGGTATGTGTTAGATAAATGTGAGCTTGGGTTTTTATTATAATGTAGTGCACACTCAGCAAATGCTGAGCAAAGAATGGCATAAATGAATAAACAAATGGCTATCCAATAAGCCATAGGAAAGGCAATCCTTTAGATCTGTCAAATGTCAAATTCAGACGAAGTTATTGCTCAGGGCATCTAAAATGTAAGAGTGCCTGGAGGGAGAGTTTGATTCAGTATGAAGTTCATTAAGAGAAGTGCTATCAATTTATTTTTATAGTTGGGTCAGGCCCAAGTTTATTCTGTGAAAGTTATGTTTGCCAAGAAAAAAGTTCAAAAAGAAGGAATTTAGACTTTGCATTTTTAAAAATATATATTTTTATTGATTTTAGAGAAGGAGAGAGATATGGAAACATCAATGATGACAGAAAATCATTGACCAACTGCCTCCTGCATGCCCCCTACTGGGGATGTGCCCTGCCTGGGAATTGAACCTGTGACCTCCTGGTTCATATATCAATACCAAAACACTGAGCCACTGTGGCTGGAAGGCTTTGCATTTGATGAGGCAAACAATTAATTAAAATAGAATGACAAGTAGCAGGGCTGACCCACTGACTCTTCCCCAGGGAAGCAAAGGCAGAGCCATGGAAGAGAGCCATCGGTGAGCAGAGAAAAGCAAGGGCTGAGGGACATCTGGGCAATGGAGCCCCAAAGGGTGAGCTGGATGGGCCAGGGATCTACTTTAACTTTAAAATGGACTTTCTCCCCTTTACATTGATAGATACACAAGCCATATGCTCATGGTACTACTTTATCAGTCAAAACCTTCGATAAACAGTTGGCAACTGGCCTCTGTGTTGTGGTTTATTATCCAGAGACAAGCCAAAGACTTGACACCACAGACCATTTCATCTTCTGGAGCCCTAATCTTCAATGCAGAAAAGGCTTATTTAAAGAAAATTGATTTTTAATGATGATACTTTTATTCTCATTATTACATTTTTTCCAACCTGATACTCAAACGTAATACAGTAACACAATGGATCATTAAGTTTCAACTATATTTAAATGTGTATATTGGGCCAAAAGCATACCAGATCTTGCACACATACACATATAACACACCTAGATGCACCCCTACCCAAACCATGGAGTACATTATATAATAAAATAAGGCCTACTCATCTGTTGCTACAGATCTGTGGAGTATATATTAAGACTGAATTAAATTTGGAGTTCATTTTGGTCTAAAGAATTTCGGATACAATTTGTATTCGGCCAATGCCAGGACAGAGTGGCCCCAAAGAACAAGTCATTTCTAAGACTCACTCAAATTTGTTTTGAGGGTTACACAACTGACTGGGCGTTTAAAGAGGCTACTGTGCACAAAAACCATCTCAAGGCCAGAGATTCCCCTACGCAGTGTTTCACAAACTTTTGACATATGTGTACCCCTTCTATAATTTTCGTAACGCTGAGTACCCCTCGTACTCATGAGAACATAGAATTAGGAGCAGCTAAGCACGGTGCAGTGCATATCCCCACCAAACTCCGGTGCAACGCGTACCCCCACCAAACTCTTCCTGTACCCCTGGGGGTATGCATACCACACTTTGGGAAACACTGCCCTACAGCATTGGGGGGATATTCAGTCCATTAAGCCTGAAGTCAACAAGAAATGTTATTTCACCAGTTCAGGCCAAAGCCGAAGTCCTTAGGGTTCGGGCCACATACAGCCAAGTCTTGAATCTACTATGGAGGGTAAAGATACGGAGGCACGTTGCAATTGACAGGAGAATCTTCAATTTATAAAAACTGGACCCGCACCCATGAGTGATGCATAAAATAAATGAGAAATTAATACAGCATGGGAGAGCTGGGTCATGATCAAGAAAAAATAGTAAAGGGTGATCCCAAAGTACAGAGAAGGGAGCTAAATCCCCAAGTAAGCCAAACCCTTTGGAACACACGGAAAATGACACAAGGGACCTGTTATTGATGGGGTTCAAGAGTGAGAGAATAAATCCTGTTGGCTCCAAGCTTCAAGGCTGCATAGCCTGAAAGGCTAATGGGGTATTCCTTTAAGAGAGGAGTGAGAAATCTCCAAGGGAATACTCCATCCTAAGAGGGAAGCCTGCTGCCACATGAGGGTAATGGCATCAGGTTAGAGGGGAGCCTGATCTGAGTCATTAGTGGGGCTCAACTCTACCCCTAGGCTAGAGACAGAGCTCTAGGGACTGAAGATAGAGAAATTCTGCTCTTTAAAGACCTTTAGGCTTTGGAGAGAGCACAGCCAGCCACTGAGAGGTCCATGTGACAGAGTGCAGTACAGATGGGAGGGAAAGAGCTTTTCCCGCTTGGATAGACTCTCCACAGCCCCTGGAGACTCCAGTGGGGCCAGCACACAGAGCATTAGGCATGGGAGACCCACAAGGCCACCGGAGATGAGTCCCTCCCCATCACACGCAGCTGGGAAAACAGGGCTTTCAGACCAAGTGAACAATCTACCCGCCCTAACACTAGTTGGAGAGCTGGGAGGTTGAAATGTCAGAAGAGAAGAAAGTCAGTCCTGCAATTCCTTTAATATTTATATCAACATTAAAAAAAAACCCACAGAGAACAGTATATCTGAGAGTCAATTCAGTGAGATATTGTCATGTAGTAAGAAAAAGAGAAAACTGAATGAGTCGGGGATGGCTCCAAGTCTGTTAAGGCAGAACGTTGTTGCCTCCATTTGGCCATCCACCTAAATGGAGATCATGAAGCTCTTAGCCCACAGCTTGTGGGATGTTGAAATGAGCCCATGTTTTCTTACGAAAATGCTGTGCAAACTGAAGTGCCTGAAGCTGCCTGTCCACCCACAGTTGTGTAATTCTGGAAATAAAATTAAACCAATATGACAGTGACAAGCCTGAGAGAAAGCCATGGTGTGGAATAATGAGGAAATGAAGATTGAGAAAGCACTCTGCTTCACGAACAATGAGATGGGATGAAACAGGGATATACTTTCATTAACATAAAACGTTTTAACTGCAGAGGTATTAAAAAGTGGGGAGCTGCCGCCCTCACCTTAGAGCATCTGACGTAGGAACAACATTGGAGGCATTATTTCACCACGAGCTGAATATTAGTCACCAATAAGATCTGGATACTAAAAAGGGAATACAACCATATGCTGAATTAATGGAAATATCACTCCAGGAGAACAGAATAGGAATGTTATTTCTCTGTGGCTGGCAGTACATCTGTATCACTGCAGCCTCCATGAATTAACTATTTGTAGCATGATTTGGATACACTAGGGATTAATGGGCTTTTAAGGGCTGATCTGGAATCATCATTACATAGACAACGTTATTCAGCAGGAGGGGAAAGAAGTGCTCAAAGTTCCAAACAGTTAACTTACTCATATTCTTTGGAGCACAACTGATTCGCAAAGCAGGTGGAACTTGAGAGGGCAAGTACTGGGGGTCATGTCTCAAGCACAGAGCACCCCTCTCCCCCCAGCGTGGGCCTCTCATTTCACAGGAGGTGCCTGCTCTCTCTCAAAGATGATTTCAGAAGATGGAGGTAAATTAACATATTGATTTCCCAGCACTCTGAAGGCCAAATGCTGCACACACTCGGTCATGTTTCAGATGATGGAATGTGAAATTAAATTAAAGGATGCATCTGTGCTCAGCCCCTAATTGCCAGCCTAGTGAATGTTTCAAGGAGCACAGCGAGGGAAGAGAGAGAAACGAGAAGGGGAAGAGCAAGGTGAGTGCATTAGAGAGGCTGAAAGCACAAGCTGTAACAAAAGGCAGGGAGGGGCACTTGGTTTCTATGCACAGAGTCTAGTTCTCAGGGCCTGCTAAGAACAACTCGAAAATCCATGCAAGAGCATCTTGGACAATGCAAGTAGAAGTTTTAGAAGCATTCCTCTGACAACTTTTCAGGTTTTTGAAAATGTTATAGAGATAAGGGAAATTAGTGTCTTATTTTTTTAAATCATCCCACTTTCTCCATATGTCACTTTTCAGGCTTATACTTGTTGCTAAATTCTCAGGTTAGCTTCAATGTTTATAACTAGTCCTAGGATGTAGGACTAGTTATAAACATTAAAAAAAAAAATAGATCACTAAATTAAAATGTTCAGTACATATCAGATACTAACTCTTCATCTAATGAATACATGCTAGGAATATATATATAATTATGTATATAAACTTAAATAAGTGCCTCTATTGCTAGAAAATGAAAAACAGAGAGACAGAAACCTGATCTTGTTTTTCTCCAAATGTATTTTGTGGAAAACTAATATCCTGAGCTATATTGGTAGTTATTATTAAGAAAAATATAGTTTTGTGTGGTTAAATCAATGTGACAAGCATTGAGATAAAGAGTTTTCTTTACCACGGGATTTCTCAGAACCCTTAAAATGCTTATGTACACAGAGGAGGGAGAGTCGGTATAACATTTCCAAAATGGGTCCTTTATGATTATCTCCAGGGACCCTGGTGTGAGGGAGACCCAGCCCAGGAAGCGCTGCTCATCTTCCTGGCCCAGCTCGCACTCTGCTCCTCTGTCCAAATCCATTTTCAAATCCCATTTTAAGATCCTCAAAGCTAAGTGACTGCATGCCCATTGGCCTAATGACCTGAACAGCCAGATGCCCCAGACTATGGACCAGAAATTGCTGCTCTGTTTCAAGATGAGGAACCAGATAGAAGCAGACAAAGATGCAGGAATCTGGCTGACCTGCATTCACTGTCACCTACACAGGTATCCAATTCAGTCCGCTCAGGTCTTTGTATATTTCAAGAAATGCTTACTTTGGGGATTAGGAATAAGATAACACATTGACTATGGCCATCCTGAGCACTACAGATAGAAGACATCATTGTTCTCAGCTAGCAGTCAAAAACATGTGATCCAATAAATCAAAGGATTCCACTGACAGGTCTTTCTGTCATTTTAATTGTTAAATTGCTAACACAAGTATAAGATTATGGAGCATAATTCAAAGAGAATTAAGTCATTCATTTGTTAATCAACAAAGAGATGATAACTGCTTATTGTGCATTTAGTCATTGGAGGAGGGATAAAAAATGAGAGATTAGCCCTGAGTTTGAAAAGCTTATAGCAAAGAGTGGGGCACAAGACACAAAAATTAAAATACCAAGCAATATTTGTTATAATAAATGTAAAGTGCAAAGACGTTTGGGAGCCCTGGGGTGGGGCGAGGAAGGGAGTAGAATAAAATCTACCTTTATTATATGATTTAGAATGAAAGGGGAGTGGGAATCACAGCAAAATTATACCAATAGAAGAACACTTTTAATCACAGATTTACCAAAAGTAAAAGTATTGTTTAATTACTCTGGTAATAGGGAAATAAGCAGTCTCATATTGAAAATGGGAGTCTAAATTTATATGACCCCCACTGATGGCCTGCTAGTCACCAACTGCCCCCCCCCCCGCTGGTCTGCTTACCCCCAACGGCACTGCCCCCCACCAGCCTGATCACCCACAACTGCTGTCCCATCCTGGCCTGATCACCCACAACTGCCCTCCCCTCTTGGCCTCTAACCACCTCTACCTCAACCCCGCCACCATGGCTTTGTCCAGAGGAACATCCAAAAGGTCTCCTGAAATTTCTACATGTAATCCCCAGTCTAATTAGCATATTACCCTTTTATTAGTATAGATAGAGGCCTGGTACATGGGTGGGAGCCGGCTGTTTGCCCTGAAGGTTGTCCTGGATCAGGGTGGGGGTTTTCTTGGGGTGTGTGGCGGCCTGGGCGAGGGGCCTTTGGTGGTTTGCAGGCCGGCCATGCCCCCACGGAGTGAGGGTCCCCACTGAGAGGACATGGCCAGACTGAGTGAGGGGCTGAGGGCTGTTTTCAGGCTGGCCACATCCCCTTCAGGGTGGGAGTTCCTGCTGGGGTGCCTGGCCGGCCTGGGTGAGGGGCTGATGGCTGTTTGCAGGCTGGCCATATTCCCCCAGTGACCCAAGCTCCCAGGCCCTCCTTTTCTTTTCTTTTTTCAGTGTCTCCTTGAGCAGAGGCCAGGGCTGGCTGGAAGAATGTATCTGGGATTTATTTACCTTCTATAATTGAAACTTTGTAGCCTTGGGCAGAGGCCAGGGCCGGCCAGGACGGGTGGGAAGCTTGGCTTCCTTCATTGCCAGAGGCAACCCAAGCCTTCTGCTCACTCCAGCTCTGTGGCTGCCAACATATTTGTTGGATTAATTTGCATACTTGCTCTGATTGTCTGATGGGCATAACGGAGGTATGGTCAATTTGCATAAATCCTATCTTTTATTAGATAGTATTAGTTTCCTAAAATCTATCATTAAAGTTAATTTTACCTATTTATTTTGACTTTTAGAAATGTGGCTACAATAAATATGAAAACAGACATGAGACTTTTATTTGTGGCTCTTATTATATTCCTATTGGACAGTGCTGCCCTCTCTAAAAAAAGATACACATCCTTACACACACACTTATTAACAATGTGAAGAGACTAAATTAGACAGACAGACTTAGGATAAAAACAACTTTGCTTTCACTTAACTTCTCTGAGACTTAATTTCCTTTGCTAGTGAAATGGGACTCTGATCACCTACTAGCAAGACTATGTTGGAAATCAAATGAGATAAATGTACCGTCAAGTACTACAGTGCTGGAAGTTCACAAGGCTCATATGAAACCATGAGCCTTACCATTAATATCTGGGGCAGTATTATTTGTGTGCGTGCTGTGTAGATTATATTTCCTATGGAAAAAGAAAAGATAGACATTATGAAGAAAGGAAAACAGAAGCAGAAAAATGTAAGCAGAAGATACATGAAGGAACAAAGGGTTGCATTTTCAGTGCCTGCTAGAACCATATTTCTACATGTAATTTCATAGTATTCAGTAGGTACCTAATTGCTCCATAGTGAAAAAGTCAGTCAAGACCAGGGAAATGAAAAGTGATGGAGAGCTGTGGACTGTGTACAGACACAGTCCAAGACACAAGGGCAGTTCTGAACTGGCCTCATGTCCAGCAAGTGTCAGTTTGGAAACATGGGATAGCACTCTATATTTAAAAATTAAATTTCTAAATTAAAAAAAAAAAAAAAAATATATATATATATATATATATATATATATATATATATATATATATATTAATTTTTAAAGAAGAAAGGGGGAGAAAGAAATAGAAACATCAATGAGGAGAGATAATCATTGATCAGCTGCCTCCTGCATGTCCCCCTCTGGGGATTGAGCCCGCGACCCAGGCATATGCACTGATCAGGAATCGAACCATGACCTTCTAGTTCATAGGTATATGCTCAACCACTGAGCCATGCCAGCTGGTCAGATAGTGCTCTACGGGGGGGAATGTGAGGTAAAGAGGACACAACTGCTAGGTAGCCCTGGAAGCATGCCTCCCAAAACAAAGGAATGCAAAGACGAGGAAAAAACCAGAACACCTGTTCAATGAAGACAAAGCACTATGCTTAAAGAAAATGCCTTTGTTACCATATAATTTCGGGGAGAAAAAGTGTTATCAGATTTAAGGAGCCCAAGGACAGTTTGTCTTCCTATTCCAGGTCAATATGGCAGATTTTCCAATTAAACTGGACTTCACAGTCTGCCAAACCAGAGGGCATCAAGGGAGATAATAAAAACCTCTTGAAGGTAAAAAGCTTGTGCAATGTAGGGGAGCACATTTATTTTTTAGTGGCTGGATTTATTTTAATAGCTTTAGAAATTATTTTCATTGTGTATTCAAAGATACATGAAGAGGTCACTTAAATTTTTCAGTTACACTTTATTGCATTTTACAGAGGAAATTTTATGTGATAATATTTGTGACTTGGTGGAAACAAGAATCCATTCCTCATGGATGTCACAGGTCTAGATATCAAACACTATTAGAGATGGGAAGGCTTCCTAGTAAACTGAGAACCACAAGATAAAGCAGCTCAGAGACCATGATGATAGTTATCACACAATCAGGGAACCTGAAGTGTCATTCATGTTCCTCCCTCCCATTCGCCTCCCTTCTTCCTTCCTTCCTTTCCTTCTTTCTTTGTTCTCTTTCTTCCTCCATCCTACCCTCCCCGTCTCTTTTTCAATTAACGAACATTTATTAAGCATCTACTATGTGCCAGGAATGGGGAATGCAGTGTTTAGTAAGACAGGCTTTCTTGCATCACAGTGGTTGCCATGGGGGACATCCAATGGACAAAGAAAGAATGCCATGTGCGGATAAGTGCTGCAGTGAGAAGAAAGAACAATGTGGTACAGAATGGCTGGGAAACAACTCCAAACTGGAAGGTCAGGTCTGTTGGAGGAGATGACATTTCCACAGCTACTTCCGCGGTAAGAAGCAGTCAGCCATGTGACTCTATTCAGAAAGCACACCCCTGGAGCAAACTAGTCGAGGAGCAGAAAGAAGACTGTGTGGCCAGAGCACAGGCAACAGAGGAGTGGCAGAGGAGGCCAGAAGGGGAGTGGATCCTCAAGGTAAAAGGTTTGCATTTTATTATGCACATCATTGGAGAGTGTTCATCACCATCGTGTGGTTTTAAAAGATCCCTCTGAGAGAATTCTGGTAAAAGGGTGGTGGTAGTGGCAGCACAATATTGGATCTTTCCAAATCCCCCCTAAAAACAGAGTGACTAGATTAGGGGTGTCGAACTCAATCAGAGAAGGGGCCAAAATCTAAAATCCAGCCTAAATCGCGGGCCGAATGGTTTACTGAACAGTCATAAACTGACAATGTCATAAACTGACAGCGGAGTGCAGTGATGACAGCGCGGTGCGGGCCACATTGCAAGGCCTGGCGGGCTGGATTTGGCCCGCGGGCCTTGTGTTTGACACATGTGGACTAGATAGTCAAAAACCTAGGGACAACATTTACACAAAACTAGGAGACAGTATAACTCACAAACTCCAAATCCCAAACTGATGAGGACAAACCACCATGAGGCACAATGGCAATGTCTATGCAAGATGAAGCAGAGGGAAGCAAAGAGGCCTCCGGCAGCTCAGGGAGGAGGAGAACGCCCAACAGCCATGCTTGCTAGGGAGTGCCTGAAACTGCCCAATACAGAAGCCAGGCAGGCAAGAGCCCTCAGCAAGGCCTGGGTGGTCTGGAGCAGTCTAGACACTGTGAACATTTCAATGTGACCCAGCCAGGGCTCCCTCCACACTGAGGACCCCACCCTGGGGAGAAATCGCTAGGAGTGGAATCAAAATTGAGCCAGACAGGAATAACAGTGGTGAAAGAAAGAGGAGACACAGAAAAAAGGGAGGCATATTTTCCAAAGCTGTGCCTTACAATATCTCCTATTCTACATGTTCTTATTACACTAATGCCCAGTGCACATTGAAAGGAAATTAATTAGAAGAAATATTTTAATCTCACTATTTGCTCTTTCTCAATAATAGAAGTGTCAACCAAATTCATGATTGACAATGACAGATCAAAATACATGCGTGCATTGGTGCCAGCGAGAGCTTTATACGTATCGCACATGCCTGAGTCAACTTAGTCATATATATACATACACACACACACACACACACACACACACACACACACACACATACATAGACACACACACACACACACACACATACTAGAGATCCGGTGCACGAAATTTGTGCACGGGGGGGGGTGTCTCCCTCAGCCTGGCCTGCACCCTCTCGCAATCTGGGACCCTCTGGTAGGTTCCCTAGGCCTGGCTGGTGATCAGGGCCTATTGGAACTTTCCTTCCCCTGGCCGCCGGCCGCTGGCCTTGCCCCTGCCCCTGCCCCTGCCCCTGCCCCTGCTACTGCTTGCCATTTGTGCAGCACTGCCCCTACCCCACCATTGGTTGCCTCCCTGTGTGGGTGACAGGCATGGGGTGTGATCGCTTGGCTGGCCTGGTAACCTGGGCCTCCCTCTTTGAGGCGATTGATCATGGGGCTCTGTGATCAATTGCCCAGCAGAGGGAGGCCCTGCCCACCCAGCCAGAGCTCTGCAATTGCAGAGTCCCCCCTCCACCCCCCTCAATTGCCCTACCAGCCAGTGGTCTGCCCCCCCCCCCCCTTTGGGGTGATCAATTGTGGAGCACTCCAATCAATTGCCCTGCAGAGAGGGCCTGGGCCTCCTACTATGGGGAAATCATGGGGTGATGGTGGAGCCCCCCTGACCAATCCCATTGCACCCATCTTTGCTGGCCTGGTGCCAGTGTGTGTCATAGTGTGGTTGTCTGGAAGGTCATCCAGACGGTCGTTCTGCTGTTCAATCATTCGGTCTATTTGCATATTATGCTTTTATTATTATAAACAGAACAAACTTGCTTAATTAGACCTTCTTTCTGATTTAGCTAAACTTTTTCCAGCCCAGTGATGCACCCCAACTTCTCTTTCAGGCAGTTGTAAGCAACACAACAACAAATACCAACATGAAGCAGATTATAGATCATGTAGGGAGAACAAAGAGTAAAATATTTAATTGCAGCAGTGTTTGACTATATTCTGTGCAGTGAGAAAACTGAAGTCATTTTCAAGGTCCAGTTGAGTCAAGTTTCTAAGCTTTCTAAATCTCTGTTTTCCAGCTAATGAAAAGAAAATAGGATTCCATTGAGTCTCCTATCTACCTACTCCAGGACTCCTGTGAAGATCAAATGAGATGAGGCACAGAAAAAAATGCTTCACAGACATTTGGTTAAAGGGTAAAACGTTTGCACCTGGCTATAAAGCAAGTTGTGTTCCTAGGCTGAAGAAACCACCAAGAAGGCTAATTGCTAAGGAGAAGAAGCTGGGTGTTGCTATATGGCATCATTACCCGGCACCCACAGCGACTGTTTCCAGACTGGGCTGGGCTGTGGCCTGCATTTTTTGCCATGGGATCTTGGCAGCATTGGCTGTGATTTGGTGAGCTATTGCTCCTAGTGATGGTGGGGCCTGTGAGAACTTGGGGGAAGCTGAGTATTGCTTTGTCGGCACCAGGCCCACAGTGCCATTCTTTATAAATGGCCAGTGAAAGTCTCAGCAGTTCCTGCGTTGAGAGTCTGCTCCCAGATCGTCAGTGCACATCATAGCAACCGATCGGATGGACAGAGGAACACTTAGCATATTAGCCTTTTATATATATATAGATGGCGACCTTGGGCGATCAGGTCTATGTTCCCGCCACTTGAATCAGGGCAGAATTTTGTGAGTTAATCAAGAGTTCAAGGCAAAAATGACTATGTGTCTTTGGAGGCTAGATTGTGACAATGCCATGTATGCACACCTTGCCTTCTGGGGACACTCTTAGAACTCTCCCTCTTGGAACCTAGCTGCCATGCTGTGAGGAAGCCCAATCTAGTCCACTGGGAGAGTTAGTCTAGTTGATGGCTGAGCTGGGGGTCTCATCCAATAACAAGCTGAGGCCCCAGAAACTATGGAGTAGACAAGTAATTTCTGCTGTGCTCTATCTGAATCCCTGGCCCACAGAATTTAAGAGCATGATGAGGCAGCTGTTTTTCACCACTGAGGTCTCAGGTGGTTTGTTACCCAGCAACAATAACAGAGATACCACAGTTTTAGTTAAAAAATTTTATCTGCTGGCAAAATGTATATGGCACACTTATTTTTAAAGTCTTCTTTATTTTCAGTAAATTACAAAATAAACTCAATGTGGGTGTAAGGGGTCCCCTTGGAAAAGAGTAGCTGAATGGACTGGTGTAGCATAATCAATTTTCCTCTGCTTTGGATGGTAACTCTTGCCAGGAAGTTTATGGGTTTGCTTTTCTTTTCACATAAAGCAGCCACACTCATTCAGATATTTTTTTCTTTCCCTCCATTTAAAAACTCATTTGCAAAAGGTAGAAATGGGGTAAAGTAAGATGACCACATAATTTATCATTCAAGCTAGGATAATTTTTAAAAACACTTATATTGAGGTAAAATTCACATACCATAAAACTTGCTCATATAAAGCATGCAATTCAATGTTTTGAAGAATTATAGTTGGAGTTCTGCAAGCATCAGCATAATCTAATTTTAGAACAGTTCCATTCCCCCTAACCTGGGACAATTTGAAAGTGAAGAAAACACAAGTTACAATTACACAAGGACAACAGCTATACCCTTAGTTTATCCAAAGTCTCTCTAGGGAAACCCAGACAGTATCATCCCCTGACGTAGAGGGTACAGGTATTAGAAGAAATCTGTAAAACCTAGTTCAAAACAGTAGCCTGCAGCCCTGGCTGCTGTCGCTGAGTGGTTGGAGTGTAGGCCCATGCACCAAAGGGTCACAGGTTCGATTCTCAGTCAAGAAAACGTACCTGGGTTTCAGATTTGATTCCAGGTCTCGGCTGGGGTTCATGCAGGAGGCAACCAGTCGATGTGTCTTTCTCACATGAATGTTTCTCTCTCTCTCTCTCTCCTCTCTTTTTCTCCCTTCCACTCTTTCTAGAAATCAACAAAAGGGATTTTTAAATGTAAGTATAAAATATAGATAATAAAAAACTGAATTCTCATTCTTGGCTGGGGCTGGGGCAGGGATATAAATTGATGGAACCATTTTTGAAAACTGACCCAGAAATTGAACTCCAAGTAATATAGTCAATAGAAATGACTGCTTGCTATATGATTTCATTCCCATCAACTTCAAAAACATGCAAAAGTAATCTGTCATGGTACAGATCCAGATAGTGGCTAACCTTGGATAGGAGGTAGTGGCTGGAAAGGGGTGTGAGGGATATTGGGGGCTGCTGGTCACATTCAGTTCCTTAACCTGCGTGCTGGTTTCGTGGTTCTGTCCACTTCATACATATTCAACAAGTTGTATGTTCTTGATTTGTGCACTTTTCTACAGAAGTGTTAGTCTTCAATAAAAAGCTCACTTTAAAATGGATAGGTTTATGTTTGCTAGAGGAACTGTAAGAATCTGGATGGAGAAAGGATTTCCAAGCCCATTAACAGAAGCTATCTTAAAGAGAGCAATTAAGAGCAGTTAGTGTTCTCGCAGAAATAACAAGGAGTTCATTTTCTCCTTAACACCTTTCCCTTAACTGGGGGCGATAAAATTCTAGGGAAATAGAGGTGGTGAAAGCACACAGTCCTTCCCTCACATAAAGGAATGTGTAAGTAAAGACTGAAATCATTTACTACTACTTAGGAACGGGGAGGCTTTTAAAGAGCTTTTAAATGCTTCTGCTAACCAGGCTAGTATTTTAGAGGTGGAAGTAATATTCAAGATCATTTAACCAATGTATCTCACTTCACAGTTGAGGAAACTAAGATCAAGAGAACTAACAGAATTTGCCCCAAATTCACAGCTAGTTAGTGTCAAGGCTGAGTCCAGACCCCAGGACTTTTGACTCAGTAACTATTTTCCTATTAATACTGGAAGTTGCTTTTACGGCTTACCATGCAGAGCATTACTACTGATCTATTTAATCTCCACAGGAGACAGGACATATACCAATGACCCCCATTTTACAGAAAGGAAAACTGGACATGCTTAGAAAAGTTTATAGCCCTAACCAGTTTGGTTCAGTGGATAGAGGATCAGCCTGCAGACTTAAGGGTCCAGGGTTCAATTCTAGTCAAGGGCATATATCTCATTTGCAGGCTCCTCCTTGGCCTGGGCCCTGGTTAGGGCTCATGCAGAAGGCAACCAATTGATGTGTTTCTCTCACATCAATAATCCTCTGTCTTTTCCTCTCTCTTCCACTCTTTCTAAATATCAATGGAAAAATATCCTCAGGTGTGGGGGAAAAAAAAGTTTATATACTTTGACAAGGTTAAAAATCAATTAGAGAAGCCAGAATTCCAATTAGTTCTCACACTAAACACTGAGATTTAACCAGGGAGCAATACTGCTTCTTTGAATTAATAGTACACATTGCAATGTTTCTAAGCTGAAGATTAAGTAAGTATACAGATGTGTTCTTTCTTCCTCTTTCCCACTCTCCCTTCCTTCTTCTCCTTCCTTCCTTCCTTCCTTCCTTCCTTCCTTCCTTCCTTCCTTCCTTCCTTCCTTCCTTCTTTCCTTCCTTCCTTCCTTGGTATTAATCCTCACTGGAGGATATCTTCCTATTGACTTTTTTAGAGAGAGTAGAAGGGAGAAAGGTAATGGGAGAGAAAGAGTAAGAGAGTGAAACATCCATGTGAGATTGGTTGCCTCCCACACACACCCTGAGGGGGGAGCAGGGATTGAACCTGCAATCCAAGTACACGACTGCAACCCAGGTACATGCCCTTGACTGGGAATTGAACCTGAGACCTTTCATTACAACGTTCTAACCACTGAGAAATCCGGCCAGGGCCAGATGTGTTGTTTCTTGATTTTTGTGTCATGGAAAACAAGATAAGAGAGTGATGTATTTCTGATTATAATCCAGTTCTTCTCACTTAATCATATTTGAGGAAAATACATCCTTTGAATCAAGGACCTCTCCAGTAGGCTCCATCTCTAAGAGAAGAGGCTCTGCTTAACTTCTTAAGAGTTATTCAACAACCAGAGAGATGACCTTGCAATATGACCTCTTTTAATGACACATTTTATTTCCTTAAGCAATGTTAAAGATTCATGGTCAACACATCAATTTTATCGTTTTCTTCTTAAGTATACATGGATATTTAAGAAATGGTCTTCCAAGTAGAGTCTAAGTAAATGTTCCTATCCTGAAGTGCTGAAAAGCACTATGTCGAGTGTAATACAAATATAAAAGAAGTACATTCAGATAAAATACATTCCATTTGGCAAAAGATGGCTGGCTTTATGACTTGACTTTGCTCACCTTCTTTCTAAATACCTAATTTGTGGGAGAACTAAGACACCTAAGAAGCACAGGCTCTTTCATTATGCATCACAAAGTGAATATCCTTCCAATTCATTCATGTCGCAAGGTTAATAGGACAGTAGAACAAAAATTGTATTTTTCCTTCCATATGATTGTCATAATTTTAAACTTATGATATACAAGTAAAGATGGAGGGAAAGAAAGGAACTCTTCATGGGAAAAGGCTCATCATATAAGCAGGTGCTCCCTCTAACTTATTTTTTACATTGTACGTAAAAAACTGTAATGTAACAAATAAAATACAAGGAATGAGTATAAATGATTATTTCATTCAACTACACTCCAAAGATGACAAAATATATGGCCTACTTCTCCCATGAACTGATCAGGGCTTGCTTCTCCGCCTAGAGTGATCTCATAATCTTTCTCTCTGACTCAGGATCTTCCTCACCACCAACAGTTATCACTTGGGATGTACAAGGCACTCAGCTAACTGCTTTTCATGGATTACCTCCTTTCAGAGCCTCACACCATCCCTAATGAGATATTCCCCTTTTAGAGGTGTGGACACTGAGCGTCAGAGGTTAAGTTACCCAGTAGGAAGGGGCTCAACCAGCATTCAATGTCAGGTTCATTTTTCTCCAATGTCCAGACTCAAAAGGACCACACTTACTGCCAGCTCCCACCAGCTGACGGTCTAGCACATGAGACATAAGCTGTTTGGCATCCTGGTTCTCTATGAATGCATTCCTCCAATGCATTGCTAATAGTAGGCACAGAAAAGATTCAGTTTTGTTTCCTTGGAGGGAAAGAAAAAATCTTTCCTGAAAGCTACCCACTGGTTTCAGCTTTTTAAAAAGGCCACACAAAGCAAAATCTTGGTAGCACTATTGTACCTCCAATCCCCTCTGCTATTTTTCTCCTCTTTGCTAAGATAAACATCATCCATCTTTCAGCCAGTCCACATGTGTCTAGTCACTGTTCTCTTGCTGTGTTTCAGTTTGTCCACATCTCCCTGATGCAAACAGAATGTCTCTAGTGAGGTCTGCCCAGCCCATAGAGCAGTAGTGCTATCCCAGCCCTCAAGTTCTTACTGTCTTGATTATCACATCTGAAGACTTATTTTCAAACCAATTTCATAGCTCTGTTGACTCATGCTGACTACTTAATATTCAACTAAGTCAGCATAGGACTCAAACTCTGAAGAAGAAAAAGCTGGCTAGGAGGAAAGGAAAACAGAAAGAGAGTTAAAAACTGGCGGGAGGAAGAAGGTTGAGGAAATGAAACTGTTTCTGACAGGACAGACTGCAGACTCCCCCTCTCAAGCTGTCCTCATATCAAATAGAATACGCTCAGAAACCATCTTTAGTAAATGTGATATTATTTCGTTTTTACCCGAAATCCCATCACTTAAAGATATATTGGGGTTAAGAAGCAAAAACAAACACCAAAAAGCAAAACAAAAACTGCACCAATAATAATGTGGATCACACATGTTTTGAGTTAAAAGTAACTGGGTTTAGTGAAGGACACTCCCAGGGGCCCTCGGGGGACAAGGCAGAGGAAGAGTCCACAGCCATGATTTGCCAAAAAAGGCCCCATTTTTTGTGGAACCTCAGTTTGGAAACTGCACCAACGTCTGTCACATAAGCTTTGGTTTTGCAGGCAACCTCATACACTGTAATTTTAATCAAAGTGGCAGTCTAATAATTCCAAGAAAGAGCCACAGTTGACCCCTCAGGTCTAATCTTTTGATTCCTGCTATGAGGGGAGGAAGACCCAAAACCAAACAACAAGCTGTGGTAATACTGTGACTACAGCTTATTAGGTTTAAGTTTACACACCAGATACCTTGGATACCTACAATTTGACCTCTAAATGGCCCCAGCTGAGCTCAAGTACTATCTAGCTACACATACACAAACACACACACACACACACACACACACACACACACACACACACACACCTGTATTGTAAAGGTTACACAGAAAGGGTTAAGAAACATTTTGCTACCAAAGGACACATTTGCAGTGCAAAACTATGGACCATGTTTGTTGTTAACTTTAAATAATTATTTCGCATGAATTCTTTCATTCAGAAGGGTACTTCTCATGCCTGCTACCATCACAAAACATGTCATCCCAGACATCTTCACACCCACCCAAAACATAATAAACTACATGACACAGAACAGGTAGGAGCCCACGTGGGAAAGGATGGGCACAGTGGGCAATAGTGATTGGCCTGCCCATTAGCCAATAGCCCTCATTGTGGTAATGGCACCTCAATCTTTCTCTCTCCACTCCCAGTTCATAGGACTTAGATTTCTATTCCTTTCCCCAGGTTCCTGGGGTGGGTAGGTGACCCAGGACTGGTCCAATGGGGAGTTCCATTAGCCCCAGCCTTAAGGATGGGCACAGAGCTCAAGGCAGATCAATAGAACCCATTCAGATCTATTTAACAAAAGCAAAGTTGAATGTTGAAGAGAGAACAGAACAGAATCAAGGCAACCCTGTGACTTTCTTATTAAGTAAACAAATAAATTACTTAGGGATGGAGGAGCTAAAGACTGTTTAAATTTGGTTTCTGTAACTTTTTCCTTTAAAAGTTTGGAGCAGGTAGAGAAAGGTCAAACTGCTGGAATTTCATTTCTTCTGATTTACTGTATTTGAACAGCCCTTAATATAAAATTGGCACCTCAGATGGTCCCAAAGATTCTGGCCTTCTAGTAATCACCATCTGGTATAATCTCACCCTCTGGAGTGTGGGTTACCCCAGGGGTTCTCTTTGAATGAACAGGAGGCCGAGTGGTAGGTTTTCAGTTCCTAGAGGAAGTTACAAAGAGATTTATGTCTTGCCTGTCTTTCTCTTTCTCTTATCTCACGTGCTCTGGATGAACCAGCTGCCATGTTTGCACTCCCTAATGGAGAGAGAGACCCACGTGAGAAGAAACTCAATGTCTCCAACCAACAGCCTGCAAGGACCTGAGACTAGGGCTACACAGTGAGTGTAGGAGATCCTTGTCCCACCTGGCCTTGAGAGACTGCAGCCCCAGTCTACACCTTGATGGAAGCCTTATGAGACACAGTGAATCCCAGGACCCAGCTAAGCAGCAACAAGATTTCCGACCCACAGAAATTGTGACATAAAAAATATTTGTATGTTTGTTTTTTTTAGGAGGCTATATTTTGTGGTAATTTGTCACACAGCAGTAGATAACAAATAGAATGAATTAACCCCAAATAGATTAACAATAAAATACTCATCCTTTGCCTATAACAACTCTCAATTTATGTAAAGTACATTATTTACAGGATTTTACAAATGCAGTTCCAATATTTTCAAGTGCACAGCGTAATTCCATTAAGTTGATAAGATATCATATTTGAGTAGAAAGATTCTTTGAGAGACTGGCAATTGAAATTTCATTCTATTGTGGAATAATCCATTCAACAAATATACTTTTGCACTGGCTGTATCCCAGGCACAGGAGGATAAATAGGACAGTCCTGTTTCAAAGACCTCAAAGTACATTCATGAAATAAGAAAAGTTCACAAGATAATGGAAACAAAATAATCAAGACTATTGCCACTATTCACTATCTGTGTGACACTAGATAAGCCATTTAGTTTTTCAGTGTTTTTTCCACATCCTGCATAAAATAGAGAAGTAATAATAATTATAGCTGATTTACTAACATAAGATTGCTAGAAGTACCACAGAGAAAATATATGTAAAAACATTTTAAAGCTCTAAAACAAAGTGAAATAGCCGGGACCGGTTTGGCTCAATGGATAGAGCGTCGGCTTGGGGACTGAAGGGTCCCGGGTTCGATTCCGGTCGAGGGCATGTACCTTGGTTGCGGGCAGATCCCCAGTAGGGGGTGTGCAAGGGGCAGCTGATCGATGACTCTCTCTCATCGATGTTTCTAACTCTCTATCTCTCTCCCTTCCTCTCTGTACAAAATCAATAAAATATATTTAAAAAAAAAATAAAATAAAACAAAGTGAAATAAAACTATAATTATTGCAATGCTTATTACCACAACTATAATATACAGGCTTTGCTATGGATATAGATAATAATTATTCATAATTAAGTTGTTATTTGCTGGCATGTGATAGTTCTTGTTCTATGAACTATTTAAACATATCTTTACATTTGAAATTTCAAAATTGAAAATTCCGAAGGTATCTCCCTCAATTTAGATCTCTCATACTTTCATTTTAATTTAGTCTCTGTGAGAAAAACTTTATAGTTGTTGTTGAAAGAAGAACTAATTAAAAATCACAAAGAACATAAAAATTCTAGTCATTTTGGTTACTTAATAACTTTCATAAGCAAAAGTGTTTCTTTCCTATTAAAAAAAAAGCGAAAAAGCTTTCTTTTTTTAAAAAAAACAAAACAAACTCTTCACCTAAGGATATATTTTCATTGATTTTTAGAGAGAGAAGGGAGGGGGAAAAGGAGGAAGGAAGGGAAAAAGGAAGGAATATTGATAGGTTGCCGCCTCCCTTAGGTGCCAACCGGAGTTGACCCCACAAGCTAGGCATGTGCCCTGCCTGGGAATTGAACCCACAACCTTTTGGTGCTCCAATCAATTGATCCACCTAGCCAGGGCACTTTCTTTGCTGTTAAATTTAAATAATATTTAGAGTTACCATTTAGAATCAATTAAATGTTCTCATTATTTCTATTGCCTTTCTCCACTAAGCTTCCTCTGATATACTTCATGATTTAATTAGATCAATGCTTTGAGGTCACCAAAAACACTTTATTTCTCATATTTTCAATATGTGACTGTACTGAAATTCATTATTCTAATCCAAATAGCAAGTCCGTTAATAAAAATGCAAAGGCAAGAGTAATTGATTCCATTCTAGGGAAAAGATATCAACAATAAAATGCTTTGGACTGAGCAATCAATAGTTATTGAATTTTAGACTCCAAGCTAATATTTCCAGCTACACAGTTTCTTAAGACTTAAGTTGCCCACTTTCCTTTTAATGAACAAGGTCAAAATCATGAATTGCAATGCTAGGACACTAATAAAATACTTTACCTCAGGAAAACGTTAGCCTCAAGGCATCATAAACTACCAAGTATCTTTCCAATTGGCCTAAATATTAATATATACATCAAAGCTGAAGATAGATATGTCCCTGGGAATCCACTATTCTTGTCACCTACAATTTGGTGTAAAATAAAATAAAACATTTATTAAACTCTAACTATGGGCTAGCTTTAGTGCAGAGGGAATACAAAGAAGAAGTTAGAAGTAGATGAAGTAAATAAAATGTAATTGAAAAACTTAGAGAATGTATGGTGAGAAATGATCTTGAGTTTCCTAGTATGGGCACATTTTTAGAGAACATCGTCTTTAACAGAGAAGGGAGCTGGAAGGAACATGTTTGGGGAGGGTGATAGGAATAAGTTTAGTTTAGGAAATGTTGAACTCTGAGGAGATGGAGCACCCAGAGGAGAGTTGGCAGAATGGATCTGGAGCTCATTTGTGACATCTAAACTACAAAGAAGAGGAAGGAAGAGAGTGTCCAGAAAGAGGTTATAAAGGGAGAAGGCAAAAGAGCCAGGACTAATCTTTGGCGAATTCCAGAGTTAAAGGGGAGCAGAAGGGAAGGGTGATCAGAAAAGGGGAGAAGAACCAGGAAGAAGATGGGTCACAGAACCAAGAGAGGAAAGACTCCAAGACCAAAATGGTGACCAGTTGTCAAATGTTACAGAAACATCAACCAAGTTAAAAAGTTTTAAAAGCCACATTAATGGGGACATCTGCAATAGTGTCAACAATGAAGATAAAGTTATTTTTTAAAGTAAAAGAAATAAAAGCCACATTCAGGAGGCCTCTGTGATCTTTGCTGGATCAATTTCAGTGGAGCCGCAAGTGAGGATTCCCAGGGCCAAGAAACACTGTTCCAACATATGTTTCTACTTTTCCAATCTAATATTAAAAGGGCACACTCTTTGTGTGCTGGAGATAGGAAAGTACATCTGTGTGGTTGGTAAAAGGTATTTTGGGAAGGAGAGATAGGAAAGTAGAGTCAAGAGACTTAGAAGTCATCTATGTCTTCAGTTGAGAGTGAGATTAGGAAGAGAGGACCAGGTTGGGACATCAGAAGAGAGGTAGAATTTGGGAATAATTGCTGAGGGAAAGAAAGAGTGGCTAGAGACAAGGACAAAGACTAATGACTAGTATTGAAAGCCCAGGTGAGGCTGGAACTAATATGTTTGTAATGCAGCCAACCTCATGGTTATACAGGCTTTTCTTCCAGGACTCACATAGCCTGAGAGTAGGAGTCAAGATCACAGATGGTTTGGGGATAGTAAGGCCAAGCTGGCAGGCACCTGAGGCTGAAGTCTAGGGGAGACAAACTCTTGAGGACCTGGTGATCAAGCAGGGAAGTGTGCCTAATGAAAGAATGAGAAGCCAGCATATTCTGAGGGGTGGAAAGGACAGGTAGGGCCTCAAGGACTGTTGAGTTTAACATTCAGGTTTGATGGGGAGGAAGAAATTAAAACCAATATTTTATAAGACATTTTTAGAAGACAATGGTATAAAAATAGAGAAAGGAAACCTACTAAAATTAAGTTATCAAATGTCTTTAAAAAGCAAGAAAACTGATTCTACGTTTCTTAAAATGACATACTAGTACTTCACTCTACCTCTTCTCTATATAACTTAAAATGTACACTTTGCTCTTAACATTACATATTCCAAGTAATATCAAGGCATTTCTGGGGCTTGCCATTACATTTTAAACTAAGAGACTCCTGTCAAGTTAATAAAGTATTGCAGTAACTGATCATTTGGGAAACTTTTTTAAAAGTTAAAAAAAAAGCCTTCCAAATGAAAAGAACAAATAGCTATTGTTTGAGACAATTACAAAACCCCAAGTAAGACACTCTGACAAAGCTAAACTCCAACTGGCCAATACATGGCATAACCTGACACTAAGTTCTTTAAACACTATTGTCAAGAGTAAGAGTAATACTCACCGTTAAACTTTATATCATAGGGTATATAATTTCCCTCTACTTGAGCAATACTTCCCATCACCAAAGTTGATATGTGAGCATTTATTTTATTGTGGGGGTATATGATTCATGTGTGACTTAGAAATAGAAAATATAAATTTTTAAAAAAGTAATTCCACTATTACTTTCCAATTCTCGTGAATTCTAGAATTTATTTAGAACCTTGAAGAGAACGCTTTTATGACAGATTTATAGCCATACTGATATTTTTGTTTATATAATTGCATTATTTTTGTACTGTTTAATTTTTCATTTGAATTTTAGATATCAAAGACACAGCATGCACTCATTTTGAGATATTCAGATGGTCTCCTGTTCTCCCTTCCATGTTGTTTGAGGGAATATGACCAAGGCTTAGTTGAGGTCCCACCCTAGATTGAATTGATTTGCTGCCTTGGTGATAATAAGTTTTCCTCCAGTCCAAATGCACTGTGAATTATATACATCAGTTATGAATTTCAGATTCACTGAGAAAACACATACTAAGTTACACCAGAATATAGGCAAATGTCATGGTCAAGGTACAACTGCATTTAAATTAATTGAATAAAGAGGGTTGAGAAGAAAATTTATCTCATTACAGAAGTGATGAGTCATAACAGCAACTGCTTTTCTGCTTCTACCTCTGGAGACATGGAATTAGATCCAAGATGACTCAGGAGTTTATCAACCTGTCAAGAAGTTTGAGTTACCATCACGACAGCATCCTTGCACAGCAATGTGGGGGAGGAAGACACACAGCACTGCAGTTGGGAGGTGTGGCGCATTGGCCCAGCTGGTAGAGCACACAGTAAAGTGCTTAATGAATAGTATTTAATACCTTTGACAGTTCAGATAATTGTATGGCATAGGGACAGTTAATTAAGCTCGTTAAGCCCCAGTTATATGGAAAATAAGGATAATAATATCTGTCTCAGGGACTTTCAAGAATTAAATGAGATAACTCATGCGTAGTGCTTAGCACAGGGCCCAGCACTATCTCAGAAAACCAAGCCTCAAGAACTGTGTAACAGTGTATGTTGAAAAAATAAGGGAGGTCTGTAATATCTAATATATAAACATTTCCTTTCCCCTTCCATTTTCTTTCCATTTAGAGTCTCTAAAAATCTGCTGAAAGTCTGTGTTTTCTTAAGCTACCGGAGTTGTAGGAGAGGAGCAGGATTAGAATCATGGATCTGTAAAACTCAGATGTTTACAGTCAAAGAGGGTTGTTTCCTATACTTCCTCATCCTTTCAGATATGTGAAATAGGTTTCTGTGGGTTCCTCATGGGAATCGGTCTTCACATATTTTCAAACAAAAGGTCCAGAGGCATGGATGCATGCAATAGACTGACAGACCTCAGAGGGGAAGGGGGTAGAGGGATGGAAAGAGATTAACCAAAGAATTTATATGCATATATGTATAACCCATGGACAATGGTGTGGTGAAGACCTGGAATGGGATGGGGTGGGTGGGGGCTGGGTGGAGGGGATAAAGCATTGGGGGTGGAAATGGGGACATATGTAATACTGTCAACAATAAAAAAAAAAAAAATTAAATAAAGGAACTATCTATTGGTGGTCCAAAATGGGACAGGCAGTCAGGCACTGTCCTGAGTGCTGAAATACAAAGCTGAGGAAGTAGCACTCACAGGACAGACATTCATCCATGTAATCACAAAGCAATGGGATGTGTGAGGCAGCATTCCTATGCCCAGGCACTCCAGATCTAACCTTTGGGATTCGGGTGGGGTTGGAAGCATCACATGGAGGCAGTCTTTGAATCAATGGAAGAGATTTGGAGGGAAATAAGATTAAAAATACATCAAATTCAGAGACTTAAATACTATGTCAGTTCTATTCATAGCTGCCTTTGCAATCCTGAGGTATATATTTTCTCTCTTTAAGCCATACAAAAATTACTGAACAAATTATTATATTGTTATAAAAATTCATATGTAAAATCAGAGGGCTGGATTGGATGATGCCAATGGTTTTTCTTATCTTCATGATTCCTCGTATGCCTGACCATCTTCCAAATGACCCTAAAAACACCATTACACAAAAGCTCTGGGATTTTTAAGAATGAAAGATTTATTATATTTCCCTATAAATCTTGAAAACTTGGTATTTGTGGACAAAACCAGCCATAAACAACAGTTCTCAGGTGCTGGGAATTCCCCCGCTCTGCTGCAATAATGAAAGGCCACAGTAAATCCACAGAGTGGACATTTATAACCAACTGCTGAGCGTCTGCTTTCTTCACCCTATATTTTGACAGCTGCTCCCTTAAAAGTGATCATGACTCTAGGCAGAGTGAAAAGTACTAAGCCAAAGTATTTTCAAAAGTATAAATTTCTATCTTTGAAATACTTGCAGAAATTAATATTTCCACCTGCCAACCACAATTTATAAAAAACAAGTGTTAACCCCAACTGTAATCATTTCAAAATTTCTACTGTAGTTATTTGTTAACCTACATCTAATTTTTCAACTCAGCAAGATGCCACTGTTGGCTTCACCTTGGTTATATTTGACATGTGCCTAGTTTCATCTAAAAAATAGGGCTTCACATATCAAGTGCTATTTTCTGCACCTGCAAATTCATGAACCAGGCAGCACCAGCAGCACAAGAGCAACATGGAAACATAAGACCAGCTCAGCGGTAACACGGAGGGCCTGTTTTCACAAAATGCAGGCCACTGTGCTGAAATTAATTTTAAGTTTGTTAGTTAGATGCATCTGCTGAGAAGCAATTTGAATAGTCATCAGAAAACAGAAATATTTTTTAAAATCTTACACTAGATTTTATTTCTAAATAGAAAGGATTAATACTCAGAATCATATTTAATAAACTGTAGCTAATCTATAAAACAACTTAATATTTTAACAAGCATCATAAAATCCCCTGGTTATCTCTTGCTAATAAACTAATAAACAACAGAAACATAAAGTGTCCATTTCTCCATTAAGCAGGGAGGAGACTGGCGATGCAGTGGGCTGTAAGCTGAGAAACCCTGTACGACTTTGCTCACTCTCTGGAAAAAATTGTTTTGGCATACAGTCAGCCATAAAGAGTCTCTCTAATATGGTGATTTTCAAAGACTACAGAAAAGTGTAATAGTAGTATATGTGTGTACTACAGAAAACAAACAAGAAACTACAAAGCAATCATAGATTTTAGTATCCTGATTACGTGGCAAGCATACTTTCAGCTTAAGAATTATGTTCGATGGACATTTAAGATCCAAGTGTAAAGAAGATCATGACATACTTATAGGAATATAAAGGTAGAAGAAACTGGTTTTACTTTCTCTAAAAAACCATTGCCATTTTAAGCAATGCCTAACCTGTCAGAGGAACACTCCTGTGTATGAATGACAACCATAGCCCTCTCTTTTTCAGCAAAGTAAAGGTTTTCTCCAATAACCATGCCTCCTTTGGCCACAGCCACACTTTACCAATTAGTGAAATATTGCCAAATGACTTTATGGTCAGACCTGGCTTGAAATCTCCATTTTTCTAGGAAGAAACGCATCCAGAATTCTAAACAATTGGTTTTACAGATACACTTTTAAGAAACAGACCGTTCAGAAGATGTCAACCCAAGTATTGTATTAAAATGAATACATTTCTAACTCCTGATAGTTTTATGCTCTAGCCTCCTAAACAGATCTTTACACAGTGCATTTGTCTTTTCAGTCAGGGTAAGCTCAACCATCCATCTCTCAAAGACGGATCACTTAAACCAAAACACCCCTTCCTCACCCAGCTGGTGTTGCTCAGTGGTTGAGCACTGACCTATGAACCAGAAGATCAGGGTTAGATTCCCAGTCAGGGCACATGCCCAGGTTGCAGGCTTGAGCCCCAGTAGGGGGCATGCAGGAGGTAGCTGATCGAAGAATTCAATTCTATGGCTCAGTGTTTCAGGAAAACTTTATGGCTCTAAGCTTATGACTTATGCAGTTAATGAAATATTGGTATAGAATTTTAACACTTCAAATAAAAAATGTATAAAATCAAATCTATTATATATTCTAAAATGTCACTGGGATTGTTTCCCTCTGGCGTCATGGTGAAGCATTCTGTATTCAACACTTTCTTAGACTTTTTTTTTTTTTCCTGAGATGTTACTTAATACTTCTTTAATATATGGTGACAGGAGAAGATGTGACTTCAGGTGGTGAGTACCTGGTGCAATATGCAGATTTTGTAACATAGAAACACACCTGAAACCTATATGTTTATGTTGACCAATGTCACCCCAGTCAATTTAATAAAAAATAATAATCACTTCTTGATTGAGTAATGCTTACTATATTCCATAGTTTAAGAAAAAAAACACAAAAAATCGACTGCCACTCAGGAGTGGAAATAAGTAAGTTAATAAATAAATAAATAAATAAATAAATCAAAAGCTGTATGTATTGGAGTGCCTATCCCTCTACCTTAAAAAATAAATAAAAGTTTAATAATATTTTAAGGTCCAGTTAGAGTTGTGCAACCATCACTAAAGTGAATCTTTCCATCATCCTTTGCCTATTTGCATTAGTACATGGCTTTTGAGTCTAGCTTTATTTCACTTGGCATATTTTTGAGATTCTTCATGTTGTAGCATGTACTGTCCCTGGTTTTTCTAAACTCCCTTAGAAGTAGCTTTATCTCTAAGATACCACAACTGAATGAACAACACTAATAAAAATCCAACTTTTAAGTCCTAACATCTATTTTTTTTCCTTTTTGTTGAATTTATCGGGGTGGGCACTGGTTAACAAAATTATACAGGTTTCGGTGCACAATTCTACAACACCTATCTGTTCACTGTAATTTTATGTTCACCATCCTAAGTCAAGTCTCCGTCCATAACCATTTATCCTCCATACACCTTCCTCCACCTCCCTCCACCACACTTCTCCCTAGAGCAAAAAATTACAAGAGAGAGAGAGAGAAAAAAAAATATCATAGACACAGACTAACATCTATTTTTGAGTTGCATTTCCATTTGCATAATCAACTTGCATTTAATCTTCTATATCATCATTAGAAGAAATTAATCAAATGAGCAATCAATATACTACTCATTACAAATTCTCTTATTAAGGTATTCACATAAATTATTCCTTTATCTGTTGAAACTCTCTCTTATATCATGAGAATTGTATTTTTATCACTTTTCCTGGATTGGCTCCATCATAAGACTGAGTAGGAAGTGACCCTAACCAAGTTCATCTAGTCCATTGGCTCCCAACGTGGGGTACACACCCCAAGGGGGGACAATTTGATTTTTATGGGGAGCAATTCAAGAATGAATTATTAACAGTGAATTTTTTGCATTTCTTATGTTTTTAGGGATCTCATATTCAGTATATAAATATATATTGTGACATATTCATGCATTTCAGTTCTCTATTATATGTTTTGAAACTTTATTTGCTTTTTTCATATCACTTCATATTATTATTATTATTTTAACAATTTCGTAGTGATTTTTTCCTCAGTACTTCCTCCATCCTTTCGTTCTTTTATTCTTCTCTTTCATGGATGCCATGTTCTTTGGAAACTCGTTTAAACCAAGTAAATGGAATAGGAATTTACTTTTTGAATAATAAGAATTATATGTCATGGCGGGGTGGGCATCAGGATTTTAGAGATGCTTATGGGGGACATGGGCAATAAAAGTTTGGAAACCAGTGAACTAGTCCCATGATTCATTCCTCAAATCTAGACCCATGTATTTCAAATCTCCTGGCCCTGTACTCTCACCACAATTCCAGCTTCTACATTTTAAGTTGTCCCCTAACAATTCTCCTGGGACATCTTGGCAACTCAGATTCAGTATGTTGAATATATTCTTTCTGTTCACACCTACATTTTCCCACAACTGCCCTATCTGCTCTTTTATTTATGTCTTTCCCTCTAATCCCTCTATACACTAATCCCACACTAATCTTTCTAAAGTGCAGCTCTTTTCTGGTTATTCCTATACTAAAAAACCTACAACAGTGCCCTGCAGCCTAAACAAAGAATTTAAGCTCTCTAACCTGCCATTCATAACTATCCAATATACTTACTCATTACTTTATGAATAAAGCTTTCTTCTATTAACATTTGCTAAGTGCTTACTATGTCCCAATCACTTAATGTCCTATTATATTATGTCATTTAATCCACAAAAATCCAGTAAGGTGCGTAGTTACTGTCCCAATTCCATAGATGAGGACACTGAGGCACAGACAAATTTATTTGCCAAGGTCACATATCTGTTAAGGGAGAGAGCCAGGGTTCCAACGTAGGTCATCTCATCCAGGTCCTGCATACTTAACCACCATAGTGCAGCTGCCTCTGAGAGAAACAGGTATCACCTTACAGTGAGGAATGGGTGCTGCTTTTTATCTCACAAATATCTATGTGAGTGCAGTGTGTATGTGTGTGTGTGTGTGTGTGTGTGTGTGTGTGTGCACGCCCATGCATGCCACACATATTCTTTTGGAGATCTCACTGTCCTGTACATTATACTCTAAAGCACCTAGTTTCAGGGCACATGCTAATTAGAAATAATTGTCTATGTCTCCAAATCCTCTTTTATTCATCTGTAGACACTAGTGGCAGAACTCCAGTGAGATGTATCAGGGGAAGTTGTATGGTCCCCTCTGAATGAAAAATTAAGGCAAAAGGATGTTAAATACATTCTGTATCTCTAAGAATTCATGAATAAGTATATCGTTGGGTGAGGATTAAAAATAAATAAATAGCCCTAGCTGGTTTGGCTTAGTGGATATAACATAGGCATGCAGACTGAAGGGTCCTGGGTTCAATACCAGTCAAGGACACAAGCCCAGGTTGTGGGCTTGATCCCCAGTGAGGGTCATACAGGAGGCAGCCAGTAAATGATTCTCTCTCATAATTGATGTTTCTAACTCTCTCTCTCTCTCTCTCTCTCTCTCTCTCTCTCTCTCTCTCTCTCTCTCTCTCTCCCTTTCTCTCTGAAATAAACAAAAATATATTTAACATTAAAAGAATTACCTCCACATACCCTATGTTACATCGGTGAGAGAATAATGTGACTAGAGAGGAGACATGACATCATATTTCACATGCAATTTAATAGAGTCTATATTCATTTGGGTCTAGATAAAATTTTGAGAATGTATTTGTTGGAATATGCAAATAACTGAACATGTAATTTAGAACTTGTTTAAAAGAGACATAGGTTTGTTCAGCGACTTGCCTCATCTGGGAGGGAATTCCATGTACTGGAAGATTTAAACAAAAGCTAATGCTAAGGTTCTCTGATAGAATTATGCCATCCTAAGTCCCCTGAAGGGATATGCATTGACAAAAGCGGCCGCATTGGCAAGTCTCAGAGCAAATGGGAGGTAAAACAGAAATACTGTTAGTTGGTTATTTGAGTCTCTGACAATCACTGTCATTACCATCATCTATAAATAAGACACCTTGTTAATAGGACTAATAATATTATATTAGGAGTTAGTTTTTCTTCAGGAGTTTAGTTTAAGACAAAAGGATCCACTGCTCTAAAGAACAAAACCTCCCAGGAGGGAAATGAACACTTATAATTCATACACAGATGGATCTGGCCCTTAAATATCCCAAGTGATTGGATAACTAAAGCTAAAAGTGAGTGTGGAATAAGGCTCTATCAGGACTGCCTTTCACAGGATCAGTGGGGCCTTGCATAAAGTCACTTAACGTGCTTGCATCCCAGTTTATTCATCACCCCCTCAAAAAAAACACTCAGGTTGGATTCTAAGGCCACTTTCAACTTTAATATTTCTTTAAATTATTCCACATGGGAAAAATACAGCAAGAGATAATAAGGTTGATGACACAAAATACCCCAAAAAATGGAACGAGGTAGCCAACCAATTTTCAACAAAACAACTATATTGCAGGTGGAAAGCCATTCTTGGGAAAGAAAAATAAGCTGTGTAGTCATGTAAAAAAAAAAAAAAAAAGCAAGAAAAAGCAAGTTTGACCAGCTTCTTTCTACATAATTGATGTTTCTT
The DNA here is from genome assembly GCF_964339955.1 of Pipistrellus hanaki. Lineage (NCBI taxonomy): Eukaryota > Metazoa > Chordata > Mammalia > Chiroptera > Vespertilionidae > Pipistrellus > Pipistrellus hanaki. The sequence goes on along the minus strand of NC_140505.1, from coordinate 132,206,656 downwards.
CTAATTCGTTTGGGATTTCTTGAGTCAACCTAAGTATAGGTAAGGCTTAAGTCATCCAATATCTCACATTCAAGATCTGTCAGTTCGATGATCATTGTTTTTAACAGAGAAATAAATGGCTTTTATGTTTGTAAACCTTGGAGGATAAGGATAACCTATAAAATGTGCTGCTTCTCTCCTATTTCTTTCCTCTTCTCCCCCTTCCGTGTCCTCCCTCACCTCCTCCCACAGGCTGAGGCAGGCAACACCCCACCCCCTCTGATTTGCACACAGAGGAGCAAGGATCAGCCACCTTCCCACAGAACAGGTACAAGTTCCCACTCTATCATTTTGGCACCCTCATCAAGAGTGAGGTTCCTAATTAGATGTCAATTCTGAGGAGCAGAAAGGATATGATTATATGAATTTCCAAAAATAAATCTTGTCAATCTTTTAACTAGTGAGAATAAATTACTTAAACGGATCACCCATACCAATTCCAAAAAATTCTCAGACTAAACACACCTTGCAGATTTCATTTTTCTTTTTCTTTTTTAAATATATTTTATTGATTTTGCACAGAGAGGAAGGGAGAGAGATAGAGAGCCAGAAACATCGATGAGAGAGAGTCATTGATCAGCTGCCTCTTGCACACCCCCTACCGGGGATATGCCCGCAACCAAGGTACGTGCCCTTGACCGGAATCGAACCCGGGTCCCTTCAGTCCCCAAGCTGACGCTCTATCCATTGAGCCAAACTGGTTTCGGCCAGATTTCATTTTTCTCCAAGATGTTTTTTTTTTTTTTTTCCTTTCTTTTTTCCAAGAACAATGCAGGGCATTTTTTCAATGAAATAAAAGAAAGTGAGCAGCCCTCTTAAAAATGCACTTTAATGTATAAAATAAACTGGCGGACAAAATAGATTCAGGGGTTCGGATACATGGAACGGACTAACAGAGGTCAGAGGGGAGGATGGTGGGGGGCTTGGGGCACTGGCTAAGAGAAGGTGAAGTGATTCACCAGGGGACATATATGCACAGCCCATGGACTGGACGAAGCCAACAGTGGGATGAAGGCTGGGGAGGTGGGCAAAGGGAAGTGGTGGTGAAAGGGAGACATAGTTTCAACAATAAAATTTAAATTAAATTCAAAAAAAAAGTACAATTTAAAAAAGAAAGCAGTTTGAACATCTCAGACACTTTAAAACCTGAACTGGCTAATAACTAGGGGTCTTAGCTGCACACACTGTTTAATGAAGTAACTTAGCTAACAATGTTTTTATACAGGCACATCACAATTATTGCTCAACATCTATTAGAATATGCCAAAAACAATAAAAACAACAACACGTTAATTTATAAATACAAATGACCTCTTCTTGGAAGGTCTAAACCACATTTCCTGGAAGGACCTCAGTAGAAGAGGTGAACAGGTGGCCAATGACTGCCCTGAGCAGCTTCCAGCACAGCTTTGCTCTGGCCCAGGTGGCTCGGGAAGAAAACCGAGAAGGGCGGTTACCATGGAGGAATGCCAGGCCTTCCTCAATGCCATTACAGGTGGGCAAAAGGTGCCAGGTCCATACGTGAGAGTGGCTCACATACTCCAATTCGTCAGAGATAAACAAATGCCTCCTTGTTAAGTAATTCAATAACCCTGCCCTGCATGACCGTGGCAGGTCAGAATTTCAATATGAATATGAGCAGTGCTAAGAGAGGGCTTGTAAAATGTTACATTATCTGTTTTATAATTTAACTATTATCAGGTGTGGATTTATTTTTTGATTCAGATTAATCAAAATATTATCTTCCAGAGCCTTTAGAAAGCCATTGCTAAAACAGTATTTAGTGAAAAACAAATAAAAGCACCAAACATAATAAAAGTGAATTTCAAGATCCTTTTCAAGCTTTTAGTTACATTCATTTAGTTACATTCGTAACCAGTGCCAGTTTTTCTTAAGACAAAATATAATATTCTGTGTGAGAATTTCAGAGTAAATGGTGCTTCTTGGCAGATAAGATTAAATAAAAGATGAGGTCTAGGATTTACCAAAATGTTCAGAATTTCGTGGGTTTATAAATATTCCCACAAACTCCTTAATAGTCAATGATAGATCATTATCTCAAAGGAAAAAAAAAATTCCCTAGTGACAATTCCTGACAGAAAAACAATTCCCTTTGGGTATCCAGGTGAATTTTTTTGGTGGAAACCCAGTTAAAAATCCTTCAGCCAATATGTTTATCTGAACTGTCATAGAATAAAACAAAAATTATGAAGATTATATAATTCCAGAACTTGAAAAATCTTAACCAATAATTCCACCTCTTATCACATTTTAAGAGATGAAAACCCAGAAAAGTTGGGGATTTGCCCCAAAGCATGTGTCTAGTTTATTTAAGCTCTAACCCCAGAACTATGAAAGAATAGATCAGCGAGGAAAGCAAATTTCTGAAAATTAGAGACATCCCATGAATAATGACGTACATCATGTCAATATAAAATCAGGGAAGATTCAAAATCAGCCTATCATCATCACTATTTCTCTAATTGAAGTTAGAGAAAAATCACCTATTTTCTAAATTAACATAACATCAGATTCCCTGGATGTTTAATCCGGGTGTTTGCATTTCATGAGATTATAAACTGTGTTGTCTTTAAAATGAAGGAAAGGATGGTAAAATTCTACATCAGAGCCCACCCTGGAAGAGACATCATTTAGAGGAAATATCAACAAGCATTTGAGAACATACTAAAAGAGAGCATACTTATTGGAGAATTTTCTGGGAGGCTCCTTCTAGCTCAGTCTTCCATTATTAAATGTATAAAGTTCTGGGGGTAATCTGGACCACTAGATAAACTGGCAACACTGGGCGGTCAACTTCCTTCGAGAAACAAACAATATAACGAGAAAAGCAGGAGCAACAACACTTCTGGTTTTTCAATGGCACCATTAACTAAGATGGGAACCATCACTCAATTCCACCAGGTTTTAGCCTTAATGTAAACAGTTTTTCTAAGCCATCTAGAGAAACACGGGACATAAACTTTCAGAGTATGCCAAAGACTAATCAAGATAGATACGCCTTAGATGTAATTGAAGTAAACCATATTGCTCATTTGAGAGGATTGGTTTTACAAATCAATCTCGCCCTTTAATACTTTGCTAGAGCCATAAAATTTAAGTGGATGTCTCCCCTACCCAATTCCGAGAGGTCCCAAAACTGAAACCAAAAGAGGCACTGAGAAGTCATGAAATATATGACATGTCTTCTTTAGAAGCTCAGGCTATTGAACATCTAATGAGATGCCAAGTGCCTGCATCCTGTGTGACACATGTTTACTATACAACCGTTTGAAGTTGGTGACAAACTGCATCTGACTCCACAAAGTTATGTTACTTGATGGGTGCTCTCTGGTCCACCACAGGGGAAAGCATGTTAGTTTCGCATCTAAAGCAATCACTTTTGATGCTTTGCATCTTATTCTTAGCAGGATCTGGACAAATCAGCTGAGTTTAGACACGATTCCCTTTAAGTTACTGCATTTGATGGATAAAGACTACTGCCTTAGCTGCAGCATCCTTCTAGCTTGAGGATATTTCTTAGACACCACCACAAATATTTCTCCTTGTAGGCACATTTTGTAAACGTATAAAGTCTCTGATGTTTTTATTTTTTTAAATATATTTTATTGATTTTTTTTACAGAGAGGAAGGGAGAGGGATAGTTAGAAACATCGATGAGAGAGAAACATCGATGAGAGAGAAACATCAATCAGCTGCCTCCTGCACATCCCCCACTGGAGATATGCCCGCAACCAAGGCACATGTCCTTGACCAGAATGGAACCTGGGACCTTTTAGCCCGAAGGCCGAAGCTCTATCCACTGAACCAAACCGTTTAGGGCTCTCTATTGTTTTTAAATTCTTACCCAAACTAATAGGGTGTTGGCGTTTGAGAGATTCTCTTAATTCGTACAAACATCACAATACAAACTCAAAAAGGTATAAATTTGATTCATTTTATATATTCTTTGTAAGACATTTGTACAACAAACAACATTATTGAAAGTTCCTAAGGGTGTTTTTTTTTTTTTAATCTACCAGATTTCAGAATTATGCATGCAAGCTGATAGTGACACAAATCTTAGTTTAATTCTTGAATATATTATAGAAACTAAATTTAGGAAACATAGACTGTCACTACATTAGAGCATATTATTCATGTAAAAGCATTATAGAAGAGAAACATAAAACTAAAATTCATAGATTACTCTGTAAAGCCACATAGCCATGTTATCAAGGCAAATATCAAAGAATTATAATGTTGCATTATTGTGTGTTGCCTCCACATGAATTTTCAACCCTCAGTTTTCATCAATCACAACAGAATTTCTGGCATTCAGACCAAATTCTCATGGATGTCAATACCACTGAAATGGATTCTAAATTATTTATTGGTCAACACTCAGATGCTGTAGATGAGATATATTACAACAAGACATCAAAAGGCCAGGGCGAATTAGAATTGGAAAACAAATTTATAAAGATCCTTATTCAAGAAGATAAACATCTTTTTTTTTTTTTTAAATTTTGTAAATGCTGATCATAGATCACTGTCAGTTCTACCCACTTAGGATACTTCAGAAACTCATTGATTTCTGCCTGTGGGTGCTTTCTCTCTGCACCCGTGGGCATTCCTAGGCATTTTAAACCTACCTGGATCCACCTAACCCTCACTAGGAACTTAAAGGACTGCTAAGCACAAGAAAAACCCTAGTTCTCTGCTATTTATAGGCTAATTTACAGATGTCTTACTATGGGCATATTATTTTCTTCTACAGGTATCACCGCTTCTAGCTGACAGCAAATAATAGTCCCCTTAATTTAATAACAAAATTATGAGCCTGAGTCAGGGAAAAGCATGTGAATTTCCTTATACAAACAACACCTCAGATTCCTCACAGGTAACTGTCTAGAAGTCTATATCAGGAGCATTAATCATCAGCATCAACTTGAACAATTGTTTCTTGCAAGTAAGCTAGCCTTCCCTATGTTAAAGAAAACACAATAGTTGAAAAACATCTCCCAACAGAACATAATATAACCATCTACTACCGTGACTTGCAAGATAATATCTGAATGGTTCATTAAAATGATAACAAAATCAATGAACTGCACCTAAAATATTAATCATCTGCATAGACCTGGGCTGGTGATCCTGTCTGGGTGCTCTCTGATGGGTAATCTTGCAACAAATCAAGGGATAGGTAGCACTTCAGTACTCACAGGCTGCTCGCCCAGGATACTCTCTGGGCCACCGCTTGCAGTTAAGATTAAAGCACCACTTAGGGTTTATTGTTAAGGAGCGAAAGGGCGGGCGGAGGGGAGCGCTTACTTCGGAAATGCTCTGAAGTGTAATAATAGACATCCTCATAGCCCTCGTGGTAATCCTCTTCTGGCCGGTACTTTTTCCCCTTTCTTCTCCTAGATCTTCTGATTTGCCTGACGAAACCCAGGAAGCGGTCCATCTCTCCCGCCCCGCGCAGCCTGACTCAGCCGGCGCGGAGCCCAGCAGCAGCCCAGCTGCTCTGCGGGCACCTAACCGGGACGCGCTATGCTCCCATCTGCAGAGGTGTCAGCCAGGGCAGGGGGAAACAAAACAAAAACACAGCAATATGGGTCTGCCTTGACAAGGTTCCTTACTTTGCTCAGTCAACTGTCCAAAGTGCAATTTAAAAAATCAAAACAAGGAAGACAGGGAGAAAGTCAAAGGATCAAGACTAAGAGAAAAATGAAACAGCGGACCTTTGGATTTCAAAAGGCTTCACAACAGAGGGGAACAAAGTTCAACATGCGATTCCGCTGAGGGGAGTCCCCGCACTAGGATTTCACTATGCAACATCTCCATCCTCAGGGGCGGGGATGCAGGAGAGGAGAGGGGCGGGGACACACGCTGGTCAACGGACTGAACCAAAGCTGGAGACAGAACCCGCTTTTCCAGATCAGCCAATCCACCCTCCCCTCCTCTAACACCCTTTGTAATAGCAAAGCACAGGGCTTGGGAAACTTCTCGGAAAGCCATGGCTCCGCTCTGGATGGACTGATACACCCCTTGTGCTCTCCTGCATCTCCTACTGATGAGCAGTCAGAGTGGTTCCATCCATAGGCACTGCCTCTTGCCCACAGAAGTGTGCTGTATATGTGTTAATTGGAGCAGCAGGGAGAAGGCTCAGCAGCTGCTTTCAAATGACACATTTGCCCACTGGGCATTCGTGTATTCCAATCGCTATTTGATCTAAATATTAAAACGCACTTCACAGAGAGGCTTGCTCCTAGGCTTGGTAACAGCGTATCCTCATCAGCCAATAGAAGAAGCTGCATGGTTCTGGGGGGAAAGAAACACAAATAATCCGACTCTGCTCACAGTGAATTCAAACACAAGAGTTTGGCACACTTTTTAAAAATATGAAAGTAAATAGGCTGAAGAGCAAATAAAAGTTGGTTCTCAGTGAAGATGGGGAGGAGAAGTTTTGGGAAATGGTCACACCCTGGTCATCCTTTGTCTCTAAAATAGCAACCTTCTTAAAAATATATAGTTTATGGATCTTTTTACAGAAAGGGAGAGGGATAGAGAGTTAGAAACATCGATGAGGAGAGAATCATCCATCAGCTGACCCTTACACATCCCCTACTGGAAAATGTGCCCACAACCAAGATACATCCCCTTGACTGGAATTGAACCTGGGACCTTTTAGTCTGCAGGCTGACTCTCTAATTGACTCTCTATTTAGCCAAACCGGTTTCGGTTAAAATAGCAACCTTTTTAGAAACACTTCAGACTCCAGGAAGGAGGTGCTCTGAAGTCTAGACAGGTCAGCGGTAATCGTGGACAATCTTTTTCTCTCTGGCTTCTTTCTTCAGGCCTTTAAATGAACGTGAATGTTTCATACCTGGAAAAATTCGATTTGTTTACAAGTAAGCAATCATGTCAGCAAGCAAACATATTACCTACTAAACAAATAATATTCTGCACCTTCAGGTTCCCAGAAATGGAAAATTTTTTAAAAAGCTGCTTACTGTATAAAAGTCTCGCACGGCTACATAATATCGTCTGTAAGGCCAGAAGGGAGTGAATGCACTTCGCATGATCTGTTGTTGGATTCACCAGCATTTGCCTCTCTTCTAGATGTAAACAGTTCTCTATTTTCAGATAGTACTTACTAAGGATGAGTAGGGAGACATTTACTTGAGAAGTGAATATTCATCAACCAAGAACATTTCAGCCCGGAAGTGTGTAAAGTTAGATCCAATGAATTCCACTGTTCCTACAGATTTCCCTTTTGTTTTTGTCAACTCCTTCCAAGTGAATTTGTGAAGAGAAACACAAACTTAATGATGCTGACAAAAAGATACTATAAAATGTTGTAGGAAATCTTTAAACAAAAATTCACTTGTTCGTAAGTTCCAAATCTTTTCTTTATTATTCTGACTCCCCCAACTAAAATACACTAGAACAGTTTAAAAACAGTGAAATGTAAAGATCTGGAACCTAGACTTTGAATAGGTCAATAAGTAAATGATAATAATACATAACCTTTAATTTAATTCTCCTTTAAAATGAGGTGAAGCCTCTGTAGATGAGAAAAGAAGGTTCAAAGATGTTTTAGTGATTTGTTCAAGAGCACAAGTAACATTGCCAAGTACTACCTGCTGTAGGTATTTTTTCATACAAATTCAGCGATTGTCTTGTCTAAGACTTATTTGCATCCGGTGATACATTGTTTTCAATGTGAGTATGCTATTGAAACGGAGTCCAAAAATAACTGTTGACATTCATTTCTGACATATAGCTAAGCATATATCCTGATTTATGTGACTAATTTCTCAAGTACATATGTCCCGAGATTATGCAGGCAACAAAATTTACCCAATTACGTCTGAATTATTATTACTACTGAATTAGTGGAGTCCACATTGTTTTGTAGTGTTTAGCTCCCCATTTAATCTAAAGGAACCAACATTATCTAACAGATGATGCTTCACATTGGAGAATGTCCTTTTTCTATAGATCAACTTAAAACACTCCACCACCGTTTACTGGTTTTCAATATTCAAAGACCCTAATAGTCAGTGGTAAGCAACCATTTCTGAACCAGAACCAATGCAAAGTAAAGCTGTCTCCATATCAAAATGTTTTCAGAAATTATGCTTGAAGCACATTTTCTTTTCCTGGTTTCGAAAGATTTTATTTGGGCGGTTATCATTGTAATATCTGATTATAATCGGGGGAAATGATACTAGAGGAAGGCTGATGATGTTTGGAGAGAATTTAGAGTTCAACCACACAGTTCTAGGGGTATGGTGGCGGAGGTTACAGCCCTGTTAACAACACAATCACAGACTCTTGGCACTCTGCTGTCTGGAGGAGGGGTCCACAGAATAAAAAGAAGGGGGCAGTGCACCATGTGAGGGAGGAGGAGCATGGATTAATGCATCGCAATCCAAAAGACAGAAGGCAAGACGTGTGCTGCACTGCCTCAGGGTGGTGCAGTTGGATTGGATCTTTTAATCTAATTTCCTTAGTCCACACCTCTGAAATTTTCCCAACTTCGATCTTAAATCCTCCATGATTAATAGGAGGACTGGTCTAAAATCTAAAAAGACTTCAGGTTGTGCAGCAGTTAGGTAAGACCCCCACAATAATTGACAAATGGGTGAAATTCAAGTCCCATGCCATTAGGTATGCTACTGTTTCTGAGAGAATTGCCCTTTGTCTCCATAGCACAAACACTGGTAAGCAGCAATATTCTTCAGTAATACATCCTACTACAGTATAAACAAATAGGGTAGTTCACAGGTTGACAATGGCAGTAGAACACGTATCTCCCATAAATGTACTTTGTTTGGCTCACATAGTGTTAGCTTTTGTTTGTTTGATTGCTTGTTTTAAACAGAGTCAATATCTAAGAATCAGGTATTTCACAAACGAATCAGACATTTGATTTTTTGCTTGAAAAGTCAAAAGATCAGGCAACTCTAGGCCCAACTCCAATATGTTATGGCAACTATTCATTAAAGCTAAATGGTGGCTGCCACCCACAAATAAATATGTACTCTCCACTGAGCCACACTCCCCCACCCCTGGGTCCAATTCTCTCATTCAGTTGCCACCTGGCTCCTGCAGGCATTTATGCTTTGATCCTTGGTTGAGGTGCTACCCTGACTAGCCAGGTCCCACACACTAATTTCTTCAAGAGAGATTTCAGCTCCCATAGATTTTCATGTAAAGAAAACAGATTCTTACGACAAATCGGTTTTAGTTGAGCTAAATGTTCACTAAACTATAAAATTAAACTTCTTAGAAAAAAATTGTTCACATAAGAAAATAAGCAGGTTTAATTATTCAACAAAATGTGCTTCCATAAAAAAAAAATCACAAATATATATTAGCAGACATATTTTTTAGAAAGCTAATTATTTTCCATCTGGGAGGTAGACAATAGCTGGAACAGTATTTACAAGGTCTCCATACTCTTCTGAATTAGGTTTTTCACCCCCTTTTAGGAAAAGAAGAATAGGCCAACTATTGAGATTAAATCTTCAATTTACAACCTCCTCTAAATCATTCAGTAAGTAGTACTCTTTGGCATTTATTTAGAGTAATAGTTATAGTATTTTTTGAGTGGCAGTATGAAATATATAGTTTATTAGAAGAATCTTTGAAACATTAACCCAACTTGACCCTTTCAGATGCCATTGTGCTTGCCTGTGATGCCAAGAACTGTGTCTGACTCCCTATGACCTTAGGGGAGGCACTCTGTCACACCCTGATCCCCAGCAACGATAGTATTCTTAACTCGGTCAGACCCAACACCACATTATTGTAGTTATTGTAGCGAATGATTTGAAATATCCCACTTTACTAGTCTAAATGGAATTCACAGATCATGTGAACCATGCACACATAATTTATTTTTATTTTTATTTTTTTAAATATATTTTATTGATATTTTACAGAGAGGAAGAAGGGAGAGAGATAGAGAGCTAGAAACGTCGATGAGAGAGAAACATCGACCAGCTGTCTCTTGCACACCCCTACAGGGGATGTGCCCACAACCAATGTACATGCCCTTGACCAGAATCGAACCTGGGACCCTTCAGTCCGCAGAGCGACGCTCTACCACTGAGCCAAACCAGTTTCGGCCCATGCACACATAATTTAAACATAAAAGATATTATAAGTAATATATTTAAATATGTTTAATAATATGTATTTAAGTTAGTAAATCTTAGGACACGATCTCACCAGAAGATATAGTTAAATCCTTGCACCTACTTTGTTTTTTAATGTATTGATTTGGAGAGCGAAACACTGATTTGTTATTCCACTTACTTATGCATTTATTTATTTGTGGATTCCCTGACTGAGGATTGAACCCACAACCTTATCATATTGGGACCAACCCAGCTACCAGGCCAAGCCCAAAAGGTGATGAGAAGCAATTCCATACACTATTGAGAAGATAAAATGGTAGAGTTACAAGTAGACAACACAGTAAAAATTAGTATAATCGCTTATATTAAAACTGTAAAGAATATCTCATATCAAAAGAATGGAAAGAGAAGTCACAAACTGGGAGAAAATGTTTGCAAAAGAGACATCTGGTAAATGACTATTGTCCAAAATATACAGAGAACATAATACAGAAATATGAAAGGAACTCTTAAAACTTAATAAGAAAAACTACCTGGTTAAAAAGAAGCTAAAGACTTTAACAGACACCACACCAGAATAGATAGACAGATGGCAAATAAGCACATGAAAAGATGCTCCACATCAGTTGCCATCAGGGAAATGCAAATTAAAACAAGGACGTACCACTATACGTCTATTAGAACTGTCAAAATCCGGAACACTGACACCACATGCTGATGAGGATGGGGAGCAATGGGAATTTTCCTTCATTGCTGGTGGGAATGCAAAATGGTACAGCAACTTTGGATGGCAGTGGCTTTCTAATAAAACTGAACATGTTCTGACCATAAAATTCATCAGTTGTACCCCTTGGTATTGACCCAAAGAATTTGAAAACATGTCCACACAAAAACTTGCATTTGGATGTTTATGGCATCTTTACTCATAAGTGCCAAACCTGGAAGCAACCAGCATGTCCTTCAGTAGGTGAATGGATATAAGGTGATATGTTGGATAATGGTATGTTATTCAATGCTAAAGGGAAGTGAGCTATCAAGCTCTGAAAAGACATGGAGTAAACTTAAGTGCATACTACTCAGTGAAAGAAGCCAAAGTGAAAAAGCCACATACTATGTGATTCCACCAATATGACATTCTGGAAAAGGCAAAGCTATGGAGAGAGTAAAGGGAGCAGTGGTTGCCAGGAGTTGGGGAGAGGGGACAGTGAATAGGCCGAGCACATGGGGTATGTAACCAGGCAGTGAAAATACTCTGTATAATGCTATAATAGTGGGTGCATGTCCTTATACACTTATCCAAACTCATGTAATGTGCAACACCAGGAACGAACTCTATGTAAACCATGGACTCTGGGTGATAACCATGTGTCAATGTATGCTCATGGTTGGTAACAAATGCACCACGCTCACGGAGAAGGTTGATACTGAGGGAAGCGATGCCTATGTGAGGAGGGAGTAGGTGGGACATCTCTGTACCTTTTGCTCAATTTCGGTGAACCTAAAACTACTCAAAAAAATAAAATCCATTTAAGAAAAAAACATCTTATGCCTCTGTATTTAACAGTATTAGCTTTGAGGCGCAAATAATTAGTAGAAATAAATTTTCCCTTACAGGAACATCTATACTAATAATATCTATACTAATAAAAGGATAATATGAAAATTGGTCAGGACGCCCTCACAGTATCGACCGAATAGCAGGCTGTATGGGGTGACAAGGATGGCAGGGGGGTTAGTGAGGGACAACAAAACATATGAACAGCAGGCTGCATGGGGCAGTTAGGGGCAACCAGGCGGGGGGGGAAGCAGTTGGGAGCAAGCAGGCAGGCAGGGAAGTAGTAAGGGGCAACCAGGCCAGTGGGGGGCAATTAGGGGTGAAGGCCTTTTATTAGAAGAAAAATGCTGTTTGTGGTATACTAAAATTAAGTCAGTCTCAATAAAGAGCCCTGAATCAACAAATACTCCAATTCTTAAATTTATTTAAGTAGTAAAAACACTTTTTCTCATTGTTTAAAAAATATAGTAAAATAATTTTACTAATGGTCATGATCCAAGTAAGGCTCATCAGAGCCTGAAGGAAAAGGCTTTTAATGTAAAAAATAATTTTTTAAAATTCTCCTTAGGCATAAATATCTGTGGGTTAGCAGACTTATCCACAAAAAGACAGGCATTCATTGATCCTGGCAGATAGTAGGTGCTCAATAAATCTTTTTTTAAAATGTATTTTATTAATTTTTTTACAGAGAGGAAAGGAGAGGGATAGAGAATTAGAAACATGGATGAGAGAGAGAGAGAATCATTGATCAGCTGCCTCTTGCACACCTCCTCCTGGGGATGTGCCCGCAACCAGTGTACATGCCCCTGACCGGAATCGAACCTGGGACCTTTCAGCCCACAGGCCGACGCTCTATCCACTGAGCCAAACCGGTTTGGGCTCAATAAATCTTTTTGTGGCATTTATATGATAGCAGTGGCAAGAAAACTTAGAGAAAAAAGGAAAGACAAACATTTTTAGGAATTTTAGATTCACAAAATACTGATGTTGGAAAAGATTTCAGAGATCTTCCCAGCCTCTCTGTTCCTCTAACTCCACCAGTCCTCAACCCTGAGGTTCCCCCCGGCCCCACACTGGGAGGTGAGAAAGGCCCAGTCCTAGAGCTGCGCCCTCTGAGGCACCCGATACTACTCTGGAGCAGAGGAGCAGCCTTTTCCTGGGCACTGCAAGAGGACTTTGCTTCTGCCTCTTCTAAACGCTAGCTCTCCCCCGCCCCCCAGTGCCCCTCCACTCAAAAGTCTAGTTAATGCATAGTAGTAGTTATTACTAATTCGAGATATAGACAATGGTATACATATGTTCATTTAAGATGATAGCTCTTTTCTTTCAGAGAAAATGATACTCTATTTACTTATGACATTAAACTCTGCTATTTTTCTTCTATTATATTAGGTCTCTTCTCAGTAAATTAACAATAATATAATGACAACATTAAATTTACATATTTTTTGCTATGAACCAGTCTCTTAAGAGTTTAATGTTCTCATTTGATCCTGGCAACAAACTTATAAATTTAATACCATCATTTGTCCTCAGTTGCAGATGAAGCAAGAAGATACAGAAAAGTGTAGTGACTTGCTGTTAGCCACACAGCTAAGTCTGAAATAAAATTTACTAGTCTGAAATAAAATTCATAGATTTGTAACCCTCACATAGATAATTTTTAAAATATTTATGTTTTTTTCAATTATAGTTGATACAATATTATATTAATTTCTGGTGTACAGCATAGTGATTAGACACTTATATAACTTACAAAGTGCTCACCCCATAAATCTAGTATCTATCTGACACCATGCATAGTTATTGCAATATTATTCCACATAATTTAAGTATATATTATGCTCTTAAATATCATGCTATACTACCTTTTGAGAGTTTTTCTACTTTAACAGTAATTTTTAATTATTATAATAAATTGCTGCTATATTTAGTTGTCACTGGATACATTCAACTGAGTGATCTAATGGGTATATTTAAAATTTATAATATGCTAGAAATGATTTATTTTGCAAATATATAAATGATAAAAAACTTCACTTTAAAACTTTATTTTTCAATTATAGCTTACATTCAATATTGGTTTACATTAGTTTCAGGTGTATAGCATGGTAGTTACATAATCATATACTTTACAAAATCATGCCCCATATTTCAAGTACCCTCCTGGCACCATACATAGTTATTAGAATATTATTGACTGTATTCCCTACACTTCACTTTACATCCCCGTGACTATTTGTTACTACTAATTTATACTTCTTAATCCTTTCACCTTTTTTACCCAGTCTCCTCCCCCTTCTCCCATCTGGAACCAAGTTTCTGCTTCCTGTATCTATGAGTCTGTTTCTATTTTGTGTGCTCATTTATTTTGTTCTTTAGATTCCACGTGTGTTTGGAATAGGTTTTCATATGGTATTTGTCTTTCTCTAACTTATTTAACTTAGCTTAAATTGCAGACAGATCATGAGAATTCTCATGTTTTCATATTATACAGTGCTTTACAAAGTATCATACTTTAAAAATGCATTAACTTGTAAGAACATGCAATAGATAACTCCAAAATGCAATGGGCATTTAATTTTAAGGCATGCCTTTAACATTTATGTAAAACATTTTTTGTATTCATTCTGTAGAAACTTACCTGGCCACTGGGTAAAGCTAGCAATTAAACTACTGGTCTGCAATGTGTTAATGCCTTCTAGGTCCAACCATGCTATCATAATGTTAAGATTTTATTTCTTAATGGTCAAGTAATATTCCACTGTATAATGTACCACCACTTTTTTATCCATGTGTCTATTGATGGGCACTTGGGCTGCTTCCATATTTTGGCTATTGTAAATAATGTTGCAATGAACATAGAGGTGCCTACATATTTTCAAATTAGTGTTTTGGTTTCTTTGGATATATACTCAGAAGTAGAACCACTGGGTCACAAGGTAGTTTAATTTTTAAATTTCTTAGAAACATCCATACTGTTTTCCATAGTGGCTGCTCCAATCTGCATTCCCACCAACAGTGCATGAGGGGTCCCTTTTATAGTAAAAACTTTGGATGTGAAGTTAAAAATCTGTGGGGAGAATGTTGTGTGTGTTTGTTTTTTCAAATTCCCTTAGTGCAAAAACGTTTGAAACCACTGCCTAAATATAGAGGTGGTTCCTTTTCACCTTTGTATCCTTGGTTGGGAGAGCATGTTACTATATGCTCAATGTCCGATGAGCAGAAAGATAGAATGAAGGGTGAATAATGGATGAATAAATAATTGATTGAGCGATGACTGAAGAGGCAAGATTGACCTAAGATTGCTCCCTGAGAGTGGGGGAGCTTTTATATACTGGAAATATAGATGTGTCCTATCACACTGGGCCACGGAGAAGACAGGGACATGAGAGGAGGCATGGAAGACACTAGTTTAGGTTTGCTGTCTTGCACTCTGTGAGGCTCTAAGAGGATATACCAAATAAGCCACTGCCCCTTCACGTGGAGACGAACCTGAATGAGACCACCCCCCCCCCCCAAAGCAGACCTAAACCAGACAGCCTGCAGCCACGCCCACATCCCTGGCAGCCTGAAGCTGACCTGCCAGGTTGAACCCAGCCTTGATTAGCCCAATTGCAGACTCTGTGCAGATCAGTTTGTGGGAAAATAGAAACGATAGTGTCCATAAACCACAGTCATTTTAGGGGCGGCTCATAATGCAGCCATATGAGTATATGCTAAGACACCACTTATCTAGTACAGTTCACACTGTATTGCAAGCATCTATTTTTAAATCTGTCTTTCTGACTAGACTGGAAAATACATAGAACAGGAGCCATATCTTATCTATTTTTAGATCTTTGGTTTCTGGCACAGTGCTGGGCGCGAAGTAGATGTTCAACACATGTTTAAAGATGGGTGAATAGATCAAAGAATGAAGTGTTACATTATTTCTGAGGTTTCACTCAGTTCAAATACCAGCCACTTGAGTACCCACCCCTAGGCTCTGAATAGGCCTACATATACGTGAGGGAGCCTCAGAAATAGACCAGTGACCACCTAGGAAATAGTCCCAGAGCATGATGGGCACTGATCATCGTTCCCAATGTTCCAAGACTGCACATCTTAACACAAATGCATGTATGAGGAGAATCCTATCCGGGCCTCCAGAAATTAAGATCAGGTTGTGGAAGATTCCCTTCACTCTGAGGATCAGTGATGGCTGCTTGAGAGAAATCTAAATTAGGCTTGGCTTTAATTCTTAAGCGTGCGTGCGCACACACACACACACACACACACACACACACACACACACACCTTATTTCTTTCTTTGAACATTAAAAATCCCAATTGTGCCTTCTCTATGTTATTTATTTTTAACCCCTGGTTGATGTTTTTGAAGTTGGATGTTTCCAGCATTCCGGTTTATGGGAGAATAATCCAATAGTCCATGTAGCCCAAAGGCCTATCCAAGGAAAACAATTCTGGTCTACTTATTTAAGTTTCACTGATTCTGTTTCGCGTCAAGAGATTTAGCCTCATGATGAGAACAAAATGTCAAATGTTATCAGGAAAGGCTAGAATTCAGACAGTTATCCTCAGTTGGTTAACTTTATTCTCTTATTCTGTTTTTCTACAAAGATTAAATAGAGCTTAAAAAAGAATATAAACTATGGGATTATTTTTTCAAGAAAAAAATTACATGAAGTGGAGAGTTTGTTGCTAAGTCTTTCAAAATAACCAAATTAGCTTTGCAAGTGTACATAATACTCAATATTTGCCTATTTTCTTGCACTGGCTTACTAAATACCCTTCAGTCTGAGGATCAGTGATACCCTTCTGTCTGAGGATCAGAAAGGCATGTAGTACATTATGCCTTTAAGTATCTCATTGCTGGAGGATGATGTAAAGCTAATAAACATAAAAAGTATCATAGTGCAATTTATAATGGGTGCCATGTCATTAATAAAAGGAGAATGCTCCTCTGTTCATTTTCTCACTCACAGACTATCCCTCCACTGAGCTCTAGGTTCACACAGTGATATCCATCTTCCTACTAAGATGTGTTACAGGCTTCTCCAAGATAACAAGGTCAGAAACTCTGGGCACAGCCCTCAAAGCTGTCCCTCCTATCACTGTTCCCATCTTATTTAATACTGTTTTCCTTCCATCAGAGTCATTCTTTATTCCTCTCCTTTAGATGACCCACATCCAATTTATCAGCTATACCTTCAAAATAATCCCAAATATACTGATTTTTCTATGCCCCACTGCCCGCCACTCCCAAACCTAGTCAGCATTATTTCTAACTAAGCACCTTGCTCTATTTCTACTCTTGCTCTATTTTCCCTACAACAACCAGAATGATATTAAACATACATCAGATGATATCAATTCCCTGCTTAAAAAAAATTTTGCAATGAGTTCTAAGACACATAAAATAAAATAAAACTCCACAATCCTTATCAGGGCCTATAAAGCCCAAGTTGAGCTGGTCCCTACCTAAGTCATCAGCATCTTCTCATATTACTCCTCAGAATGACCTTCCTGTCCCTGGTAAAATGCCAAGCCCAGAATTGCCGTCCTTCCTGCTAACTCTGCAACAAATGCACTGGCCCCAAATGCTTTCATGGATGGGTCTTCTTGTATTATTTAGGTCTCAGCTCAAATCTTGTCTCCTCCTGGTGAGGCTGTCCCAAATCTCCCATTATAAAATAGCCACCACACTTGCCATCATATCACCCTGTCCCTTCTCACTGTCAGAAATTACTTTGAATATGTTCTTACTTGTATGTTATCTGTTTCTTCTCCTCTAGAACATGAACACCATGAGAGTAGGGGCCTTTGCCCTCATGCACACTGCTCTACCTTTGGGTTGTAAACAGGGCTTGACAACATAGACAAATAATAAGCATTTCTTGAATGAACGAACGAACGAATGAATGAATCAGTGATATGAGATAGCACATACTGTTCACGGTTCATGCAAACACACTATTTAAATTATACAAGGACCTTTAAAGTTTCCTCCCTACAAAGTGTAATAAACACCAAAATCACTCAGCAAGAATGTGAAATATGACCAGTCATAAAGGTTGGTCAAGTTGGCATGGATTAAGCTAACATATTAAAGGTGTTAAATATATTTTATCTAGTCAATAAATGAACTGCAGACATTCCATAAGCCATTTTAAGCTCAGGTTTGAAACTTTTCACTAAACGTGTAACTAATGGAATATCAAATAGAAAGATGACTTAAAATTCTCTCCCTATCGTTACACACTCACTGCGTGATAAATATTGATTGGACACTATGCATGTAAGGTACATTTGAGCAAATAAATGCACAATCAAATGAATGAACCAGCCAAAGGTTTAATAATAAAAGTTAAAAAGAGAGGCATGAACATAGGTTAATCCAAATTGGATAAACAGCTCAGAAAAAAATCAACAACTCTTAAGTCCTTCAATAACAAACCATAAGTGTGCCAGTCATTGGGGTCTAAGAAATGGCTCTAAGAGAAAAAGGTCACGGGCGTAAGATGAATCATATGGCAAAGCACTTAGAGGAAGGAAAAGAAGAGAAAGTTAAATCAGATTAGTCATCACAACCCTACAGTGAGTCTATACAAACTATTTTAAATACCAAGAAAATGTTCCTGGAGCCAAATTAATCGATTAAAAAAACAATGACACTAAGCTTTTGGAAATGCTATGCTTTGGTAAATCAACCAGTCAAGGAAACATAAATAAACAAATAAATGTTTGCCACTTGCAAAATGGATTTGTCTTGTTCTCTAGAAGCCTGGCAGGACAAGTGAAAAAGAGCAATAGAGGGAGGAAGGAAGTGTGAATGAATTCTCAAGCCATAGAAACCATTAAGTAATATATTGTTCAGAACCATCAATAGGAAGCTTAAATAGATCCTGTGAGGTCTCACAATTATCTAAAAAAGACTTCAGGCTGAAACCGGTTTGGCTCGGTGGATAGAGCTTTGGCCTGGGGAGTGAAGGGTCCCAGGTTCGATTCCTATGTAGGGCATGTACCTTGGTTGCAGGCACATCCCCAGTAGGGGGTGTGAAGAGGCAGCTGATGGATGTTTCTCTCTCATTGATGTTTCTAACTCTCTATCTCTCTCTCTTCCTCTCTGTGAAAAATCAATAAAATATATTTAAAAAAAGACTTCATAACCACCACTAATTTTTCCCACATATGAATGAACCTAAGTTGCATAAAAATAATAACAAACATCTTGCAGATTCAAGAGACTGGCCTAAGTCATCTATTTACGATATATTACATATTCAGGGGAAATATCAATTCAGTACTTTGTATATATTTTCAAGTCCCTATAATATTCAGATGACACATTTAGCATTTCAAATTTGGAAGTTAATTTTACATTTTAATTTTTAATTTTCCTATGCTCGTTCCACAATCAGTTATTGGTTAACTAAATTAATTATACATGGGAAAAAAAAACAAAAAAAAAAACCTGAAAGCAAAACCTCAGCTATTCAAGTCCTTTGAAGCCTAAAACATTTGGAATCTCAGAATACTCCCTGACATTTCATTTTGCAAGCAGTCTAAACAACCACAATAAATTTACACATGCAGACATGCCACAGTTAAATTTCATTTCACGCTTAGTAAGCAAACATTATCAAACTATAAGCACTGTCCTCCACTATCTTTTTAACTCAAAATCTTGTAACCAATGTTTGGTCAACCTTGAAATATTTCACAGATGGATGAATTGGCTTAGTTTATTCATCAATTTGCAGGCTAGCAAACTTAGGCTGCAAGTATTACACTGAGCAGGTGGTTCTATGCTTTATTTCATAAACAACACAAATAATTAGTGATGAGACAGAAGCAAATTAGAGACCCAATTAGGAATTGTTCAGGGGAAAAGTTTTCTAACAATAATGAGTATTTCTTTCTGCATTCAAATTTCTTTAGAAACAGGCTTCCACTTTCCTTTCTTCATGGCAAATTTCTTTAAACAGTTGGCATTTATTTCAACAAAAGCAGGAAAACATTTCATTGAAGAAATCATCAGGTTATCCAGGCTTTGTGAAACTAAATGAGGACTGAATGCAGTAGAGCACCAGGTGACTTTATTTACCTGAGTTATTGGATTAGATATAAAGAGGAAGCTCTTTTCACTTAAACATGTTTCGTTTTTCTAGTACTGCCAATTATTTTGTTGTTCTGCATATATCAGTTACTCAATAAATGTAATAAAGGTACAACATTAAACACATAGGAAAATAAAGTCATAGTATACTTTATAGTCTTTTAAAAAATATATTTTATTGATTTTTTACAGAGAGGAAGAGAGAAGGATAGTTAGAAACAACGATGAGAGAGAATAATTGATCAGCTGCCTCTTGCACACCCCCTACTGGGGATGTGCCCGAAACTAAGGCACATGCCCTTGACCGGAATCGAACCCTGAACACTTTGGTCCACAGGCTGATGCTCTATCCCACTGAGCCAAACCGGTTTCAGCATACTTTACAGTCTTGATGACAAAATCCCACTTAGCATATGAGAACCTTCTGTTCAACTTTTACTATTCTGTTTAAAAACTGTTACACGGTATCAGCTTTCAATCACAAATGATTAAAAAGGCAAATTATTGATGCCAATTTTATATCAGGGGAATATTTTTTTGACTAATCAAACACTAACGCTGACAGTTGTGAACTGAAGAGATTTTTTTAAGTTGCCATGCACATTATTACCAGTAGGGAAGCTTAATCCTGTAGAACCCAAGGTAATAGTTTTAGTCATGATTTGAATCTAATGCTAGTGGGCAATGTTAACTCACTTATCCATATCCATATTGACTTTTTCTTTCATGTCACTGGTGGATCACTGAGTAAATTTCTTTTCATGTGCTGTACCCTAGTGACTTCAAACTTTAAAGAAGTAATGTCACTCTTTCTGCTATCTGGGGACCCGTGGAGCTGCGTGGATCAAGACTTCGGTAATGACAGTAAGTCTGGAAGGCTGTGTTCCAAGGCCATTCCTGCTGGCTACAAGCAGGCCTCCAGAGGGAGCACACAGAACCAGAGGGAGCACGCAGCTCTTCTTAAAATGGAAGGTGTTTATGTTCAAGATGAAGCTGAATTCTATCTATGCACTCTTGGTCGTATGTACAAAGCAAAGAACAACGCGGTGACTCCTGGTGGCAAACTGAACAAAACCAGAGTCATCTGGGAACAGGGAGCTGGCACTCATGGAAACAGTGGCATGTTTCATGCTAAATTCTGAAGCAATCTTCCTGCTAAGCCCATCGGGCCATCTTATGATGCTGTAACCCTCAAGGGTATAAACTTCTTGAAAAGTAAATAAATAAAATGGATTTGTTTTCTTGTTAAAAAAAAAAAAAGTGATGTCATTATTTTAGTGATGTAGTTAATATTGAAGTCCTGTTCAAAACCCACATCAGGACAAAGGATATCTAAGGACTCTTTTTGTAAGGCATTATTAAAGAAACAGAATTCAATGATTTTTATCAGTAACTAGAGGCCTGGTGCATGAAATTGGTGCACAGAGGTGGGGGTCCCCTCAGCCCAGCTTGCACCCTCTCCAATCTGGGACCCCGAGGAGTTGTTTGACTGACGATTTAGGCCCAATCCTGGAGACTGGGCCTAAACCAGAGGTCGGACATTGCTTTCACAATCCTGGACCACTGGCTCCTAATCGCTCACCTGCCTGCCTGCCTAGTTGCCTCTTACTGCCCCCCACCCCCCCATGCCAGCCTGATCATCACTCATTGCTTCTGCATGCTGGCCTGCCTGATTGCCCCACTGCCAGCCAGGTCACCCCAACTGCCCCCTCCCTGCCAGTCTGGTTGCTCCTAACTGCCCCCTCTGCCAGCCTGGTAATTCCTTACTGCCCCCTTGCCAGCTTTGGTCACTCCCAACTGCCCGCCCCCACCAGCTTAGTTGCCCCCTACTGCCTCTCCTGCCAGCCTAATCACCCCCAACTGCACCCCCTGCTGGCCTGGTAACTCCCAACTTCCCCCGTGCCTGCCTGGTTGCCCCTCATCACTCCCTACACAGCCTGCTTGTTCAGTCATTTGGTCATCCCTCACTAACCCCCTTACCAGCCTGGTCGTAGGCAGCCATCTTGTGAGGGTGTGATGACCAATTTGCATATTACCTCTTTATTAAATAGGGTGGCTGTCAAAGTTTAACTTACAGAATATGTTCATTATCCCTATTATAGCTGCTCTTCCCATAACCTTGCAATCATCAGCTTACTTAACTGTAAGTACCTTTTTATTGCTGTAGGTTGAATGACTAAGCATATACAGTATATCTCCCTATATTCATTGACTCTTTCAAAAAAATTTACTGAATGCCTACTATGTGAGCAGTTGCACTGAGGCTACCACACAAAACAAAAAGCAGACAATGACCATAGCTTAATGAAGCTTATATTCTTGGTGGAGGGCAATGACAGTTTATTAAAAAATGTTAAAAAAAAAAAAATCAGTAAGCCAAAACCGATTTGGCTCAATGGATAGAGCGTTGGCCTGTGGACTGAAAGGACCCAGGTTCAATTCCAGTCAAGGGCATGTACCTTGGTTGTGGGCACACTCTCAGTGGAGAGTGTGCAAGATGCAGCTGATTGATGATTCGATGTTTCTAGCTCTCTATCCCTCTCCCTTCCTCTCTGTAAAAAAATCAATAAAATATATATATTTTAAAAATCAGTAAGAAGGTCCTACATTGGCTATTTATGATCTTGATGGCAATATGCAAATTGACCATCATTCCAACACACAAGACGGCTGTCCCCATGTGGTCAAAGATGGCTGCCACAAGATGGCCAGAGGGGAGGGCAGTTGTGGGCTATCAGACCATCAGGGGAGGGTAGTTGTGGGGAGGTGGGGGGTCCAGGACTTCAAGGGTGGGCAGTTGGGGGTAACCAGGCCAACAGGGGAGGGCAGTTGGAGGTACCAGGCCTGAAGGGGAAGGCAGTTGGGAGTGATCAGGCCTAAAAAGGAGGGCCATTGGGGGGAGGGAGGGGGGACCAGGCCAGCAGGGGAGGGCAGTTAGGCATTGATGAGGCTGGCAGGGGAGTGGTTAGAGGGTGATCAGGCTGGCAGGCTGAAGAGGTTAGGGGCAATCAGGCAGGCAGGCAGGCAGGTGAACAGTTGGCAGCCAGCAATCCTGGATTGTGGGAGGGATGTCCCAGATTGGAGAGGGTGCAGGCTAATACACCCCTCCGCCATGCAAAAATTTCATGCACCAAGCCTCCAGAAGGAAAAGTTATACCTCACTATAAGACATCTCATCAGTGATTCTCTAGGGCAGTGGTCGGCATATTCATTAGTCAACAGAGCCAAATATCAACAGTACAATGATTGAAATTTCTTTTGAGAGCCGAAAACAGACTTCTGTGCATGGGCCATGAAGTTTCAATCACACTGTGTGTGCGTGCCCACATGTGGTATTTTGTGGAAGAGCCACACTCAAGGGGCGAAAGAGCCGCATGTGGCTCACAAGCCGCAATTTGCCAACCACTGATCTAGGGGAAGGGCTCATAAGAGAGAAGTATCAGAATCGCATGGGGAGGAGTTTTTTTTTTAAAGCACAGTGACCCTTAAACATGCAGGTCAGGGATTCCCTCCTTCAGGAAGGCTTGTCTTCTGCTCCCCCTCTCCCATCTCCTCCAAGGGGTCTAGACTTGGGAGTGACAGCATCCTGAGCTTACTTTGCTCATTAGGACACTGGTTCAGGTGTTTTAACAAATAAGTAAGGGTGCTTAAACAAGACAGATGGCTTAATTATTTCTTACATTAGGGTCTGAGCTGGTTAGAGGTTGGGAGAAGATAGGTAGCGTGCCATATAAAATCATCGGGGTGACTGGGTATGCTGTCCTCATGCTCCCGGGTGTGATTCACCACTGTCATGGCCAAGTTTCAGCCCAATGGCAAGGGAAAATAGATAGCAGAGTTGCCTTTTAAGAACCGAATGCATAAGTTGCACATATTACAATACTTGATCTCCATGCCACTGTTATATGGCCACACCTTACTGCAAGGGAGGAAAGAAGGGTAATGTGATTCTCTAGCTGGAAGGCCAGGTGCCTAGCCAGAACATGGGAGTTTCTATTAATAAAGAATGGGTGAATGAGTATTGGAGGATTACCAATTTATCTCCCCTCATTTATTTTATTATAGCATTATTATTCTCTGTTGTAATTGAGACCTGTTGGGACTGATCTCAAAGTCTGTTAAGCAGTGTTCTATCCATTTGTACTTCCCTGTAATCTAGCATAGACCTTGATCTCTAGTGGGCACTCATTTCCTGTACTATGCACTCTGTAGAAATTTCTCTTTCTTTGTACAACAGCCTAGTGAGGAAGGTTTGACAATCTCATTTTATATGTGGCTGACTCTTAAACTAACCCACTAAAGACAATAAATTATGGATTCAGTATTGGAAATAAACTTCATACGACTCCTCAAATCCTTTCCTTTTACAACAAACCATGCAGGTGTATTTTATGTAAACAACAAAACTTGGAACTACGATTTTAAAATATAGCTCAACACCTTTCATTAGAGATGTGTTAGAATTTTCAGACGATTATAATAACATTAACAGCCTTATATGTATCCTATATGCAAATTTCCTGAATGATGAGAAATAAAAATTCAAATGGGAAAGTCTTTGAAGTTCTTAAAAATCTTGAAAACATAAGGAAAAAAAAACTAGATCCTCAGCCACTTGTACTCCTTAAATATTATGTTATTTGCCTCATGATTAGGGTGTCAGCGTTTATATACTAAACTTGAGAGCTGTGATATTTATAGTAATATTTAATTTTTATCTTACTGCGGTAAAAACACTTAGCATGCAATCTACCCTCTTGACAAGTTCTTAAATTTACAATACAATATTATTAACTATAGACACAATATTGTACAGAATATCCTCACAACTTATTCATTCTACATAACTGAAACTTGTCAATGGAAATGCAAACTGATCCCACCCTTATGGAAACCAATATAAAGTTTCTTCCAAAACTAAAAAGTGAATCCACCATGTGACCCAGCAACTCTGGGTCTTTATCCAAAATGTATGAAATCAGGATTTCAAAGAGATATTAGCACTCCCATGTTCACTGCAACACTAGTCACAATAGCCAAGACATGGAAACAACTTCAGTGTCTTTTGACAGATAAATGAAAAAAGAAAATGCGTATACAGACAATTAAATATTATTTAACCTTAAAAAGATATAAAATGTGCAATATACTAACCTTTTAACATCTTTGAAGTGAGATGAAAGTGAAGTGGTATTTGTGAAATATTACTTCTCACAAATAGTCCATTCCTCCTAGTAAAAACAGGATTTTTTCCAAGAGTTTGAGAAACATCAAAATAAACAAAATTAAGCATGTTTCTGAGCTGTAGGACATCTTGGAACTTCTATAATATCACTGTGCCACTGTACATCATAACTGGCTGAAAGGGAACAAACTTATTTCACCACCGTATATGCTTTTCCTGTGGACTCCTTTACAGCAGTTTCTAAACTCTGCTTTCAAGAATGCTACTTTCTTAAAGGTTATTGAGATAATAAAAGGGCTTTTTAGTATACCTATTGATATTTAGCCATATTAAAAATAAAACAGAATTTGAAAATATATTACTTATTTATTTAAAAACTAGAGGCCTAGTGCACGCATTCCTGCACCTTGAAAGGAACTGTGAACTGAAAGGCTGCAGTGGGCAAGGGGTGGGTCTCAGTCCATCCTCCACGCCCCTGCCAGGCCCCTCCCTCCATGACCCCCAGTTCCCTGTCTGCCAGCAGCCATGCTCCTGCCACCATGTGCTGCTGGAGCAGGCACCAGCTGACAGTGCAGAGCGATTGGGGCTGGCACCAGCTGACAGTGCAGAGCGATTGGGGCTCCTGCCACCATGTGCTGATGGAGCTGGCACCAGCTGACAGTGCAGAGCGATTGAGGCTGGTGCCAGCAGAGGGTGCGAGTGGGGCTGGTGCCATCAATGGATGCAAGAGGCAGCTGCTGCCCTGATCGCCCCTCAGGAGCAGGGGAAGGTGAAGAAGCCCTCAGGGCAATTGGGGCCAGCAGCCACTGCTCGCACCTGCTCACAGTGCCAAACAATTGGTACTGGTGCTGGGCACTAGCAGCAGGTCCAAGCGGGACTGGCGCTGGCAATGGGTGCAAGAAGTGGCTACTACCCCAATCACCCCTTAGGAGCAAGGGGAGGTGGAAAAGCCCCGAGGGGCGAAGGGAGCTGGCAGCTGCTATTTGCACCCGCTTATGGCGCTGAATGATCCGGGTGGCGCTGGATGCCGGCAGCAGCTGTGAGCACCCAGCAGGACTGCAGCAGGAGCAAAAAAATTTCACTAACCACCAGATGCTTGCCCGGATGGCAAATCTGGTGCCCCTGCTCACTTACTCTACCATCCCACATGGCCAATGCCCACCATGTTCCACGCTCTGCTGCTGATGTCCACCATATTCCTAATGCACCCCCTGGTGGTGAGCACACATCATAGTGACTGGTTGTTCAGCAGTTGGGTCTATTTGTATATGAGGGTTTTATATATAGATAGATAGCATGTTAATGTAATAACATTACATGTTAATATAAAACTTTACATTAATATTAAAAACCATTACATGTTAATATAAATAACAAATTTTATGAAAAACCACTATATTTCCAAAATCAAATTTAGTGAGTTAGCACTGTCTTACAATTTTATAAATCTAATGTGTAGCTTAATAAGAAAAGGCTGCATTTTCATGTCAGATTCTGCATATAACCTGTTGCAATGTGTTGTTTGCTCAAAGCATTCAACAAAAATCCAAAGCCGCACAGATATGTTGTTTAAAAAGGAAGAAGCATTTTAATAGCCTCTTCAGATGATAGGGGATATTCTTTTTTGATATAACACCATAATTAAACAGAAGTTGAATTTCTTAATTACTTTCTTATTTGCAATGTGGAATCTGAAACTTGGTCAAACTTTTTTCTTTTACTAGTACATTATAATCCATTAGCTATCTTACATTTTTTGAATAAGTTTTTATGCATGCTTTTGTACCATCATTCATACACTTGGAAAATAAGGGGTTCAATGAGTTATGAAGGTCTTCCAAACCTTAATGTCTCATTATACCAGATCAAAGCATAGCATTCATTATCACCACTGATCTTATTGGCAAAGTCAACAATATTGGAAAGCTGTCAAGCCCAAGATGGTGGATACAAGTGTCCCAAACTTCAAATTTTCACTTGAAAGCTTGTATTTTATCTTTGATAATAATATTACCTGTTTTATCTTTGAAGAAATAGGTTCATTTCATACATTTTCAAGAAAATGCCTGCTAAGTGCCCATGTTTGAATAGCCATAGGTTGCTTATCAATTCTTTCAAAAAGAAAATGTTATTCCATGGGAAAGTAGATAGTTTAGTTCCCAATTCAATCGAACTGCTTTTTCCTGAGACAGCCACACTACTTTGGTATACCACAGGAGATCTTTAACAGTACTTCCCATTTCATAATATAGATTATTAAAACTATGTTTATCGTCTCATTAAAAACACTCTTAAGAGAAAGCTGCTTTTTGCTTTTAATTGCAATTGTACGGTGGTGAAGAATATAATGAATACTACTACCCTTGGTTGCCTAAATCAGCACCATAGGATAACAGCAGATAATGTGGACACCCAGGGTCCGTGGACTAGACTGTGAGACCCTGCTGCACACAATCACTTCTGATAAAAAGAGGTAAGTGGCTTTGTTTTCTATTATGTGCTCCAAGCTCTTAAAAAGGGTTTCTCAAAAAACTAAGTGCAACTTAAAGCTTTAATAATTTCAGATGTATAAATGCTAACAATTTAATGCCTTTTACATGTATTTAGTTTAGAAAGAATAAATTTCTTATTTAAAGTTTTTGTCTACAGCTGTTTCTAGATGAATTGGGAGAGGAAGCCCTTTGCTTGGCCACCCACCTCAGTTACCAGGTCTGCCTGCATTAGTTTTTGTGTGACTGTTGTGGTTTTCTGTAGGTAGTCACTGCATTGTTACATGTGTATCAAAATGCTGTTCTTCTGGTGATTTTAAAACTGAGACTTCAATTATAATCCTTTCAGTTCATAAACTCAGCTGGAGAAAATTTTAATAAAATTTAAAAATCAACTAGAACAATATAATAACATAAGGTAGCAGTTAAGTTGAATTGTCACATGAAACATCAATATTTTAAAACATTAAGGAACCAACCTTTCTTACTTTCTGTAAGTAATTACACTGTATTATTCATAGGTTACTGGTATCAAAAAGACAATAAAGTTAAAAAATGTAAATTGCACCATTCCCTCAACAGTTAATAAATATTTATTGAGTGGCATTATGCACCAGGAATTAGGCTAGGAATCGCAAAACATTTAGTAGAGGAAGCTTTTAAATAATAGACACTGTTATATTGAATCTATTCTTCACAATGTCAGTACAAAGTAGTTTCCGAGATCTTTATGTTTAAAATGTCAAACTAAACTGACAATTTTTATTATTCACCTAATTCAACCTCATCCTATTCCAGCATTTACAGTAAAATTATAAACTAGGTGGAGAAATTATCATTGACATTGTTTTTAAAATTTATCATAAGATAATGAGTACTATAAAAATGTTGCTAAAGACTTTGAATCTCAACCAAAAGATAGAAAATTATGGGAGAATAAAGGTCAACGATAATGGTTTTCTTTACCGGTGCCATGAGTACTCAATTCAGAAGCACGATGACGTGAATAACTGTGGTTCTTCCTTGAATTCTTGCTTTCTGACATAAGAAATAAAGAATATTTTTTTAGATTCTGTTTGTTATTTTCTTACCTACGTTGAGAAAAAGTGAAACAAATGTCAGCCTACAGAAATAAAAACATTAGCCTTGTCAGTATAATTTAGCCAAAGTTATGTTTTAAATTTTAATGGTGCTAACTGGTCTCCCTGGGGAAATTAAATTAATAGTAATTAGACATCTCTCCTATACATATTCACTCTTCTGCATTTTGATAAAAAGTAAACCACTGAGACAATCAGCAATGCCCCCCTTCTGAAGCAGAGTCATGCAACACTTAACAAAGGGCATATGCTCTACGGATAGTATCCTTAGGCGATTTTGTGGTTGTGTGAACACCATGGGGTGCACTTACATAAACCTAGATGATAGCGCCTACTACACACAGCTAGATGATACAGCCTATTACTCCCAGGCTGCAAACCTATACAGCATGTTACTGTGTTGGATACTGTAGACAATCGTAACACAATTGTAAGTATTTGTGTATCTAAATATAGAAAAGTTTCTGTAAAAATGTGGTTTAAAAGGTTTTTTTTAACAGCACATCTGTATAGAGCACATACCATGAATGAAACGTGTGGGGCTGGAAGTGGCTCTGGGCGAGGCGGTGAGTGAGTGGTGAGTGAATGTGAGGGCCTGGGACATTGCTGGACACCCCTGTGGATGTTATAAACCCGTACACTAGGCTACAGTACAGTTATTTTAAAAAACTTTCCTTTCTTCAATGATAAATTAACCTTAGTTGACTGTGACTCTTTTACTTTATAAACTTTTTAATTTTTTAAACTTTTGAACCCTTTTGTAATAGCTTAAAACATGAATACATTGTACAATCATATATTCTTTCTTTATATCCTTACCTATAAGCTGTTTTTGATTAATAATTTTCTTTTTACTTTTAACTATTTTGTAAACACATATACACACTTCAGCCTAGGCCCATGGTCGGCAAACTACGGCCTGCGAGCCACATGCGGGTCTTTGGCCCCTTGAGTGTGGCTCTTCCATAAAATACCATGGCTTGGGCAAGTCTATTTTGAATAAGTGGTGTTAGAAGAAGTTTAAGTTTTAAAAATTTGGCTCTCAAAAGAAATTTCAATCGTGTACTGTTGATATTTGGCTTTGTTGACTAATGAGTTTGCCGACCACTGGCCTAGGCCTACATGGGGTCAGGACCATCTATGTTACTGTTTTCCACCTGCATGTCTTGACACACTGGAAAGTCAGCCGGGGCAGTAACACATGGAGCTGGCATTCCTGTGATAACAATGTCTTCTTCTGAATCACCTCCTGGAGGGCCTGCCTGAGGCTCCTTTTGAGAAGGTGACTCATTCTTCAGAAATATGCCATATAGTTAGTTCAGTTCATTTATTTCTTTTTTAAAAAAATATATATTTTATTGATTTTTTACAGAGAGGGAGAGAGGGATAGAGAGTTAGAAACATAATGAGAGAGAAACATCCATCAGCTGCCTCTTGCACACCCCCTACTGGGGATTTGCCCACAACCAAGGTACATGCCCTTGATGGGAATCGAACCTGGGACCTTTCATTTCGCAGCCTGACGCTCTATCCACTGAGCCAAACCAGTTTCGGCTCAGTTCATTTCTTTTTTTCAATCACAGATTTGCTTATAAGCAGATGACTAGTTCGTTCTATTAATTAAAACTTTTTGTTTTGGCCCAAGACCGGTTTGGCTTAATGGATAGAGCGTCGGCTTTGGGGACTGAAGGGTCCCGGGTTCAATTCCGGTAAAGGGCATGTACCTTGGTTGTGGGCATATCCCCAGTAGGGGGTGTGCAAGAGGCAGCTGATCGATGACTCTCTCTAATTGATGTTTCTAACTCTCTATCTCTCTCCTTTCCTCTCTGTACAAAAATGAATAAAATATATTCAAAAAAAATAAAATGAAATAAAACTTTTCGTTTTGGGAGTCCATGTTTTCAAACTTTTCAAAGAGCTAGATGAAGTCTGCAAAAACTTCTGCCGAACTGAATCTCTTTGAGTGCTTTGCTTTCCCTTCTTGCTGCTTCTTCAAACAGGCATTCCTGTTCCATTTCCAACAATTCCTCATTAGTGGATTCCTCAGGAACCATCTCTAGGCCCTCATCCACGCCCAGGTTGAAGTTATTTGGCATCTCAACCAAAAACTTGTTAGTTTTTGCAACCCCCTGACCCTTGGCAAATCCTTTGAAGTCCTGGATACCTCTTGTGTGTGTTCTTCCAGAGGCCATGCATACACTCCTTGGGGGTAGCACCCCAGGCCAGGCCAGGCCAGTCTCTGGATGCAGTGTGAAATGTTGTAATCCTTCCAGCATTGCATCCGTGTCTTCCGCAGTTGCAATAATAGTCTCAGCAAAGATCCTCAGGTCACAGTTCTTAAAAGCTGCTACAACTCCTTGATTCATTGGTTGAATCCAAAAGGTGTTTGGAGGGGTGTGGTGGGGTGGGGGACACCACTTTGATATCAGGATGAAGATCATCAATAAAAGAAGGATGTCTGGGAGCATTGTGGACAATAAGCAAAATCTTGATGGTACATTCCTCTCCAAACAGTGCCTCCCTTTCACTGACACAGCAGTTCAGAGGGGCTCATGGAAGAGGGCCTGGGTCACCATGACTTACTGTTGCTGGTGTACACAGCAGTGTGTGCTCACTGACATGCTTGAAGGCCTGGGTTCTCACAGTGCCAGCTCACAAAGGGTTTTAGTCTGTCGCCGGCAACATTACTCCCAAGCAAGTCTGTTTTCCTGCCCGGAACAGCCCTGCAATCTGGTGTGAATTAGCCTCCTTATGAGTAAAAGTCCTTTCAGGCTTCCGCTTCCAGAATAGGAAGGTTTCATCTGTATTGGCTATTTGCTCTGAAAAGTAGTTTTCCTCCACAAGCAGCTTATCTAGAATGCCTGGAAATTCTTCTACCTTCACATCGGCACTCACAGACTCACCACTGATGTTCACATTGTGTAATGGATAATGATTCTGGAATCGTTTAAACAGCCCAGAGCTAGCGGGAAATTCAACATCATCATTGGCCCCATCGTCTTTTCCAACATCACAAATGTTTTGCTTTAGCCATGAGCGACGTGGTGCCCAGAGGGATATGCTTCTGTGTCTGGTTTCCTTTTTTAAAAAAAATAAAGATCCTGTAGGAGATTTTATTTTATTTATTTATTTATTTATTTAATATATTTTATTGATTTTTTACAGAGAGGAAAAGAGAGGAATAGAGAGCTAGAAACATCGATTAGAGAGAATCATCGATGAGCTGCCTCCTGCACAACCCCCACTGGGGATGTGCCCGCAAGCAAGGTACATGTCCTTGACTGGAATCAAACCCGGGACCTTTCAGTCCATAGGCTGACACTCTATCCACTGAGCCAAACTGGTTTCGGCTGTGTCTGGTTTTCAATCCAGGTCATTAGAGGTCATTCCATCTCTGATATAGGCCCTTCTCAAATTTTTGTTAGTCTTGTTTCCTTCAACAAAGCAGACATTTTAACCATGTTCTTGTTCTTTAAGATTGTAGCTCTGGTGGAATGGGATGTGTCTAACTGGTGAGCCATACATCACTGATTTTCCACCTTAGTCCTTAGTCACTTTTGATTTAATTTTCAGATCAATCACTTCACCTGGTCTCTTACTGGCAACATTAGGAGTGGATTTTGTATGCTAAGTGTCCATAATGAATACAACACGAGATTAAGGCAAGTTCCAGGGAAAATGATGCAACCAAGAGACCTGGTAAACACGCAATGTTTGAGCCGGTATAACACAGCGTAGTGTTTCACAGCCAACTTTTCTTCCTATGGAAGCAGAAAGAGTACACTCTACAATGACAATGAAAAGCACAGCATAGTAAACGCATAAACCAGTAACATAGCTGCTTATCTTCATTCCCAAGCATTAGGTCCTACACTTAACCGTGCCTGCTATTCTTTAACACGATGGCAGCGCAGCAGGTTTGTTTGCTTCGGCAGGACCACAAACATGTGAGCAATGCGCTGTGCTACGACATTACAATGGCCACCACATCACCGGGCAACAGGAAATGTCATGAGGTCATCATCGTCGTCGATGGGCCCGTTATTATGTGGTACAGGACTGTGGTCTTGTGGAAGCAGGTGGCTTCTGATGGAAAGGAATGGGCGGAAAATGAGGTGTGGACACCCATCAGAATGAGGGGCACTTCTGCGTACATCTCACCCAACAGCAAGTGGAGACTCCTCCCCAGTGTTTGTGATCTAGAAGGGGCTGTGTGCGCCACATCCCTGGCCAACCCCATCTACGCCGGGAGGAAAACCCAAATGATGAGCACTTCCCACACTGGGCCGGAGAGAGAATAGCGGCTGAATGCGGGCACCATGTCTGTCTTTTATGTGGGTGTGTGTAACATCCAAATAAATGTGTCTCCTTTTCTTTGCAAATGCTTGGTATTCAGAAAGCATCATGCAGTGGAAACATGTGGGTGGGCTAGGGAGAAATTAATTAGCCTGAC
This sequence comes from Pipistrellus hanaki, assembly GCF_964339955.1. NCBI lineage: Eukaryota > Metazoa > Chordata > Mammalia > Chiroptera > Vespertilionidae > Pipistrellus > Pipistrellus hanaki. Next base: position 132,173,562 of record NC_140505.1, on the reverse strand, counting down.
TGTAAGTGACTCAACGAGTCCCAGAAGCCCCACTGCAACATACCTAGAAGCCAGCCCAATGCCTGGGAGAAGGTGGCTTTGGCATTCCATTTTCTTGTTTTCACCTATAAGGCTTCCTGGCTGACAAAACCGTAGTTTCTCAGCATACCAGTGAAAGGTTCTAAGGTCAGTCCACCCATTCCACGTATACAGTCAAAGCTAGTGATGCAGAAATTGGTCTCCTGCCAAAGAGCAGCCCTGGTTTCTGGTTCCAGCAGAGCCTAACTCATTGCACAGCTGTGGCAATGACTTTCCCTCTCTAGACTTGTTTTCTCATCTGGAAAATGAGGGGACTGCACAATATGATATTATGTGCTTGGCGCCTTCAAAATTCTACAACTACCTGATTATATATCCTCAGACATAAGAAGCATTTTGACTATCAAAATGTCCTAGGAAATTAAGAGAGTGCTGCAAAGAATTGTTTTTTGTTTTTGCAGTTGTATGCTACTTGTACATTTTGGTAATGTTTCTCAAGTTGCTGCCTTTGTGTTTGTTTGGGAGATTAAAATTCCTTGAGCATGGAGATTTCAACATTTCTATTTGGTTAATTACCCAATAATGTCTAGTCAAGTGCTTTGCACATTAACATTTTCATGATAAAAATGATCAATGATCATTTAAAGCTCCTCTTGCTAAGTACTGGTTTATAAGAAAATTATACCTCCATTAAGATTCATCTTTCTCCATCATTATTTAGTACAAGCTTTGGTACTTAGCAATCACATGTATCTATCTCTACAGGAAAAAAATTGAGGTTTTGTACTTTAAAAATATTAGAAGCAAGACTTGGGATCAAGTATTTAATCAGTAAACACCAGTTGTAATTCTACAGAATCATTCTTCTGCATTTGCTTTCCTCAACCTGAGAATTGTGCCACTAACTCACAGCACTCATGGGTGCCAGCCTCTATGGAAGTATTTCTGAAAGAATTTCCGGTGGGCAGCACAAGCCTCCCTCCCTTCCTGGATCCAAACACCAGCACTTTCCATGTACTCTTCACTGCCATGAGTGAACTAAATTTCTTAGCTGTGGGACTATGTGTAGACAAGAAAATGCAATGGCCTCCGTGCCTCTGAAACAGGGAGTCCCGTGATTCCCAAGTGACACCAGCTCTAATCCTGCCGATAGCCCTGCCTCTCCAGGAGAGGACACAGAAATGGCTCCGGCTGTCCTGGGGCCTGTGCTTCCCTCTCTGTACAAGCCTGACACATTTTCAATCGAAAATAGCATTAGCAATGCTTTCCATAATGTAACCATGACAGAGGTGCCCTGAGTATCCCATGACTTAAGTGGGTGGAAAACAATCCCTCAACACTAAAAGGTTCAAGAATGAGGCATTTTAAACATCAACCAGAAGATGAGATGTACGCACACAAACGCATACACATATGTGTGAAGTAAAGAAGGAAGAGTTGTTTGAAGGGCACTCTCACAGAGAGGCTGTTTTGGGGATGCTAAAGGGGAATGCTGGACAGAGAAAAGAAAAAAGATGCGTGAAGACACAGCATGTGCTGTTGAATGCTGTAATCCTTCCAGAACTTCCTCAGTGTCTTCCACAGTTGCAATAATAGCCTAGGGTGGACCATTGATACCCTTTGTTGAGTACCTCTGTGCACAAGAGCATTCTCAGGAGGCATTATAGGTGCAACTGTAAACACAAATAAAACTCCTCCCCTTCATAGCATGAAGCCTCTACACTAGGACTCACGTGACCAGTCATTCCCTGAATGGCACCAGGCACTTCTACTTTTTGCGTTGACACAGCTTAAAGGATTTCAGGGGGCTTTGGCATGCGAGTGGTCTTGAAGGTCATCAAGTCCAAGCACCACTTTCTCCCCATCAAGCTAAATCCCTCTGACAAGTGTTTTTCAGTTTCTCCTCCAATTTGCCCAACAATGAGAAGCCCATCAAGAGTTAAATAACTGTGCTGTACAGGAAGCACAAGGGGGCGATTATTCAAGGATAATTGGTACCAAGGAGAGGCAACTCATAGTGAATCCACTTAAAACAGAAGATAAATGTCATGGTATAGAGCAGAAATAACAAGGCTTGGGAAAATGAACCAAAACAATTAAGTATTCATTTTTATTTTTTTAGAAGAGGTTTTTTTAATGTTACTGAAATTTATACCATAGAACAAAATTGTGTGATAGCAAATGTTAACTTTATATTGGACTCCATATTGGACTTTCACAGCCCAGTCTAAAACAAGTGTTCATTTTTGTAAATGTTTTCAAGGGTTTTATCAGTTTTCCCAAAAGCCTTTCTTAATCCCTTGATAGATAAAGCATTCACTTTAGAAGCCTATATTACACTACTCTTGTCTATTTTTTATCTTCCATTTGTAACTAGTCCAATTGTATCTTTAGATTTGAGTTGTTTGACCACATCTCTTTATCAATGTCATGAAATTCTAAATCTTTGGCAAGATTTTCAATTTATACTATTCTTCATTGTCAAGAATAATAATCAGTCATAATATATATATATATATATGGTATTTCCTAAAAAGGAAGAAACCAATGGGAAAAAATGCAAGACACAGTAGATAGTAAGTACCTGAGAAATGTGAGAACACGTTCATAAGTATTAGTAAATTGAGTTGTGTTGCACATTTTTGCTTTGCAATTCATTTAACATGCATTCTTATAGCATTACCATTATTACCTTTTCCTCTGTGACTACACACAAGGCATGAGAAGTTAAATACAGAAAATGCTTATAATATGTGTGATCATCCCTAACCAGTTTGGCTCAGTGGATAGAGTGTCGACCTGCGAACTCAAGGGTCCCAGGTTCAATTCCGGTCAAGGGCATCTACCTTGGTTGTGGGCACATCCCCAGTTGGGGGGTGTGCAGGAGGCAGCTGATTGATGGTTCTCTCTCATCAATGTTTTCAACTCTCTCTCCCTCTCCCTTCCTCTTTGTAAAAAAAATCAATAAAATATATTTTTAAAATATGTGTGATCATATTATACACACAATATAAGCAATATTGTAGTAGTGTCTGTCATATTGCTCTCTCTATCTGTCTCTCTCTTCCCCTCCCTCTCCTCTTTCTGTGTTTCTCACTGTTCATTTTAAAGAGGCATGCAGCCACAGTGGGGAACACTATAGCAAGGGACTCTAGGCAGCCTCTACACACTGAGGGCAGTTAGGAATGTCAAGAACTTAATTCTGCCAACAGCCTGAGTAAGCTTGGAGTGGACGCTTCCCCAGTTGAGTTAAGCAAAAGGAATTCACTGCCTTTTGTCTTGGGAACCTAGTATGCTATAGAGAAACCCCCACCCTTATTTCCAGGGATTAGTAAGTAGTAAAATCTTAGTTCTTAAATTGGCTTGATTGCCATTTTACTTGGCCAGTTGCTGAAGATGAGACTTTAAGTAAGACACTACCCCCCTCTATCTCACAACTTCTCATCTATAAAATGGGCATAATGATAGTACCCACATCAGCAGCCGTTGTGGAGATTGTTGCAAGTAATCAGCACCCAATAAATGTCAGCTGTTACCCTCCTGCTGATGATGTTGTGATAAAATGATGGAAATGCCCTTTGAATAACTAATAATAAAAAATCATTTTTTTTCATTTTTCATGGAAAAAATGAATTTAAATTTGTTAAGAAGCATCTGATGTTTCTGGAATTTAAAAAAAAATTGATTAAGATGAAAAAAACTAAACCGTCAACTAATATTCAGAGTTTTTATTATCCCAAAATACTTTTGAACTGAGTTAAAATTGGGGTGAAGGTGAGAAGAATTCTCAAGTTCTAAATATATAATAAGCTTAACGATTCCTTTCAAAATATTCATTCAATATGTTCAGTGTTTGTTTTTCTAATGCATAAAGGAGACTATGGGAGTATAAGTAGAAGAAAATCAATATATAAACAATATACAACCTGAATATATTCTATATTTTCCAAAATAATTAGGAGTTATTTAAAACCATACCTATATAACGCCCTTCCTTGTGATAAGCAAAATCCAAATTCATTGTATCAATATCTGTTGTTACATAATAATATCCATATTAAGTAGCACAAAGCAACACCCATTTATTATCTCACAGTATCAGTGAGTCAGGAGACCTGGCAATGTTTAGCTGGGATCTCTGCTCAGGGTGTCACAGGCTGCAATCCATGCGGCAGAGTTCTCATCTGAAACTCAACTGGGGAAGCGTCCACTCCAAGCTTACTCAGGCTGTTGGCAGAATTAAGTTCTTAACATTCCTAACTGCCCTCAGTGTGTAGAGGCTGCCTAGAGTCCCTTGCTATAGTGTTCCCCACTGTGGCTGCATGCCTCTTTAAAATGAACAGTGAGAAACACAGAAAGAGGAGAGGGAGGGGAAGAGAGAAACAGATAGAGAGAGCAATATGACAGACACTACTACAATCTTATATAATAAAAACATAATTACATACATATAATCACTACTAATGGCCCAGTGCATGAAATTCATGCACTGGTATCCCTCAGCCCGACCTGTACCCTCCCCAATCTGGGACCCTCAGGGGATGTCTGACTGCAGGTTTAGGCCTGATCCCTGTCACAAATCCCTCTCACAATCCGGGACCGCTGGCTTCTAACTGCTCACCTGCCTGCCTGCCTAATTGCCCCTAACTACTCTGCCTACCAGCCTGATCACACCTAAATCCCCCCCACCCCCCCACCCCGCTGCCAGCTCACCCCCAACTGCCCTCCCCTGCTGGCCTGATCTACCCTAATTGCCTCTGCCTTGGCCCCACCACCATGGCTTTGTCCTGAAGGACTTTCAGTAGGTTTCCCAGAAGGTCTCCCAGTCTAATTAGCATATTACCCATTTATTAGTATAGATTATTAGTATAGATATCCCATCATTTTGCCATATTCTAGTGGTTGGAAGTATGCCATAACTCCTGTCCACACTCAAGAGGAGGGAATCACACAAGGGCATGAATACCAGGAGCAAAAGATGTGGAGACCATCTCAAGAATCTGTCAGCTACACTCATCTATTTTAATATTTTCCAGATTAATTTTTTAAAATATATTTTATTGATTTTTTTTTTTTTACAGAGATGAAGGGAGAGGGATAGAGAGCTAGAAACATCGATGAGAGAGAAACATTGGCCAGCTGCCTCCTGCACAACCCCCACCAGGGATTTGCCCGCAACCAAAATGCATGCCCTTGACCTCAATTGAACCCGAGACCCTTCAGTCAGCAGGCCAACACTCTATCCACTGAGCCAAACCGATTTCGGCAACCAAATTAATTTTTAGTGAAAGAGAAGAATGACATTAATTTTTAAATGAAAAAGTCTCTATTCCACTCCTCCCACCCATTAAATGAGTACTGATTCTTTCAATGCATTATTTTGAAATGGTTGTGAGAGGTAGATATACATCTGGCTATAATCCAAACTTTCATAGATTCCTTTTCATACAAATATATACATAAACATAGTACACAGTGTATCTGGTTCTAGTGTTCCAATTCTCAGAGTCAAAAATGGACCAAATATTAGTCCCAAGATGATATAATTTACCAGCATTGTGGTGAGACAATTAGCTTAATATTCAGTCAACACCACTCTTTCTACAAGCTTTAATAAATTCAAACTAGTTCTTGTGAACATTAGATGACATTATCACAATTATGGATAATGTCATACGTGAGAGTACAAGGTTAAAGACATTGCCAAAAGTTATACTAAAAAGAACTAATGAATATAACTGATACTTGGCTTCTTGACCTTGAGCTCGCCCTTCAGAGTGTAAAGCCACGCCATCCATTGTCTAACCTAACTACTGATGTGCAGTACTTAAATAATACGATTTGGAGATTACCGGCATTAATAATCAACGCTTCACATCCCCATAGCTCTTACATTTTCAAAACACACTCATAAATAACCATTATCTCATTTTAGATAAGTAAAAATGGAATCAAGTATCATTTATCCCTACAGTTTTTTAATCTGACTTTTATTATATGTCATGAGTTTTATCTCTCTTTTGCAATGAAAATTATGTTAATATATTTTCTTCAAAACTCCACTCCCAACTATTCCTCAGGTGAGAAAGCCTTCTGAGAGTGCCTTCTGCAGACTGCTGGTGCAGCCTTCTGCCTTTGGGCCCCTTGGCAGGGAGGTCTCTCTGTTTCTTTGTCTCCCTCACAAATTCGGGTCCTTTCCAAGTGTGTTTTCTATTTCCTTTGCTAGATGGGAACCATAGGAAGGGGAGAGGTTTTATTTGTTTTTATTTGTGTTTGCAGTTGCTCCTCTAATGCCTCCTAAGTGTGCTCTTTCTTGCTCACAGAAATATTCAACGAAGGGTATCAAAGGTCTGACACACAGCTGCTGGTTGAATCATCTTCACCATTTCTGAAAGAGGCCCCCAACCCCATAGTTTTCCCTGTGTCTCTGTGGTAGGCTGAACAAAAATGATCGCCTTCTTTGCCACCAGTTACTAGCACTGCTCTTACAAAGACCTTTATTCAACTTCTAAAGAAATACAGCCCAGCATGTTTTCTGAAGCATGATTTTTTCAAACTCAAAAAAAATCAAACATACCACCACCAGAATTACTTTTTAAAAATCTTTGAAATTCTCAAGGTATAAAAGCCATCAAAGCCATTTTGTTCTGATGGAGGTGGTGGGGAGTGCAGGAGGGAGCAGATCCAGGCCCTCCACCTCCCTCCCAGGACCCCCTTCAGCAGGCCAGGGTCAGACATGCACAGGAAGCTGCTCTTGAGCCTCTGTAAGGTGACACTCAGGTCTGTTTTCCTAGGAATGATAATTAGTTCACGTTGATTTATTCACATTAGCATAATGTTAATGTTCTTGGTATTTTCAAGGACTTTGGGATATCTTCCATGATCAATTTCTCTCAAGAAGGACAAGAGAAAGAATGAGTTGACTCCGTCACCCCGAGTTTAAAGGTAGAACTAACCACACTCCTTTCAAAATGTCATAGGTTGACCCAGTCAGATTCCCCGGACATATTTCAAAACCATAATGGCTCAGGAAATATGCTCTCTGTGTCCTCACAAAAAACACTTCAAAGCAGCTGCTCACTTACAGGTTTTACAAACTGAGACTAGAAAATAGCTGCCCTGGAGCCTGCACCCATGGCTGCCTGTCTGTCTCCAAGACTTACGGTCTCCGTGGAGACAACTGCTGCCTTTGGGAAGGAGCAGGCTCAAAGCAGATTTCCCTGTTTTCTTGACAAGTTACTTAACCTCTCGCAGCCTGGGTCCCCAGCTATCAAACGGGCCACAGCAAAAACTAATTGAGTTAACACAAGCAAGGAGCTTGGCAAAGTCCCTGGAGTACAGTACGGTGTTCGGTACATATTTTTAACTATGACTAGGATCTATTAATAGATTTGAATTTTAAGTCAGATTTTCCTCAATCACTCTGCACTACTCCTTGGTTTATCCAGAGTCATAAAAGGGGAGATTTTAGCTTCTGTCAAGATCAGGAGAAGTTGTGAACTGAGACAAGTTACCTCTGAGCCTCTCTTTGTGTACACGGGAGACCTGTACCTTCCGGCCGAATTAGTTTCATGCTTAGAAAATATCAAGAGGTTGTTGAGTTCATCTTCAAGCTGTGGCCTGGTCCCTTCTGAATCTATCTACTTCAGTTTGAAATACCTCCAGAGAAAGAGACTTTATAGCTTCCTGTGGTAATTGATTCAAATGTCACACTTGGAAAGGCCCAAAGCCATAGGAGGCTAGCGCTAGCCTTTCATTTCAGGCGTGAGGTCAGAGATACATAAAATGTAATCTAAGATCTTCCTATAGAGACCTGGGCTTTCTGCAAAGGGGCTTTTTGAACTTGGGTGATTGTCTTCCTTCTAAATCAATGCTTACCCCATTCTTCCTCCATTTAAAAAAAACGGTATCATTTGTTTATGGAAGGAAATGATTGTCCTTTAAAACTGCAGAACTTGGTAAGAAAATAATGCATTTGCAAAATGAGCCCAGTTAGCAGAGCAGGGGAGGGGGAGCCACAGGGAGTACTTAACTGGTTGTAGTGAGGTGTTAAGAAAATCTCTAGCCCAAACCGGTTTGGCTCAGTGGTAGAGCATGGGTCTGCGGACTGAAAGGTCCCAGGTTTGATTTCCATCAAGGGTATTCTTGGTTGTGGGCACATCCCCGGTAGGGGGTGTGCAAGAGGCAGCTGGTTGGTGTTTCTCTCTTATCGACTTTTCTAGCTCTCTATCTCTCTCCCTTCCTCTCTGTAAAAAGTCAGTAAAATATATATTTTTTAAAACAGTTTTAAATGAGTGTATCATTTAATCCTCCATACAGACCAATGAGTTGGGGACTGCTCTTATTAGCTCCATTTAACAAATGATTACACTGAGGCTCTGAGATGGTGTATCCCCGCTGGTTAATCAGTTAGTGAGCAGCAGAACCAGGACTCAAACCCTCATAAGGCACTGCCTCTGGGAAATAATTAAGCAAAGTCCTTCTCCTCCTCACTGACAGCTCAGTGTGTGCGAGAAAAAACAGTGACTCTGATTAATACAGACACAAGACAACGCAAGATAAGGGCTTATAATCCCAAATGAAACATCTTCCTTAGGATCAAGGAAAAACTAAGATTTCGTTAAATGGCAATTAGTAACAGTCCAATCAGCAGACAGCATATGCAAGTGTTTCCTTATATGTTGTTCTTTGCTGTATTTGCATTAAATATGCATTAAAGTACTCGAGGTTTGTTGGTGATTTATATCATTTTAGTAGAAGCACACGATTGGCTGGACTATATGAATGGGTCAAATGAGCCCCTTTATACAAAAGCCTGCTACTCTTCTTGGTAAGGAGTTAAGGCTCTAGTGAAATAACAGGTATGATATGATCATTTCACCATCCTGCTATGTCCGAGATCTCTGTGCCCATCCAGGATATAATGAGTAAGTATTCCTGATGAGTAACAAGTGGCACAAAACTCAGCATTTCTGTCTCAATGCTTGGAGAAGCGCCCAGCCTCGGAAGCCCAGGACCTCGTCTCCTCCCAGAAGATGCCCGCCTCCCCCACGCCTTCTCTGTCCTCAGCCACAACCCCTTTATGTAAGCCTGCCACCAGCTAATGGGAGCTTTCAGGCAGTGACAGAGTGGCAATTACATTAGCTCTTCAATACATCTCTAAAATAGGCTCTAGCTCTTGGAGCGGAAATGTCCTTAGAAGGATCCCCACAATCACCCTCCCCAAAATGGATTTCACTACATTTGGAGAGAAAAATACAGCACATATACATTTTTTTTTCCTGCTTATGAATCTCTACTTGTAAACACATATGCCTTTTATCTTGTAAATGATGAAATAATGAGAAGCCTTTGATTGTGAGGATGGGAGATTGGCCTTGATAAAAAAAAAAAAACCGCCTCCATTAATAACATGGATTCTGGCCAGCAGGAGGACTTGGGGTCCTCCTTCGCTTGGGCTCACATTTACAGACTTGAAATAAGTATTATTATTACGAGGCCTCACTTGGGGGCTGGCAGCAGGTCGCCCCACCAAAAGTCTGGGCAGTGATTAGTTCCATTGAAGAGGAGGATGTTTACTGCTCCCAGTTGGAAAATTCAACCATCAAAGCAGCCCATTGCTCTTTCAAAGAAAGGAAGGACAAGTTCATGCTGTTTTTCTCTTCAAAGCCCATCTTTCCAATGGGGGTTACGCGGGAGGAAATGCATGCTTTTATCCAAATGATCACTGCTGTCAAATAATCGGGTATGAAATAACTTCCACTGTGCACTGAATCATGGGAATATGTCGCTTCTATTGATTTCCCTAGACTCACATTACTCATGGCTTTTCTCTTTCCAAGGCAGTAATGCCTTTATTCTCTGATTCAAATTAATTTAACACAATTTACTTAGTACCTACTATTGAGCCACAGCCAGCAGAACGTAAAGGTAAATAAAATATTGTCCCAATCTTTAAAATCTCACACTAGAGCAAGGGAGAGAGAGGTTTAGAGAGGAGTTGCATTACTACAGTTATGGAAGACACACAGAGAAAGAACAAAGAAGCAAGTGATTGACTCTACGTGGGTGGGTCAAGGAAGGCATCCCAGGGAAAAAAGCTAATGTGAGCCAATCACTGATGTGCACTTGGTATATTCAGAAAAGAACATTCCTGCAGCAACAGACAGCAATGCCCAGAGGCCTGGCGTGATTCCTTCCGTGTGGTATGTGTGCAGACATAGTGAAAGGAGGACGGAGAAGTTGGCAAAGGCAAAGTAATGGAGTATTAAGGAGTTAATATTTGATCTTGCAAGCAATGAACAATGAACCACAAAACAGCTTGAGTTTTAGAAAAATCACTCATGTTACAGTATGAAGAGTAGCTGAAGGAGGGTATGAGAGAGACAATTAGATGTCTATTAAGGTAGTCCAGGCACAGGGGGTGAGGGTGTGAACCAAGGCAGTCACAGAGGAGGCAAAGAAGAAAAGTCAGATGTCTACAACTTAGAGACAGAATGAAGAAGAAAGAGCATCGAGGATGGGGGTCCAGTCTTCAGCTTGGCTTCTTTGAGAAGGGGGAGTGTGAGAATAATTTTGGGGAAAGACAACGAGTTCATTCTTTGCAAAACAGCAACAGATGAGGGATTAGATACATTTTAATGTATACATGTATACTTTCCTGTTTTTTAGAGTACTAACTCTAAACACTTTTTAAAAACAATTCAAGTGTTTCAAAGTAAGAAAGCTTATGGGACAGAGAGACAGAGATGGGGTTGGAACCTCAGAATTACATTAATGAGACAGCACTTGGCTTGCCTAGAGCAAACACAGGGGATGCAAAACTCTGATTAGACAGGAATCTTGCCAGGAGCAGAGGTGTGACACACTCACTCATGCATGGAGGCAAATCAACTTAGACACAATAAAGCCAAAGAATTTGATTATAAATGTCTGGGATCAGTGACTGGGTTAAAATAACAGGAAAGGAAAGCACAAGGACAGAACATCCCCAGAGGAGGGGGCACGTACCTTCATTCGGATTGATAAAAATAGGTGAGTCAGATAATTCTCTCTGGTTTGGTTATGGCAGTGATTGGGAAAGTGAGAAAATGGGAGAGGTTAAAAAAAGAACAGCCCATTAAATAAGTAAGGAAGGCAGAAGGATAACAGAATTGTCAGAGTAAAATATTGGGGCCATCGATAAGGGCAGCTTCCTACATAAAAAGGCCAATTTTAAACTTATCAGGGAATAAGGCATCTTAAAGGGCAAGTCACATGGAGGAAGAAATGTGACAAGAACTCCAGGTCACAAATACAACAAGAACTCCAGCACAGACTTGAACATTATACAGCAAACAGCAGTGAAGTCAAGACACTAAGTGCTGGCTATGCAATAATGAGACTATGACTATAAAAGAAAATTAGACTAATTTAAATTTAATTCCCAATTGGCTCATATTTGAGGTCAAATACAAAAAAAGAAACAGAAAAATGGGGGGGGGGGGAATACTTACATTTACTGAACAGAATGAATCCTCCCATTCACTATTGGCAAATAATGGGCCGGTGAAATAATTTAGCAGCCAAAATTGCCAAATCAGCGACCCAGTGTCCCTAATGAACTTATTAGAGACCACTGCGGGCAAGTGGTATAAGTGGACAGGCCCAGGTGCCTCTTTCCTATGTTACCTGCTTATGAGGTCAGATTGTCATAGAGGCAATTCTATGGGATGCCAATTTTCAAAAAAGATTTAATTCTGCAAGGTAACTGCATGTAATATTCATGTGTAAGCTTATTTTCAATATGCATTTGCATACACATACTAATGCCTCTGCCTATGCATATATGTATGAGACCATATGACGCTTCACAGTCATATGAGAAACATCTGAGAAAATCAACTCGGTCACGTCAGATTCAGCAGCTGTGTAGCATGAGAAATAATGAAGAGGCATATCCCCAAAGGACAGCCTGGGGCTTCAAAGGCCAAAAAGAAAACAAAAATCCATGGCACAGCATAAAGAATCATCTGCTCAGTGACAGCTTACTTTGAAGAAAGGGTGTCCCACCTAGTCAGTCTGAGAGGAGGACAAAGTTCAGGTCAACACGTGTTCACTTCACATGTGCCCTGTGCAAATGTGGTCCGTGTTGTTAGAGAGCCATTCATTGGCCTCCTGTACCCATCTCCTCTCTTAACTTGTTATTATCAACACTTATATTTGATAGTGTGTTCAAGAGACACTATAGCTGGCAAATATAATTCATAAGGCTGCAAATTCAATACAGTTTAATCTAGGACCAAATTGAGAAATTAATTTAGACACTGGTATTTATCGGTTTTGGTCCTGCATCACTGGTTTGTAGTTTAGGCACACACGTTCTCTCCCTCTCCAGCCATGAGTGCCTCAAGCTGCAGAAACCCAACCACAAGGATAAAAGAGCCCCTTAATGTGTACCTAAAAGAAACTCCCTACAATTGGGAGTTTAAAGTAATCATAATAACAATAATCACAGGCTTCTGGTGTCCATTGCCAACTAAAGCAATCTTGAGGGGCTTTTCATCTGCACAGCTAAGCAGTGGAGGTTATTCTTATCAAGGAACAATGATGAGCTAACACATTTGAGGTGGTAGCTTTTAAGCACTAATGAAATTGTGAAAACTCCACATTTTCCTAATGTTAATCTGCTAGAGAAGTAACTAGAAAACAATGTAAGAGGCAGCTTTAAAGGAAGCAAGTTTGTCCTAGACAAGAGCAGGGAAGGAACAAGATCATTAGACAATGACAGCAAGGACTGCACTATTAATGAGGCGGATGGAAGATTTTCTTAACTGATTGGCTGACACTCTTCTTGCCAGGGATGTTATCACTCACCTTGTAAAATGAAGTCCTTGTACATCAGGGCGCAGTATTAACTCTGGAATACCCAAGGTATATCATACTATGAAAGCAGCCATTGCTTAAACTGAACCCTATTGCACTCCTACTGTGTGCCAGACTTGAGGGAACAGAAGTCCGCAGCCCCTCTCGCTGGTCACTGGGGCTGCCTGAGAGGCACTAGTGGGCAGCAGTTATGTCAGCCTCTCACCCTGCAATGACACCACAGCCCAATGCACACAGACAAGCCCAATGCATCTCTTTGACTAACTGGCTGGTAATTCAGATCCTTTTCCCCAACTGGCTCAAATATTTTTAAATCCTTTTAAAATGTAAGAGTTGTCAGCTGCTGGGGGGCGGGGGTGGTGGCCAGGGAGAGGCCAGTGGGGGAAAAAGGAGACATATGTAATACTTTAATCAACAAAGAATAAATATATTAAATAATTATTTTTTTAAAAGAAAGAGTTGTCAGCTAAAATACAGGATACCCATTTAATTTTGAACTCCAGATAGCAACAATTTTTTTAAATTTTTATTTTATTTATTTTAGTATAAGTATATCCCAAACACTGCATGGGATACTGACATTAAAATTCAATTATTTGTTATTTTTCTGAAATTCAAGTTTAACTGAACATCCTGGATTTTATTTTCAAAATATGGCACAGCTGTGCTTTGCCAGAAAATCATCAGGGTGGGGTGGAGGCAAAAGAAACTGAGAGTGCAGATGAGTGATTGGCATACAGAGGATGCTTCCCGTGGGATTCCTCCTTCTTCCTTTCCTCTTTCTCTTCTTTTCTTGCCCCTTGATAGACCTTAATGGAATCCCAAAAAGTTTATGCCCCTCTCCTCAGTGAGTATGCTACTAATAACACAGAGACAGTAGTACAACAAAAGATGAACGTGCTGGTGCCAAAGAGAAGCTAGGAGCAGCCTCCTTTAAAAGTGAGAGATCATGTCTAATGAAACATGTGTCCTTATCTAACAAGCAAACATCCACTAAAATGAGATGAAGCTGGTTATCACATGGGGCTTTTCTTCATCGCATTCCTCTATACATATGTTGAGGCTTACTCTTTTTCAATTCCCTAAATTATTTTCTACAGGTACCAGCTCAGTCTCATGCCTCTGTAAGTTTGGCTCAAAACTCATCTCAATTGGGTTTTGTGACCTTAAAGGTGACCACAGTTAAGGGATCTAAAAGCAACCACCCCTGAGAAACTGGGGAGCCATGCCAGCAGTCCAAAGGAGCCTCCGTTACTTCCGGGAAACGTATTGGGATAAATATCCTCCTTTCACAAATGCCAAGCACAAGGCTTATAGTTCCCTATTGTTCAAATCCCATTTTCAAAGACAAAGTAGCCCAAATCATTAAACACACATGTTCAAAATACAGATTTTATTTAAAAAGATAAAATAAAGTTTTCTACATTCTTCCTAGGTCAATGACTTTTCTTACCTTTATGCCACTCACAGCATAGAGATTAATTTCATGTGCTTCTTTTAAAAATTCTTTTCCTAATAATAAGACACATTCTAAAAATGAAAATACATCCATACTTTAGAAGAAAAACACCCAAACATCTAGAATACTTGCTGAGGGTGTACACCTTCATATTTCCTTAATGTGTGTGTGTGTGTGTGTGTGTGTGTATAATATATTTTATATATATATATATATGTATATATATATATGTATATATATATAAAATATTATATATTATATATTTGATATATATAAAATATTGAGCTTTTATTATACATATAATCTATATATATATAAAAGCCCAGCAACTGAATGGCAAAACGAGCAGAACCCGTCAACCAGATGCTATGATGTGCACTGACCACCAGGGGCAGACACTCAACACTCAACACAGGAGCTGCCCCTGGTGGTCAGAGCGCTCCCACAGTGGGAGTGCTGACCAGGATGAGTGGACCTCCCTCAGCGGGCCAATCCCCACAGGCCACGTTCCCCCACAAGTGTGGGAATCTGTGCACCAGGCCTCTAGTCTTTTATATTAAACTGGAGACCCGGTGCGCGAATGTGTGCGTGGGTGGGGTTCCTCAGGCTTGGCTGGCTATCAGGGCCAATTGGGGCTGGCTGGCTGTGGGGAGGAATCACAGGAGGTTGGCCAGCTAGGGGGGTGTAAAGGGAAGGACCACCTCTGCATCGAGTGTCTGCCCCCTTGTGGTCAGGGTGCATCATAGCAACTGGTGGGTCAGTTGACCGGTCATAGATATCCCATAATTTGATTAATCATTTGTCTATTTTGTAAGATCCATTTCTGGGACAAGACTACCTGTGTTCAATCCTAGTACCTCCAATTACTGTTATGTAGCCATCAGCACTCCCTGCCTCAGTTTCCTATGGATTTTATAAGTCATAAATAAGTTAGTAATAAGGATAGCATTTATATAGTACCTGACATATTATGAATGCTAAGTAATGTTAGTTATTAGTGTTTTTGTAATTATGATAAAAATTAATTTGTCATTTTAGAGGCTAGAAAAATCAGAACAATCAGCGTGTAGATAAAACTCCAGTGGGGCTGATAGAAATGTATCTGATACTATCAGAAATGAAATGTTCAGATTCCCAATATTTGGTACATAATGGAGACTCACTTGGTGCAGATGAATGAATTGGTCAATAAATTATGAACCAATGGCTTTTAGCCTAGGGACACAGATCACATTTTTTTATTTGTTTCCATGTTAAGATGTACCTCTGGAAACTGAAAAAATAAAATGTAGAAAGTCATCAACTTTTTAGATCCTTGAGATCAAAGAAAAGATTCAGTTTGTAGGACTACTTAACCAATAGGGAGAAGGCTGTCAAAATATTACATAACTGTGTATTTGGGAAGAGATTCATTTACTTTATTGGAAGAGCTTTAAACTAAAATTGTCAACAACCACAACAAAAAAAGAATTCCTGATAAAATCCTTAGAAAACACCAAGTAAAAATGGAGAGAAAAGAACAGCAAAACAGGCTGGTTTGGAGGACAAAACTTCCTAACCATGAAATGTGAGATACTACTTCTAAATTAATGAAAAAGTGATTAAGAATAAAAAAGATTCAATTTACAATAGCATAAAAATAAAAATAATTAGGAATTAACTTAAGGAGACAAAAAATCTTGTGTACACTACTAAAAACCATTGCTGAAAGAAATTAAAGGCTCAAGTAAGTGGGAAGATGCCTAGTTTCATGGATTATAACACTTAATGCTGGTTAAATGCCAATACTATCTGAAGATTTAATGGAATCCCTATAAAAATTTTTGCAGAAATTGAGAAGTCCATCCTAAAATTCATATTTTAGGATGGAGATCTCAAATAACCAAAACAATCTTGGAAATAAAAAACAATATTTTGAACTATATTTTCTGAGTTCAAAACTCATTACAAAGCTATAGTAATCAAAAGAATGTGGTACTGGCATAAAGATAGGCAAAGAAACCAATGGAATAGAGAGTCAAGGGGAAAATATTCTGAAGAGAGAACCCAGGAAAAAAACACCCACAAAAATGTGTACATATATGATCATACATATGATCAACCAATAAAGGTGCTAAAACCATTCAATAGAGAAAGGACTGTATTTGAACAAATGACGCTGGAAAATTTGTTTATACACGTGAAAAAGAATGAAGGTGGATCTTTATCTTATCCCATACACAAAAAGTAACTCAAGATGAATTAAAGATTTAAGCAGAAAAAGAGCTAAAACTACGAAACTTTTAAAAGAAAACAAATAGGAAAATATTCATGACAATGAACTTGGCAATGGTTTCTTTCTTGAATATGCCACCAAAAGCACAGGCAACAAAATTAAAAAGAAGTAAATTGGACTACTTTAAAATTTAAAACTTCTGTGCATGAAAGGACACAACCAACAAAGTGAAAAGGTAATTTACTAAGTAGAAGAAAATATATCCAAAGCATATATCTGATAAAAGGCTGGTATCCAATATACATATTTTTTTCCCTATAAGTCAACAACAAGAAACAAACAACCTGCTTTTAAAAATAGGCAAAAGGTTTGAATTGACATTTTTCCAAAAAAGATATACAAGTGCCAATAAGAGCAAGAAAAGATAATGCATTAATTAATAAGAAAATGCAAATCAAAACCACAATGAAATGCCACCTCACACTCAATAATTGACAACTATTAAAAAAAAAAAAAAAAAAAACGTGTTGCAGAGGAATGAAGAAATTATAACTATTATGCATTGTTGGTGGAAATGTAAAATGCTACAGTCACCATGTAAAAAACAGTATAGCGGTTCCTCAAAATATTCAAAATAGAATTACCACATTGTCCAGCAATTACACTTCTGTTTATGTAACCAAAAGAATTGAAAGTAGGATCTTAAGCATATATCTATATGTCCATGTTTACAGCAGCATTATTACAAAGCTAAAAGATGGAAGTAACCCAAGTATCCATCAATAAATGAATGATAAGTAAATGAATAAACAAAATGTGGTGTATGTATATATATATATGAATATTATTCACTTTTTAAAAAGAAGAAGAAAATTCTGATACATACTACAACCTTTATAGACCCTGAGCACATTATGCTTAGTGAAATAAACCAGCCACAAAAAGATAAATACTGTATGATTCCACTTATATGAGGTACCGAGAGTGGCCAAATTCATAGGGACAGAAAATACAATAGAATGGGTTTTGCAGGAGCTGGAAATGGAGAGGATATTGGGGAATTACTGCTTAATGGGTGTAGATAGTAGCAAAGTCTATGTATATTTTACTACAATTAAAAAGAAATGCACAGTAAAAATGTTTAAGGACAAATATAGAAATATTTCATGACATATTCTTCCTGACATTAATTGTTAGATTCCACATCTCTCTTTTTCAATCACTGTGTAAGTATAAGTCTATCTCCTCAACAAAACTGTAATTTCCATGAGTTGAGGGACTGGGGCCTGTGAGTTGGGCACACAGTTGACTTATAATAAATCTTTGATAGCTGACTGAAATAACCATTAGCAGGATAATGTTTGGAGAAGCTTCTTCTGAGCTTGAAACATTAATGCTCTCTACACTGGCTGAGCAGAATCAGCAGGCAAAGGAGAATGTCTGTTCTGCAGGAACATCTATTCTAAAAGATAGAAAAACCTGAACAAGAAAAACACGACTTAATTCTCTTAATGAAGTGTCAGAGGACTACTGGCACTTAATATCCTCCTTACCTTCCAGGCCTTTAAGGGCAGGATAATTTGGTATCTGGGTAGTACTCTGCTCCCAGCTCCACTCCTCCCTATACGAACTGTCTGCTTTCATTAAGCTGGACTGTTAACTGTTTTTGTAAAACACATTTTACTTCTGTACCTTTGTTTCTATTTATTCCTCCTGCTTTGTAGTCTCTTGCCTCAACCCAACAACCCTCAGGTCTCATTCCCTGGAGGAAGTATTCCTCAAAAAAGGGCTGCCGTTTTTGGTGATTTCCACTACCTATAATTCCCTCTTGCTGAGATATTTTAAAGTTGATTATTCAAATGTCCTTCTTTCCTAACAGAGGTAGTCGCCAGTCCTAAACTGTACAGCCGACTATCTCCTTGCCATTTCCCCTTGAATATCTCAAAGTTACCCTAATATCTGTGTGCCCCAAATTGAACTCAAGACTCAATCCCACAACCAAGGTCTCTCCCAGTTTGCTCAGCGGTGAGGAATGGCCCCTGTCACACAAGCCAGAAATCTAGGAGTCATCTTCATCACCTACTTTTCTCTCGTCCTCAATAGGGACCTAGAATTCAAACAACCTGCTTTTAAACATGGGCCACCGCTTGAACAGACATGTCTCATTCTAGAATTCTGTGGATGTTATCTCCTAAATATCTGTCTTCGCCAACTTCTTGCTGCCTTCACCATCAACTTAGCCCAATATTAGTAAGTTTTGTTATTATTTAGGTAAGGCCAATAGATCTGCCATTGAGAAGAGTTCATTCTACTCATAGTTCCCAAGCGTGGGAGTACATGTCACACCACAGGGACCACACGGGGCACCACTAAGGCAGTGGGAAGAGGGACTGTGGGCAGGAGCCTTTATTGTGGTTTCCACAGGAAGGAGTGAGTGTGACAGCGTACACCAGTTTAGGGTTGGCTAGATTGAATAATTTCGATGGGTTCTGGGGCATGGGGCCTGTGGCTGGTTGTCTGGTATCTGGCCCTGTATTGATCAGAGCAGATGAATAGTGGCCCGGAGTGTGAGAACCCAGTAAAGGAAGAGGTTGGTGGTGTGGACTTAATCAGCTGCTCCAGAAGGGACACTGACTGACCTCTGGGGTCAAGACAGCATTTAAGCAGCTCTATTGCATCATATCACCCGGGGGTGTTTACTTCCGTCACTCTCTGCCATCTCTCATGCCTTCTCCATACACCTTCCTCTAAAATGCTCCAGACGATTTCTACTCCCTTAGAATAAGGGCAGAATCCTCTCACATAGTTTATGAAGCCAAGAATACTCTGGGCCCATCCTACTCCTCCGGCACAGCTGCACCCGGCTTCCTCTAACTAGATATCCTAGCTCTTGCCCACCTGCATATATAACTTGTCATTTGCTCAACAAAAAGGTACTTCCTGCTGAGATGTAAGTTGCAAGAACTTTGATGAACCCCTTACATCAATTCTGGTTATTTGAATTACTTTTGTTTGGCAAATTCAATAACTTCATTTAATGTTAATTAATCAGATATTACTATCCATTATACACACTTTATCTGCATCATTGATATGAACACTGAGGGTAAAATGGCTGAATATTTTTCATATAAAGAATAGGTTTCAAGCTGAACATCCTAAATTTGATTATTAAATCTTGCAATAAAAATGTTCTGCTCAGAAAATCCTTGTTTTTAGAAACTTTATGAGCTAATGTAGTCATAAATTTTGCTTTAGAATGTGCCTGACAATTCCATCAGACTCATAAACATCCTCAAGATCCGATGGCAGTATGTGAAAAACTCATTTCAGGATGAAATTTTTCCCACAGCATTTAAATTACAGATGGAAGATATGAGAATGTGTTTTAATTTCCTTTTGTTGATGCACTATCATTGTGGGTTTTTTTTAAAAAAAATGTTTATTTAACAGGTAGCAAGTGTGTTTATTTGATCCTTAGATTTGAAATAATTTCCCTTACTAACTAGAAATTTTTTACTCATTTTACTAGGAGAGAGGACCTCGTCGGCATGAGCAATATGATTTGCATCATATATGACTTTCAAAGGCCATTATGCCAACATCATATTAAATCAATATTAATGGGCTTTGTGGAAAGACACATTAAAAGCCTAGTTGAAAACAAGGTTCTTTTGTAATAACTCTAAATTGGTTATTTTATTTCTAAATCTTTAATTGTTTCTCATTTCCTTCCTCT
Organism: Pipistrellus hanaki; assembly: GCF_964339955.1. Classification (NCBI taxonomy): domain Eukaryota; kingdom Metazoa; phylum Chordata; class Mammalia; order Chiroptera; family Vespertilionidae; genus Pipistrellus; species Pipistrellus hanaki. The sequence goes on along the minus strand of NC_140505.1, from coordinate 132,153,267 downwards.
CTCCTTTACTCCCTACTTCTTTGTTTCTGTTTCTCTCTTTCCCATTCACCGCCCCCCCCCCACTTCCCTTCCTCCTAATATGAATCTATTCTTTCAGCAAGTCAGTCACTCTGAGTACTTTCTCTGTGAAAGATACTATACCAGGCCCTAGAAATCAAACAGTGAACAAGGCAGAAACTGGTCCTGTCATGGGGAAGCTCAAAATCCAAAAGAGTGATCACCATTAAGCAATTGTAACGTAGCAGGGGAGATACTATGGTGGGCAAAGCGTAGGGTCTTAGGAAAGCACATACAGAGGAAAATAACTTGAATCCAGGGATCACAGAGGCTTTCTAAAGGAAGTGACATCTAAACTACGGCATGAAAAGAATTATCCAGGTAAACATTTCAATTAAATCTCAAATTAAGTACAAATTAAGTAAAAAGAACACGGATTGGGAGCCTAGTTTTTTAAAATATTCTGGCTCTACCCACTTTCTTCATTAGCCTCTGTGTCACACTGAGGAAGTCACCTCCACCTCCTAGGCCTGGACCCAAATCTATAAACAAGGACTGACTGCAGGCGATGAACTCCTCTCCAGTCCAGGATTCTAATTTTAAGCCTGAATCTTCCTAGTCCAGGTCTTGACTATTTCTTGTGTCTGGCCCACCGACTTTCTCCCAACTCCATCCAGCACACGGTTGCCAGGGTCACCGTCCTAAAACCCTGTTCTATGCCCCTTCTGTGCCCCCAGGATATTCAGTGGTTCTTAGGATAACACCTCACCTCACCCTGTGCTACCAGTCCTGCTTCATCTCCCCAACATGAGCCTGCCACCTGGAGCAGGTTACAGTGCACACCCAATGCTGGGATCACCCCCACCTGCTCCTTCCCTCTAAGGGAATTTGGGAATAGAGGCTATGACGGTAAAACATTAGTAAGTGAGATAGCTGATCCACTTTAAAAGCTTCCCCATCTGGAAGATTGACAGGCTTCCACAGACTCAGGGCAGCTGGGAGTGGAAGCATGAGGCTGCACATGGAAAATGGGAACATAGGCAAGCGCCTCTCTGCAATGGAAGAGGAGATTATGGGCAGGAGGAGTTTTCAAGGCTGGAACTGTCCGTCTGAGAGCTCAGCAGCCCAAAGCCAAAATATACAGTTTTATTATAATTGCATCTGAAATGTACATAGCCGCCTCATGCTATAAACAGCTAAGCAAACCTTCATCCTGCCAGCCTCACAGTCTGCCAGGAAGAGTTTACCAGCTGGACCGATCTAGAAGTGAATACACTGCAATGAAATCAGAACATGAGGCTGAAGGGCACCAATTTCACCGCTCTGGCCTCAGTTTCTCCATATGTAAAATGGGCTAATTCAAGTCCCCTTTCAGCAATAAAATCCCATCATTCTCCCTTCCTCGCCAAGGAAACTGGGTAACTTCACCCAGCTTCTGAGAGCACTAGGCTGAGCAGGATTGAGATCCTCTCTCTTCATTCTCTGAATTTTAGTTTATTTTAAAGATTTTCCTTTTTTGTATTAAATAAGCAAAGTGTTAAAAGAGTAAGCATTCTTCCTTTAACCCAAAGTCATTTGTAATGTTTAAGTTGGCTCTGTCTTTACAGATATGTAATCATAAAACTTCAACAAAAAACAACCTAACAGTTCACACCATGTACAAGCCAGACTTCATTATGACTAATATTCCTTTCCCTCAACTCATCATCAAGAATTAGTCATAATCTATAAATAGAAGGGACAGGATTTCAATATAAAAAAAATTCAGTTGTATTTTAGGGGTAAAGTCAGAGCCAGTGACATTAGTCGAGAAGGACTGGGTAAAAGATTGTGAAAAGCATTGTCTATTCAAACACAAATTCGTTCCTCCATATTTGAACACCTTTTGTGCTTACAGTAGTCATGAAAATTATAACTCACATAGCTGTGCCAAGGTATTATTTTTAAGTTGATGCCTTTCCAAAACTGCATATGATTTGACTTAAGTCAGGAAAGAGGCCAAGATTTACCCATGTTAAGTTAGTAGCCCTCCCAAGAAGTCAAATCTGAGGTCAAATATACAGAAATGTAACTTAGAATGACACCTCAGTAGAAAAAAAATCTCATTACCTCCTGAGTTTAGATAGGATATTTAATTACCCCAAACAATAAACAAAAAATGCTAATACACAAGGATAAAACTAACAGAGTACGTACATATATAAAATAATATTTTAACCATTAAAATAAACGGGTATTTTTTCAAATTTTTATAAATTTATATAAATGTAAAAATGTGTATTTTAGCCAAAACCGGTTTGGCTCAGTGGATAGAGCATCAGCCTACAGACTGGAGAGTCTTGGGTTCGATTCCGGTCAAGGACATGTACAATGGTTGCGGGCACATCCCCAGTAGGAGGTGTACAGGAGGCAGCTGATCTATGTTTCTCTCTCATTGATGTTTCTAGCTCTCTATCCCTCTCCCTTCCTCTCTGTAAAAGAATCAATAAAATGTATTTTTTAATGTGCATTTTAATAAGTAAAATGTATTTTCCAAACACCAATCAAATAGAGATATCAACACCAATGATTCTGAAACATTTACTTTATACATTATTAATGGAAGATCTGGGCCAATTCCCATGTATTTCAACTAATGCCAAAAGACGTAAACTGATTCAATTTATAATTCAAAGCCTGGAATCACTTCAAGTAAAACAGTTTCACTGTTAAACATTGCGAATCATTAGTGCTATCAACCTATCTGTCTTCGGAGGTAAGACACATCCTAATCAAGACCAACCTCCTTTTCCTGCAAGGACAGGGATAAGCAAACCATTTAGCAAAATGCACCTCAAGCCTCCCAAGCAAAGACTCTCCTTTGTTCAAGGTCCTCTTCATCCACATGGAGTGGGAAAGTACCAGACAATAGGATGCTACTGGCTAAGTGTTCATGTCTGTCTCACGAATCAGACACTGGGAGAAAGTTCAAGTAACCGTGAGAGATTTCTCTCTGTGACTAACAGAAGACTTTAAATCTCCCAGCTGCTGTGGAGTGCATGTACTCTGAAGATACTCAAATACTTCTGTAAATATCCTCAAATCTTTCTCATGTGAGGCAAGTTTTTTCTTTTTCTTTCTGAAGACTTTATTATTACCTGTCAGCAGCGCGTGACGCATTTGATATTTGGCTTCCCTCCTAGACCAAATATAAAAGTCGGCCCCAAAATGAATTATAGAGTAGCTGGCAGTGCAAACTGTTTGACGGGACTTCATTTTTGAAATTTATCTTTTTTTTTTTCTCCTTACATAAGCAAAAGTGAGGGAGCCACTTTAACAATTCTGCTCTTAAGTAATAATTAAGCTGCCGGGACACAGGAGTTTATGTCTTTATAAATGTCAGGCCAGTTCTAGCGAGTCTGAGCTGCTTCTCAGTAGCTCGAACAACACACCCAGGAAGATATAAAATTTTGAAATGCCTTTTTGCCATTTATACATTTATAAATCATGGGCCAAAGTTAACACCCAAATCAAGTATGTGCCTTTTATTAATTCCTGAACCAATAATTAGGGCATGCATTCTCATAACAGAATTCCTCTCAAACTACAAGATGTTGAGGCTGCAGAACAGTTTAAATATCTGAAGTTCAGTTACCCTTAATTCTATAAGAATATATTTGAGAATTCATAAATATGATGGTTGCTATTTATGAATTTTTTTATATATACACAAGCCTATCATTTTTTCTAAATAGATATTAAAAATAATAGGTTCTTTAATTTTTTTATTTCAAAGAGGAAGGAGAGAGAGAGAAACATCAATGATGAGAGAGAATCACTGATCAGCTGCCTCCTGCACAATCCACATTGGGGATGGAGCCTGCAACCTGGGCAGGTGCCCTGATGGGAACTGAACCGTGATCTCTCTGAGCCATGCCCAGGTTTGTTTGTTTTTTAATATATAAAAATTACTAAAATATGTCTGGCTCTATTAGGATTACTACGTAAGTAGTGATGAATCTTTTCACTCTCTTTGGGCTGACAGGCATAAGGGAGAAAAATAAGGTAATGGAGAATCCATGAAGCAAAAATGTATTGATCACTTGCTTGTATGCCAGATATTAAACACTGGGAATCTAAATATAAATAAGGCACAGGTTGCACCCTTCATGTGAAATCTTAAGAGGGAGCTCACAGATAAACACTGCATTAAAATGAAAACTGCGGCAAGATAGCACAGAAGAGAGACATCCTGCTAGGTGGTGGGCAAGGAGAGACAGAGGAGCCTCCTGAGGAGGAAAGGAAATGAATAACAGGACAAGAAAGGCATATAGGTGAGAGGAGAGCCAAAACGTGTAGGTCTCAAAGTATGAAGAAGAGAATGATGGAAAAAAGGCCTAGAAATAAGCCAGCTCATGAGGGACCTCTAATGACTCAATAAAAGGTTTGGTATGATCCTGAGAGGACTGTGAGCTACTGAAGGATCTTAAACAGAAGAATTCAGATTAATATTTTACATTAGTTACTCTAACAGGAGTGATATGAAGGAGGGCTTTATTCGACCAGAGTTTATTAAATAGCTATTATATCCCAGACTCTATTTATATTACCTCACTGAATCCTCACAACAATCCTAGATAATATTATCTCTATTTCACAGCTGAGGAAAGGAGACAAGAAAAAATTAAAGTTTGGCAAGATCACACAGGAGCTACGTGGTAAGACTAGAATTGAAATGCTTCCTGGAATACAACCCCCAGTTTTTTCAACTACATCAGCATCTTGTACAAAATGCAAAATGAGAAACATGAACAATGTATGTACAACCTGTTTCATGACCATAGGGGCAAGAGGGGAAACTGTGGAATGGGGTCAAAGACAGGAACATTACTGTCCACACTACCCAAAAAGGCAGATGATGTGGAGAAACCCCAAAATGCTTTCAATATGGACTTTATGTCCCATGGCACTTCGTTAAAATAAGTTGCAGTATCCATCTTTGTCAAGGTCATCACTATGTGTAATGACGTCATCAGGCGATCCTTTCTTTCCCATCTGCTATTTTGATGTGTGTGTGTGAGGGCAGCTGAGGGAGGGAGGTTGAGGTCTGGGGAAAACCACAGTGGCGATCAAATGTCTTATGTGTTACTAAGTCATTAAGATTGGGTTGCAAATATTAGGCTTTCCCAGCTGCTACTGTACACACAAGGCTCATTACACAATGGATCAGATGCTGTTAGTCACTTTCAAGGACATCTCTTGTCTTCTGAAAATGACACTACTCGCTAAGCAAGTTTGGTTTACTAAAAAAAAAAAAAAAAAAATAGCCTTAAGAGTGCTACAGCTGGAATCAAGCAGAGCAGAATCTCTCATCTCTGCATTGTTTCCTTCTTCCGTCCTGTTTTGTCTCTTCAGGGATTCAATACCCCCACTTCTACATGAGAAAACTCAGGTTCATGAAGAGAAATGACAAGTATACTCCACAGAGTTCGGGAATGTCAGGCTCAGGGTCCTTGAATCCAAGCCTGTTGACTCACATCACTTAATGCTTTACCTTCAAGTTTCGGAAGGAAAAACTAATAACATATTTGTGGAGGTCAAAGCATTGACAAATCAAGGAGTTAGAAGAGGCCCTCAATTCTACTAATGCATGACTGTACAAGGACACTACATTATGTCATTCTAAAATAGCAGAAGCAAAGCCCCTGGCCCTCATTATTCCCAACACTAATAATTAAATATAAATATATGACTCACACAGCATGCTGAAGACATGACTGGAACTATCTAGAATCTGCTCTGGAAGTGTTCTGGAGGGGGTTCTGGAGGGGGTTCTGGAGAACACTAGTCCCACAAAACACTCTACTGTTTCAACAAATCTGTGAAACACTAAATACTTTATTAGCTTCAGCAGATTCCCAATGTCCTTTGGCAGATAAAGAATTGATAATGTAATGTAAAGAAACCTGTTTGACCTAACTTAATTCAGAGTGTTTCAAAATAATACAAGTAGAACAACAGAGGTGCTTGAATCTCAGTGACTGAGATACCAGAACATTTTATAACATTTCTGGATTGAACTCTGTCATAATACTTAAACCGAAAGTAAAACCAAAGCCTGAATTTCTTATGATTGCCATTGAATATCATTTCTTACATAGTAATAATAATGACTGCTTGCTATGAGCCAGGTGTTCTGCTAGACCAGTGGTAGCAGGGAAGTTGAAACTTGTGTGCCAGTCACAATGAATCTGTAGTAAGCAGCTTACTGAAGGATGCTGTGCAGAAATTCTGTGGGGCTATGCCGTGATTGACTTATGTGTTACTAAGAGAAGGAATGCCGTTGATTGACTTGTAATATCTACTCTCTATTTCAGATGATGTGCCACAACTGTTCCACCTGTCAACTGGGCACTGAGGATATATAAATGAATAAAATGTGGTTCCTTACTTCAGAAAGCACATTTGGGGGTTGGGAGAGGGAAGACACTTTATCATATGATTTCTACAATGAGTCAGGAACAAGAATAGGAGGCCCTAGTAGAAAGAGGAGAAGAGTAATCAGCTAGCTTCTCAAAGGAAACTTGGTCTGAGTCTTGAAGGACACATGCAAGTTTACCAAGTGTGCCGAAGGTGGGCTGTCTGTGTTGACACTATAGGTAGGGGCAGTATCAAGGTAGAGCGTGGAAGGGTGGAATAGCACAGCTCACTCACGGGCCCTCACTAACTCATATTGGCTGGAGCACAGAGATTGTTTTTCCAAGGCAACCCTCTCAACAACCATCATGTGTTTTTTGTTTCTTCCTGTATTTTTTTCTCATTCAGTATTGTGAAGTTATTCAACATGGTAAAGAAGAGAGAGAGAGAGAGAGAGAGAGAGAGAGAGAGAGAGAGAGAGAGAGAGAGAGAGAGAGATGCTCTGTTTAATTAAATAATGTTTAGTAGTGGATTATTACATATGCAAGAGATCACTTTTATTCTAATTTTCAAAAGGATCCATATGCTCTTAACTACAATAAGGCTAGACATATTTTATAATATGCCACTCTTACTGCTTCTTTGTGATCATTTATTTTCACCACCATGTAAGTTGCATGACTCTCAGCTTTGTATATTTAAGAAATTAGGATGAATATGTATCAACTTTATGATGTATTCCAGAACTACTCTTAAAAAATGTAAGTCACTCAAAATCACCCACATTGACTTGTTTTTCTTGGCACTTTTTTTCTTTTTTTTCAGATTGTAGACTACAGTTTTCCCATGAATGGAATACTAGCTAATAACGTCTACTGTTTCCCTGGGAAACATTTCATTTTCTTACTGAGGAAGGTGAGCGTAAAAGGAAATGGCCCAGAGCCCACGTCTAAAACTGTCTTGAGACAATAACCAGATGCAATTCATGAGAGACTTCCTTCAGAGGAGCTGCCATCTCACCTTCATCCTCTCTGCATTTAAAACAAAATCCTCTGCTCCAGTGATTTTCAACCAGTATGCCACAAGAATTTCTAAAACATGAAATACCTCACTAGTTATTCAGGGGCACTGACCTCCTTTCCCTGAGATTGTCAAATAAAAAAATGACAACAGCCTTCACAACAATAGCCATTCTGGGGTGAATGCCCTGTCTTGAACCATAAATATGCACCGTATTAGTCATGTTGCATAGTGAGATTGAGTTCTGATTGGCTAATTCTTGGTACCAGAAATCCTAATATACAAATATAAGCACCTGTTTTTTTCAAAAGTCACTTTGGAGCAAAAAGGATAATTAGTAGTAGTATTACATTTTTTGGGGGGGTGAACCAATCAAAATTATACCGACTTTTTGCCAGAACAGCAAAAAGTACATTTTTGGTGTGCCGCAGAATTTTAGTAATTATTCCATGTGTGCCATGAGATAAAAAAAAAAAAAAAAAGGGTTGAAAATCATCGCTGCCCTACTCCAAGGAGCAATGGACTTGAAGCAAAGTGAAGAACAAAGAATGAGCTGGTGGTACTCAGAGGCTTATGAGAAAAGTACTAATTGAAATGGAAGAAAAGCTCAGCCCTGAAAAAAAGACCTAATACTTTAGAGTAAATTCAGTGTCTGTATTGTTTTTCTATATATTTTTTATTGATTTTTTACAGAGAGGAAGGGGGAGAGAGAGAGAGAGAGAGAGAGAGAGAGAGAGAGAGAGTCAGAAACATCAATGAGAGAGAAACATCAATCAGCTGCCTCCTGCACAGCCCCCACTGGGAATGTGCAAGCAACCAAGGTACATGCCCTTGACCTGAATGGAACCTGGGACCCTTGAGTCCGCAGGCCAATGCTCTATTCACTGAGCCAAACGGGTTAGGGCCAGTGTTTGTATTGTTGATGTTGGTTAGGGAGAAATGTCCTATGTCAGAGCTATTGCTTTAAAGCAGGGTGGGAACCTTTTTTCTGCCAAGGGCCATCAGGATATCTATAACAGCCCTCACAGGCCATACAAAATTGTCAACTTAAAAATTAGCCTGCTGTATTTGATAAACATTTAATTAACTCACCCCTAATGCCTTGGCAGGGCCAGACCAAAGAGTTCCCAGGCCTGGCATCCCCCCTCCCGCCCCTGCAAAGAATGAGATAAGGGTGCCGATTGACAAACTATCTCCATACACATGAAGACTGACTATTTTGACCCAGTTTTCCTATCTATCACCCAGCCCCTGTGAAGTTGTACCAATTTTTTTTTCCAATTTCTACCACACCCTTTACTCCTTTTGTACTGGTATATTTAGGAATATGAGCCATATTCGGAATGTGCATTTATCAGTACATAAAACAAACCAGAAGCAAACCATTTTTTACTCTAGGATACTAAATGTAACAAATTGCCTGGAAATAACAAAACGAGGCTTAAAAGATTAGGGTAAACATTCCCTGCATTTTCTGGAAAATATCAATATTGACCCTCAAAGGCCAAGGCCATTTAGTTCCTTTAACATCACAGTATGACCCATAGCATCCTCACAGTAAGCAGTTTAATTTTTACCAAACTAGGTATGATTCTACTGCTAAACCATTACTCAACTTTAATATTCAGCTCTGCTTACAGGTATGCACAATACCTGAATTAGTAAATGCTAGAACAGAAAGGGAAAAAAAAAAAATTCTGAATAAAATAATTTTCTTGAACTGAGTAGCAATCTTCCTACAGATAGTAACAACAACAACAAAAAGACATGATGCCCTTATCTTACTGAGAGATCTGATTCCATTCTCTGTGGGAGACTCATCAAGGAACTTAGATAAAACAAGGATTCTGATATAAGTTTAGGTAATTACAACTATATTAACCCCTGAGAAAGGTTGTGAAGGGATTAGTGTCCATATGGACAATTCCTAAAACCGGTGCCCGGTGGGTTACTCCACATCCTGATGAATGCTGGCTTGTAAGGGACACCTGATTGGATTTGGGACGGAATGCTTAGATCCTGAGCTCTCCTGAGCTCAGCATTGATTTAATCCTGCCACAAATCCCTACTGCCACCCCTCTGCAGTCAGTCCCCACCTCCTCAGGACTGCAGGCTTCATTTCATCCCCAGTGTCCTGATGTGGAACTCAGAGGACCTGCTGCCCTGGGAAGTCGCTCTGAAGTGCTTAACTTGGACACTTCCCAACATTTACATTTTTGTTTGTTGTTGTTGTTGTTGTTTTAAAATGTATCTTTATTGTTGAAAGCATCACAGATGTCCCCTTTGTTTTTATTTTATTTTTTATTTTTTTCCCACTGACTCCCTCTGCCTGTACCCACCCTTCCCAGACCAATTTTAATATAAGGTATTCAAATCTTTGGTCTGGAAACCAAGCCCTTCCTTAGTTACCTGTAACAGGTTACAAAGACAGATAACAATGGAAAACCTTGGGCTCTGGAGCCTAACAGAGCAGGTCTCAGCTTTCATTCATCTTTGATGGGCTGTGTGAACTTTGCAGTTGCTTCTGCTGGGATAGTATTTTCTGACTCTCAGAGTTATTGTAAGAATTAAATGTGAATCTCAGCCCCAATGCCTACCAAACACATACTTGTACTTAATACATACCTGGCCTAGCACCTACATTGCTGAGTTGGTAATTTGGGTGTGTGCTGTTTTTTTTTTTTAACATGCTCTTCCATCCCCTGATGATAAACTCCTTGGTAGCTAGCATCCTGACTGGGCTATTTCCAAAATCCAAGCCCAGGATGCACTGCTTGACACACAGTAGGCTCTCAACATCTACTTTACATTAAAGAAAAAGTGGACACTTAACAGTCAGTGCTTCTCAAATGTTAATGTTTACATGATTCATATTCTGATTCACTAAGTGTCAAGATATTGCATTTCTGATGAACACCAGGGTAGAAACAGGCTTCTGGACCACACTCTGAGTAACTGGGTGCTAGTTTCCCTCCCTTCCTTCCTTTTTGGCCACCCCAGTAATCCACAAAGTGGCAATGGAGAGTGGCTGGGAGCAGCTCTCTGAAGAACCACATCCGTTCCATGATGCAAGCACAGAAGGCAGAGCACCCACGATAATATGAGTGTGGAAATTATTTGCTGATATATCTCTGCCCTATTAGAACAAGCTATTAAGTGAACTCCAATGCTAAGCATCAGAAAAATAAAAAGCTCCTTAAGGAGTGAGGAACAGTTTCACTATACTTCTAGAGGGCAATACTACATAATAATAATGTGCCTGTGTAAGATACAAATTTATAAATAATTGACATTTAATACCTTGTATTTCAAAAAAAGTGTCAGACCCTCCACTGTAATGCTAACAGAATGAGTGTTTATAATACATGCCAGAAATGCACACAGCACATTTGCGAATGGAAGCCTGCATCTGATTGCCACACAGTGCCATCTGCTGGACAGCTGATGATGTGCAGCAGGAAAAATACAAGATACTGGGGATGACAGGAAATTTTCTGCATCTTTTTAATGAGATTTGTGCAAACTAAGGCAACTTCTTACAATTCCACACAACTTTATTGGAGATAATATTGTACAGCCTCTATTCTCTTTTTCTTAGAAAAGTAGAACAGTTTTATAGAGATATGTATATTGATGCGGAGCCAACAGCTGAACATACACAAATCCGATACGGCCATAATGAAGAAGGAAAAAAAAAATCTCTAATTTTCTGGAAACACCTGGAATTACTGACTCTTCATCAATAATGTCCTATTGTTTGCTATTTTGCATCACCCCTCACAAACAAAAATAGAAATAACTAAGTAGAAAATTCAAATCCCTAATCTTGTCCACTTCTGAGCACAGGTTCCTTCTGAACCCTAAAAGTGGAGAAATTCTTTTGCGCAAGTGGCAAGAAAAAAAAAAATAAAGGGGAAAGACATAAGGCTATGAAAGTCCCTCTTCCTGGCATCTTTCAAGGAAAATGCAACCTGCTCTATCACTTCCTGTCTGAATGTGCTTGCAGGCTAGTTGCAAGAGCTGAGGTCTTGATTTCAAAGGATTAAGCAGATGTATGGGTATAACTGGACATATTAAAAATAATGATTAGTTCTATTAAATAACTACTCTGGGATGTTAGAAAAAATATATATAACTAGGTCCTTTTAGGCAATTCTCTATGGGGAATCTCAAAGGGCATTACTAGCTTTCACTCAATGACACTCCGAAGATCCGAATGAGGTTTTCCTAAGATTCAGAAGTGGCATGTATGACTAAAATATGGATAAATAAAGTATCCTATAGGTACTTTAGAGGAACATTAACTGAATTGCCTGAGGTCACAAAGTCCTCATGGTGGGGGGAGGGGGAGAAACTCCTAGATCCAAGCTTACAACATGTAATGCACTTCCTCCCATGGAATACTTCTTGGGGGACAACCCCATCATTAATTTAAGTAGCTTTCTGGGCACATTAATTATGTACACCAGGCCATTCAAAAGGAAAAACTGGCTTTCTTGCTGCTCAGAACTGAGACTGGTTTCCTCTTAGTGGGACCCAGAGCACTGAAAGGCATTGGAAATAAAAGCAGACACGCAGCAAGGACTGGGAACACAGGTGGACACAGGTTTCTCATTTGGCTGTCTGTCTCACCCTGTGGGATATCCTCCACTGGGAAAACTGTCCTTCCTTTCCAACTGTGGAGCCTCAGCTCCACCCTCTCCAGGCCTTCCTTACCCCCACCCCTGGAGGGAAGAATCCCAAATGTAAATATTGGTGAAGGAAGAACCGCCTGAGGGCCCAGCTGTCCAGCAGGGCACTCTGATGGATCTCTGTAAATGGTTAAGGCAGCATTGCTCTTCCCTTCCCACATCCACAAGAATTCCTGAAATGCTGCACATACAAAGCAAGAACAAAATTGACTTTTTGGACATCTTTGACAATACGGAGTCACTGTCAGCCATGACAGTCATGTCCAGTGCTATGCCAGGACTGAGGTGATGGGTTGTAATGGGAATACCCTTAGGAGCAGTCAGAATGCTCAAAAGGCTGGCCCCTCGGATAAGGACTCCATGTGGACAGCATACAAGTGGGACCTCCATCCCTGTGGGCAATAAGAACTCAGAGCTCCCACAACCCCAACTCAAGCTTCCACTTGACCAGGGATGCACAGCCACTGTAGCTGCCTGGCTTGAGACCAAGGTCGGGGAGGCCTGCCTCTCCCTCTGAGACCAGAACTTTGTGCCAGACACTTGCTCTGCTCACTTCTACCGGGGTCAGCTTCCCTGCCTGTGACTCTACTGGCCTCATGGCAAGTCTCCCCTCATAAGCCCTGCACTGTGGAAAGACAAATAATGTGAGGGTGACTACTTTAGGGATGCTCCCTGCTCACGGCACTGCACTTTTCAGGAAGTTGCATCAGTGTGGGGAGCAAACTCTTACATGGTATGATGATTAAAATATGAACAATGGTACTAAGATTGAAATACCAAAATAAAACAAGCACATTAAAGTTGGTTACAAAAAGGATCCTTGATAGGGATATGGCATCTGGTAATGCTCAGAAAAAGAAGGTTCTTTTGTCACATGTGCTGAAATCTAGAACCAAAACATGGCTTTTCTCGCATGAACTGAAGCCAGAGCTGACTGAAACTTCATTTCTCTCACCCCTTTTCTACCCTGACTGAATTACCTACTGTGCCCTAAGGCATATCTGCATGTCCAAGCTCCAATGCAATTGTTCCTGCCATTCATTCACTCACTCATGGGTGCACTGGACAAATATATATTAAGGCCAACTCTGTCTCAAGCACTTTTCTAGGTATTACTACTACCGGTAGGAACAGACAGTGTACAGAATAAGCAAGTCCCTGTTCTTGCAGAGTTGCCTTCCAGCAGGGTGAGGCAGACAATAACTAAATAAGCCAATAAATATACATGGGAGTTAATAACCTATAGGAAGAAATATAAAGCAAGGTAAGGAGACAGAGTGATGAGGGCGGTGTACCTGAGCCATCAGGGAAAGCATTTCTGAAAAGGTGACAGCTGAACCTTATCAGGACAACTGGAGAGGTTCAGAGGAGGAGAGGAACAGAGAGCGGGTGGTACAAGGAGGAAGCATATTCCAAGCAGAGGAGAAAGCAAAGGTGGGAAGTGTTTGCTGGGCACGTTGTGGGGACCGCTAGGAGGCCCACAGGTGCCCCAGTTAGCGAAGGCTGGGAAGACAAGGAGACGGAAGTCACAGGAACAAGATCACACAGGCAGGGCTCTGCGGTAAAGAACCACTCCTGTTTTTTCACTCTGTTGCAGATTATTTTATAAAATACAACTAAAATATCACAGCAATATCTACTGCTATAGACGTTTCTGAATCTATATACTTCCTCACAGACCCTGGCAGTTCTCAGACCAGCAGTGAGCCCGGGGCACGGAGATGGGGTTGGGGAGGCCAGGGTCAGCGCTCTGAATTTTATTCAGAGGGAATAAAACTCATCAGCTCTAGAATGTTTTGATCAAAGAGGCCTCCATCCTTCAGACTGAAATGCCCCTCCCGCACCACCACCTGTCAAGACCCCCTCACTTACACGAACCATACCCACCTTCTACAGAGGCCATCCTCAGTCAGGAGCAATTCAAGTTCGCCTGTGCCGACCTGACCTCATGGCTTCTCCTGCACACACACACACACACACACACACACACACACACACATCCGTCTGCCGCCAAAATAAATCGTTTTCCATAAGAACGTTTCTCCCTTTTGGTACACTCCTCGTGGCATTCATCTACACTATATTCAGATTTTTTAGTGCACGCCATATCTTTTCAAATAGGCTGTAAACTCCTGGATATCAGAGACTGTTTTATAAATCTTACACTTATTATGTTAACTTGACAGCCAATATATGCTCTTGAATTGAGTAGTAAAGCAGGCCTATAAAATCCAGTCATCAATAATACGATCTGACTGTACCAAACAATGTTCAGAGGCCTGTTTCCAGCGCTGTGGAAGAAGTGCTGACATTTTTCAAGCTCCCTGTTACTTTACAGATCAAATCCAGAAAATGATTGCTGGCTCAAAACTTCTGTAGTTCTAATCCCTCGACTAAGGTGAATTTCTTGAATTACATGGCCCACTGGCTGGAACTTGTTACCATCGTAGTGCTATGTAGATCTCTTTGCTGATGAAATGGGTTGTAATGCCATTTGGCCTGTAGAGCTGAAGAACTTAAATGCTCCCTTAAAAAGTCAATGACCAAGAAACTGCATTGTTTGTATGTGTCCCAGAACCACAGTTAATTTTCAAATGGTAAGTAATGATCTGCTATGTTCAATGAATCAGAGAATAATTGAACACCTGGATTAGGGAGAGTGTGAGAGCCCAGTAGCAAGTTGAGCATTTAGCTTTCAATATTTTAGCCCAAAGAGGCATGACAGAAAGTTTACCACTCTAAAATTGATACGAAAAAGTTCATGATGATTCTAACTTTATTTTGACTAGCAGAAACAGAGTTGGCTGTACAATCTTGATTATTTGTCTTCGGACTGAACTAACCCCAGAATGTTATTATTTTTCTCAAAATTACAACTTTCTCTTTTACAAAAGAGGAAAACCTCTTTTGAGTGAGAGACAGGAATTATTACCTAAATAGAGCAGACTTTTGCTGTAGTTTTTTTGCATGGACAGAAATATGTTCATTTTTAGCTGCAAAGGGTCTAAATCAAGGCACAGGCTGATTTAGTGTCTGGTAAGAGCCCAGTTCCCAGTTTATAGTGGTGCCTTTTTGTGATGTCTCATTCATAAAAGCACTAATCCCATTCACAAATGTTCACCCTCATGACCTGATCACCTCCCAAATGCTCCACCTCCTAATATCATCACCTTAGAGGTTAGGATTTCAACATATGGACACTCAATCTACAGCACTAGGCAACACATTATTCAATACTGCATCGTCCATTCATACAGACATCCATCCATTCATCTATCCTGTTCATTATGATATACATCCATTTCTCTGTTGATCTATCCATCCATCCATCCATCCATCCATCCATCCACCCACTCACCCACAGACATCTCTCTTTCTCTATCTCTCTTTTTTATAATCTTCAGAGTGAAGCAAATATTTTCTTCCCCCAAATCACCAGACTAAAACAAAGACTTATGCATATCTTTATGCTTATCTTTCTGTATTCCTGGATTATCACCTTTCTTGAGCAATGTTGGCCTATGTTTGCCTTTTAAACCAACCTACTTTTTTTCTTTCCCTGAATCTAATCTTTTTCTTTTATATGTAATTCCATTTCTTTCTGTCAACCTACAGAAGTTAAAATGAATCTCATAACACTTGCTCGGGGGTCTGCGTAAAGCAAGAAAAGGACAAGGAGCCAAGGCCTTCGCTCCGGGGCCTTCTCTCCGGTCCCCTTCCTGGGGCTGTGACTTTCACTGATGCCCCAACAGACTTCTCACTTGGTGGTGTTTGTGCCAGACAGCACTTGCCCAGGGAAAACATATGAAAAGTCTATGACCATCTGAAAAAACCTATAAGAAAAATAGAAAGACCTGATCCTAAATGATTTTAAAAAGAAAATGCAGTTGTTTCATATCGTGCATTTAAAAACCCATGACTAGAATTTGACCCTCTGGACAGATATTGGTGCCCTTGACTGAAATGATGTAATACCAGACAAGCTTAAAATATTGAGACAGCATCATTGTTTTCATTACAAATTTAAACATATAAAGTGTAAGCATTTGGAGGTGATCTTTGGGCAGGGTTGGAGTAGGCAGAGGGTGACGAGGAACACACGGGAGCTTTCAAATGTGCTTGTTTTTGTTCCTCAAGTTGGTTGGTGAATAACAATGTTATTTCATTCTTTATACCT
Source organism: Pipistrellus hanaki (assembly GCF_964339955.1). Lineage (NCBI taxonomy): Eukaryota > Metazoa > Chordata > Mammalia > Chiroptera > Vespertilionidae > Pipistrellus > Pipistrellus hanaki. The sequence continues at coordinate 132,136,986 of NC_140505.1, read as the reverse complement.
TACACATATATTATTATTATCTTGTCTATATTCAATGTCTAGTAAAACAAAATTAAATCCCATCCTTTGAAAAGAATTTATTTAGAATGTTATCTGTTTGGAAAAGGACAGAAAAAAAATACCTATTGTCTGTAGACACTTTAAAATAAGTCCACCAGAAAACCACGATAAATACATCCCACAACTTCTTGTAGAATTGTGTGATAATGAATGTGAACGCATTCAGCACGTTGCTTTGAACACAGCAGGCATTCAATGACTGTCCTTGAGCCAAATATAGATTGCTAAACAGGTAACAAAAATCATCTATAGAGAGACATGCAGAAAGGTTTGGTATTAAACAATAAAATTTCAATTCCACACGAAAGGAAAGATATGACTTTATTTTAATACACAATTGGAAGTCGTGATTGGTAAAAGATGGTATAACAAAACTATCACATAATTAATCTCCAATTATGAGCTATAGAAGGAAAACTGCTTAAGGGTTCACTCAAGCAAACTATGATTGTCTTAGTCCAGTCAGGCTGCTCTAACAAAATCACAAAGCCTGGGTGGTTTATAAACAACAGAAATTTACCACTCACAGTTCTGGGGGTTAGAAATCCAAGATCAGGATATCAGCATGGTCTGGTTCTGGTGAAGACCCTCTTTTGGGTTGCCGGTGGCTGACTTCTGGTGTGTCCTCACATGGAGGAAGGGTCCAGGGAACGCTGTGAGGTCTCTTTTTATGAGGGCACTAATCCCATTCATGAAGATTCCACCCTTCTTAAGCACCTTCTAAAGGCCCCACCTCCTAATATCATCTTTAGGGGTTTAGCATTTCAACACATGATTTTGGGGGAGACACAAGCATTCATACCACCACAGTGGTAACCTATGGAAATTAGTTAAATTTACATGAAGCATGCCTTATCAGAAAACAAGGAAAAAAAAGTTTATGCTGTTAATCAGAATGAGCAGAGAGATTCAGGGGGTCGGGGGAGATAATCTATGCTGGTAACAGTGAGGCAACAGAAACCACTACTCATATAGAGAAGGAAAGAGAGTTCCATTTAGAAATATTACCTAAGTGAGGAAGTTAAACAGGTAAGGGGAGGACTCACTGAGGAATTTTTGGCAACCACTCTATATCATCTCAACTCATCTCAAAAGTATGATATACAGATGTCATGAGATGTCTGTACAGAGAGGGAAATCATAGTTCTGTAAAGTTAGAAAAGTTACCCCAAAAGTTACCCAAAGCTATAGCAGGAATTTAAGACCCAGACATATTTGACTCCAAAGCCTGTAATTTTTCTACCATGCCACCTCAAGAATAAAAATGTCTACAGAATATAATGGGAAGAGAGAGCAGTCAACTACTCACAACATGGGAAAACTAAAGAATACAGAAATTAAACAAATGATTTATTTTAGTTGCAGCAGATCGAAAGCTAAAATCGTCTTTTGAAACGGAGGTCAAGTTCCTGCTAAGAGTACCTGATGTTCTGGGTCTAATTGACACACCAGACACAAATAAATCAGCAGGAGTGGTTGTAATACACTTTAAAAGCCGTAAGAAACTTCAGGATGAAACAGTATAACGCGGGGCCAAAAAGGTACAACTTGCCATTTACAAAATTATCCCTGACGCCAAGCATCTAGAATGCTGCCTGCAAGATTCTAATACAGAATATGGGTTCCAGAGGTCTGGACCAGTAACTTGAACTTTCATGCATGACTGGCAGGCAGGCTCTACAAGGATGATGCTTCAGACACACCACAGAAGCACTGCAACGCTCATACGTCTCTTCCTAGATTACTTCAGAGTTATTTGTATAGATGTTTTGCCACCCATAACTGGGGTTTACACTGCTTAGCAAGGGCTGCTCCTTATTCATCCTGTATTCCCTGACAGCCTGCCATACTGACTGGCACTTACTACTCTATATTTAACTGAATCAACCCCTGAGCACACCCGTAAGCACAGCTGCAGGGTGGAAAGACAATGGTGGTTTCTCCCAAGGTGGGTGGCGGGGAGGGGGGACTATTTCACTGATCACTAGAATTCTGTAAGAGATTGGCATCAGTTTGTGGCCAAGAAGAGCTTGTGGACATACTTTCCCAAATGAACTGCATGGTGATTGGAAACATGTTTTTCAAGGGAAGAAAACGTTCCAAACTATAAAAAAGAAGAAAAAAATAAATGTATAATTTTTCTAAATGAAAGAGTTAATATCAAGGAGTCTGTTACAGCTGACCTTAATTAAATTTCTAAAATATAAATCATCTGGCTGATGAAACAATAAAGTAGTCCAGATTGCAGATAAGAAGTCAAGCTGATGCGCATGAATGGGAAAACAAAAACAAAAACAAACAAACAAACAAACAAAAAACCTGCAGAGTTTAGTGACAGATGTGCTTCATTGAAGACAAGTACAAACTAATGATTAAAATACAAAAGTACCAGCTAAGATAATGGGTTCTGAATAATTACTAACAATTTAGGAAAGCAATGAATGTCCTACGCTCAGACATTCCTACTTTTCTTCTTAGTAAATATGTGAGTTATACACTGAGTGGCCAGATAGTTATGATCTCTGAATGCATAATAATCTGGCCACTCAGTGTACACACACACACACACACACACACACACACACACACACACACATACACACACACACATACACTGAGTAGCCAGATTATTATGCGTTTAGAGATCATAATAATCCAGCCATTCAGTGTATATTTCTAGCACTGACTCAGACAAGGGGAAAAGTACAATCAGCAAGACACCTAGTCAAATCCCAATCACTGCGTAGGAAAGCAGATCTACAATCAGACTGGCTGGGTCAAAATGTCAGCAGTGCTGCTTATTAGCTATGGAGGATCTCTTTGTGTCTCCGTTTCTTCATCTGTAAAATCAGATAATAATATGGGTATTACCAACCTGGAGGATTTTTGTAAGGATTTAAAGGGATTAATCTATAAAGTGCTTAAAACAGTGCCCAGCACACAGTAAACACTCAGTAAGTGTTGGTATCATCATTATCATCATCATCATAGTTGCCGTCCTCATCATCATCACCATTTCTTCTCAAGGTCACACTGTGCCAAGATAGGAACTGATGGGCATGGAGCCCCATGCCCAGTGTTAAGTGAAAGGACTGCAGAGTTAAGCTGATTTACTTCACCTCTTCTGATAATATTCTGCAGGTAAGGTTTTTTTTAGGAAAGACTGAAATTAAAAGTAGATTGATCAATGTCTTGCTAGGGCAAGGGATTTTCTCTTGACCTGTATACATTGGTACAAAATTTAACAGCCTTGCCTGCAGGTAGATCTGAGTACTCCATCAGCTGTCTCTAGTTTTTGATTTGGCACCGCCAGAATAATCCTCTGAGTTGTGGTCAGTCAAAATTCTGTTTGTCTTGTAATGTATCCCATCTTGTGCATAATTATCATGTTGTCAGGCTACCCAGCACTGTTCAAACACCCTCACTATGTTGGGGAAATTTGCAGTCTTATGGATCTCACTTTATCAGAATCCAGAAAGCTCAAGTCCCAGACTCCTTTGCAACTAGGATACAGACATGTGGACTAGATCTTGCCAATCAGTCAAGCTTGGTTTGTAAACAAGCAATTGGCGGAGACAAGCTTGGGGGAACCCATGTTGGTGGCCTTGGTGGCAGCAAAGGCTTCCAACAATCAGGAGCAGCCAGCAGGGGCGCTCCCTGGGTGTTCAGTGGGGAACAGCAGCAGTTGCAATTTCCTCGTCAGGCAGGTTCAGATTCATGGATTCGAATGGTTCCTGTAGGTTTAGATTCCACCCCACAGTTCTGTGAGCTCCTTAATATCCTTATAATAAAATCTACTTCTGGTTAACCAGCTACCTTTGGTTTGTGTTGCTTCCAGCTAAAAATCTTAACGGAAAGAACTGTCTCCTAACAAAGGGATTCAGGCACCAACCAGTACTAATGATATAGATTTAAAAAATACCTGGTGTTTAAAAATGGCAGTGAATATAATTAAGTCTGCCAGAATTTGCAAATTTCCTCTCCAAATTGTTCAATGCACTCTGCTTCTTCAGAGAAGGAACAACTTTGTTCAGGACTTTGCAGCTGACAATAATACTTTGTCATTATAATGTCAAGTTCACCTTCTCAATTCTTCCAGTTAACGGTACTATGAGATAAACTACCCCAAAACATAAAACAACAGAAATGTTATGATGCTTACAGATACAGAGGGTCAGGAATTTGGATAGGGCACAAAGAAGTCTTCTTTCTGCTCCAAGATCTGGACTTCAGCTGGGAAGAACTGAGGGGCGATTAACGGCTGAGAATTGGAATCACCAGGAGACCCCTTTTCTTTTGATCATCTCTGTTGCCTGAGCTGATATGACAAAGACTAGACCTACTGACTGGAGCCCCAACAGGCTTCTTGGCTTCCTCACATGGTAGCCTCAGGGTCATCGGACTTGGTACTGTCAGCTCAAGTATTTCAATTAATAAGGGAAAGGTGCATTGGCTTTCATGACCCATCTAGAGGCCACTCAGTGTTAACTGCAGCACACCCTGTTGGCCCACACAACCATGAGCCTGCCCGTATTCGAGAGGAGAGTGGTTAGACTCCACCTCCTGATGGGGAAGTGGCAAAGTCACATTGTCAAAGAGCTTGTGGAATGAGAGGTGCTGTTGCATCCATCTCTGGAAAGTAAAATCTGCCACAGTGATGTAGGAAAAATAGGTTTAGAATCCAAATTTTAATTCTAATAATGTCTAGTAGTAATAGTTAGATATTTAAATGGCTAGGGTACTTGGACGCTTAGTACAGGCACACCTTAGTAATACTGCGGATTTGGTCCCAGACTATCACAATAAAGCAAGGAGCGCAATAAAGCTAGTGGTAATTTTTGCTGGTGGAGGGTCTTGCCTTGAATTGGAAAAAATATATATACACCATCTGTGAACTGCAATAAAGAGTTGTATGCATCATAATAGTCTGCCTCCAGTAAAAGCCCAAAAAGGATAAGCTAACTTTCTCAATTTTGCTTCCTATTTTTCATCCATCAGTGTGTAATTTAACCATGGAATACCCATCTAAACAAACGTGGTGAGTACTTAAATTCTGAATATTAAAATGTCTCAGTTACAGCCCAAATTAATTTGAGTTTTTCCAGCTTGTCACAAGCCCCTGGCACTATGATTCCTCTGTAAAATAGTTAAAGATCTCTTGAAAAATCTTGTGTTTGCTTTCAGAGCAATGCCATGAATATAAAATCCTTCTGGAGATAAAAATGACTTTATATGGTGCTCATGTATTTCCTCTGGTTTTATTGATGGAAGATGGTGTTGATAATGGCATGGTAATTTACATCCTACTCACTGAGCAGGTCATCATTGCAGCTGAGCTTTCCATTGAAAAATACAATTACATTTCTCTTCATTTTAACACCCCTGCCAAAAGATGCACGGAAATCTCTGACTCCCTTCTAGGCAAAAAGAGGTTCTGCTATGAAAAGTCTCTTAAGATACTTGAAGGACATTTCTCCTCATCAGTATGTAATATGCAGGAGATATATGCCATTTCAAGACACTGGCTCATTCAGTTATTCTCTAGATAAATGTAAGAGCTTTGCTTATCTAATTGCAAAGGGAACACCTGAGAGCTATTAATTTTAGGGTGCCAATCCTTTCCATAAGAATATATATCCATAAGAATATATTCCTTTTTAATGGAATGTCATTTGTTCCTTAAGGCCAAGGTGTGGGTCTCATCCACTGATGTCCAACCCAGTGCATTTACACAGTGGTTCTTCAACAAACGTCGGCTGATGAGACTCTTATGATGACACCTTGCTTCCATGAATATATAATTCATGTACCACCATGCTGACTCTTTTATATATGGATAGGATTTAAAGTTTTTCAACTTCTGGTAGCTTACATTCCAAAAGACAGTCATTATATTCAAATTCTAAGATATATTATGCTTCATGCATACATAAGTCCATAACAATTGGTAATAAGATGCATAAGGGTAAAAACCCTGTATATCTTACATATTTCCTGCACTTGGCAAAGAGCTTTACATAGAGTAGTTGTTCAATAACGTTTTTTAAAATGATGCATAGATTGGGTAAATGAAAGAACGATACTTTGGTTTTAAGTCACCTTATCTTGTTCATTCGTTATCTCATGAACAAGTCTCATCCTAAAAATAACGTTGGCAATACCTACATTGTTACAAAATGGGACCTCAGCACTCTAGGAACCAACCGGCTCACATCCTGTACCTTCATCACCAGGAAGGATTCAATTTCCAGCAGCAACATATGCAAAATGAGCTAGATCTCCAGGCCTGATTTTTGATTGGACTGAACAACTGGAAGTCCTGCACTGATGTGCTCCAGTTAAGTGAACAGGAAGGGACCAGGATGTACTATTCTAGCTGCAAATTTTCATTTTCATGCACTCTTCTCTGTGGTTGCTAGGGCTCACCCATGACACACAAGCTGCTTGATAAACATTACACATCCGCCATAAAAGCAAAACCTGGCATCCTTGCTAGTTAGTAATTAAATCCCATGTACATCCAGAATTTTGCTAGTATGTACATTTAAATAATGAGCTTGTTTTAAAGGCTGCTGAAAGGTAGTGGAAGACTTCGTTGCTTAACCAAAGTCTTGCAATTATCCCTTTACTTTGCAGTTTTAGTAGGATCAATCATCCATCATATGGTGGTGTTTTAACTGGTTACAAATTAAACAGGAAAAGTAATAAGAAAAGAAAGCTAATTTTCCTAGACTACCCTAATCTTGCCAAGCATAAAGATGCACTTAACTGAGAAAACTGCTGAGAGATTCATATAGAATCTGTGTCCTACTATAGAAATCATTATAGCAGCTAAGTTCTGGGAATAGAACCTCTGCAAAAACAGTGGTGCAATAAAATTTAGTTATTTATTCTCTACCAATTTAAAAAGGTTTATATTAGTGTAACTTCATTTAAAGTTGGTATGCAAATCTTCAGTGTGTCAGTGACAAAAAGATTTCAACTGCTAGGCAATTTAATGTATAGTATTAGCTAAACAAAAAGAGCATTTACCTTAAAACAAGGAAATCTGTAAGAGTATTAATAAGGATCAAACTGGAAATAAAAATCAGGTTACCCAGTTACTTAATTTTTTTTTAAAAATGCTAGTTAGGTTAGAAAGAAAATCAAATAACTTGAATTTTATCTCAACTATAAATCTTTGCACAAAATTCATGCACGGAGGTCCCCTCAGCCTGGCCTGCACTCTCTCCAACCTGGGACCCCTCGGGGAATGTCCACTGCGGAATAGAGCCTAAACCAGCAGTCAGACATCCCTCTCACAATCTGGGACTGCTGGCTCCTAACCGCTCACCTGCCTGCCTGCCTGATCATCCCTACCACTCTGCCTCCTAGCCTAATCGCTCCTAACCACCTCTGCCTACTGGCCTGATCACCCCTAATCACCCTCCCCTGCTGGCCTGATCACCCCTAACCAACCTCCCCTGCAGGCCTGATGGCCCCTAACTGCTCCCCAGCCAACCTGATTGCCCTAACTGCCTATGCCTCAGCCCCCACCACCATGGCTTTGTCCAGCGGAGGACCAGATGACTGGAAGATGTTCAGTCAACCCAGTCTAATTAGCATATTACCTTTTTATTAGTATAGATGAGGGGCCCAGTGCACAAATTAGTGCACCTCGAAAGGAACTGTGGACAGAGAGGCTGTGGTCCTCTGTGCCCCCACCCATCCTCTGTGCCCCCACCCGGTCTCTCCTGCCATGACCCCTGATCCCCTGTCCGCTGGCAGCACCGCTGCTGCCACCACTGCTCCCATGCACTGACTGTGCCCAATGAGCAGTGCCTCCAGTGCCGGCTGTGGGTGAGAGTGGCAGCTCTGGCACCAGCAGCAGAAGTGAGCAGGGCCATCACTAGAAGCAAGGGTGAGTGGCTGATGCTGCCCCTATCTCCCCTCAGGGGCAGGGGGAGGTAGAGAAGCCCGCATGGGCAATTGGGGCCGGCACCGGGTGCCTACAGTAGGTGCAAGCAGTGGCTCCGGCACTGGCAGCAGGTGCGAGCAGGGCTGGCGCCAGCAGCAGGTTCAAGTGCCAGGCAGGACTGCAGCATGTGGGAGCAAAGACTTTTTAGTAACCATTGGAGGCTTGCCCTGATGACAGCGACCAGCATCCCACTTTGGGCTGGCACCCTGCTGACCTGCTTCACCATCCTGCAGTGGCCGACACCCACCATGTTCAGCACTCTGCTGCCTGCTGCCGATGCCTGCAATGTTCTTTGCATGCCCCCGGTGGTCAGCACCCACCATAGCAACCGGTTGTTCTGTTGTTCTGCCATTCGGTCTATTTGCATATAATATCATCATCATCATCATCATTGCTACACTTTACCAAATGTTTTACTCTATAACAAGCACTTTATACATATTTTCTAATATAATCCTCAGAAAATCTCTATGAATTAGGTTCTATTATTACCTGTGGTTTACTGTTGAAGAAACTGAGGCTAAAACAGGTTAACTAGTACAAATTAGTTGCCTAAACCTTGAAAGGGGTAGGTTCAAATTCCAGGCAGTCTGATGCCACATTTCCATATAATTATCATGTGCCTCAATGTTTCTGACAGTGGGTCTGAGGGGAACAGTAGCTGCAGTCATAACAAAGCTGTCAAGCAGCTCATAAGCCACATGAGCATGACTGGTTATGTGACCAAGTTCAAGCAACTGAAACTTTCTGGTTCTCAAACACCTCAAGGAGGTGGTAGCACTAGGCTAGAGATTTGCAACTGGATGGCACTAACCACTAGTGAGCACTCTAAACGTTATGAGAAGGTGGGATCACAATGAGTGTGGACCTGTCTTGAGGGTGTTTGGTGATAATGAATGGGACAATTCCACTAAAGGAAAAACTGTCAAATGTTCTGCCAGATATTCAGATATTAGGTAAACCCTTATCTGAGTCCACACATTAACTCCTTTTTCACATGTAATAGTAAACACAAGTGTTTTATTTATTTTGTGCTATCGTAATACACATTGATTTTTCTCCAGGAATGCAGTGTACTGTGTGTGTATGTGTGGATGTATGTGTATGAATGAAATCGCTTCATTTTGAACTTTATCAATGACAGTTCACCATCTGAGAAAATCATACTATTGACATAAGGCCATTTATGGTGTCTAACCTGCCAACACACCACACCTGTATCTGACAGCACTTGAGGCTGTTCCTTTCATCATGATTCTACATACAGGCACAATCACCTTCCTACTTCATATGTCTTCCAAGAGTCATACTCCAGCATTTATATATACAGATAGTGAAGCATGCATATGTGCATATGTGATTTTTACATATTAAAATATAATTTTAAATATAAATTATATATATATATATTTTTTTTCTTTTTTATAGATGAAGTTGCCCGATATCAATTCATTCCTCTGGGTACTTTTCATCCTTGAGGTGGAAATCAAATGCTTGATAACGAGTTATTCTGAGGAAAAAAGGGTGCACGGGTCCTAACAAGATAAAAAAAATTCTGGACTAAGTAATACCTAATGTTTCATTCAGCTTAAAAATTATACCCCAATCTATTAAACAAAGCCATAAGCAGCTATTTTCTCTACAGAAGTAGCTCTAGCCAAAACCAAAAGTAAATTACACACACCCACTTATTTAGCATTACTGTTCATAGAACATACACTTATATTTCTGGAAATTCCCTAATTTGCACATTTTTTGTAATGAGAAATGTCTTTCCCTGTCCATGGAGCAGAAAATGGCATTCCACACACAACCACACAGATCCATCCCATCCTCTTCGCCCACGCATAAAGCATCCCTGGCAGAAAGTCAGCTGGATTAGAAAAATGAAATGAGACTATGCTTATAAATTAACTTCAAATGAAAAAAAAAGTTTTCAAATTGAGTGAAAGGAGTAACAACAGAAACAATGGATGGAAAGTGAGAGAAATTATGTGAAATTAAAGTAATTCGATTACTCGGCACTATGGGCCAACATTATGGCAATATTCAGAGATTTACAATGAAGTGTCATAATTTTTATTAAAGAATAACTGAAAGCCACCTCAGTGCTTTGCCATCTAAAGAAGTCTATCATTAAACAAGAATTCTGAACTCTTTTCAAAGGGTTGTGATTGGCTTTTCTGAAGTGCCTCTTCATACTCAGATTCAATTAATTAAACAAAGATTTTCAGAGAACCCACTGAACAGACAGGCAGAGCACTGTTCTTGGTTATATGAAGTACAGGGAAAGTGATGAGATTCCTACACTCCATATCCCTGCAGGACACACATCCTATATAATAAAACCCTAATATACAAGTTGACCGAATGGCAGAACGACTGGTCACTATGATGTGTAATCAATGCAAGAGCTGTCCCCTGGTGGTCAGTGTGCTCCCACAGGGGGAGCCGCTGCTCAGCCAGAAGCTGGGCTCACACCTGGTGAGCACAGTGGCAGAGGAGGGAGCCTCTCCTGCCTCCACAGTAGCGCTAAAGACCCCTGTGAGGGGTCCGGGACTGTGAGAGAGCGCAGGCTGGGCTGAGGAGACCTCTGCCCTCAATGCATGAATGTTGTGCACCAGGTCTCTAATCTACATTAATAAAATAGAAACATGCAAATTAACCATCACTCCGCTATGGCCACCAGCCAATCAAAAGGGAGTATGCAAATTAGAAGGAGAAATATGGCAGCACCCAACTGCTCCAGGTGTGGGGTGTGGAGTGGCAGGGAGGGGCAGGACGCCTACTATGAGAGGGAGGGCAGGGGGTAGGGGATGAAGGGATCTACAGGAGTGGCACTCTGGCCACAGTGAAGACAATATTGCAGACTCCGGAGTCTGCACTGAAGACAAAGAGAGTAAACTCTAGTTGGAGTCTGCAGCAAAGATCAAGTTGGCAGACTCTGGCCAGAGTCCACAGCGAAGCAGCAAAGAAAAAGATGGCAGACTCCGGCCTGAATCCGCATTGAAGATGGCAGACTACATCCAGAGTCTGCAGGAAAGATGAAGAAGGCAGACTCTGGCCGGAGCCTGCAGCAAAGAAAACAGATTCTGGCCGGAGCAAAGGCCTAGGTCCCTGGTGCTGGAGGAAAACCGGTGCCGGAAGCCAAGGGAAGGAAGGCCTATTGCACGAATCTCTTATGCAACAGACCTCTAGTATGTAAATAAATCTAAAATAAGGAAGACTTGTAAGAGAGGTTCAAAGTACTAAAGCAACCTGAAAGATTCATGTCAACTGGAGAAATCTAAGAAGGCTTCTTAGAGGAGGTAGCATTGAACTGAACTTGAAAGAAAGCTTTGATAAGCAGAAAGGGTGAGGGAGATAGCCCACATACAGGAAACAGCTTGAACCAAAGCCTGGGAGAGAAGATGGAGGGCAAATTGGAGTGATAGTATTATTGTGTGGCAGTGACACTAGAGAAGGCCAAAATAAACCTGAAATCCAGGTTGAGAAGTAGGACTACACTGAGTGGCCAGAATATTATGACCACTTCATGTTTGTAGGCAAATTAGCTGTACACTGCATCATATAGTATATGAAAGCCAAAGGCCTGTTCTAACACCTTTACTGTCTGCAGTTACGAAGATAAAACATCTCCAATTCACACAGCAACACAAGGATTGGACAGTTGAGCATTGGAAAAAAGTCACGTGGTCAGATGAATCATGTTTCCAGTTGCATCATGCAGAAGGCAGAGTGAGAATTTGGCAGAAACAGCATAAAAGCATGAACCCCAAATACCTGAGTACAACCCTTCAAGGTGGTAGGGGCAGTGCTATGGTTTGGGGCATGTTTCCTGGCATGATTTGGGCCTTTTAATTCATGTAGAACAACGTCTGAATAGCACAACATACCTAAGTATTCTTGCTGATCAAGTTCATCCTATCATGTTGACGGCCTATCGCAGTGGTCAGCAAACCACAGCCCTTGAGCCACATGTAGCTCTTTGGCCCCTTGAGTTTTTAGCAAAGGCCAGCTTAGGAATACCCTAATTAAGTTAATAACAATGCACCTACCTATATAGTTTAAGTTTTAAAAATTAGGCTCTCAAAAGAAATTTCAATTGTTGTACTGTTGATATTTGGCTCTGTTGACTAATGAGTTTGCTGACCACAGGCCTATCCCAATGGAGATGGCTTCTTCCAACAAGACAATGCGCCATGCCACGGTGCTCGTATTGTGCAGGAGTGGTTTCAGGAACATGAGGGAGACTTTACCTTGCTTAGGTGGCCCCCACAATCACCAGATCTCAATCCAATTGAGCATTTGTGGGACGAAGTTAAAAGAGCCATCAGGTAGCTGGTTCCACAACCACCAAATCTCACAGAACTGGACAGTGCTATTCATCAGGCATGGTGTCAGATTTCCCACATCACCTTTCAACATCTCGTGGAGTCAATGCCAAGAAGAATTGCTGCAGTATTGATGGCAAAAGGTGGCCCAACGAAGTATTGATGGGATGGTCACAATAATCTGGACACTCAGTATATATTCCACACATTCAACATTCACTAAATATTACAGAGCGCTACTACGTATCCAATTCCATTTTAGGACTGTATCAGAAAACAAGGCAGACGAAAATCATCATTTCATGGAGCTTACCTATTTAATTGGCAAAATATACAAAAATATAAATAAGAAAGACTATCTGTGTCATAAAGTAAGAAGTACAGTACTGTGGAGAAAAAGGACAACAGAATAAGGAATAAAGGTGTTGCCACTTTAGAATGTCCAGGGAAGGCCTCACTGAGAAGGTGGCATTCAGAACAATGGCTCATGGGAGGTGAGAATATAGTATGCAATGGGGGTTCAAAAGTAGACTGTGACCACTTTATACCTTTTAGAATGGCCTCAAGTCAGGACACTGACAATACTAACTGCTAACACTGACAATACTAACTGAGCAACAGGAACTCACATACATTGTTGGTGGGAATTGCAAAATAAAATAGCCACTTTGGAAGCCAGTTTGGTGGCTTCTCACAAAACTAAACATATCTTAACACTCAGTTCAGCAATTGTGTTCCTTGGTATTTACCCAAAGGAGTTACAAACACGCATATACAAGTTCTCTACCTGAATGTTTACAGCAACTTTATCTATATGTGCCAAAACTTTCAAGTAACCAAAATGTCTTTCTGTAGGTAAGTAGATAAAAAAAAAACTGAGATATATCAGATCATGGGCTATTATCCAGCACTAAAAGAAAGAGAGAGAGAGAGAGAGAGAGAGAGAGAGAGAGAGAGAGAGAGAGAGAGAGAGAGAGAGAGAGAGAGAGAAATCTATTAAGCACTGGTTGGTCTGGCTCAGTTGGTTGGAATGTCATCCCCTACACCAAAAGGTGGCAAGTTCGATCCCTAATCTGGGAACATGGTGGAGGCAACTGATTGATGTTTCTGTCACACAGATGTTTCTGTTTCTCTATCTCTCTTCCTCCCTCTGTCCCTCCCTCCCATCCTCTTTATAAAAAATAAAAATAATCAATTTTTAAAAATCTATTAAGCTAAAAAATACATGGCGGTACCTTAAATGCACATTGCTAAGGATATAGATCAGTCAGAAAAGGCTATCATATCTAATACAGAGGGGAATATGCAAATTGATGGTCACTCCATACCAAAGATGGCAGTGCCCATAGCCACAAGATGGCGGCACTCAGTCCTCTCAGCCCAGCCGAAGTCTCCCAGCTGCCCAATGGGGGAGGGAGGTTACTGAGAGAGGGCAGAATAAGCGACTTGGTGGAATGCTTGTTTCATTGCCCCAGACTGGCCAGAAAGGGCAGTTGGGGGCCATGAGGCCAGCTGGGGGCCATCAGGCTGGCAGTGGAGGGCATTTGGGGGTAATCAGTCCGGAGGGGGGGGGAGCGGCAGTTGGGGGCAAGCAGGCCAGCAGGAGGAGGCAGTTGGGGGCGAGCAGTTAGGAGCCAGCAATCCCAGATTGCGAGAGGGATATCCCACTGCCAGTTCTGGCCTGACCCCACCGGGACATCTCCCAGCAGTCGGACATCCCCCAAGGGGTCCCAGATTGGAAAGTATAGGCTAGACCAGCGTTTTTCAACCGCTGTTGCCTGGTGTGCCGTAGGTGCAGACAAGATAAGAATTTTATAATTTTTCACTATTTTGTTTACTTAATATTTCATAATAAAGTAATTATAAAATACTTTCTTTGTGTTTATTTGATTCCTATTCAAGAGAATTACTTTATATATAGTCAATGTAGGCACAGAGTTAAATTTTTTAACATTTTCTAATGGTGGTGTGCCTCGTGATTTTTTTCATGAAACAAGTGTGCCTTTGCCCAAAAAAGGTTGAAAAACAATGGGCTAGACTGAGAGACACCCCCCCCCCCCTCCGCCAATGCATGAATTTCGTGCACCGGGCCACTAGTCCTATATAATAAAAGGTTAATATGCAAATTATCTCCTCAATCAGAAGATCGACCGGGAATTCAACCAGCCAGCTGGACCCCATCCATGCACAAATTAATGCACGTGGCCTCTAGTATACTACATAATTCCAACTATATAACATCTTAGGAAAGGGAAAACTATGCAAACAATAAAAAGATTCATGGTGGGGGATAAAGAGAACAGAGATGAACAGGCAATGCACAGAGGAATTTTAAGGCAGTGAAAATGTTCTGTATGATATAATGTTAGATATATGTCATTATACAATTGTTCAAACTCATAGAATGTACAACACCAAGAGTGAACCCTAAGGTAAACTACAGACTTTGAGTAATTATGATGTTCAATATGGGTTTATCTTTGGTTAAAAAAAAAAAATTTAAAAAGGAAAAAGAAATGGAAAAAAAAAGTACCATTCTGGTGAGTGGTGTTGATAATGAGAGAATATATGCATACAAAGGAGCAGAGGGTATATGAGAAATCTCTGTACTTTTTTCTCATTTTTGTTGTGAGCCAAAATTGCTCTAAAATAGTCTTTTTTTAAAAGAATAAATTGTGCACAACTTAAAGAATCAGATTTGTGTTTGGAGATAATACCTCTAGAAACAATTTGTATTACTGATTTGATCCATACATTGGGGGCCCATAACCAAAAGTAAGGAGATAAAGCAGCAGCACAATGCATTGCACACCATATAGTGTTCACTAGCAGCCCGATGCACAAAAATGGGTGCCAGAGTAAGCCTTCCTTCCCCTGACTGCCAGCACAGGGTTCCTTCCAGCACCCGGGATCCAAGCTGGCTTCCCTCCGGCCCAGCTTCCTCAGGAAGGACATCCGGAATGACATCCAGAAAAACATCTGATCTAATTAGCATATTACCCTTTTATTATTATAGATGGTTCCTTCCTGCATAGTAAATGTATTAAAAATACACATATAAATGATAAACACCAAATTTAAATCAGTGGTTATCTTTGAAATGGAAGGAAGAAGGAGGGGGAAAAAGAGGAAAAGGTGATAAAGGAGAGGGTCCTCAGGTGGCTTTTACAATCTTAGTTGCTTTCTGTCTTAAACTGGTAGTGCGTACATCAATGTTAGCCATGTTAACCTCTATTCCTATTTGAATGTCTGAAATAGATCACAAAAAGAAAATTATAAAAGTGGGAGCTAGAAATAATTAAAAAAGCTAATATGTAATTACCATTTACTATGTACCAGGCACTAAATGCTACACAGAAACTACCTCAATCCATACAACAACCATATGGAAGAAGTTATTATTATTATTATTATTATTATTATTATTATTAATTTGCTTTTTTAAGATGAGGCACAGAGAGACAGGTAATTCGGACAAGATCACACAGCTAGCTAATGAAGTCATAAAGTCTCCAAACTAAGTCAGCCAAGCTCCTAAGACTCTACTTGAAACCACTGAACCTCCCAAAATTAAATAAAAGTTTGAGTTGGAGAAAACTGAATGTGAAAGAAGGGAAACAAAGATAGCAACAGAGTTAAGAGCACTGTTAAGGGAAAGTGGATTGAATGGAAACTAGTTATAAGATTCACTCATTTATTCCTTCATTTTTTTATTGTTCAACTTTCAACACATATTTTGAAGTTTATATACCAGGCAGTATTCCAGATGCAGCACTACGAGTAGAGAAGACATTTTATTGGGAACTGGAATACAGTGTGATTAGTGTGATAATAAAGATATGTGCGAGGGTGAGGGAGCCTGTGGGTGGCATATCTAAAACCTAGACTTCAAAGCCATGTTCAAATGAGGAAAAGCAAAATCAATTCAGCATAAGGTGATGTGTCTGATCACAGCAGGTGGAGGTGTTTATACCAAGGCTTGCTTGAAAAACTAAAAATGGATAATATGCGGGGGGCGGGAAGAGGTAGTAAGTATTTGCAAAAACTAAAGATGGAGCAGTGGGCAGAGGCCAGCTCATGAAGGGCAGAAATAGAATGATCGGCCATGCAAAGGTGCACAGGAGCTAAGCAAGGATGGATATAATTAAGAACAAATTTAGTGTGCAAGGGAGAAAGCAGTGGAAGCCTGAAAACCTCACATTTCCTAGAATTGTGGGTGGTAAGATCTTCTGCTAACAAAAAAGAAGGCCGGGAGGAGAAAGCTCTTCTGGGGAGGGGACAGAGGAGGTCAGAAATGACCATGTTAATTAAACTGACAGGAAATTAACAGGGGATGCAAAATAAATGCTTCATGACAAAACTGAGGATGTAGTGATGGTTAAGTGCCTTGACGTTGAGTTCATGGGTCAGTGCATGCATCAGTTAACATCACAGTTGGGAGATCTTGATCCATTCTCAACGGTCTTGGAACAGGAGCAGAAACAACCAAGGAATACAAGCCATCACGGTGGGCACAATGGATTCTTGGACTATTTTTTAAATTATTTATAAGGTTTCAGTGGCTAATAACAAAAAACATAGACTACGTATATTGCTTGTAACTCAAATAATTATAATATAACCAGAGGCCCGGTGCACAAAATTGGTGCATGGGAGGGAGGGGTTCCCTCAGCCCAGCCTGCACCCTCCCCAATCCGAGACCCCTTTCACAATTCTGGACCCCTGGCTCCTAATCGCTCACTTGCCTGCCTGCCTTGTCGCCCCTAACTGCTTCCTCCCTGCCAGCCTGGTTGCTCCTAACTGCCCCCCACCTCTGCTGGCCTGTTCACTCCTAACTACCCTCCCTCTTCCCCCCCCCCCCCGCCAGCCTGGTTGCCCCTAACTGCCCCTTCTGCTGGCCTGGTTGCACCAGTTCAGTACTTACTGCCCCACCACCACCACCACCACCTTACTTACTGCCCCCCACCACCACCACCAGCCTGGTCGCCCCACATAACCTGCTGTTTGGTTGTTTGGTCATCCCTCACTGCACCCCCCCTGCCAGCCTGGTCGCCCCACACAGCCTGCTGTTCGGTCGAACAGTTGTTTTAGTCATCAAGGTCACTGCCTTTATATATATAGAGAGAGAGGGGGAGAGAAAGATTGGAATAGAGAAAAAGTAATAAGTAGTTAGGAACATGACAGTGTTTGTATAACCAACTCACAGTAGCCAAAGATTAGCCAAAAAAATTTTTTTTCAAAAGGACGTTGAACTAATTAACTGGCTTGTACCATTCCATACACGAGCCCTTAAAAATTCAACTTCTGTTAACTTTTTGTAAGGTCCCTTAGAGTAAGTAGTGAAGTGAATCAGGAAATCATCTCACCTGTGGCCCAACACCAATTCAGTTTTTAAGCAGCATTTCGATTACTCTTCTGTTCTTTTCCTTCCTTGCAAATAATAGGTGTCTCAATTAAGTGGGATAAAAGGGGCTTTTCACTTCTTTGCCCTTCATTCATTCATTCCTATAGATAAGATATTGCTCCAAATGAGCTACCTGATGGCTGGTAGAGTTCCTTTAAAGAAAAAGGCCCCAATGGGTAGAAAAAGAAGCTTCTGTATGGTAGGAAGAGGGGGAGAGGGCAGCGGTACATGGAACTTCCTTTTTTTAACACTAACACCACAGGTCAGTATTAAGCATTGCTCTTTGGCAGTGATTTTCAATCCTTTACTAAGATTCTGTGCCACATGCCAAAACCAGTTTGGCTCAATGGATAGAGCGTCAGCCTGTGGACTGAAAGGTCCCGGGTTCGATTCCGGTCAAGGGCATGTGCCTTGGTTGCAGGCACATCCCCAGGAGGGGGTGTGCAAGAGGCAGCTAATGGATGTTTCTCTCTCATCGATGTTTCTAACTCTCTATCCCTCTCTCTTCCTCTCTGTAAAAAATCAATAAAATATATTTTTTTAAAAAGATTCTATGCCACAGCAAAAAATATATCACATTTTTTGTCCATCAGACAAAAAAATAGGTATAATTTTGATTCATTCACACTGAGCGTCTGTTGCTATGTTGACTGTTGTCATATTTTTAAGTTGGCAATCTAAGGGAAAAGAGGTCAGTGCCCCTGGCTAAATAGCCAGTTATTGCAAGGTTGAGAAATTCTTGAGGCACACTGGTTGAAAATCGCTGGTTTATGGCGACCTGATCTGGGGATCCCAAGGGGAGTAAAGGGTAAAAGACCAAAAAAGCATCACTGAAGAAGCAGGAGCTGCTAATTGGCTCTAATGATCTGAATGCAAATTAATAAATCTTGGTGCTAAAAATTACACGCATGTATAATGGAGACTTTTATAACTGCAAAGCTCTATTTAACCCATTATTCACTTTTTTTTTTTCCTTTGTGGAAGCTGATAGGGATGGAGAACTATTTTTTATTTTATTTTATTTTACTAACTTTCCTGCACCATCCATCACACGCATCATTGAGCTTTTACAGTTTTTGAAGTCTTGTTAAAAGAATCCAAGGACTGCAGAAACCAAATCCACAGACACTTTTACAAAGGAGGGGAGAGGATAAAACACAAAGCTGTGGGAGGCTGCGGGGCCTGAAAACTCCCAGCAACGTTGTCTTCTTAAGAACCTGGGACCCAACAAGAAGAAAAATTTGAAATGTGTGGCTGAGGACTGTCAGAAATAAAAGGCATTTGAGAACACAGCTATAACCAAATGGTCAAAATGCACTTTCTTCAACAAAGACTGGAGCAGCTGTCAGGATTAACTGACATAATTGATATTAAAAGGTCTGATAGAGTGCCTGGTGCATAGCAGTACTCAAATTTGTGTACTTTCATCATCCAACCAGTCAAACAGCATCTAATTCCCAGTTCTACTTCCTGTTATTTCACTTTTCTTTGTCTTCCTCTCTGTATTTTCCTCTTTGCTATGGACTTGCCTCCTGTTCCTTGCCCGCTTTCTCCCTTCTTCCTCTTCTCACACTTTTCATCACATGCAAAGGCACCTGTTAGCTTCTTGGGGGCAAATGGAAAGAACAGGTATGGGACCTGGTCATTAAACACTCACCAGAGACCTAAATCCTTGGGCCTCATTACCAACGCCCGCCCCCTGTGCAAACATAGTCTGCCAGTGGGTAAAAGCCCACCCGTATCACATAGATGTTAAAGCACCTTACCCAACATGGTGCCAACAGTAAGTTTAACAGGGGACCACACCTGGAAGGATGGCAGCCAGGGCAGTACACACAGGGAGAACCTTTCAGGACCACCCTAGAGAACTAGATGCAAACCAAAGGCTATATTGTACTTGAGACCTATATGGTATAGGAGACCAAAGTAAGAGGAGCCAGTTGACCTGAAACAAACCCCATCTTAAGCCACTACCAGTAAGTAGCTGTGATCCTGAATAATTGCCTACCTTCTCTGTGCCTCAGTTTGCTTATCTGCAAAAGGAAGTTATTGTGGAAATTACGTAAATGAGTCAATACATCCAAAGTACTGAGAACAGTGTCAGGAATGAATTAAGTGCCAAGTAAAGTATTAACTACTATTATCTCCACCTTCACAATCATTTTATTTCAAGACAAGTCCAGAATAAATATTATAACCATTAATATTAAAGGCAATTTTATAATTTGTTTTATAATTTGCTTTCGCTTATGCTCTCATTTTGGCTTCTCACCAGCCCTGTGGACCAGGCGGCTTCTTATCTCTATTTCCCAGACGAGGAATCTGAGCTGCCTGACACACCTGCTCCACTCTGCCATTCTCTGCAGGTCCACAACTAAAGAAGCACCTCTCCTGGATTCCAGTCCCAGAAATGGGGGGGGGGGGGAGTGTGAGGGGGGGAGAGACACACAAAAACAAGGTAAGAAACCAAAATGGGGAGGAATATACTTCCACCTCGCCCCTCACATCCCTTTAATCACCCAGTTACTCTACACCCTCGGTTTCCTTCATTTCTCTTCTTTCCATCCCATGCTCACTGTCCTGACCTTTATCATCTCTCACTTGGATAATGGAAACTACGACTTACTGTTCATCCTGTCTGCTCTCTGCCCCTCACAGCCATTCTCCACATAAAACCCATTAGGTCACTCTCTCCTTCAGGGGCTCCCCACATCTGGCCGAACTGACTCCTCCAAGCGTAATTCCATCGCATCTCTGCATCTCTACCTCCCCTTTAAAGCTCTGTTCACCCTATTCTTGTATTGACTCTTGTCTCCGCACTACATTAGAAATGTCTTTAGAGTATGAACCATGTCTTCATTTTTCCAGTACCCATCAAAATGCCCAATCCATGGTAAAAGCGCATCAAAAATAAGTTGAGTAACAAACTGAAACAAAATACAAATAGGGAGGAACTGGGGTACAGCCCTGACCTTGTTTACGTGGGACTGAATCAGTGAAGACATTCATGGAAAATTACCTCCTTTAAGTAAAAACCTAATCTGATTAGAGACTAGGAACCTTCCAACCTTGGAAAAAACAGTATTAGAAACGATCCCATAGTCTCCCTTTGCTGTCTCAATGATTATAAGCTCTGCACCAAGAGGGCTTTTAGGTAAGGTAAACATATATCCTGATCTGCACACAAAAGCTTTGGTTTATAACTAACATCCCAGTGTAAATAGCTATATTACATGATGGAAAATGGGCAGCCTGCATTTGAGTTCTGATACCTTCTAGTACCATGGCCTTGGTCATCATCTCCTAATTTCTGGTTCTCTATCTGCAAAATGGGTACCTACTTCCTGGGTTATTAAGATTAATGACCGGGGGGGGGGGGGGGGGGGAGATTAAATGAGAGAATGCCTGCAAGGTGGTTAGCACAATGCCTGGCATATTGCTCCAAGCTACCATCATTATCACTTCGTTAGAGATGGTGGCCACTCTAATGCACCTGTATGTGTAAACAGGAGAATTCAAATGACTAAATGTTAGCTCTCCAAAACACTCTGGCAACAAATTGATCAGGATCTCAACTCAAACCAGGTATGTGTGCCTTTTGTGCAACATTACAGTGGCAGTTTTGAGAGCAGAGGATTGGGGGAAATCAGGGCAAAGGGCTGCGTGCTTGACCTGTGTATTTTGTTAATAATTTAAGTGAGACCACTTAGTGCTTTTGCTAGCAGCAGGGAGCAGAGATCCGCAGCTCCCACTGCTGTATTAGAACTCTTGTCAGCCACAGGGAACAGAGTGTTGCTTGAGAAATTGCCTTTCTCCAACCTCTAATAATTACATAAAGCGTATCGTTGAGTATCAATAATTGGTAGAGAAGGCTAAGACTAGAAAATGAGATTATTACTCTCTAGAACCTTCTTATGATAAATGATACATTTCTTTTAGGAGAATGAGAATCAAAATAAAGGAATAGGAAATAAAGTTAATGCAGCTTAAAATATTACTATTCAGCAGAGTTGGCACAAACTCTGGAAATGAATGATCATGAAATTCAAAAGCTATAAAACACACACACACACACACACACACACAAAAGCTTTGAGAGCAAAAATTGAAAATTTATTATGAAATGTTACAAATTTCACATAGATTTAGCTTAGTCCTGCACACAAGACCTGCCCAATGAATATCTGATGTCCACAGCAAAAAGTAACTCAAGGCAAAATATATAAGAACAATAAGTAAAATACTACTTGTGTAGGTACTAGAATAATGGTTTGAAATATCATGCACAACATGCCTCATTCCTGGCAATTCTCATTATCTCAAAGTCCTCCACTCTTTGAAGCTGAGGCATCATGGCTTAAAGCAGAAGTCAAGGCCAGATAGTCAAGAGAAGCCATTGGCCATTTCGAACTTTAAAGTAAACTTGTCTTAAAACATATCATGAAAACCCTGATATTCCCTTGTAAGAGCTGGGTACTTAGAAAGAGGTTTTCCCTGGACTCCAAATACTAGTATATGCTTTAAATGTTGAGACTAGCTTGAAAAGCTGTGTATAAAATTCTATGATGAGCCTGGTGGATATTGCCTGCTGAGGTCCTCAGGAGGGTATATGGGAACTCTTCAGAGAGAATTAGCAGAGGACACTACGGGTCCCTTTTCAAGTGAAGACTCTCATAGTGCCAATGCCACTCAAGGAGGCTGCAGCAGAATAGAAATGCCATTAGTCAGATTTCAACAGAGAGGACAACACACTCCTCCCTCCCTCCATACCAGTTCCCCTTGGAACTGAAAATTTTCTATGGGCCTTTCAGAGGGGCAAAGAGGGCAGCTATGAGTTGCCAGTCAATGTGCTATCCCATCAGGGTGGTCCAAGACAATGACAACCTATAACAAGAGCTGTGCCTAGACCAAAACAGGATTTTATGAGCCATATCCTTGAATGGCTGAATCTCAAGGAGAGAATAGCACTAGGGAAAAAAAAGAAGTTCTTACATATTTTGTATTTAGTGGGGGTGGGGCAGGGTAGCTAAATGTACTGAAGACCATTCTACATCCCTGGTAATCCAATACACTCTTGAATCAATCCTCACAATAGCCTGATAACACAACATAGTATTCCCATTTTATGAACTACCTACTCCAAGACTCATGGAGGCAAATGAACTTGTACAAAGTCACGATGCTGCCAAGTGGCAAAAAGACTCCTCAAAGTCCAGGATCTCTTTCTGTTGAAAACAGAATCAAATGTAATGGTGTCAGCACCTGGAAATTAAAGGAGGAAAAGCTGAGGAACAGAATTCTGGTGTGGGCTTTGCAGTATGTACTATGAACATGCCTGCCAATGACTTATATCTCCTAATACCAAAAAATTGAATGTTCCAAATCATAATGAAACTTACATTAGAATGAGACTATTTTTATTTGCAATGTTTAGAGTCTGTTTGCTACCTTCTTGAAGCAAATATTTATTGAGTTTGTGTAAGTGCACTGCAATGTACTATTAATATTTTAGCATGGATTCATTCAAACTCAAGCAAAAGTATGCACTTAAAACCAAATTAGCCCAGCCGGTTCTGCTGAGTGCCTGAGTGCCAATCCATGAACCAGAAACTCACAAATTGATTCCCACTCAGAGCACATTCCTAGGAGGCAGCCAACCAATGATTCTCTCTGTTTTTAATATATATAAATGAAAAAATACATTTTAAACACTTTGAAGAAGCTATGGCATATGTTGCTGCTGTTGTTATTAATTACTGCTATTATCTCTGTCCCATCCATTTCATAGCACACAGCACATGAAGCCTTAACAAATTCAGGTGGTTTTCCAAGATCACATCCCTAAGTAAGAGCTTGAACTGGAAGTTAAAGTCTCCCTCCTTCCACTTCTCTTAGTATCTCCCAGTATCACTCCTTAGATATTAAATGAATTTCAAATCTTAAAAGTTGGGGAATTGAGAAAGCAAAGCAATTAAAACTGTGGTATATGAACCACTTGATCTTACCCTCTGTGTTTCTGGCTTTAACTATGTCTGCATAGAAGATACTCTGCTTTGAAGACTTTGTCTTCTGGCTTTGCTTTAGGAGTAAAACATTTTAATAAAGGTTGACATTCCAAATACCAGCAGTACTTGGAAATAATAAGGACAACTAAAGCATAGAAAAATTTAAGGAAGAAGGCTCAGAATTCAAACTGTAATTACTAATAATAATATTTATATAATATGTACAGCAGTCCTCCCCATGGATTGGTTCCAGGACCACTGAGGATACCAAAAGTCCATGGATGCTCAAGTTCTTTCTATAAACCAGCTCAGTATTTGCATGTAGCCTACACAATCCTCCTATATACTGTAAATAATCTCTAGATTATTTATAACTACCTAACACAATGTAAATGCTATGTAAATAGCTGCTATGTTATATTGTTTAGGTAATAATGATGAGAAAAAAGTCTGTACATGTTCAGTACCGATGTAACCACTGCAGTCCTAACTACAGAGTACACATCAAGAATAACATTAGTGTTTTTCCAGAATATTTCCACCATAGTTGGTTGAATCTACAGATGCAAAACCCAAGGATATGGTGAGCCAACTGTAAATGTAAAACTGTTCACTGTGTCTCAATATTCTCCTGGGTAATTGGGATAATATGGAGCCTACTTCATGGATTCTGGTGAGGTTTATGAGATCCTGCCCTAAGGAGCTTGGAATACTGTCTGTCACACCAGGAGCCCATCAATGTCAGTTGGTGGGGCCGTCATTTTTAAAGATAAGATAATACACATAGGTACCTTCATGAATATCTTTAGCTTTTTTCTGGATTT
Organism: Pipistrellus hanaki; assembly: GCF_964339955.1. NCBI lineage: Eukaryota > Metazoa > Chordata > Mammalia > Chiroptera > Vespertilionidae > Pipistrellus > Pipistrellus hanaki. The sequence continues at coordinate 132,112,402 of NC_140505.1, read as the reverse complement.
CAAGGATATTTATACCTGATATTTAGTTGCTTTTTAAATAATTTGATAAGTCTACATAGATTTTTGTACACCAAATGTTTGTGTTCCCCCAAAATTCCTATGTTGACATCTTAACTCCCAATATGATATGGACATAGGAGGTGATGAAGTCAAGAAGGTGGAGCATTCATAAATGCAATTAGTGCCCAATAGAGACTCCAAAGAAAGGATACAGTGAGAAGACAGCCATCCATGAAAAATGGGCCCTTACCAAAACACCAAATCTGTTGGTAGAGTTCCCAGCCTCCAGAATTGTAAGGGGAAAAAATTCTGTTATTTGAAACCACTCAGGCTGTGGTATTTTTGCTATAGCAGTCTAAAAGGACTAAGACATATGTTTTGACAATGTGTTTGAATGATCGTGTTTTTTGTATTGCTAGTCTAAGCTACAAAATTTCTTAAGGAACTGGCCATTGAAATGTGATTATGATCATTGTAAACATTTCTTTATAAATCTTAAAGTTCACTTTACTAAAAGAAACAGAGGGGTGTTACCCATGTTAAAGTGTTCCTGAGCCAAAGAAAACTTTTACCAACAAGAGTGTGTGAAGATGTTTATTCCCAGGTGCCTCCCTATCAGAAGAAAAACAGAATCTGCTTTAATTAAATGTAAATTTAATTTAGATAAGGATAAGCCTCAATCAGCAGTCCGCTGTCCTCTATGTGCACCAAAATCATCAAGACTCTGTGGGCTTTTAACAAACACAGAGCCCAGGTCACACTCCTACTAATCCCAATTCAACCAGCCAGGGCCGGGGCCTAGGAGTTGATAAAGTTTTAAAATCTATTCAGACGGTAGTAATGTGCACTCAGGGTTGAGAGCCATTGACCCAAACTAGATTTCCAAGTTTCTACCTTGCTAATAAGATTTTCTGAGTCTGTGATGTTTTTCTACTGAACACAGTTATCATTAGACTTCAAATGTTTTGACCTGAGGAATAGTAGCCTAAGAGGTTTGAAAACCACACTTAAATAAGCAATCTGATCTTGTGTAAGCACAACTGAGTGTTAATGAAGAAGTAATGCTGGAAAGCACAGTTGATCTAGGGAAAAGAGAAGCTCTAAGGAACATGATTTATCCAAGGGACTAAAGCCAGCCCCAGATTCCAGTATCAAACCTGTTTCCTCCTACCCTGACACTCTCCTTCTACTGTAAAATGAATTGCTTGTATGCATATAAGAATTTTTTGTTTTCAGTTTCACACATTTTGAAGAACAGTAACCCAATACTGATCATTATCTATTCTACATTATATATGTTGATTGTTTTTAAATGTCTACTAGAGGCCCAGTGTATGGATTTGGGCGCCTGTGGGGTCCTATGTCCTGGCCTGCACCCTCTTGCAATCCAGGACCTCTCAGGGGATGTCAGACTGCCAGTTTTGGCCCAATTCTTGCAGAGGAGGCCAAGGGATCCACCTGTGCACAAATCCGTGTACCAGGCATCTAGTAAGCATATAATATCTTTGGTTAATCTCTTCCTGCACCCCCCACTTCCTTTCCCCTAATATTTACCAGTCTGTTCCATGTTTCCAAGCCTGGCACTCACAATTAGACTTTTATATATATATAGATAAAAGTCAATTAGCTAAGTGGTCAGAGGTATCAGCCAAAGTATACCCTTTGCTTCTGATCCATTAAGAATAGATACAGTTAAGTGGCTTCCAAAGTTTAATACAAGTTAAATAATACTAATTTCTTCAGTTAATTTCATACTATTTGTATAATATTTTAAAGCATAAATGTCTGACATGTATCAGGTCTGAGCTGTGTTCCCGAGCCAAGTGTCATCAATGTATTGTAATGTGCTAACTTATTTTTCACATCATTGAATTTGGGACTGCATTTATAAACAACAACATATTGTAACTATATTATAGTCACAACAATAACTGCCATTTATTGAATACTTATTATATACTAGGAATTATACTCAGTGTTGTATTATACATAATAGCTTTTAATTCTATCATATAGATTTCACAGATGGGTAAAATGGGCTTAGAGAACTTAAGATGCTCACAAGCATAGCCATTTGGTGGTGGCAAAGTAAGGATTTCAATCCAGATTGGTTTTGTTCCGAGGACAATGCTCAATCTGAAAATGTATACTGCCTTCAAATAATCAATTTGGGACCATCCAAAGTTCAATTTTATTTAATATAAATTAGATTACAATTTTGATATAAAATTGAGTTTAAGTGTAATTTAGGTTGAAAAAACTCCAATTGTTTGAGAAAATACTGATGATGATGAAGATTCACATGGATAAAAACTGAATGTAAGATTGTTGAAGAATTTCCTTGTTCATCTGAGCGACAGAGAAAGATGACACAGGGTTCAGAAGTGGTACACCTGTAAATACTATTCTCCGTCAGCTCTGCACCTGAGAATGAGCACCTGGGAATATAAAATTAGAAAAACAGGCATAGAGGATAAATTTTAAAATGCAAATAATCCAGTGGTTGTAACTAGAATAAAAATGGCTTTATTATAAATGCTAATAAATCATCATCTTTTTATATAAAGAATAAACTGACTAAAGTTAAATTTTAGCAGGAATACAGAGAATGTAATAGGGTAGTAGATGTGCTGTGTCTAGAAAGAATTACAGGACTTTAAACAAAGGCTATGGATCTTGCAACTTGAAAAATTAACTATGGATGCTCAATGACACTATGATATATTTCTTAGACTTCAATAACCTATAAATTTGGGGGAGAAATGGGAAAACAAGTAGTGTTCCTATATTTTGATGTCGATCTTAAAATTATATAGTTGGTTTTCTAGTAGCAGTTTTATGAGGTGCCTCAAAGTCTCATACACTTAGTTAAAAAATAGTTTTAATGAAATTAAAGTAGAAGGATCTCAAAACAAGCTAAAGCATTTATATTTCTGTGTAAAGGTTGAGTCTGTGTTTGGAAGGCAACTGGCAAAAGTTCCAACCACTTTTCTTAGATAATACCAATGATAATTCAAAATTCATATAAGGCTTCTCATCACCTTACTATGAAATAGGCTGCAGTTATGACTCAATGGTCCAGAACTGCTCAAAGACTTAATGTAAATTCTGTGTATCAAGGACCTGGCAGGACTGCAGCCTTGAAAAAGTGTTCATAGCTGAGTGGCCACATAGCTATTGGCATATGCTTCTAGGAGGATGAAAAGGTGGAGGGCCTGGCTGCTGTCAGGGATCCAGGAGGAAGGATTTATCTTCCACTATGCCTGGAGGGTGAGGGCCAATATACTGATATCAGAATGATGCCTATGGATTGGTGGCCAAAAACAGAAGTGTGGCAGCTGTATCCTCCACATAATAAGGGATGGAAACTGGGATGAGTGGGCCTCTGTTAGGTACTTCCCCATGGATCACTGAGTGGTCCCTTTTCTTGAGAGAGCATGAGGATGCATGCCTTAACACTGGATCAACAGGAAGGGAAATGCTTTGATACAGATTCTCCTTCCTTCTTTGGGGTGGGAGTGCATCTTTAAAAAAGCGTTGAGAGATAAGGAGACCCCAATGGAAAATATGCCAAAAGTGAACTCTTCCTCCATGTATGTAGAAAAGGACTTAGAAGCTTTCTGAGAGGATTCCACCATCTCTCCTGAAAAAGAGAGAGTTGGAAGAGCAGAATATGATACACTTCCAGTGGGAGACCGTGCGAAATTCCAGTTCCAACTACACGGGGCAGGCGGTAGACCCCTTTCAATGGATGGACAGAGGAAATACAGCTTAGACAGCAAAATCCAGGACCTGTGAAGGCTCCGGCAACTATGGTACAGAGAAGCAGGAACCCAAGGCATCCCTAGGGCAACAGCACCTACACGGGCTGTGCCACTCAATGGGTGGCACTGGAATAAGACTGACCCCGGAAGTGGTAGAAGAGATGGTGAAGGGTAGTGGGTAGTGACAGGCTCTGGGTCTGGCTCTTCTGAAAGATGTGCCATTGCACAGCCCAGAAGGGAAAGGTAGCAGTCCCACCACCAAATGCTCCCTGGTCCCAGCCACGATCATCTCTCACCTAGAGTGGTCTCCTTGCTTTCCACCTCCTACCTTCAGTTTCAACTGAACAAAACTGCCACAGAGATCCTTTTTAAACTCTTTATTTAGAAATAATCTAGAATCACACAAAAGTTGCAAAAATATATTCCATGTATCTTTCAACCAGTTCTCCCAATAACAGCATCTTACATATCCATCAATTAATGTTGTCACAATACTATGAACTCAGCTACAAATCTTATTAGGACTTCTCCACTTTTTTTCATGCACCTATTGCTTACTGTATAGTTCTATGAAATGTGATCCCATGTATGGATCTGTCTGACCATCCTGATCAGCAGGACAGAGAACTATTGCTCACCACATAGAAGCGCTCTGTGCTATGCGTTTCTGGTCACACCCTCATCCCTGGCCACCACCGATCTCTTATCCATCACTCCAATTTTCCCATTTTAAATATTTTCCCACTGAGCCAAACGGGTTTCGGCTATACTTCTTTCTTGTTTTATCCTTGAGTAGTATTTCATTGTCTGGATGTACCCAAGTTTGTTTTTCCATTCACCCACTGAGCACTGAGCAACATTTGGGTTGTTTCTGATCTTTGGCTTTTACAAATAAAGCTGCTATGTACATTAAGGTACAGGAATTTGTGCAAACGTTAAGTTCACATTTCTCTAGGTTAAACACCCACGAGTGTGACTGCCGGGTTATACAGTAAGTGTATGTTGAACTTTATCGGGTATTGGCAAACTATTTTTTTAAAGCAAAGGTCACACTATATCACTTCTTGCTCAAAACCCTCCAGTGGCTCCTCATCTTACTCCAATAACAGCCAAAGTGCTCTCAGTCATTTTCACCTTACCCAATGTGTACCAGTACAACCCACATCCTCTAACCTCATCTCTTCTTACTCCCCTCGCTCATTCTGCTCTAGCCAACCCCTCACTGACCAGGCTTCTCCTTACGCGGGGCCTTAGCATGAACTGCTCATCCCTCAGAAGTGCATGCCCTTGCTTCATTGTCTTCACTGCCCAGCCTTTAAAGTTATAGTGCCTCCCTTTTCTGCTTTATTTTATCCAAAAGGGGTATTTAAAAAAGTCTCCCATCTTTCCTGTGAGTGCCCATTGGGGTTCATAGAGAGAAACCTTTAAAGGAGTGTGCACTCCCCCAATTTCTGCCACCCCCCAGGGCCTCCACATTCTCTCACAAGTCCACACAGCCCTCTCCACCCTACCAACCAGTGTCCTGTTCGGTCTACCACAGCTAAGCCAGTGTTGGCATCTTGTCTGTTTTTGCAGGTACCAGTCTCTCTTTAGATTTTGGGTCAGCTGGTTGTCCTGCAAACAAGCTCTCCAGTGAGTTTAAGAAAATACATACAACATGCAGTTTGATGTGCTTTATATCTTTTTCATTGTAAGGATGAGAACGGCATTCTTTCTAGCTGTGTACATGGCAGGGAAGAAAGCCAGATTTGTCTATATTCCTCAGCGTGTGCTGAGCATAGTGCTGTGGACACTGGCCTAGTCACATTGCCCCTCCTTTGCCTTCAGAGTTCCTCATCGACCCAAACATACCCTGGATCATGAGCTAATCATGCAAATGGCAAGAATTAGATCAGAAGACACAGACTACCTACCAAACACAGACCTGGGAATTAAATTGTGCTGTCCATCAGCCCCCCATGATGGAAAAGCAGGAGGCATCCAGAAGGCCTCCCAGTGGCAATATTTCTAGCCAATGTGTTAGACAACATTTTCCTGGATATACTAACCAAAAACCTAGGCTCCCTCTAGGATGGGAACCATAAATAAGATTCTGTACCTTACTTAGTCCCTCCCTCAAGGTCCTGGGGCTGTCCTCCAGCCTGTGGCTGGGGATCTGCTGTGAAGGAACAGAGTCTTCTGATGTGACTCAGCTGTGCCCCACTGCCCTCTGTGCTCCACCTGGAACCCTTCATGCACTTCACCCTCTGGGATCACAGGCTGCATGAGCACACTCATCTTTTGGACACATCTGTGACTGTTCAGGGACCCTTCGGGCAGAGCCCAGCTGTCACATGTCACATGGTCTGAATCCATTCTCTTTCCTTGTTTCTGCCTGATCCTTATATGTCTCAAGTTCACTGCATGCTCTCCAGAGCACCATTAATAAACAAAAACAAGATACGATTATCACCCATTGCCTTATTTAAGGATTTGTCCCTAAAAAAGTAAAGATAGGCCCAAACGTGACACCATCTCCTGTGGTTAGTAAATGTGCTACTGGTTTTCTTTCATGTTAATGTTCATTTATCAGAAGGAAGAGAGGGTATACACATCTTATAATTCCCTGTGATTCCTATTATGTGTCTTAATTATAATGTTAATTTTCCTTTATTTCCAGTTTAGCTCAAAGAATAGTATTTAATATTCAAACTGACTATAACCACTTCTGCCTTGTAACAGGAAAGTCAAAATTCATACCATTGAGAAAAAAGTGTTTTTTTCCTCCGTTCTTCTCCACTTTCAGAACTTGAGCAGAGGTGAGGAAAAAGAAGGCTAAAACTCCAAAGTTACTGCCAGTTCTGTTATTTGATAAAGACTGAATGGCCACTGTAGATATGTACCACTTCTTCTGAACCCATGGGTGCCCAGGTTGCTTCCATAGCTTGGCTATTGTACATATTGCAGCAAGTAGCACAGGGATGCATATACCTTTTTGAATTTGTGTTTTGGATTTCTTTAGGTAAATAATCAGAAGTGAGATTGCTAGGTCATACGGTAGTTCTATTTTTTACTGTTTTGAAGAACCTCCATACTGTTTTCCACAATGGAATATTACCCAGTCATTAAAAAATTGAAATCTTACCATTTTCAATGCGTGTATAGACCTAGACGGTATTATGCTAGATGAAATAAGTCAGACAGAGAAAGACAATGCCATCTGGTTTCATTTACAGGTGGAATCTAAAAGATAAAATAAATGATCAAACAAAGCAGAAACAGACTTATCGACAGAGAAAGCAGACTAGTGGTATCAGATGGAAGGGGAGTTGGTGGCTGGGCAAAAAGGTGAAGGGATTAAGAAGTGCAAATTGGCAGTTATAAAATAACCCCAGAGATTGTTATTTTATAAATAATATCGACCATGATGTTTTAATAACTATGTATAGTGTCAGGTGAGTACTGGAAATATCAAGGGGAACACTTTGTAAAGCATATTATTGTATAACTACTATGCTGCACTTCTGCAACTAATAAAATACTGAATGTCATTGGAGGGGTGGTGAGGTTGAGAAAAAGCCCGGAGCCTACCATCAGGGTACCTTGTGAGAAAAATTATCTGTGATGGAGTGGCTGAGAGCCATTTAAGAAAAGAGCCATTTAAGAAATGTCTACATTCAATTCTAGGCTTTTTGTGTTGTGGGCTGTAACTACTAACTGACCCTGTTACCCCAAACATTTATTAAAGTCTGTTATACCCAAAAAGGCTTTGTATGAGTAATCTTCAGGGAAATATAAGGTGAAAGCCAGGTATAATTCAAAATGGAGCAGATGGGAGAAAACAGCAGGGAAATTCAAGACTTCGACAGGAAACAAAATTCAAAGTCAGAAATGACTGTAAGAATATTACATCTCAGGAATTGGGGTGGGGTTCCTGGGGGGCCCTGGATGCCCCACAGGATGTAACAGGGAGAGCTTAAGTCCATGAATTCCTAAGCTGCCATCTGTGTATACATTTGCATGTGAATGGACACCCAGGTCTCAAATGGGTGGTTCTGATAGAGGCAGAAGTCCTGGTGACATGAAGACAGACAAGAAGGGGTTAAAAGACTACCCAAAAAGAAGCTTTGGCAGACTGAAAAAATCGTCTGGGAGCTGTTTTTAGAATGAAGACAGTTCCAAGTTAACCAGCCATAATAAACTCCGTATTTAAAGTTACGTGTCACGAAACAAGGATTAGGAAGAGAGCTTGGCAGTTTTCTGGTTCCAGAATTTCAAAAACATTCCCCCAATAATGGAACAAATAATTAGAATGTGTCAAGGCAGTTCCCAGACAGCCTTCTAGCATCCTGCTGCCCCAGCGGTGGGAAGCTGCTCACGCTGAGAGGCAGCAGCACGTGTGGGCCCAGGGCCGGCTCCCCGGCTCAGTCACTTGCTGCCCTGAGATCCTCAGCAAGCTACTTACATTGTCTGTCTCCATTTTCTTATCTATAAAACGTGAACAGCAGTAAATAGCACCATATTCCCAGCGCTGTTAGGAAGGTAACATGAATTAATACATGCAAAGCACTTAGATTGGCAGGGGGTACCGTGTGTTTGCTCTCTCTTTGCTGTGCACAGGAACAGCTCCCTGAAAGCGCCCTACGCTTTCTCCTGAGAACTAGGGATCACATTCTCCCACTTAGAGAGAAAAGTTGGGGTCACAGAGTAAGTCTCATGCAGCCTTCCATGCTGGTCACGTTCACAGCAGAACAACTGCTAGAGTGTCTGCCTCTGCTCTAGCAACATCTGGCAACACAGAAACTGACACCATTTAACACCTGCGCAGGCTGAAATGCCATTTAGGTCAGGAAGATGCGCTTTGTTTCAATGAGGAGACCGTAGCCAAGGTGGGCAAGCATCAACTTCAGAGCACTTGCCTCAAAAACCGATGTACAAGTAGATGGAAAGGAGTCAATGATGGTGGCATCTGAGATCTAACAGAGCAGTATTTCCTTTACATAGAGATTTTCAGAGTCAGCAAAGGGACAACAAACCTAGTAATGTGAACAGACCCAGTTATGGCAAAACAGCAGAAATTAATGCCGTGGCTGCACCCTATAGTGTTTAGACCAGGGGTTTCCTTTTGTGACTTATAATACCTGATTTTTCTGACTTTGATTTTGAAATACCTTTCTTATATTGCTTTGTTCATGGTGTAAGCTTGAATCCAAACACATACACACATCAGTTATGGCTTTATAAAGCCAAGTAATAATAATCACCTGCCACAAAATGCTAGGATCTATTTTTCTACAAAAGCCAAATCCTTGAAAAGCAGAGAAAAATAATCAATACTGACAAGAATATATTGCCTAGCTCTTGTGCTATATAAAAAAAAAAAATCTCAAACAAATCATAGTTCAGCTGTTGAGGGGGAAAATAATGTTTATTTATCACCTTTATCACCTAAATGCCTTCCAAATACTACGTTCCATAATCCCCCAAATCCTGCAAAGTGGAGGCATTTAAAAGATCATGTTATTGATGTTAGCCAAGGCAAGAGCTGAGATTCAGAACCAGTTCTGAGTGCACAGCCAGAGCTAGTGCACAAATACAGATTGCACAATTTTCTCAGTAACTGGTTATAGTTTGTGACTTTTTTACCTTTGAAGATGCTCACTTTCAAGAAATGCTTCCCAACAGTTCATCTAAATCCCTCTAGTCCGCTTTACTTTAAACAGTTCCTTTGTCTTATGTCTTTGGTGGGGACAGAGAATGTTGGTCAGTCCTTACCAGCAGCTCTTTCACAATTAATAAATCACCTCCACTTCAGACTCAATGCAGCCCACTCTGGTAACCTTTTATTAAAGACCCCATTTTGCCATCTACTGATAACTGCATGTGCTCTTCTCTGGATCCCTTCCAAACTCTTGGGAGTTTCCCACAAAATGCTGTCTTACGTCTATACATTGCTCTTACAATGAAGAACCTGTGCCAACCAAAGCTGAACTAATCCCTCCCAGTTCCTTCATGAGAAACGGGGGAGGGGGCAATGATTTGTCATTTTAATAAAAGCTTTATGTTGTTCAGATATTTATTATCAACTTACAATCCATTATCACAGCTTTCTTTTTACAACACTCTTCCCTAGAGCACCTTCTACCCAGCGTAGTGCGCTTTTTATCAACAATTATAATCTACTTTGAAATTACTCTCTACAGCACGCCGAATGCTTTGGTGCCTGGAGGGGGAAACAGCCTGTGCTGGAAGGGGCTGGATTGCTGAGCCGGAAAGGTTAAGTGAGGCCCCAATACCAAGCATCCTGACAGGGGCTGGGGGAGACACCAGCCATGTGACACAGCACGCACATGACAGCATTCTCCCTTCCAGCAGGGGGCATGCTGCATAGAAAGGGGCCGGATTGCCTTGTTTCTCTTTGGTGTGCCCCTGCCCCTCTCTCAGGACTGGTGCCTGAGTAACTCCCTCCACCTTCCCAATTTATGTCCCTATTGCTTATTCGAGCTTTTATTTTATTTTCACTGGAACACTCTTTTATCCCAGGCTGAATGTGACCTCTACCTTCTTTCACATGAGCCACATGCTACAGAAAGTTGGGGGAAGGCAGGGAGAAGACTGCAGATCAGCAAGAGCTAAAGGGAGCGCTCTCACTCACCAGTCCATGAAACATCCCGAGAGGGGCTGCAGGGGGCACAGAACCTGCTTCCTGGAGACGTAGCTGGGAAGAAATTGTGTTCCTGCTGCACGTGGGACTCTAGCCCTGCCCAGCTCATCTTTTGCCACAGTCGATTCTAGACTCCCGCCTGCAAACCACGGCCCTACATACCCCACCCCACCACCACTGCAGCGAGTGCTGCTGTGGAAAGTCTCTGCCGCTTTGAAAGTCTTTGTGCTCATGGAGAAGAGAGCAATAAGACCAGTCTGCATATGTGACTTTCAGGCAGGCACTTCCTGTCTGACAATGCCCACTTGGGTGTTAGGAGGGTGGCATTAGAGATGGGAGAAGAAAGGAGACTGGTGACATGGAAGTAGATGTTTCTGCATTGCAGTTATGAGGAAGCTAAAGAAAACAGCATTAGGTATGATTACGTGAGTCTGTGTATAGCAGAAACCCCACATATGTATCTTAAACAAGACAGAAGTTTGTTTCCTGTTCCTGTAAAGGAAGCACCCATGAAGGCAGTACATGCTGCCATGTCAGTTCAGAGTCATCAGGAACTCTGAATCCTATATTTCTACCTGGCACTCATCCTTGAGGTCCAACGTGGCTGTGCAGTGCCAGAGAGCACATTTCTGGCAGAAAGAGGAGGCAGAAAGGAAGGGCCGCAAAGGTGTGCCTCTCAGCTGAGTCATCTGCTTCCACAGCCTTCCTGAAAGCCCTCCTAGCACCTTCAGCTTAACCTCACTGACCACCCAGGGGACCCTGGGCACACTGCCAGTTCCAAAAAAAAATCAGGTTTCTATGCATAAATGTAGAATGAATATTGGGTATAGAGTTAGGAGTTACTATACTAAAAGCTAAGACAAACAAAATACTTTTGCTCTTGGCTCTTAAACCCTCATGTTTTCTGAAAGCAAGGAGAGCATGCCCCACCATTTCCCCAACACGACACTCTCAGGGCGGAAGAAAGACATGGGGAGATAAATAGAGCAGGATATTGAAGGCGGTGGCATGGAAATTTATCACTCACATTGTGTAGATTATTTTTAACTTGAAAATGAAAGAAAGGCTTGATTATATAAGTAAAGTAACAGAACTTTATCATAACAGAGAGAGTTATTCAAACTGAAATGGAGAGCTTTGTTTTCAAAACAAAATACATTCACTGAAGGGGGAGTTAGTTCAACAAAAGAAAGAATGAAACCGGTAAACATCTGCAATTTCACATGATGAGGGAAAAGAATATAAAGCTTAGTTATTTTAAGCAATAGGCCAAAAAGAGTGAAAGCAGAATGGAGCCTAAGACTTGTCACTCTTTTTGTTGTTGTAGTTGTTTTGTTATTCCACAACGGAAGATATATTTCCATTGATTTTTAGAGAGAGTGGAAGAGAGAGACAGAGATAGGAATATCGATGTGAAAGAGACACACCGATTGGTTGCCTATCACAAGGTGATTTAGCCTGCAACTCATGTAAATGCCCTTGACCAGAATGGAACCCGGAATTCCTCAGTCCATGGGCTGATGCTCTATCACTGAGCCAAATCAGCTAGGGCAGACTTGTCACTCTTGATGAGATAAGGGATGGCTTCACTCTACCATGAGTGTGACCCATCTGGTGGAAAGAGAGTCCTACAGGTGTCACTGGGTTGTCCTTATGCTTCCTGTGAGGTTATATGGTTTGATAGGATTGTTTTCCATTGTGCCAAAACATACAATAGTCTCACAGGTAAGATGGGCCCCATTTAAGAGATTGCAAACGTATTCGAACTCAGGGCTGTCTCAAGAAAGCTGGGGTATACGCTATAGTTAATAAACCAGGATTTACCTTTACAATCAGCAATCTAAAAATAGATTCTTACCTGGAGTATCTATTGCCCTGCAGATAACCACTTCTCCAAGTCTTATTGCTGACCCTAGGGAAACCTGGTCTTAGACAAGAGGCAGGGAGCCACAGGAGGGCAAAGACCTGCTCTTTGTATGTCCTTGTTACCTTACTACTTCAATAATGGAGCAAAGGTCCACACTGAATGATGCTCCACTATTCAACTGTAAAGTTTGGGAGCAATGCCATGCACAAAGCCTTCTCAAAGTCGTAGTGCATTCAACAACAAAAGTACGTCTTTCTTCCTGAGATTATCTTCCTGTGCACATGCATCTGTGAAGAAAACATGAGCTTTGGAGCCACAAATACTAGTACCTCATTGGCAATCCAAAATCTATGATTCACTGGGCTATGGTAACACTGGGAAGTCGATTAACATTTTTCACGTGCAAAAGTGGAAAAGCAGTTTCTTACTTCTTTAGAGTGATGTTGCAGTGATTCAACAATACACAACACATAGTAGGTATTCAACAAATGTCAGAATCTCTCCCTCTCTACCATCTCCCCACTCCATTCAATTTCTCCTTGACAATTCAATGTTGTGAATTTAGGTCCATATAGTAAGCCCAATTTGATGATACTAATATGTTGTGAGGTTAAATAAGGATGTCTGTGTAACAGCCGAGCCAACGGTAAAAACTTCTGCTCCTTCACAATGTGATAGGAGGTAATTCCAATAAATAGCTGATCCGAGTGATGACTTTGGCATGGACTCTAGGGAGGTACAGAGATACAAGAACACCAGCTTCAAAGCTCACGTCATCTGAACAGACAGACGCCCAGATGTGGTCCAGCAGTCTTCATCCCATGCCCAGTCCAGGTGAAAACTGTCAATTCCATTGATCAGCTGAAAGGTGAAATCACCACTTGAGGCCATTTTGCAATGTTGTAAAAGAGCGATGCAGAGGGAGAGAGAGAGAACTGGAGTTTTTGGCGCCAATGACCTAATATAGGAAATAGCAACAGTCTTCTGGGAAAATTCATTTAGAAGCTATGTAGTATATTTGAATACAGACACAGGAAATAGTGTGGTGGTTTTAAGAGCTCATATGTTAAAATGAAATGTAGAGACTCTAAATGTATATTGCCTTTATAGCTTTTGAAATATTTAATAGTAAAGACGCATGTTCTGTCTGAATTGCTCATGCCTTTAATGCTCAAAATCAAGCTTTAGAGAAAGCTGCATGTTGGTGTGAAAAAGGAATTGTTAAATTTTATTTTTCAAACCAGTAGTTCTCACCTGTTTACCATCAGGCACATTGTTTATATAAATAACTAAGATACATTTTTAGAACAAATGCAAGAAAAGAATATAGAATTAAATAGACTAAAATCTGAAATAAGACCAAAATATCCATTAAAAGCTTTTCTTGTTAATTCACATTTAGCAACTGGGAAATCCTTTGCTTAGTACTATGCTATGCAAATCAAAAAAGAAAAAAAAAAGGCATGAAAAACATTAAGAGCACCATACCACAATCCAGTTATCATTTATTTTGACAATTTTAGTCCTATTTTAATTATTTATTATAGTACTTTATGGTGGAGTGTAAATGTGCTAAAGTATATTTTTTAAGTTAAAAATTCTATGTACTGTGAATCTCAGGAGAACTTTTTCCCATTAAATGTTTTTTATAACCAGAAAAGAGACTGTTTTTCAAGAAACTTCCAAGGTTATTTAGTGACAGAGCAGAATAAATCATATTCTACTGCTTACCTACTTCTACAATTTGTAGATTTTAAAGACAAAAATGCTTTAGTTTTTTTAAAAAATAAGTCTCTGAAGAAAATAAATCTTGTGGGCCTCACTTAATAAAATTCTTGGGTTTAAGTTTTAGGTTTTCAAGTTTTCTCCTTGAGGGGAGGTGGGAAATAACGTCACAGATAACAAGCAATCAAAGAAAGATTCTTGGTAAGACTAATTTTCTCTTTCAAGTCTATTTACTGAATTTAAATCAACATATACGGGAAGGCTTAAACTTATAGATTTCCCCCAAAAATGATACGGAGAGAACATGGGTAATAGACAATGAGTTAGGGATCAATGATAATTAGATAACATCAAGGACACCTGCCTTTGCCACACTCAAGGATAAAGTGTAAAAATTGCTGCTTTTCCATGGACAGGAGGAAAGGCAAAAAGGAGAGTTCTTCTCTACTCTGCTTTCACTCAACTAAGCAAACGGATCCAAGGATAGAGCCCCTCCACACAGCAGCACTGTGCTCTGCACCTGCTGACACTGTAAGATACTGGCTACTTCTGCGCTTGCTCTTCAAGAAAGGGACTTGCCCTAGCCAGTTAAGATCAGTGGATAGAGCATCCAACTATGGACCTAAGGCTCCTGGGTTCTATTCAGGTCAAGAGCATCTACCTGGGTTGCAGGCTCCGCCCCAGCCCAGGCCCTGGTCAGGGAACGTGCAGAAGGCAACCAATGGATGTGTTTCTCTCACATCAATGTTTCTCTCTGTCTTTCCCACTCTCTTCCACTTTCTCTCTAAAAATCATTGGGGGGGGGGGGGGGGAATAACCTCCGATGAGGATTTTTTTTAAAAAGTGACTTGATGATGTCTGTTATAAGAAAAAGCATGTTAGGGAGTATTGAATAGCAGGTTCATACCCTTTATATAACCAATGTATTTGGCCTGCCTATAGCTGAAAGTTTGTTGCTAAATAATGAACCTCCAGAAATGAACAGCAGAAAGGGGAAGCATTTTTCTTCTTGCTGCACAGGCTAGAGGGCACTGTGGTATAATCTCAGTAGACAGATATGTTCAGCCTTTCTATAGCCCAGCCTTCTGCAAACCAGTTATTTAACAAATATTTTCAAACCACTGCACAGTCTGCTGGCCAACACCTCAGTGTGGACAGTGACCCCATCTTGGAATGAGCAGCAGTGCTCATTTGAGCATTATAAGTATATTTTCTTTTGTTATCAAATGGCACGGAAAAATGAAAGTCATGAAAATCTTAGTTCTAATGACAAAGAGCAAGGGATCTCAGATGGAAAACCAGTTGATCTGAGAGTTGCTTCATGTTAAAATTAAAACAAAACAAAAAGTAAGGAACCTATCTGGAATGCTGAAAATTTATATTCTAAGATTATGCCAGAAAATACAGGGGTAAGCAAAAGTAGGTTTAGAGTTGCCAATGTAGAAAAATTCAAATTAATAAAAGTTGTATATCTAATTAAAGATTTTATCATGTATTTAGTTGTTTGTGTGTGGAAGCCCTATTCTTAAATATAGAAAAGCTGTCAAAATGTAAGATTGGTTTTGTTCATCTTTTTCGTGGAGAAGCAAAGAGAGTTTGAAAGTGAGGCCACCTCAGCAGGGCACTCAGCAAAGGTGACTCCTCCATCATGGTCCTTTGACACAGCAAATGCTGCTGAGTCTCCACACATGTTGACCTTGCAGCAGTGTTTGTGAACCTCACAGAGAGGGTAGCATTCAGGGTTTCAGGAAATGTTTTCAGAACAGTTTGAAAACTCGGGGGGTCGGGGGGTGTCTCTGTTTTCTTTTTTTCTTTGGACCTCTAGTTGAAATTGGCCATGTGACCCATATTTTATGCCAAAGGAACAAGCGTGTGGCGACTTGCCAGGCTGCACTGTACAATGGTCGCTGCTGGAAGCCTCTGCCACAAGCCCCACACTTGCCATCTGTGGGTGTTTGTGTTTGAGAGGCGTGAGTGCCTAGACACAGAGATGGCAGATGCCATGGAAGAGCATCGGTAGGTAGCTGTGCAAAGCAGAATTCCGGGGGAGGGGGAGAGCTGAGAAACAGACAAGAGCGACTTCCCTTTGGTAAGACAAGCAGATCAACTCTTTGGCTAATCGTGCACAACTTATGAGAGCAAATGACAGGTAAATTATGGTTCACATAGAGTACCCCACATTTTCAATAAGACAGAATTGTAAGTCAAAGGTTTTATGAGCAAGAAGAAAATAGTTATTTTTCTGACTGACCCTAAATTTCCACACTGAACCTAAATGTCTATATATAATTCAACCTTGAAAAAGCCTTTCTTAAATTTCTAGCTGATTAGAAGGTCTTATAGATGTTATTAAATTACCTGTGCTATTATTTAGTCACTTAAAATGGATGCACTAAGTTTAGAATGCACTTTAGAAATGCTCGGGGATGTTTTAATGAGGATTTCTGAGATATTACACTTATTTTTTCAGTTTTCATAAATTGTCTTCAAAAACACCGTATTTTGTATTTCTACCACAATGTATTAGGATAAAGATATCCTTTAAATATGTGTAAGACATTTTAGAGAAGCATTTTCTTCATAAAACTTGAGATGAGATGCTATTAGTGAAAAGGTGGCCAGTCCTGTATGGTGTAAAATAAAATAAGAATATGTTAAAAATCATAAAAAAGAAAAAGATGCTAAGTTGGGAATCTGAACTATCTTGGCATTCAAATAATAACAAAAAATTTAAATTCAAAGACAAAATACAGACAATTTAAAATCAAGATATAAAGAGACCAGGTTCCCCATTTTTATTTTGTTTTTCTCCAGCACAACTCTTCTTTACGATCCTCAGTCCTGATGAAAGTAAATCGCCAATACACAGGATGGGTTCAGTGTCATTGCCACCAAAAGGCAGGATGCTGGCCTCCCCAGCAAATGCACGCTGGGACCAGTCCTCCCTCAAGGCGCCAAGCTGTTGCTAGGTGAGGCAAGAAGAAAACACAGACTTCAAATAACTAAGTGGGAGCGAGCAAGCGTAAAAGAATCCGGCATTTACTGAGCACCTACTATGCTGAGCACCTACTATGCTGGGGCTAGGAATATAACTAGTTCAGACTTTGAGAAGAGTCTTAAAATTATACCTTTTGCCTAGTGTTAATATCTCACAGAATCATTATCAATTATCAAAACTGAGAGACCGTCCTTGGTGCAATGCTGGGAACTACCCGAACGCACTCTGTAGTTCACTATTTTTGCCACAAATGTCCTCCTTCTGTCCCAGGATCCACTGCAGGACCCCACAGTGCATTCGGCATCCTCTTTCATCTCCTCCATTCTGTGACAGCTCCACAGTCTCTTCTTGACTTTTATGGTCTTGACATTTTTGCTAGTGGACTGTTGGACAATTATAATGAAATATGTAAGGTCTAGGAGGGAACTATGTTTTTGCCTGGGGATAAAAAGACAGTTGAACTGGGTCTGAAAAAAATAAAATGAGAGACTGCCAATTTATTATTTCCATCTCATCTGTTCAATTCAGCGTGTATTTACAATAATGGGAAGAATGTTAGGCACTGCGAATGCAGCCTTGAAAAAGACAGAAATGGTCTCTGCTCTTATGCACTGTGTGAGGTAATAAACAAGTCTTGACAAAAGCACTGAGAAGTACAAATGGGGGTGGGGGGGCAAGGAGGGTTTGGGTAACACTCGGCAAATGAACTTCACCTCATCTAAGGGGTGAAGGGAGATTCTCTGAGGAGATGGCAGTAAGCTGAGATTTACTGGACAACAGTGGGCCAGAGAATAAGAACAGCAAATGCAAGAAGCACTTAACACAGTGTAACTTCAAATGCTGCATCACTGAGACATGACGGAGGGGGTAGTGTGAAGTGGAGACTAAATGAGATTAGGAAGAGAGAAACTGCCAGGTGCACAGAATATGAGAAACTTCAAATAGGAACAAAAAAGTACCTGAAAACATGGGTAGAAAAGTAAAACAGACTAAGATTCCTCCATCACTTGCATAACAAGTTCCATTCGTTTTCTGACTTACTTGGGATAGGATGGCTGGAGCAAAGGGAAAGGAGACAGACAGGTCATCCCAATGTAAAAATAGCATCTACCAACAAGAAGGAGATGCTTTGGATGAGAACAATCTTGCATTACCCTTTAGAAAACAAAGATTAGAGCATCAGCAAAATTACAGTACCAAATGGAAGAACACAATTTTTGAAAAATAAAGAGATTTATTATTTTCCCAAAAAGGCATCAAAAGCTTGGATATGGTAAGAATTCTGTTAAACTTCCTTAAACTTGTATTGCAAAGGCTCAGTCGTGTTTTTACTTTGAATCACATCATGTATGGCTTCTCAATGTCCTGGTCTTGGCTAAAAATATAGATTCTAATGACGCTTAGTATCAAAAGCCACATGAACAAGAGATGGATAAAGGAGTGCAGAACACAGCTTGGTGGGAGGGCAAGCAAAGACTACCATGTCAGGTGTGAGTGGTGGACCAGAAGCCATTGAAGATCTGAAGCAGGTCTAGCCAGAAAATAGTGAAAAGTCTAGGGAAACTTGGTCACAGAAATCAGGAAAGAGAAAATTTCAAGGAGGCACCCCTTCTCCCAGGCAGGTGAGGCAAGAGGAGCAGTGAAAATGATACCTGTAATCTGGCACTTAAATTTAGCTGTCACTCGACCTTTGTTAAGGCAGTCATGACGTAAACGCTATATTAAAACTAACTGAGGAGTGAATGTGATCTGAAGAAACAATGCTTTTGCCCTGGCCAGTGTTGCTCAATCATTAGAGTGTCCGGCCCTCGCACAGAACGGTCTAGGGTGTGATTCCCAGTCATGAGTATGTACCTGAGTTGCAGGTTCTCTGCACTCCCCTCCCCCCGCTTCCCATTGGGGTAGGTGCAGGAGGCAACCAGTTAATGTGTCTCTCTCACATCAGTGTTTCTCCCCGCACCTTCCTACCTCCACTCTCTCTAAAAAGCAATGGAAAAATGTCCTCAGGTGAGGATTAACAAAAAGGGGGAGAGGGGAGGAGATAGGGGGAAGGGAGTGGAAAGGAGATGGAGAGGAGATGGAGAAGAGAGGAGAGGAGAGGAGATGGAGAGGAGAGGAGAGGAGATGATGGAGATGGAGATGGAGATGGAGATGGAGATGGAGATGGAGATGGAGATGGAGATGGAGATGGAGATGGAGATGGAGATGGAGATGGAGATGGAGATGGAGATGGAGAGGAGAGGAGAGGAGAGGAGAGGAGAGGAGAGGAGAGGAGAGGAGAGGAGAGGGGAGGAAGGAAGGAATTGTACTGAAAACTTTCTTCCAGAGAATCTGTCTGTGAGGCCCAGGGGAGAGAAAAGAATGCGCTGAGTGAGAGTGGGGAGATGAAAATGTCTCTCTTGCAGGTCTCAGAGAAGTGGATGTCTCTGGACACTGACCCCCTCAAACCTCTCCCCTAAACCAAACCCCAGATTTAAGCAGAAGCAAGGCAAGCCTGCAGCGCTCCCAGTCTGCCTCCATGGCTCCCAGTCTGCCCCCATGGCTCCCAGTCTGCCCCCATGGCTCCCAGTCTGCCCCCATGGCTCCCAGTCTGCCTCCATGGTGGTGCTTAGACTTCACACTTCATAGGGGCTAACTTCGCCCAGCACTAAACACCCTTCTTCCTCTTTAGCACATTCCTCTATGTTTTTCCTGTTTTCTTTTTATTATTATTTTTTAAACTGTTCACCAACTCATTTAAAAAAAATTTTAAGGATGTGTTTAATCATCTTTACCTCAGTCCTTGTTCCTGTCCTTGTTATTATTCACTTTCTTTGTTTTCCTACTTTGCCCTGTTAGCATGCTGTGATGCATTAGCTCCTGGTGACATGAGCTTTTGATACTTCCCTCACCTCCACCTCAGAGGGCCTCCCTCACACCAGCCACTGTGCCCTTCCAATGTTCTCTCTGCAGTGTGAGAGAAGGTCATGGGCTGGGAGACAGGGAGAGGAGATGACGTGGAGAGCACAGCGGCGGAGGACGCTAAATCCAGGCGGCTTCAGCCAAGTGAGTTACTCACCTGCTCTGTACTGATAAGGGTTTTGAAAATTGTTACATATGCAAACCCAGCTTCAATCTAAATCCTGTTTACAGAGCATTTCAATGGGGATGTGTCATCAGCATCAGCTCACGTGGTCAATTTAAGGCTTCTTGTGGCCAGCAGTCAGGTATGTCTCCACACTCTACTCTTTTACTTCTCTCCTACTGAAACCCCATACGTGTTTCCTGAGTGCCTACTGTGTGCCTTCATCTGGTCACCAAGCAATTACATGAGAAAACTGCTACAAAGGCGATGACTAGAGGGCGGGTGGGAAGAAGGTTGAGGATGTTCTTCCAAAGCATCTTTTATCCCCTTTCTTTCCCTTTAGCCCCTCCTCTAGCTTCTCTTTCTCTTTACCCCAGACTAGTTTCCTTCTAATACAGGGTGAGGCAAAAGTAGGCTTACAGTTATTTATATGTAAAATAATTCAATAATCTTATATAATAAAAGGGTGATATGCAAATTGGCCCTAACTTAACGACTGGCCACTGTAATGCTAACTGACCACTAGGGGTCAGATGCTCAACGCTGGATCTGCCCCCTGGTGGTCAGTGCGCTCCCACAGGGGGAGCTCCGCTCAGCCACAAGCTGGACTGATGGCTGTGAATGCAGCGGGAGCGGGCCTAAGCCAGCATATGCACATCCCCTGAGGGGTCCCAGACTGCGAGAGGGCACAGGCCAGGCTGACAGGACCCCCCCGCCTATGACCCCAAGTGCACGAATTTTCATGCACAGTCCTCTAATTAATAAATAATAATGCAAGAAACAACTCTGTGTTTCACGTACTCACAACTGTAAAGCTACACCTAAAATACCATGTAGTGAGCTGACCAAACACAATGAAGTGGCTCCAAGTTACTTCCATAATAGTGTCCAATCTCCTAAAAATCTCCTAAGACCTTTCCTAAACTGAGAACATCCCAAATGTCTCACCCCTACAACTTCAGTTTCTCACCTCATCTAAGCAAATCATAATCAATCACAGTAATGGTCAGGGCACTTAACCAAAGTCCTCCTTTTAGTAGACTCTCAAAAGTTAAAAGGCACAGCTACTAGGATAACTAGTACAGGCAGTGCTTGCAATCCAGACTAGACGCCACTAAATTATAAATGTCTCTTGCTAGGAAGCAACACCTAGGCCAGGGACTATCTCTCTCCTCTCTTCTTGCCATTCACTATTCGCCTTTCCTGTCTTTTTCACTAGTTTGCTGACAGAGTTCATCAACAGTCCATAGTCCTCACTCTCTCTAGGCCTAAGCAACAAAGAGGAAACAGGGCTGAGGGCCAGTTAGACACATTTCCATATTCAGGGCTGAGCCACCCCTGTCCTTTCTTCTCCTGGGTTCTGTAAAATGCAATCTCACATTTGGGCAATGAGCACGGGCTTGTAAAGCTCCCAGTTAACTCACCGTCAGAGCCAGGAGACAGAACACCAAGGTCTGATGCCATCACCCAAAATGTATTGAAACCAAAAGCCCGTGGAAAGAATGTGTAAGCAAGAGCTGAAGGGTATGTCTTGCCGTCTTTCCAGCTTAAGAACCAAATTAGGTCTGAGGTGCATGAATACAGACATGGGCCCTTCCTACTTAGCATCTGACACCTAACCTCAAAAACCACCTGAGGATATCAAGAAGAAAGAGTAAGTTTGAAAATGCAACACAAAAAACTTGAAATAAATATATCACAAACCAAAGAATTAGAGGTCAGAAAGAAAACCAAAGAAATCATCTAAGTTCAACTCTATGGATCAGTGATTCTCAAACAGTGTCCCTAGAGGTGCATGCTTCAAGGACTAAGTGGGAAAGTCTCCAAATCCTGAAATTTCATTTAATCAGAGCAGCTCCATTTTTTTTATTCTCTTTTATATACTAGACCTTCATGTCAGATTTCAATTTGAAAAACAGATCCTGCAGCTTGAAAAACAAACAAAAAGCTTAAAAACCATTATTTCACACTATAACCATTCATGCATTCATCCATACAGAAAACATTTACTGAGCATCTACTATCCTATATAATAAAAGCCTAATATGCTATGACGAGTGCTGACCACCGGGGGCGGTGCAGAACATGGCTGGCGTCGGTGATGTGGTGCTGGCAGCCTGTGGCAGGGGAGGCAATGCTGGCCTCGATGGGATGAGATGGGATGAGATGAGAACGGGACCACAGCAGGATGGTGGAGCAGGTTAGGGGGAGGCGCCAGGCAGGGCTGGGAAGCTGGGGGCACGAGCTGGGGCCTGATCCCCACAGGCCACCCTGAGGGGCCCCACCTGTGCGCAAATTTGTGGTCTAGGCCTCTAATGTGCTAATAAGCACACTGCTAAGGGATGGAGATACAAAAACAAGAAACACATTGTTACTGCCCTCAGGGACTCTTCGTAGATGTGAAGACATGGACCGATGATGCAAAACTCAGAGCTGAGTGTGACCAAGTGGTATGACAGGGGAAGAAGAGCGGGGGAGCTTTGAGATTCCATAAAACAGATGCTTTAACATCTGGAAACTGGCTTTGAAGTTCTGCTTAAACATAGCCAATGGTGGGATAATTCTACAAGGAAGCCAATTCTATTTTTAACACTTGTAATTATTAGGAAATTTTCTTTTTAGAGCTGAAATTTATGTTCTGTGGCTTCTATCCATCAGTTCTAATTCTGTCTCTAAATCCACACAGACCAGGTCCATTAACCTTTTCCACAAGATTGCCTTTTAAGATTTGAGTTCACTCATCATTCCTTTGCCTTGCCTTTCTACTCTCTAGGCATACAGCCTTTATTTAGACCAAATACTTTATGGTTTCCTGTAACCAAGACAAAAAGGGTCAGAATTCTGGGAGAACAGAGGCTTGAAGAGATGTCTCCTTCTTTGTAAGAACTTTGTCTTTAGGAGGATAATTCTAAGATCAGTTTTGGTACTACCCTGGAATTAAGGGGGAAATTATATATATATATATCCTATCTAATAAAGATGGATTATGCTAATTGACACTCACACTGTTGCAAAGATGGTGGCACCCACAGCCAACAAGGAGGGAATATACTAATTGATTGTCATGCCCTCAAAGATGGCGGCTCTCACAGCCGCAGGATGGCAGCACCCAATCCCCTCAGCCCCATTAGGACAGCAGGCACACGACATGGTTGGGCCCGCCCTCAGGAGGGCCTGGCCACTCTGTGCGCCTGCCTCCAGAATCCCCAGTCCCCTCAGCCCCCCAGCCACCCAGTGCCAGCCCAAGGCTCAGGTAACCAGGGCCAGCCAAGGCTTGCACTGCCAGCACTAGCAGCAGCCGAGGTGTGATGGAGTGTCGCCTTCCCCTGATTGCAGGGCCACCACCCACCCCTGAGGGCTCCTGGACTGTGAGAGGGGGCAGGCTGGGCTGAGGGACCGCTCCCCTACAGTGCATGAATTTTCATCCACTGGGCCTCTAGTATATATATGAAATTACACATCATAAAATGTGAGGATAGACCATTTAAAGCTCATTTTTCTTCATAACCTTCAAAATTAATGGAAATCTAGAGTGTGAGCAAAAACATGCAAGAACGTATATAAAAAAATGGTTCATTGATGGTACATTATAATACATTAGAGGCCCAGCATGCATGGAATCGTGTGCGAGTAGCTCCCTTCCACTTGCCTCAGCTGGCCGCCCCACCCTCTGCCACTCATAGCCCTCCGCTGCTCATACCTCTCAGCTGCTCATAGCTTGCTACCCCGTCCTCCACCACTCATAGCTTGTGCCCTGCCTGCCACAAGAGTTGCTGCTCATTTGGTCATGACAGCATTACAGCTTGACGGCCATGGGTCTTTTATATAAGAGATGATGTGTTCACTGTGTTGTCCTTTATTAAAATGTACATTTCAATATACCGTTCAAAACTGAATGAACACCAGGTACTAATAGTTTCCATCGATGCTCCACAAGCGTCTGAGATAGGCTGCCTGAGATGACTGTCTCTAACTATCATATTCTAGGAGAAGTAACCAAGGAAGATCTATTAAAAAATATATATTTATTATCTATGTTTGTAGGTTTTATGGCCAGCATCTATTTTTCATTAAATTATACTATTTCTCTTAATTATTGAAAACTTTAGAATATGCAGTTTTATAAAGCACTTCAGCATTTATTTTTCTAACTAAAATGTCTAGACATGGGAATTTCACTACATAATAAATTAAGAAGCTCTGAAGGCCAGTATGAAATCCAACACACATACAACTTTATGTCGATGAAAAAAAAATCAGTTAAAATGTTTTTGAGATACATTTTCTGAATACAGGCTTTGCATAAGAGGTATGTTTCACTATTAATATAAAATGTAAGTACCACCTGCTTCCGAAGGAATTGAAGTAATATACAAACCTTTTTTTTAAAGCTTGTGTAGATATTACTATGATAAGTATTAAATTTGACTTTTACCTTCCTGGCAGCCTAAACAAAAAGGAAACCATGAAAGAACACTTAATTATACTTGCATCTGGTAAGATAAAATATTCAGGGGGGGGGGGGGGAAAGGTAGGGGGAAAAACATTCTTACTACTAGTTTCCAACAAAATTTATCTAGACGTATTAATCAAGGGAATTTAAACAAGAGACATTTAGCGATACTATGTCTTCAACAAAAATAGGCAAGTGGAGCCTGGAAAACAATCCTAAAAATGTTATATGTGCCTTCTATAAAATTTGAGGACACAGTATTAATGCTATTTAATGAGGAGTTGTTTTTTTTTATGAAGAACTAACTTGAGGAAGCTCTCTCATGAGCTGTGATCATTAATTCATGAGGGGAACTCTATGAATAGAAAAGCAATGACTATTATTTTATTTCTTTCTCCACTGTTGCTGTTATGAAATATAAACCTCAAGTTTAAACTCTAAGGGAAAAGCCTGTAGGGCAGATACTTTGTGTTCATGCCCGAAAGAAGAACTTAAGGCACCAAACAAAAAAATAGTGAGAAGTTAATATTCTATGACAGAAGCTGAAAAACTGTTTATAATCCTTGCCTGGATGAAGTGTCACCTCATCTCCACACAAGTCGGCCACAGCAGCAGCAGATAGAGGCAAAACTGACCTCCTGGTTTGGACCTGCTCAAATTCCTGGAAAAGGTGATTGTTTGAAACTCCAAATTATCATATCAAATACTACTATGTCTCTCCGACTCTCCCTTGACTCCAAGACTTCTCAGAGCTTTTAGTGAGCTAACATGCAACGTGGTCTTCCCAAAGTGGGCACAGGTGGGCAGTAAACATATCTGTCCACCACGCTCCCATTTTTCAGGGCATCTTGTAAAACTAATGTCCCATGGGACATAGTTCAGAAAATACCACAAGCTGTCATAGTCATGCTTTAGGAAACAGGTACTACCATCTCAGATTAAAAAAATAATAATAATAAAAAATACTCAGTGCTGTTCCAGTAAAATGTTTGGTTTCAGCACTGGTGCCTCAAAGATCTTCCATATAAAATTAATCTTGAATCATGCCCCAAACACCTGAACCAATCAGGTCTCAGAAAGACACTGCTTATCACTGCTGGAGAATTGTTAACAAAATCATAATAGCTGCTGCATTTTTGGCATTGTTTAAATAAAGTGTCTCTTTATGACAGCACTAGAGGCCCGGTGCAGGAAATTCGTGCACTGAGGGGGGAGGCACGTCTCTCAGCTCAGCCTCACCCTCTCACAGTTCAGGACCCCTCAGGGGATATCCACCACCTACTGGCTTAGGGACCCCTTGCTCCTTACCACTCACCTGCTCCTGCTCCTTACCACTTGGCTCACTGCTCCTTAGCACTGCCATGGAGGCAGGAGAGGCTCCCACCACTGCCACTGCACTCACCAGCCGTGAGCCCTATCTTTCTGTGTAGTTGTCTGTGGGCCAACTGCTCTCTTTCTTCTCAGTTAGGGTGAGCAGCATGTGAGGGCCGAGTATGCTGTTCGGAGCTGAAGGGAGTGGTTAGGCCCACATGGTGAGAGGTGGACACAGAGGACACTATCTCACCCAACTGTGGGGTGGGCTGGCCGGCCTTCATCTGCCTGAACCCCATAATTGCCTCTGCGTTGGCCCCCACTGCCATGGCTTCATCTGGAAGGACGTCTGGAAGGTTGTTGGGCTGTCTGGTTTAATTAGCATATTACGCTTTTATTATTATAGATATTGCTGGCCCCAGTAATGACAAACAATCTTCCAGGTTTGCTACCTAAATCTTTGGGGATTTTCTGTTTGTTTTTAAACAATACTGTTAAAGATTATACATACTCTTGAATAGGCATATTCCTTTTGATTTATTCAGGTTATTTCTAGAACTGTAATTTTTTACCTTTATTTTTCTCCACAACAGATTTGACAGATGAAGCTTACATATCATATATCCCCACAACCCAACCTATTTCTGACAAAACCAAACTGTGGTGAAATAAACTGAAAGTATGAGAGAATTTTTGCTATGGTATTTATGAAAGTATTTCACAGGTTAATGGGTTAGGAAGCCACAATTTAAAACGCCTCAAAATTGTGTCAATTTACCTGGAAAATTGAATAAACAGTCATTTTATCTCAAATAATTTTTAATGTGAGCTTTCTCCAAAATGCTCTTCCACAGGTAAAGTTAATTAAGCAAAAGACAAACATTATTGAAGAATGAGCATAAGAATATATTACCTTCTTTCAAATGATAGTACACAGAATTTACAGATTTTTTACTTTGTAATGAATGTGCTCATGTTATTGCACATTTTCCTTGCATCATCATCTTTTCTGCTGTATTGCTAGTAACTGGTGCTGTAGCTATTAATATAATTGGTGATTATCAACATTTTTGCTAGCATATCAGAAATGACTATAGCGACCGGGAATTCCTAGTGTGTTAGTTTCAATTCTACCCCCTTCTCTTCCACCCAGGAAAAGATCATGAAGCAATGAGCAGCACTATAGGGATAAATTAGAATCTACTTTAGACTGCATAAAAAAGGAAATCATTAGAAAAATCTTGAGATTTGTTAGTGCATCCAGCATACTACACAATTGATCAACTGATATATACCATTTCATGATATGTAAGAACTGAATATAATTTAAAAAACTCGAACAAGAACAGACCCAGAGATAAGGAGCCATGGGTCAGACTGTTGGACCTCAAAGGGAGGGTGGGGATCAACCAAAGGACTTATGTGCACACATATGAGCCTAACCAGTAGTCAGAGACAATAGGGGGGTGGGGGCATGAGTGGGGGGCGGGATTGAAATGGGGGGTTGAGGACAAATATGTGATACCTTAATCAATAAAGAAATTAAATAATAATTTAAAAAAAAACTGCCCTTGGAAGAGACCTGCAAAGTCTACCTTTTCCCTGATGCGAATCTGGTGGATGACAGAGTACAAAAAGATCATGACCCCAAAACCTGGAGACCAAGGAACATGCATGAACCTTGGCAGTAGGAAAACAAATATGAAGACACTGTAGGTGGGTCTAATCCAGAAAATCGAATTAAAATCAGACTAGAGCTGGAGGGAAAATAAAGAAAAGAACAAGCTTTTCTATTCTATAAGACATAAAACATGCCTCCGGGTGGTCAAGTTTTGTATGTCCCAATTCTCCCAATTCATCTGATCTTGTCCTTTCCTAAGGTCCAAGCCCGCTGCAGGCAAATGACAAAGCTCCACAGGAACCTTAGCAGACCGGAACCTTGCCTTCGACAAGCCCATCCTGACATGTTCCGAGTGAAGGGCTTTAACTACTGAAAAGAGTAAGCGTCCTCAGTAATTACCAAGTGAGGAAAATACTGGCATTTTCTTTTTTGGCCAAAGCCCACTAACTAGAGTAACACTACGAGAGTTAGACTAGCATCACTGCCAAGGCCTCCTGGGGAGGAGCTCTTGGTAGTGAGAAAGTCTTTGGGTTCCGCAGACACAGCCATCTGGAGGTGGAAGAGGGGGTTGTCTAGACTAGGAGACAGCCAACTTTAGAAAAGAAAGAGCTCACTGTGACAAAGGAGAGTGAGACGGAAAGAGGGTGAGAATCCCGCGGCCTGTGTTCTCAGCAGGCGCTGGATGTGGGTGGGATCAAGCAGCGTGACAGAACACATACTCCTCTCCGTGTTCAGTCTGCAAGCACCAGCCAGGCGGGTTCCAGAGATGGCACGGATCTCCCCACTGTGAGGCTGCTCCTTGTGGGGTCTCCAGTTAATGAGAAAGATACCACGTGGGGTGAATTCGGGTGGGGCCGACATCTTATATGCTGGGTTTTTCAACAAGCGAGGCTTTTCCTCAGGATAGTTCCCTGCTGCTCACTAAACAAGCCTAACGAGCTAGGAGCACAGGCCGACACTGGGCTGTGCATTGGGGATGAGATGAAGAATAAAATATAGTTCTACCTCCAGGTGGGTCTGCACCTATTAACACTCAATCAAGACTGGAAGCAAAAGGAGAGGAAGCCTTCTCTTCTCACAGGGGCTCTTTGTGAGAAACTGATGATGCCAGGAGGACTGACAAGCTTTGTGGGGGGCAAGGGTGGGTGGGTTATGGACCTCCTTAGTGTTGCCTACACACCATGGCACCTCAGGATTGTGCATGCATGCATGGGTATGCATGAATATATGTTCACACTATGGGTATGCATACCTCTGCCCTACACAGGAAGTGATTTTATAAGAAAGGCTTAGTAAAGCCCTAACCAGTTTGGCTTAGTGGATACAGCAGTGGCCTGTGAACTGAAAGGTCCCAGGTTCTATTCCGGTCAAGGGCACGTACCTTGATTGCAGGCACATCACCAGTAGGGGGTATGCAGGAGGTAGCTGATTGATGTTTCTCTCTCATCAATGTTTTAACTCTCTATCCTTCTCCCTTCCTCTGTGTAAAAAAAAAAAGTCAATAAAATATATATTTTTTTTAAATAAGAAAGGCTTAATAAAAAAAAATGGTACACAAAATTTTTTTGGTGGGGTTTTCTTTATATGTTTTTATTGATTTCATTGAGGAAGTGAGAGGGAGAGAGAGAGAGAAACATCAATGATGAGAGAGAATCATTGATTGGCTGCCTCCTCCACGCCCCACACTGGGATCCAGCTTGCAACCTGGGCAGGTGCCCTTGACTAGAATCAAACCTGGGACCCTCCCATCCCCAGGTTGACGCTCTATTCACTGAGCCAAACCAACTAGGGCTAAAATTATTTTTTAATTCACACAAAAAAACGAAGTGTTAACATAATATTTTAGGTTGCAACTCCTACAATAATAAAGAGATATCTTTTATCTCCGCCCTCTCAGGTTAGAGTCCTCAGCAAAAGGTCTCTAAGGGCTGAGATGCTCCGTATGGAGAATCCCAGAGCCAGAGACATGAACACAAACCTTTGTGCTCATCTCCCCTCCGCCCACACACAGTTTATAACCTAATCAGGTTCAGACCCGTGGAGCTCAGCAGCTGAGCACTTCGCCTTCTAGCAGCCCCATTCCAGGTGCCAGTGCACTGCAAATTGCCTTTCATGTTTTAAAAAACACCCAAAACTACCTTCAAATAAAAGGCATTAGAAGCATTATGTTTTTTTAAGAAGCAAAATGCACATACTTCAAAAACTCACATTCCAAAAAGTTTCTTAGAGGATAAAAGAGAATGTTTAAGTATTTTTTTTTTTTAATGTTAAGAGAACCCCCATCAGGAAAAGCAGCCAACACAATATAGAAACTGAAGGTTTTGTTAGGGGGAAAAAAATCTTAACATAAAATAATAAGTTTCTTATACTATGCCCCTAGGGTCAAAAGGCATTTACTTTTTTCTGGAGGCCTGATATTCTAAAGAGATGACTTGTGTTTCTGGTGCTATTATTAAAATGAACTTTGCTCAATACAAGATAGATCTCGAACTAGAAATAATATGTCTTTATGAAATAAATCAGAATGGACTTTGGTTTATAAATTCAGGTTCAAAACTATATTTTCACGATAACACAATTAAAGTATGACATTAATTGAAAAACAGAAGGTAAAGCCATGATTTTTTTTCTTTTATCACATGCCAAGTGTAGCGCTTCATTTTAATCACTATTTATCCAACACCTAAAATATGCCAGAGGGGAATTTTCTGCATTAATTTCAATCACTAGACATTTGAAAGACTGTTCTGAATCAATTTTAAAACATTATTTTAATTCCTCCTATTTTCTCAGCATCATTCTTTTTAAATCAGATATTCTAGAAAACATTACACTGGACAGATTAAGTTGTTTTATATAATGTTCCCTAAAGGGTTTGTCATTTTCAAAATAATTATTCCTCTCTCTCTCTCTCTCTCTCTCTCTCTCTCTCTTCTCTCTTTTCTCTTCTCTCTTCTCTCTTCTCTCTTCTCTCTTCTCTCTCTCTCTCTCTCTGAATCAAAACCACTTAGTCCAACTGTATTAGTCTGGGTTAGTCAGAGACTCAGAACCAATAGGGCATGGATAGATAAGTAGAGAAATAGGTGTGTGTGTGTGTGTGTGTGTGTGTGTGTGTGTGTGTGAAGATTTATTATGCAGAATGGGCACACACAATTGTGGAGGCTGACAAGTCTTGAGATTGACAAGCCGGCGATCTAGGAGAGCTGATGGTGGAGTCCCAGTCTGAGTCTGAAAGCCTGAGAACCAGGAGTGTCCATGCTACAGTTCTAGTCTGTAGGGTGGGGGCAAGCATGAGACACAGGGAGAACCAAAGTTCCCATTCTAGTCCAAAGGCAGGAAAAAACAGCCACCGATGTTCCACTTCAAATACAGTCAGGCAGAAAGAATCCTCTTACTTGGCAGAAGGTCATCCTTTCTGTTCCGCTCAGGTCTTCTGCTGATTAGATGGGGCCCACCCACATTAGGGAGGGCAATCTGCTTTCCTCTGTCTACCAACTTAAATGTTCATCTCATTCAAAACACCTTCACATCCAGACTAATGTTTGACCTTTATCTTGGCACCCCTGTGGCCCACTCAACTTGACGCATATAATTAGCCATCACACAACCAATGATATTCCCAAATGCACTTTATTTATTCTGTAGTTTTCCCTCATTCTCCAAAATATCAGAGTTTTAGAGGACTCAAATGTTTCTAAACAATTACTTGAAGTTATTCAGAAAAAGCTTATCAACAGCAATAAGTTTTCTTCTCAAGCAGGAAAGTCATTCTTTCCTTCTCATTTATGAGTTTGATATTACTTATGTTAGCTCTCATAATAAAGCAGGGATATCATCAAGCTAAACTAAAAGAAAATGTCAAGCCCTAGCCAGTTTGACTCAGTGGATAGAATGTCGGCCTGTGAACTGAAAGGTCCCAGATCCCAAGTTCGATTCCAGTCAAGGCACATGTGCAGATTGTGGGCTTGATCCCCAGTGGGGGACTTGCAGGAGGCAACCAATCAATGATTCTCTCTCATATGGATCTTTCTATCTCTCTTTCCCTCTTCCTTCCTCTCTGAAATCAATAATATATATACTTTTTTTTTTTTTAAGAAAATGTCAAGCCCAATTCAAATACCAATCTTCATTTGGCAATTTCTTCCAAAATTCCCTGAATAACATTAATGCTACAAGGTAAAGACATTTTATAAAAATATACAATGAAAAGTAAGGCTATATGAATAAATTAATATAAATGTCACAGAATCTTAACATTTAAGTTTTCTTTAGAGCCTTGGAATAACCTTAAAATGCATATGAAAAAAAAATAATTCACAAATACTGAACTTCCATTATGAATGGTTCCGAAATGGGTGAGGCCAAATGGTCATTTGTGCTTCAGGCTCACAGGGACCTATACCCTTATCTGCCATGATTCAGTAGCTGACTTTTTGCTGTTTAATTTGGTTCCCCCAGGCTGTAAGAGGTATAATGGAATGGATTCACAATAATATCATGAAAAAGAAATATATTGAAATCCCAAATCGTCAATTATTTAAGTGAACGATTTTGTGTGACCCAGAAACTATGGACATATCTGTGGGGAACATGTCCTTCCTGGGGGCTGAGGGAAGGAGGGGACTCCCCTGAAAGCAAAGTTAGCACTAGGCAGCCGGCTGTGTGAGAACAGAAGAGAGCAGTGATTGTGCTTCTCCTTAGGGAACTGGGACCGTGTAACCTGATGAACTACCCTTCTCTACCTTACAGACACTTTTTATGTAAAGAGCAAGATGACTCATTAATAATCCAAACACCTGCCCTGTGGGTAGCGCAGGAGGAAAACTGCACATTCTTTTTCTGCAACTCCCTCTCCTATTCTAGACTACACAGAATGTTTGCACTTGTCATTACATCATTCTCCTCGATTTTTGCTTACACAATAGACTGCTGTCTGTTTCCTAATGATGCAAAGGGAGGCACCTCAATGACACCAGTGAAATGAAGCATGAATTTGAATTGGGGTTTGATTTTTACCCCCAGACAATTATCTCAATTATCCAAGTCCAATGAGAGGGATAAAAATGTGTCACGGTGCATAATACTGACTTACCTCTTCACCAAAGTAGGATAGAGGAGACATCTGAGTAAAGAAAAGATCTGTAGATATGATAAGAAAAATGTTGCCTTGGTAAAGCTAAAGTGGGAATATGTATTGGTACATCGAATATAATATATAAATTCATTTAAGAAATGCAGATTAACCACAGAAATATTAGAAAGGCAAAGATTTTCAATAATATAAACCCAATGGAGATGGTATTTTATACACATACAAAAAACAAAAAAACAAAAAACAAACAAAACAAAAAACTTGCTAGTATATAAATAGGTTGTTTGTTGATGCATTTCACTTTGGCAATTATAAAGCAATTTGAATCATAAAACCCATAAGGATTATCAGTAATTTGAAGCAAGAAAAAATTAAACTACCAAAATGTGCCAGGTTATTATTAATCTATTGAATATAAAAATCTTAGTCATCCCACATTGTCGAGCAATGCTCTCTTTCACTTTGTTAATGCAGTATGCCAGTGGTGTGCTCTTCACCTCTCTCATTCTCCACTCTCCCTCTTGCTCAACTTCACGTTTCATGTCCCACTTCTATAATCCTCCTTCATTCTTCCCTGGTCCTTCTCCCTCAAGAGCAACTTGATTATACCCAAACATATGCCTTCTCTCTATCTATCCTTGAAGCAACTGAATGTAAGTAGAGAAAGACCCACCATCATGACAAGGCACACGTCATCTTGAGAGTATCATACTAAGTGAAACAAGTCAAGAAAGTACAAGAACCATGTGATTTCACTTATATGTGGGCTATACAACAAAAAGCTACAAACAAAACCAAAGATACAGACAACAGAATGGTGGGTGGGGGTGAGGGGAGGAGGGAAGACAAAGAAGATAAAGGGGGTCAAATGCATGCTGATGGAAGGAAAGTACTGGACCTCAGGTAGTGAGCACACAATAAAGTAGACCCATGACATAAAGTGGTTCACCTGAAATTTACATATTATTAACCACTGTTACCCCCAATAAATTGAATTTTAAAAGGAAAAAATAGAAAAGCTCAAAAGAACATTTAGCACCACCCAGTGACTCTCAGAGTTACCAAGAAAGGTTGTCCAGAGTGCGGAATGTACCATCTGGAAAATGTTGGAAGACATTCAAGAATAAAGAGATCTTGTAGTATCTAGTTCAGAATCACCCCTTATCATTTATCACTCTTGATCAATAGTCTCATGATTCCAGAAGAAGAAAAAAAAGTCCCATACTTCATACATATTTTAATTATTAGTGGGCATGAACAGCCTTACTCGGGCCCAGATCCTAAAAGGCTTTCCCTAAGATTTCATAACCTTGGGGGAATCTCTATTCAGCTTCTTCCTCATCTTTTCTTTATTTGAGCATTAACTTCTGGGCATTCTGATCCTATCAGCTGCTTCTCCCACCAGATCAGTGCCCATGAGGACCGAATCTACTACCCTGCTGGGACAGCCTTTTATTTTTAGTGTAACTGTCTCTACCTCCCCAACACCCCTCTCCAGCAGCCAAATAATGGGAAGGTAACAGTGGGGTCCATTCACTTGGAGTGAAGGATTAAAAGGAGTCCCCTGAATACCTCTGGCAAACTGTAACACGAGGCGAGAGTGCTTCCTCCTACTCCCTTTTATGTGGGATGGCACAACCCCGCCTCTGAACACCGGCATCCCGATGACAGGAAATTAAAGTCACACTTCAGGAAATGAGATGCCCCGATGCTACCATGAAAGGCAGGTGATACGTGAGCCTTTGTTACCTATCATGAGACATCCCTTCCCACCCAGAGGGAAATAATAGGTGAGTTCAGAAGCCTTTTTAGCTCAAAGAACTGTTTATAACGGCAAAGAAAACGCTGTGATACCCTCCAACCTGGTATGTCATCCTGGGAGACAGATGAAATATCCAAGACAGCTGTTTTCCATAAATCCAGATGTGTCAACGGCCTAAAGCCCCGTGCAAGATTCCACAGGAAATACAGAGGGAAGGGAGTTGCTCCAGGCTCACATCAAATATAAGAAGAACAGTCCCGTCTGGATCACGTGAAGGTGTCTGGGCTGCCTTCCAGCCAAGCTCCTGAGCAATTCCTTCATTTTGTTCTTTAGTGTTAATTCCCAGATTAACAGAGCTTCCCACGACCTGGTCCTGTGTGTACTGACCTCTCCTGGTGCTGCCAATGCCTGAGTCCAGCCCCCTCTGGTCACACCACTGACCCCATCCAGTCTCTCGTGTGTACCCTCAGGGCAGGACACAGTGCCGAGGCTGACATCAATCAGCAAAGAAACAGGATGGAAAATGCAAGTTGGAAATGATAGTTCCACCTGAATCTGCTTAAAGCCATCCAAAGTGGAAGCTCCATTCTCAAATGTCTGAAGAATTAGTCCTACAGATCCAAAGGTATTATCTCTCCTCAACTCTGAATGCTCCTCTTTTATAGATCCTCATGATATCAGGCCATCTTTCATTTCTTCCCGTTGTCACCATAAAGCAGCTTACAGAAGCTGTGGCTAATTTCCTACTTGCCTGCCGTCTGAAAGGAAAGAGGATTAGAAAAAAAAAAAAAAAATACCACTGCTCCCAAGAACAGAAACACAGAGCATTATTAACGTGAAACAAATCCCGTTTGTCCCAAAAGTGTTTGTTTTTGCCTTATCTATTTATAAAGGATGTAGCTGGGTTATATTTCATTTCAAAACCAACTGTTTATAAGAAGAATCAGCAACCGTAAAATTCTCGCTGGGAAAGAAAGATGAAGACCGATTAATAAATGCACAGAACAATCAGCAGCAAACACTTTTTCAATATATCCAGCTTCCGTGTGTCTAGAACACATCCATAACCCTCTAGTCTAGACCTCATCTGTAACCCCAAAACAATGGGCATGGCGCAAGGCTTGACCTGGGGTGGGTGGAGGGGGACATCATGCTCTGACCGGTATCCCATCTATGAAATCATAACTCCACGCTCTCATGTCATCTTAAAGTAGAAAGCAGTAGCAGCCATTTGCAGTCTCACCCTGTGAGAGGATTTCATCATGTATCTCTGATGGCTGATGCTCATCTAAGACTTCCAAAGATTTGGGAACAGAAAAATGCTGCAGAGACTGCTACTGTTTTCAATATCCTGTCTTCTTTAAGAGCAGATCCCTATATTGATGTAGGTGGCAATGTGCCTGGGTTTAATATCCAAAAACCAAAAACCATAATTCTCAAACCCCCTGGTATTTAAGAGTATCTAAAGATTTCACAGAAGTCGCTGATGGACTTCAGGGGAAATGTTACAAAGGGAGCTGACTCCGGTGACAGCCTCTGCTCTTGCTCCTTTGCTCCCTCCTGCTATCTGGGCTTTGGGCATGATGGCCAGAACTCCAGAAACTGTCTTTAGGCGACCTTGAGGATGGAAAGCCTGTTCTAAGATGAGTGGAGCAAAAAATACAGAAACAGCTGAGCCCCTGATGACTGTATAATAAGCCCTTGAGTACCTACAGTAAGGTTTCTTTTGCAGGACAGAAAGCTGCTGAAACTAATCTCAATTGATCCAAACTGTCATTAGGCTGTTTGACTCCTGTTTAAAAAAATGTTTGCTTTCCAACACTGTACTTGACTTGGCAGATTGATACCACCACTAATTCATGGTCCGCAGCATCAACCGATTCCCCATAAATGCCTACTCTCAGTCACTGTTATCATTTCATCCTCCAAACTGAACAAAAGTTCTTCCCAATCTCTCCAGCCTTCCACAAACCTCTATTCTTTTTTTAATCCCATCATCTCTCAGCAGAAGATCTCATCTTGAAGGGGGGGGGGAAAAAACAGAAGTAGAATTATTAGCTGCCCCCACCAAACCCACAAATCCCCTGGTATTTATGAGTCAGCAGGAATGAAGAGCCCAGACTCTGGATTCAGAAAGATCGGGCTGGTATCGCATCCACCTGCTGAGAAACCTTGAGAAGCTCCCTTACCCTAAATTTCAATTCCTCATATATAAAGTGAGAGTAAATGTTGTAGCTGCACTTCGTGACCTTCTGAAAGGAGTCAATGAGATAAAATTTTAGCATACGTTATCACAACATCTGAAACACAGGAAGCACTGAAACAATGCTAGTTCAGTATCTGTCACAATCGCCTCAGTGCAAAGAGCCTGACATAATAAATATTTTCCAAATGCCATTTAGAATCTAGGGAAAATTCCTGAAAAATAAAGAATGGTATATATGACCCACACCACGTTGCAGGAAGAGAGATATAGATGTGTTTGTGTAACTTATCTGGAGTTGTACCATCACCTGACAGGGACGATCACATTCTCTAAATTCTTCTTGTCTTCTCTAAGAAGGAAAAAAATTGGTAGAGAAGTTGCCTGGCTGATTTTCACAGTGATCTAGTAGTGGATTGACTAATGGAGAGAACAGTGAGAGTTACCTCAAAACAAATTATGCCTAGCTCATAAGAAAAGCCAAGTAAGAGTTAATATAGCAAGATCCACCCACTATTTATTCAAAATACTAAAAACCTGTGTCATTAGTGACATATTTTAAAGGCTATGATGAGACTTTCACTTACTAACAGATTTTGGGCACCTGGGAAGATAAAATTCATAGGAAAAGGGTTAAGTAAATAAGTACAATAATGCCAAAAGAATTTTTAAATCTTATACAAAAACAGAGATTTTTTTTTTTAAGCCAAGCAAAGATCTATACACATACACAGTTACACAGAATGTGGGAGCCCCAAGGAAACACATTAGGGCAACTGCCAAGCAGCATAAAAATCACCCAACCCTTCCATGAGTTCAGTCAGGAATATACAGGGCAAGGATCAGTACTTTGAAAAAGGAAGTGAAAACACACTTTCAAGTGAGATGTATAATACACTGTAATACAATATCCCCCTTAATGCTCTATAAGAAGTGTAATACAATAGCCTATAAGAAGCATAATAAATATCCCCCTTATATTATATAGAAGAGTGAATGAATATATGTTCAGTTTTTATGTGTCTGAGCTATATGGAGCAGATACCTGGAGGATATTCTAAAAACCGTGTATATTAGAGTCAAACCTGTTGAAGAAAATCTCTGAACAATACAAATAAGTAGCATGAAAGTGTGAATTATAAAGTAATGAACTAATTTTATTAGACATTTTAATGTAGGAATAACGGTAATAGGTATTCTAGGAGGTGAACCAATAGACACTCATTATAGGCAACTAAGCAGCCTCCTCCAAGGAAAGTCATTACCCTACATTGTACTTCTGAAGGAGTCACCACGGAGTTTTTATTTTAAATTCGCAGCAATGTACAGTCAGTGTTACCAGTCCCTCTGACAATAACTTCAGTGTTTTACATGCAATAATGTTCTTTACCACCTAAGGAGACGGTTACTTTAAAATTTTTCCCCTTATTCCAAAATGGCCCATTAGTGAAATGAAGGTCTATTCAGGACTAGCAAGACTCCTATGGCTTGACACTAGCTGTTGCCTAAAATCAAACTTTAAAAATTAGCCTGCTGCTCTCATTATCCTTTCTTCCCTCCCATGGTCAACGTACTGAAGCTCAGCTGAGCCACCTGAGTGCGAGTTCTGCCTCCACCATTTACCAGCGCGGAAGCAGCCGGACATCGCCCTGCTTCTCTGTCTCGTAAGTTGCATGTACAGAGTGGGAGGGTCAGGAGAGATGGTCTTTCAAGTCTTTCCCAAGATGCTGTCAAATCACTCTCTATGATTTTTTACAGTAATTGGAACATTTGGTTGGTGGGATCCTGAGGTTAGTTGCTGTTGGGCACTAGGAAGGCAATTTTGTCAGGTACCAAGAGTAGGCCTGTGTGCTCCAAATAAGCAGCCTTTTGTTGGAATCCCATAATACACATTCTGCTAGACTGCATTTTTCCCTTAGAAATATAGCTTTCCATTAAAATTACAAAGCACTAATATTATCACAAAGCACTAATACTATCACAAATCACACCACTAAAAGCAAAGAAAAAAACTGCACGAAGGCACAGCTGGATATGAACCATTTAAGCTAATCATAACGTTCTCCCAAATATAATTAGAGAGCTCACTGTTCACTCATTCATTCATTCATTAATTCATTCATCAATTATTTATTGAATGTGTATTGCATGCTAGGTGTTGTTCTAAATATTCTTATCAAGTAAAAACCCTTCCAAGCCCTAGATATCACCCCAACCTGTTATGTTATGTCAAGGTCTGAGAGCTTTACTGACATCGGAAGTCCTCCATTACATGCTTCCATCTTCCAGTGAGAAATAATTAATTTACCTCCTCCGACTTCATACCTTACGGAACCTTCTATGATTCAAGCCTGCCACCAAGCTTCTGTTGTGCATGCCCCTATTATTCCGTTATCCTTTCAGAAATCATGAATGATTCCGGCTCCAATAAACACTATTTCAATAAATATGTGGGGAGTGCTGGGTCTATGTCAGGGAGTGTTATGTGTTAGAGATACACGGTGAACAAAGCAGTGGAAAGTCTCCACTCCCACAGAGCTTATCATTGATTAAAGGGAAATCAGATCAATAAGGCTTATCCTTCCACTCCCTCTTGCTCATTCCTGTGGCTATTCTGATTATTTGTTTATGTGACTACCCTGTAGGTTTCAGTTCTTGCAGCACAGTAGAAATCCAGTACACATTTTCTAAATAAAAATCTCCAGTCCCTCTGGATTCGTGTACACAAGAAAACTCCTTTCCAAAGAACTTGGCTGCCACCAATAAAGAACAAATTAAAACTCACTATTAGCACATTTTCAGTCATTTCTATAGACTTCTACCTTGTAGGAGTGGATGTCACCTACTATCCATCCTCCCTTTCCTCTTTCCAAATGCAGCCATCATTTAGTTCAGGTTTTCCCCTTTCACTGCAGCCCACAGTTCTTAGAAGTATAGCTTTTTCCCCAAGGTGAATCCAGATGATCCTGACCCTGATGTTAATGGTCAGTGAGCACATGACCTAAGTTAGCCAATCAGACTGAAAGAAAGGAGAACAAGCCCTTTCTTCCACTATAATTAGGGACAATTGCTGCCAGTGGTGACAATTATCTTGTGAAAGCCAGCACAGTATTGGGGATAGGGGGCAGGAGTGGGGAGGGAAATACAAAGAAGAGAGTAGAGCTGAGCTCTTAGAAAAACGAAACTTGACCTCTGGCTTCCAGTTTTGTGTGATAATATAGCTGTTTACTTTTTTATGCCAGTTTAAGTGGGCTTTTCTGTCACTTATTGTTACAAGATCCTGATGCAATCCTCTGGAAACTACTGGTTAAACTCCAAGTTAGGAGAAAGGAAAGTGTGCTTTAGAATACATGCATAATTTTACATGTAAATCCTGACCACAGGGACAGCACATCTCCACTAAGACCCAGCTGGAGAGTGAGGCATCTGTTATTGCAGCTGTGAAGTGAAAACAACATTCAACCACAAATAATTGATAAGTTCTTTTCCCTCTCTCTAAACTTGGTGTCTAGAACCCTTCAGAATACTTAGAAGGACTTCAGTTTTAAATGTTTGTATGAATTGACAAGAAGTTCTTTAAATTAAAAGCAACATAAACAATCAACATTAGATAATTCACTCATTTGTAGAGGAGAAAAGATTAACAATAAATAACTCAGGAATAAAAAATGTTTAAAAGAATTGTGGACAGTAGCATCAAAGCTGGAAAAACCTTAGTGCTTTTCAAACTCTTCCACAGAAATGCATGAGGGAAATGCTTTCATGAGTATGAAACTAGTGTATAAAGTAGCCTGTCAAATGCCTGAAATATCTTTGACACTTGACTTTTTAATATTAAAAATGCAAGGGAATTTTGCATTCCAGTGTAGAATATTATTTATATACTAAAGGCCCAGTGCACAAAGGGTCCTTAGGCCTGGCCAGTGATCGGGGCTGATTTGGGGGGCGGGGGGGGGGGGTGTGGAGGGCAGTGGGATTATCAGAGGGCCCCCATTGGCACCTGTCTTTGCTGGCCTGGGGCCTGCAGGTTGGAGACAACTCCTGCCTTGAGTATCTACCCCCTGGTGGTCAGTGCATGTCATAGAGACCAGTTGTTCTGCCATTCAGTCAATTTGCATATTAGGCTTTTATTATAAAGAATGGTTTTTCCCAAACTTAGGAGGATAGCCTTTATAGTAAAAGTAAGAGCTCAGGAAGCTACACAGTGTCTATTCTGTGGTTTCAAATTGACCTCACTGGCACACCACTATGTATCCCCAGGAGCAGATGGTATGTCTACCCGTGTACAGTTATAGACCATTACCCTTGTGTCTCAGATCAGAGAACTGAGGCAAAGAGAAGTTTTTAAAAAACCTGCCCCATATTTTAAGTAGTTATTGGCATATCTGAGGACAGAATCGAGTTTATTCTAACTTCCAAAATCAGTACTTCTCCAAGGGCTTCTTTCAATCTTTGCATGGAAATAAGAACAATCGAAATAAATTAAAAAAAAAAATCACCTACAGCTCTAATCAAATTCATGAGCCTATGGGTCATATCCTGAATATGCTCAGCCTCAATGCCTTTGCACTTGCTAAGCATTTCCCTTAGAAAACTCTTCTGACTCCCTGCATGACTGGTTTCATCCTAAGATTCTCAGCTCAAATATTACCCTGACCACCCTATCTAAAGTGGTCCCCTCAGCCTCAGTTATACTCAACCATATCAGTCTGTCATGGCTCCTTCCTAAAACATAGCACAATAAGCAATTACCTTATTTATGTATTTGTTCACTTGTATATTGTCTTGTTTCCTCTCTCCTCAATACAAACTCTGCAAAGGAACAGTCTTTTCCTGTCTTATTCATTGCTCACCCCAAAATTGGGGGTTCGCACATAGAAGATGCTTGAAACTTTTTTTTTTTTAATTTCAGAGAGAGGGAGATGGAGAGAAAAATATCAATGATGCAAGAGAATCAATGACTGGTTGCCTCCTGCAGACCTCCTACTGGAGATGGATCCCCCAACCCAGGCATGTGCCATGACCAAGAATGGAACCGTGACCTCCTGGTTCATAGGTCGCCGCTCAACCACTGAGCCACACCAGACAGGCGAAAAATATTTTTAATAATAAATGAATTTATTAGTATTCCTACACTCTCCTAGGTATCTTTTTCCAAGGTGCCACTCATTTAGAGTGCCTTTCTTTATTCATATGTACCTGCTCAAGTATTATCCATTCTAAGGACAACTTAATTTTTTTTTAATATATTTTATTGATTTTTTTTTGCCCCCCCTCTCTCCCTCCCACACATCCCCTCCCTCCCCAGAGTTTTATGTCCATTGGTTGTACTTATATGCATGTATAAAAGTCCTTCGGTTGATCAATTATCTCCCCCAGATTTTCCTCCCCTCCCCACTGTAATTTGACAGTTTGCTTGTTGATTTACTGTCTATATATATATATATATATATATATATTTGGTTCATCAGTTTATAATGTTCTTTATCATCCACAAATGAGTGAGGTCATGTGGTGTTTCTCTTTCATTGATTGGCTTATTTCACTCAGCATGATGTTCTCCAATTCCATCCAGGTTGCTGCAAATGATGAGAATTCCTTCTTTTTTATGGCAGCATAGTACTCCATTGTGTAGATGTACCAAAGTTTTTGGATCCAATCATCTGCTGACGGGCACCTCGGCTGTTTCCAAATTCTGGCTATTATAGATTGTGCTGCTATGAACATAGGGGTGCATATATCCTTTCTGATTGGTGTTTCTAGTTCCTTGGGATATATTCCTAGAAGTGGGATTACTGGGTCAAATGGGAGTTCCATTTTCAGTTTTTTGAGGCAACTCCACACTGTTCTCCACAGTGGTTGCACCAGTCTGCATTCCCACCAGCAGGGCACGAGGGTTCCTTTTTCTCCGCAACCTCGCCAACACTTGTCGTTTGTTGATTTGTTGATGTTGGCCATTCTGACAGGTGTGAGATGGTACCGCATTGTTGTTTTGATTTGCACCTCTCGGACAATTAGTGACTTTGAGCATGTTTTCATGTGCCTTTTGGCCTTCCTTCTGTCTTCTTTTGAAAATATTCTATTTAGGTCCATTGCCCATTTTTTAATTGGATCATTCATCTTCCTTTTATTTAGTTGTATAAGCTGTCTGTAAATGTTGGAGATTAAACCTTTATCAGTGGTATTATTTGCAAATATGTTCTCCCACACAGTGGGATTTCTTGTTGTTTTGTTGATGGTTTCTTTTGCTGTAAAAAAGCTTTTTATTTTGATGTAGTTCCATTTGTTTATTTTCTCTTTAGCTTCCATTGCCCTAGGGGTAGTATCAGTGAAGAAGTTCTTTTGGCATATGTCTGAGATTTTGCTGCCTGTGGATGCTTCTAGTATTTTTATGGTTTCCCGTCTGATGTTTAAGTCCTGTATCCATTTTGAGTTTATTTTTGTGAATGGTGTAAGTTGGTGATCTAGTTTCATTCTTTTGCATGTGTCTGTCCAATTTTCCCAACACCATTTATTGAAGAGACTGTCTTGACTCCATTGTATATTCGTGCCTCCTTTGTCAAATATTAATTGAGCATAGTGATTTGGGTTGATATCTGGGTTCTCGATTCTATTCCATTGATCTATATGTCTGTTCTTGTGCCAGTACCAGGCTGTATGTTCATGGATTGGTAGAATCAACATCATCAAAATGTCCATACTTCCTAAAGCAATCTATAGGTTCAATGCACTCCCCATTAAAATACCAACGACATATTTCACCGACCTAGAAAGAACTCTCCAAAAGTTCATTTGGAACAATAAAAGACCCCGAATAGCCACAGCAATCCTGAGAAAGAAGAGTAAAGTTGGAGGGATCTCAATACCAGACTTCAAACTATAAGGACAACTTAAATTTTACATCTTTTAGGAAGCCTCCCCTAGATCTATTTACTGACTTGCTTATGAGAACAGGAAACTTGCTTATTCACGTTTGTTTTCCCAGATCCTAATATAAGATGAACCTTTGATCCCAGTCCTTCAGTTCCATCACTTGCTCATTGACTTGCTCATCTCAGGGCACTTTTTCTCTGTGTTCAAAGTGACCGTGATAATGTTATTATTCTACTTGGGATTCACTGTATTTTCTATTATGCCAATTCTGTTCCCTAACACTCTAGTGCAAATTTTAATTGTGTTATTTCCTTCTCCCTTCTCTTGCCATCTTTTGTCTGCCATCCAAGTTCATCCTCCCTCCCTTCTTCCCTCCTTTCCTTTTTCCCTCCCTCCTCTTTCCCTCCTTCCCTCCCTCTCTCAAAGCAATCTTTCCTTTGGGCTTTATATTCTTTCATTGAGATCCTGCCTTTTTGTAGTTGATGTAGGTAGTCTTT
Organism: Pipistrellus hanaki; assembly: GCF_964339955.1. Taxonomy (NCBI): domain Eukaryota; kingdom Metazoa; phylum Chordata; class Mammalia; order Chiroptera; family Vespertilionidae; genus Pipistrellus; species Pipistrellus hanaki. The sequence continues at coordinate 132,068,529 of NC_140505.1, read as the reverse complement.
TTTTTTAAATAGCATACTACTTGCTGTGATAAATTATACTCAGAAGTAATCTCTTCCTCTGATCTTCCATCTCAAAACTTCTTTTCCATAATCTACGTTGTTATTTTTATGAGTCCCAAACTTGGGCCTTCCTCTGTTCTCATTCTAGAAGGAAAGGAGTTCTATCCATACTCACGTGTTGACCAAACAGGTGATTGGGAGAACTCTTAGCCCTACTGTCTGCCAGGGAGCAGGTCAAATTCCACATGTAAAGCAAAGGGAAGACTTTCCTGCCTTCAGAAGTCTAGCCCAATTCAGAGCAGCTATAATAGACCTACATGAGATCTTCTCTCAACACCATGGAATAATAGAGTTCAGCAGTATAGGAAAAACCAGCATGTATAAGTTAAATTATTTCCTAGGACAGTGGTCGGCAAACTCATTAGTCAACAGAGCCAAATATCAACAGTACAATGATTGAAATTTCTTTTGAGAGCCAAATTTTTTAAACTTAAACTTCTTCTAACACCACTTCTTCAAAATAGACTCTCCCAGGCCATGGTATTTTGTGGAAGAGCCACACTCAAGGGACCAAAGAGCCGCATGAGTTTGCTCACCACGGTCCCAGGACAATGCATTCCTCCACCAGCCCCCTCTACACTATATTCTGCTCTGTTTCTAAATTTATTGCCTGTAAAAGGACACTGAAAGTGGAAAGGACAGTATTAAAGCCTCTTCACAGAAAATAGAATAAATGAAAAAAAGCAAAGGTCCAAAAATTGAACCTTAAACATTTCTACATGTAAGGACTAGAGAGACCAGCAGCAGTCCGAAGCTAAATTATAACCATATTATGTCACCCAGATGACTTCAGACAAAGGGAGGGTTGAAATACTGCAAAGTGGTGATCATCAACGTCAATGATTTCATCAAAGAAACAGAGTGAATACTGCATGATTGGGAAGCCCCTGATGTCCTTGGAATTTTCAGGATAACAAAAAATACCACTGTGGAAGTTGATTATACAATGACTAGGATGACGATTATACAATGACTAGGATGACAAAGGAAAGGAAACCAAGACGTACTTGTTGAGGAAGATCAACCATGAAATACAAAGGAGAAATAGGTAGCAATGTTTTGGGGGAGATGTTAAAAGTCTGTCAGTACTCTAGATAAAAAGAAAAGGCACAATCTCCTTTCTTGAGTTTGGGAAGACTATCACAGGATTAGAAAATAGTAAGAGTAACAACTACGTACATCGTCTTAATACAAAGGGGCACAAGTGAGATGAGGAGAGAAGAATTAAACTCCAGAAATCTGAGAATAGTGGATAAAGTGAAGAAAGCTCTGTGACTCTTCTAATATTGCATTTAAAAACATCTTCCCTTGGGGATGTAAAGTACAGCAAAGGAAATATAGTCAATAATATAACAACTATGTATGGTGTTAGATGGTACTAGATTTCTTGGGATGATCACTCTGTAAGTTATATAAATGTCCACTCACTGGGTGTGCACCTGAAATTATACTGTACTCAACTCTAATTAAAAATATATAAAAATATATTATTAAATAAACAAAAATACATAAAACAATTTTTAAAAGTCTTCCTTAACTCTGCTAAGTCACCATGAAATTTTTGGACCTCTCTTTTTAATATTTGTTAAATTGCTATATTGTCCCACTATCAACTACAGGCTATGTGTCAAATTCTGAAGACTTCTTACAACTACATAAAACAGTGACTTCATATAATTTGCTGGCTATACAAGATGACACTCACTGAAAAAGATTATAGCAGAAGAAAAGTGAAAGTATTTTGAATTGTGTTAAAAAATATGTGTATATTTATCAGCAAGGGAAAGTCATTAAATATTTTATTTCATATGTTACATTCTGAGACTATGAAAAATCTAATTATTGTTTTCAGCCACAACCCAGCAAGACAAAGTTATTACATAAAGGAGTCTGGCCTCAAGCAAACTTGGTAAAGGCAGTGGCACTGTGCATCTCAGTTTTGATCTACAACCTCAAAGAGCCTCACAAGGATCCCGTCCATCCAGGAGCACAAAACCCCAGACTATATCTTAGACCTCAACTGTGTTTACTTCCTTAGTCATTAAAGAAAAGTGACAAATTGGAAACTCTACCACTCTGAGACTTAAGTGAATAAGACACTTCGTTAGGCACTGACACTGAATTCTCAGTCATATGAGCAGAAGGATAACTATTGTACACACTCTAGAAACAATATCCATAGCATTCAGTTGAAGGGACTACAATCAGAGGCAAAAGAGACTCACATATTACCCATGTACTTTATTGGCAGTGAACATCGCATGAGACGACATTAACTCCATTGGCAGCGGCTTCCATTTTATTTACAAACCTTTCCTACATGTGACATCTTTGAGCCTTTAGTCTAACTTTTCTTCTGGACACTGAACTTCTTGGGAGAGCATACATTTCTAAGGTGATATGTTTTGATGATGTGACCTAACGTTTTTCTTGAGTACAGTCAACACAAATGGAGGCTGGCACCACTTTTCCAACTCTTATGCCAATAGAAAGGCATGACTGAGACTACCTCTTCCCCAAGGAGCTGCACAAGGGCTTGGGATCATCAACATGTTAATTCTCCAGAGAAATCTATAATAAAAGATGAGATCACTTGTGCATAATTAAACTAAAAATAAATTCTGTCTTATGTTATATGGAAATGACTGTTGACATGCTCCCCAAACATAACTCTACTCTTAGGATAAAATCAGCTTAGCATTTTGTGGATTTTGAAATTCATTTACCATACTAAACGCATAAATCTATTACTAAACTTCTTCCTTATGGTTTAAGTGGGGTGTACATCTTAATTTCTGCATATTCAGTTCGCACAACAAAACTGAATTGAGGGCCTACTGTGTATCAGCCAGTGTTATAGGCTCTGGGGACACCACAACGAAATGGAATGCAGTGACATATCTGCCCTCATGGAGTTTACATTTTAGTGGATTAATATATAAATGTACCACATGCATACACAGTACAGTAACAATCCTTTATCAAAATGAGATCTGCTTCCCTTCTTAAATTTGGAAGTATTTAAATACTGTCAGGAACCTACCTAAACAAGCCACAAGGCAACTTTTATTCTCCACAGTATTTAACTATAGCCCTGGTTTAAATCTTAGCAGATTCACATAATACTCTGAGACCCTTTATTTCTACGGCAGGTTGTTCTCTCTACAGAAGTCACCTTTAATAGAGGTGTTCTTTTTCCATTCTTAACCCCACCAACCTACCCCAGCAGCATTACTCATTTTCCCAATGTGAACTAAAAATGTTCTCATGCAGGTTGCATTCTCATATGAGAGCACCTTTTTGAATGGTTCTTCCACGTCCTTGATCTCATTTTTTTAAAGATTTCCAAGACCTACTTAATGTGGCACACAATGCGATCACTTCTTATCTTTTCAGATCATTTCTTACAACTCACTTTACATTCCATAGAACTACTTTTGCTTCTCAATCACCACAGGCTCTACCTCACCTGCAGGCCTTTGCTCACGCTTCACACGTTGTGGAGAATAGACTTTTGCCACTTTCTTCCCAGGCAAAATGCTTATTCATCTTTTAATACTTAGTTCAGACATTACCTCCTCCAAGAAACTTTCTCTGACCCTAATCCCTGGGGATACTTTAAGTTCTCCTCCTCTGTGCTTGCAAAATACATAAAAAAGAACCACAGTAACTGAACTTAGCACACCGTACTGTAATCATCGAAGTAACAGATCTGAAAGAGGAGATGAAGTCCTGTTTGTGGATCAATGTTTCATACAGAGCCCTCCATAGAGTAGATGCTAAGAAACATATTTGCTGAATAAACAATTTTTTTGTTGCTGTTAATCCCCACCTGGTGATATTTTCCTACAGATTTTTAGGGAGAATGGAAGAGAGAGGGAAAGACAGAGAGAAATATCAATGTGAGAGAAACGCATTGATTAGTTGCCTCCTGGATGCACCCAGACCAGGGCCTGGGCCAGGGAGGAGCCTGCAACATGCCCTTGACTGGAATTAAACCTGGGACCCTTTGGTCCACAGGCGGACACTCTATCCACTGAGCCAAACCGGCTAGGGCCTGAATGAACAACTGAATGAATTTTAAAAACATACTTCAATTGATGTTTACCAAGTGACTAAAACTTGTGAAATTATCAAGTTCCCTAAACTAAAGAATGTTTCTTAACTCTGTCCAATGTCTTTTGTTTTTATTCAATACAAAATATCTTCTTGTTTTAACTAGATGTTAAACACAAGTCAATGCTTGTTTAGACTTGAAAAATCCTACAGGGATCATGGAAGTTGATGGAGGGAACACAGTAAGCAACTGAACAAATATCTGTTATGAGATTTACCCTGGGCCCTGGAGACACCAGAAAGAACTTCATTAGCAAAGATCTTCCCTCAACTATGAGGTAATGAACGGGGAATTGCCAAAGCCCTCAAGGCAAGGAGTGTGTGACATCAACTTCACCCAGAGCGATTTAAATCTATCTGCAATGCCATGTCCTCCAACGGGGGCTGAGATGAGAAAAGGGAGCTAAACATTTTCATTCACCTTCTTTTCTACCCTTGGCAGCTGGCCCCAACAAAGCGATGATCAGGAGCTTTGGTTGTGAAATCCCCTTCAGCATCAGTATTTTTTGTCTTAGTTGGTTGTTACTTTCTTACCTCTGAGCCAGCTATCTTTATAGCAAAATTCATAAGCTAAACAGTTTTGAATTTCTGTTGTATAATAAAAAATGTATCTGGCTTTTGTCCAGGGCCCTTGGGAGGCAGTATCTAAACTTGGAATGGCCTAAGTGACAGGAGTGTCTTTGTTATTTATGGAGATCCTCAGACCTGAATTTATGCTAATGAAGGGACTCCCTGGGCCCTTAGTTTCATGTTGGGGACTGGCTATGACAGAAAGACCAATCATGTGATTCAAGGGGTGGGACTTTGAGTGACATGATATCAGTTTAACCTCCAGGGAGGAAAGAGAGACTAAGGATTGAAGTCAATCACATGACCAATGATTCAATAAATCACACCTATCCAATGAAACACCAATTCAAACTGAGTACTGAAGCTCTAGTGAACTTCCCAGCAGATGGACAAATTAATGTTTCTGGATGGCAATGTGTCCTTATTCTAGGGAGAGAATACATAAAAGCTCTGAATTCAAGACCCTTCCAGACCTAACTTTATCTATCTCTTCATTTGGCTGGCTCTGTAACCATAAGTATAGTGCTTTCCTCAGTTCTGTAGGCTATTCTAGTGAATTCTAAACCTCAGGAAGTTGGAGAAACCCCTGAATTTATAGCCAGTTGGCTAGAAGTGCCCTGCAAACTTGCCACTGACATCTAATATAAGGACAATCTTGTTGGGGAGTCTGCCCTTTAACCTTTCCCTTAGCTCCAGGAGGTGGTTAGCATAAGAACTGCATTACAGTATTGCACTGTTCTACCATGGAAACCACACAATTACCATATTTATTCAGCATGAATGAAAAATGTCAGGCCTGGAGTCAGGGGATGTGGGTCCAAGGTCAAACCTACCATTTAATAGCTTTGTGGCCTTGGGCAAGCTACATAATTCTTTTGACTTTTCTCATCAGTACATGGGAGGTGGGGAGGAGGGGCTGGATTAAGTGTTTTCTGCCATGTCTTGTCTTTATACTGCTCCCATTAGACCTCTCTATGGAGGGAAGCCAGTGATGATTTTCTCCTATAGGCTTCTCTTCTTAGCAATGATTTGCAGATAGGTTTGAGGCCTGTGCATTTGCTGTTCCCTCTACCTGGAACACTTCTCCCTTGGATATCTGTGTGACTTACTGCCTTACCTTCTCCAAGGTTTTTCTGCACAAATGTCATTTTCCTATTTATCCTCACTGATCATATCATCTACAATTCAGCCCTATACCCAACATTTCACCTCTTCCTTCTCTGCTTTATTTTACTCCATGGCATTTATCATTAACTTACAACATTTATAGTTATCATGTAAAATACTATACATGACAATGGCTTGTTTCTCAACTATTTCCTCAGCAGATTGTAAGTAAGCTCCGTAAAGGCAAGGATCTTTATTGACTGGTAAATGACCAATAAATAGTATGTGCTTAATAAATATTTCACAAATGGATCAATGACTTTTTTTTTCCTGAGATCTGGTAGACACAGCAGCTTGTTTAGATAATCCACGTGCTCATACCTGAAATAACTGTAAAAATTATTCCCCCACAATTCAAAATTATTCCCCACAATAGAAGAAAGAGTGCAATGACAGGTAATAACAGAATTCTAGTAACTGAGTCAGTAGTAACTAGACTAGTAACAGTCTAGTAACTAAATGGGGTGATAATAAGAATCAAATAATAAAGGTAATAGTAATGAGTGAAACAGATGCGATAAAACATTCAGCGATAGTAAGACCATAGATCTTAGCATGTTCAAAAATGAAGAAAAGCAAAGGAGTAACAGAAAAACTGTACAGCAGTTAATGATACTATAATTCTGAAAAGTGAGAAATGATTTTATTAGCCTGGGCAAAGATTATGAAAAGCAGATGGTATGAGACAAAAGCTCTAAAATATTGAGGAACTGTGGGGGAACAACAGAGTGAAGCTGCTGTCTGATTCAGTAGCTACGAGGGAGCTATTAAGTCTTTGAAATGTGGCTACTCCGAATTGAGATGTGTTGTACATGTGTAAAATAAATGCCAGATTTCAAGATTTAGTATAAATACGCAATGTCACACATATCATTTAAACGTTTATATTAGTTACACATTAAGATAATTTTGGCTAATTACACTAAATAAAATATAAAATTAAAATTAATTTTACCTCTTTCTTTTGACTGTCTTAATGTGGTTAACTGAACATTTTTAATTACATACGGGAGCTAGCATTATATTTCTATCAGAAGCGCTAGTCCTGAAGTGCCCAAGGGGTATATGAAGAGTTCTGCAGGTCTGACATCAGCCCCTACGAATCTGGAGAAATGAGAGAGAAGGCATGGTCTCCAGCAGAGAAGTTTGCTAAGGATGCAGGGAAACTTCAAGGTAGAGTGTCAACATCAGGGAGGAAGTGAAATGATTATTTGGAAAAATGGTACAGGTCAGGTGTCAGAGACAAGGTGGTAAGTAAACCAGAGGAGAGGGAAGGACTTTGAAATTCATCTTCTCCATATGGATCCCAAAACCGAATTTTCCATTAGTCAAGACCAACTTTTGGGGAGATGGGTGGGTAAATAAGTCATCCAATTATAATACTATCAACCAACAAATATTTATTAAGAACTCCATATATCCTAGGCTCTAGAGATCTAAACAAGAATAAGTTCCTGCCTGTAAATTGTTCTTGGGCTACTAGAAGAGAGAGATATATAAAAATAGATAAACTCCAATATATAGCCTGGCAAACACAATAATTACATGCAAACTAGGCCCCACGGTCAAAGGCAGATCTACACAGTTTAAGTCCTATATGCTATTCCACCTGGTACAGGCTATAGAAATAGTCAACTCAGAACAATTTCAACTCTATCTACAAAAGGATCATGTCTTCTTTTACTTAAAAACATAAAGCTTTTGTCTGGAGGGGAAAAAAAAACTTATTCTCAAAGATTTTTATAGATATAAAGAGAAATAACCAGTAGTGTACAAATGCACTGCCCTCTCCCTCATTTAAACTATAATTATATTTCATTCAAAAACTTTAACAATAGCAGCTTATTATCTGCAACATTATTTTTAGATGTCTTTCTATAAAACAAAGTGTGTCCATAAGTGCTACCCGCTTTTAGTATTTTAAGATGCCAGATGGTTACAAAAGAGAACACTATTTCTTTCATTTTCCTGCTTTCTTTCTTTCAAAAAATATAACACCATTTGATATACTTAGTTTATAAAAGATATAATGTGAAACAGAAAAATCTCATTAGTAGAAACAAACCGGCCTGTGTATACCTTTTGGTTTCTTTTTGCCATTTTTTCACAGGCACCACAATAAAGGAGAAGATACCTGCTGATAACAAGGGGACGTGTGTGTGTGTGTGTGTGTGTGTGTGTGTGTGTGTGTACGTGTTTGTGGCAAAAACGGATCATCTCTGGGCCCATCCTTGTGAGAGCAGGCCCATGGCAGGAAGAGAGGCACTGAGCATTAGAATCAGAGGAACCTAGATCCAAATCTCACCTTTACAGCTCATTAAATTTAGAATATTAATCAGCTTCTCAGAACTTTAATTTCATCACCAAGATAATGGAGCTAATATGCTGCATACCCCTGGCATTCTGAAAATTAAATTAACGTCCTGGCAAATGGCAGGTGCTCAGAAAGTGGTAGTTCTCCAGGCCTTTCCTTTCCTCCAAACCCACTGTCCCTCCCAACCTGGTCATGGTCACAAACTCCCAAAAGAGAGACAGGATTACACTAATCAGCATATAGATATTATGCTCCTAAGGGTACCACTGCATCAGTGAAGGTAGTCGCCCATATCCTGTGTATTAAAATGGAAGAACAAGGTTTCAGAATATAAATGTCGTAAATTTCTATGAAAAATTAACTACTTGAAGATTTTCTAGCAAAATTAATCCAAGCAAACTGAATATTACTTGAAGAGCAAGAAATCATCAGGGCCATTGTAGACTATTGACTCAATTTCTATAAAGTTAAAAAGAAAATTATATAAGGTTGCTATGAAAATGTTCTCCTTATCAGCATGAATAAAGGCTCATAAACCTTATTAAATTCCAACAACCCAAAATTCAACAGAAGAAAAATATCTTAATAGCCCTAAAAAGGTGTGGGGTTTTTTGTTTGTTTGTTTGTTTGTTTGTTTGTTTGTTTTTTATCAAAAAAATAACCTACCTTAAATTCTCTGTGGAAAGAAATAAGATAAAAATTTAAATTTTTATTTTGTAAAACTTTCCATTTTTTATATCAAAGTCTCCTCTTTTATTTGAATAAGTACAATTTCCACACAAAAGTTCCTGAGAAAAACAATAATGGGTTTGATTAAAGTAAATCACAATGCTGAGCAGTGTCCCGTGAACAGAGCACTTAATAAATGTGCAGGAAATGGCAAATAAGCAGTAAAAGCCAGTATGCCTTAACAATGTGTTACAACAAGACCATCACTAATTCAGGTGATTAATTCAGGACAGGTAGAAATTTTTATACCAGCTTTGTGGGTGAGGAGGCTCTGAGAGGGCGATTACCTAAGGTCACACTTCCTAAAGTGTGGTGGAACCCAAGTCAGCTGATTCATGTTCAGACCTTTAAAATTTTCCTATGGGCCGAAACCGGTTTGGCTCAGTGGATAGAGCGCTGACCTGCGGACTGAAAGGTCCCAGGTTTGATTCTGGTCAAGGGAATGTGCCTTGGTTATGGGCACATCCCCAGTGGGGGGTGTGCAGGAGGCAGCTGATTGATGATAATCTCTCATTGATGTTTCTAACTCTCTCTCTCTCTCTTCCTCTCTGTAAAAAATAAATAAAATATATTTTAATAAAAAAATAAAATAAAATAAAATAAAATAAAATAAAATAAAATAAAATCTTCCTATGGGAATGCCCACTCCTATGGAAGTCATCGAGTTTCCAGGCCACACAGGAATCCCATCAATAACATTCTTGACATGTAGTTATTTGGTTTCTGTTTAACAGTTCCAATGACTCACTCCTTTTATAAGGTCACCACTGCCATTCCTGAAATGTCTTCTTTACAATGAATCTAAATCTTCTCCCCAGTTATTTTTACACTTCCATCTGACTACACAGCATAAAATCAACCCCCTTCCATAAAAGAGTTCTTTGTATTTCAAAGCAGAAACATTTTTTCTACCAATCTGGTTTCACCATGAGTTGCTGCTATGGGTGCTATCAAGATATCATATCTGAAAACCCTTGCTCATTTCCACTTTCCAATTCTTCCCACATTTTGATTTTCATTTCATATCACCCATGAGACATTTAAAACAAAGCCATAAGTAGAATAATAACTAAAAGAGTGTTCCATTAAATGGAAATCAGTAACATAACCATGACCTTCCTAAAATACTTCGCACTGTTCAGTGGAGGATTATTCATAATCTATATCTGTAAGAATCAATAGTTATCAAATCTCTTATTTTACATCCAAATTTAGAATTCATATAATTGTTTATGCAAGCATTTATTGAACACCAACTACATGCCATATCCAATGCTAGGTTTTGTGGCAAGCACTACCCCTAGAGGAATCAACAAAACAGAGTTTCTATTCTGAAGGAGAGAGATTATCAAATACCTTTTATTAAGTATTTCCTGTGTGTGTTTAAGGACTTTACATGCACGAGTTCACCGAATCCTCAAAATGGCCATAGGTAGGTGCTACTGTTTTCTAATGAGTCCCAAAGAGGTTGTGATTTCACCAACCTCTTTTTCTTTACCCACCTTTTTCATTTTTCTCTTTCAGTTTTTCTGCTATTTCCTGGCTGCCCATGTCCTTGCTAACGTTAAGTACTGTGTGTGTTTTTTTCCTTCACTAATTTCCTACTTTCTTGCCCCATCTTCTCTCCCATGTACACAAATGACCAAAGTCGGCAGATGGGCATTCCAACTTTGACCTGACACTTGAACTGGACAATGAGGTATATTTTAAATAGTCTGGGGTACATATAATATTTCAGAGCATCTGTTACTCATCATTTCCAACATCCTTTGTTTCATGCAATACCTGTAGTTGGTTAGAAAGGCAGATCAGAATACGCAGTGTGTGCTATGACATGGAAGACTCCATTTGTAGATGGTGCTTTAGGACTTGTGCATTGATTGGGAAAGAGGAGTACAAATGTAAATTCAAGGATTCCTTTGTGGTTAATTTTGTCTTCCAATCTTATGCAGAACCATTCCATCTTCCTTGTTGGCACATCTAACCCGAGCTGGAATTTCTCTATGTGATGCCTACACAGGGAATGGGCAGAGCACAGGTAGTCAGGGCCTTCATAGCAGGGGCTGAGCATGTGCTAAGGTCCCAAGATGGTGAGGTTTGGTAGGTTTCAGGCGCAAGCACCAATTTGAAAGGGAGGGGTGAGGAGTGTTGTCAAGGAAGAATTTTATAATGAGAGTATTATTTGAGAGCCATGAGGAACCACAATACATGATAATATAACTGATATTCATAAACTGATTTCCTCTGTTATAGCCAGTAAAGACATCTTTATTTAAAAGATAGCATTATAAACATTAGAGCCATATTCCTCTTTCCTGAGAAATTTCTTAGTTCATAACATAGCAAAAGGAAAGAAAGGCAGCAAGCATGTCCCTGATTAAGTTTTTAAAAGGGAAGCAGGCAGTACATTACAGTAAATGCATTCACAGATTATTCTGCTTGTGAAATCTCATTCCACAGATATAATAATCACCTTTTTAGTCTTTGGACCATAGGACATTTAGGTTTCCAGTTTGCGTGTTTTGTTTTTAAAATTAAAAAGGAACCTTAGAAACACAATGTAACTAAAAATGTACTGAAACAATGGAAGAATATAATCTGGTACGTGTGCTCTTGGTTTTTAAGGTCCCTTTGCATAGGTGTGAAGCTGGCAGCTGGTTTTGTCTTTGTCTCATGGGATATATATTGTTTAAAGGTTCACTTTGACCTAGGTAATCCGAAAAACACACACAAAACAATGCATCTACCACCTCCGATCTTTGTCTGACACCTGAACATGACCAATAATTCTCACTCCCAGGCTTTGCAGGGGTTAATGCTTCATTCCTATGGATTCTTCCAAGTAGAACTTCAGGAGGAGGGGTGACTCCAAGCCTTTCTCCAGTTGTGGGCAGAAAGAACCTGGAGAGGCGGTTGTGCTGTGAAATAGCACTCAGTCTTTAGCCACTCAGTTACTCTTCAGGGTTTTGATCTGTTAGATAAAGGGGTGTGATTCCATAATCTCAAAGGTCCCCCTGCTCTCATATATTATGATTCTGTGACTTGTGGATGGTTTGGTTTCCTTCTTTGTAGATTTGGAACATAACAGATAGCCTGACTCTGATGCTATTATAAAAATATCTATCTTTTTCAGAATAAAAGCTATGTCCTTTTAAGTAAATGTGACATAGAGGTGGGAATTCATGTTGATCAAGTGGAGCACTTCACATTTTTGTTGGGGGACTTTGCTGAAACAGAGGCCAGAGAGGCCAGTGTGTTCATTCTAAGCAATGAAGAAAAATGAGAAATGCAACTCTGAGAGTAAATGGGCAGTTAGAGAACTCCAAGATGTGTGAGAATGTCCTATGTCCTGATGAGCTGATGAGCTGATGGGCTCGGGGGTGGGAATGACAGGAGAGTAACACAGAGGGTCAGAAAAGGGAAAGGTCCCTGATGTCTCATTACTGTAGAGCCTAGCAGGTCACTCAGAAGGCCCACACTGAGCCATTCTGCAGTCTTTCCTCATTAACATTTTAAAGTCAATTTACAAGGGAGATTTTGAAATCACCTTTGTCTGTCCCCTCCACAAGATCCACTACAAAAACAATCATCTATTATGATAAAAATGGAACACAAATGCCATCGTCAGCCTCAATAACCTTTAAAATCCAAAAACATTAGGCTCAAATATCCATTAGATTAATCCATCAAATTAGTGGATTAATTAATCCATCAATAATCCATCACATTATTCCTGATTATTCTATGAAATGATCCCATATCTTCCATATTTTAGCAAGCTTTGTAGATTTACATACCCTGGCTCTAATTTTCCACTTCTGCTGAATTAGCATCCATTGCTTAATACCATGAAGTTATTCTTATCCTGGAGCTCTGCATAGACCCAAACATGGAGCTCCCCGTGATCCCACCCTTCTTCCGACTATGCAATTGCTGCTATGCAGTACTTAGCAGAACAGTTAGAGAAAAACGGTGGGTCAGGGATAGGGTTACCACACAGTGCTGCCCAATCAGCAACTTAACCTTTCTACTCCCTTCCCTCCAAGAATTCTCATGGGGCAATTCCACTTAGGTCCCTCAGTGTTACTGGCTCCTCTCTCCCCCTCTACTTCCCACAATGTCCAAGAAAAGTCTACATAATCTCTATTATGGAGAGCAATTCAATTCTTTCCAGGCCTGTCTTATAAACTACAATTAGCCTTTTCTTAAAAATGATTGGCAATTCTTAGGTAGTAGCTGTGATTTTAAGTAAGGATATTTTCTATTAATTTATTCAACCTTATTAATTTTCAACCTTTTTCATCGCATGGCACAAATAAACTAATTACTACAATTGTGGGGCACACCAAGAATATATTTTTTGCCAATCTAACAAAAAATAGGTATAATTTTGATTGATTTGCAAATAATGATAATTACTTATTATTTTGGCTATAAAGTGACTTTTTTAAAAATCAGGTGCCCATATTTATATATAAATATTTCTGATACCAAGAATTAACCAATCAGGCACAACCTTATTATGCTACAAGACCAGTAAGATTCAACTCTATAATATTATATATACACTGAGTAGCCAGATTATGATAATCTCTGAATGAATAATAACGTGGACACTCAATGTGTGTGTGTGTGTGTGTGTGTGTGTGTGTGTGTGTGTTATAGGCCCGGTGCATGAATTCTTGCATGGGTGGGGTCCAGCCAGCTTAGCCACAGTGAGAGAACATGGGCAGTTGGCCAGGCTGCCTGCTGGTCGAACTCCTGGTCGAGGGGACAATTTGTATATTAGCCTTTTATTATACAGGATATACACTGAGTGGCCAGATAATTATGCATTCAAAGATCATAATAATCTGGCCACTCAGTGTACATTTCAAGACAGAGTATTCACACTGAATGGCAATTGTTGTGTTGGCTGTTGTCACTGTTTCCTTTGACACTAATGGAAAAGAGATCAGTGTCCCCAACTAAACAGTCAGGTATGGCAGCGTTTTTCAACCGCTGTTCCGCGGCACACTAGTGTGCCACGAGATGTTGCCTGGTGTGCCGTAGGTGCAGACAAGACAAGAATTTTATAATTTTTCACTATTTTGTTTACTTAATATTTCATAATAAAGTAATTATAAAATACTTTCTTTGTGTTTATTTGATTCCTATTCAAGAGAATTACTTTATATATAGTCAATATAGGCACAGAGTTAAAGTTTTTAACATTTTCTAATGGTGGTGTGCCTCGTGATTTTTTTCATGAAACAAGTGTGCCTTTGCCCAAAAAAGGTTGAAAAACACTGAGGTATGGTATGCTTTAAAAATTCTTGCAGCACACTGGTTGAAAATCGCTGCCTTAAATGATGGGCATCAATCCTAAGCAAGAGTTAGCCTGAATGTATTACCATGACTTCCAAAAACGGCACCCAGAGTGTATTATTCTTAATATATATTAATACAGTTATTCTCAAACATTAGCATGCATTCAATCAACTGGAGGGCTTGGTAAAACACGATTGCTTGGCCCTTCTCCAGAGCTTTGATTTCAGTAGAATTTGCAATTTGCACTTCAAACATGTTCCAGGCATTGCTAATACTCTGTCCCTTTAAGAACAACTGCTTTAACAGAAGTTCTCATCCCTTCCACTGGAGGAGAGCAGGAAGCACAGCAGAGTGCTCTAACACAATGGCTGGAGCTTTCTGCTCAAGGTGTGGGTAGCAAATACTTTCACCTGTCCCCTGCCAGCCCACATATGGTGATGAATCACCCTGATTCCCCAGATTCTATTCCATTTGCTTCCATTCCACGGAGCAAGGGTAGGTGTGGTCTGCATATTAATCATTCTTCTCAGAACCCTGTCACCACAGCAGTTCTATGCTCAGGCCTTACATGACAATGGTTAGAAAATGATGCTCATTTTCCATCCCCATCGCTTCCCCTTAATCACCATGATTGTTGCTGATTACTCCCCAATGCTGGCTGGGAGAAGATGTAAAGAATGAGAAGTTTGAAGGAGACAAAAGCAGTGATATAGTACATGATCCTTCATGTGTTTAGCTTTTAGATGTGACAGTAATTTTCATACTCACTGAGCCCATGACAGCTGGGTGACTTCTGGCATAGAAACGATTGATGCTGATTTGATGGCTGCCCCCACAGCATCAATGACAAGGCATTGTAAAGGAGAGTCATAACAAAATTTAGCTACTGTTCAGCATCAACTCTTCAGCATCTTCTCACCAGTCAGACTGCTCCAGAGACAGGCTGTTTCTGGAAGAATCCTTAAATTTATCAGCCTAATCAATAACCAAGTATAAGACACAAAGACACACATAGTGACATGACAGGCTTTGTAAGCAACATCTACAGCTGAAATTAAAGAACCATCTTCGTGGCTCAGTGTAGAAAGGGAAGTTGATCCTCTACTGCCTTTTCGTGCCTCCTCTGCCACAGATTTAGTTATTTTCAGAGCCATCTCTAAAGAGGCAGGGTCTTATTTTTATAAAAGAATGGCCAGTAAAATACCTTTATAAAGCAGATTCACCTCAGAATGTCAGAACACATCAAGATATACATGACACTCCCACTGCACCAGAGAAACCATGACTAAAAACTGGAAGATGTTCTAATTCCCAAGGCCAGGGTTTAAAGGTTTACATTAAAAAACTGATTTAGAAAATTGAAGTTTCTATGTATCTGAGCTATTTTAACCTTTCAAATTGCTATTATATAGCCTTCCGGGGGACAGTGGACTTTTAGGGTCTGTCCTGAGATAGTACTTAGTCAGTGGCTCATTAAGTGTCTGTTCTCTCTTCTCTTCATTCTTCTCTACCACATGTAGCCAAATGATCTGGAGCATGCCTATGCTTAAGAACTCTAAACATGACAATTTATTATTCAATCACCAAGTTTAAGGCAGATAACTGCCTTAAGGACAGTGTTATATAAACGGACACCCAAGATGAAAAAATGATCACACCTGTCCTGAATAAGCTCATAGTCCATGAGGAGAGACAGATATGTGACCGGATGGAGTACTGTGAAACGGTGTGTGAGAGCAGATAAATAAATAGAGTGCACTGGGAACACTCGGTAAGGAGAGACTAACTTTGTAGGGATATGAAGAAGGCTTTGAATGGAGGCTTGGTCTGAGCTTGGTATCAAAGGATGCACAGGAAAATGGAAAAAGAGAAAGGGAGAGAAACAGTCTTACACAGGTCTTATCTTTTCTCCAATTTGCATCAAGGACAAATTCTAAACTTCCTACCACAAAAACTTGGAATTGTAGAATTTCATTTTATATCTACTTTCATTCCATTTTTAGCTAATGTTAGGGAATCTCTGTTTTAAATGACTACCAGTAAAGATGTGTTGCAGCTAAAGGATAAACTGTGAGCACATAGCTAACCTAAACAGGAAAGAAAATTAAGAAAAGAAACAGAATACCCATCCTTCCAATTCAGCATTTCTCTCTCTCTTTTTTTTATTTGTTTTTTTTACCAAATTAATCTGGTTAAATGTGTTTAAGCAAATCAAATAGCAATTACGTAAATTTTTTGAAAATATTTTTATAGAGGACTTTGGTTCTTTAAGAAAATGATTTGAAGAATAGTTATAAGCACTTTATACCACAATCTAAAATTAGTGTTTATAAGAAAACGGTTAGTAAAAAAATATCTATATTAACCTAATTATACCTGCTTCTTAGAAAAAAATTCTTGAGACTTTTCTATAAAGTGAAAAAGAAATCTAAATAAGTAGAAACAATCTCCAAATTGAAGAAAAGAAGTATAAAGCCATTTTCCTCCAGTTATACTCTGAGCAACTAGACTGAAAAGTCAAATGAGAAGTCTGATTACAGTTAACCCTGATAGCCTACATAATGTGAATACAAATGTATGGCTAGGAAGGGACTTCACAAGCCCAATAGCTAATGGTTACAATGACCTGATAAAGGATAAATTAAAGATGAGTAGAAAACATATCAGTCTTTCTTTGAAAATCTTTTTTTTTAATGGTTGCTTTATTAAAGTACACAGTCTTAATGCTAACTTGTAAATCTTATTCTAAAAAGAAGACAAGAAAATATATTAATGCTAGTCATCCTTACTTCTCTGATTGGCCATGGCATACTACCAACCTGGTGTTCTAAGCATTCTTCAGAAGTTGGCTCTACAAATCTAAGGTCATGAACTGATCACAGATGTGAGAGTTTCAATTTCCTTTTATCTCGTCCTTCTCTCATGTGTGTCTCTATCCAAAACCTCATTAAAACCTTTCTAACCCTTCTGATATATGAAATCAAAACCAAATTTAATGTCCACATTGCACTACATGGTTTTAGATACAAAAGTAAAGGGAATTCTAAAGCAGCCAATAGTCCTCAAAATGAATATTTTTAAATGCTAGCTGATAAACAATTTTGATATATTAATGTTCCTATATTTTAAATGAGATAGTAATGTTCTAGATCCTCAAAAACATTTTCCTTTCTTTAGTCAAAATACTTTTCTTGAACTGAAATAGTGTACATCTAGTCTTAATCAATTTATTACTAATCTTAACATTTATATATTAAAAGCCAGAGCTTTAAGTAAAATATTTTCTCAAAAAACTTTTCCCAACTATGAAATCAGTTATTTTTAACCAGTTTAAAAAAAAAGCAATAAAATAGCATAAAATAAAGTAGAAGAGACTATGATTAAAAAAAAATTAGTAAAATAAGCTGTCTGTAGCAAGACAAATATTGATTACCAAAGTTTTAGAGTTTTATTTCAGGTGTGTGTGTGTGTGTGTGTGTGTGTGTGTGTGTGTGTGTTGTCTACATAGACAATAAGATAAACTGGGTCATGGCCAAAACATTTGGGAAAACACTGTTCTAAAACATTTATTTAAGAAAAGTAATGACTACTGACCAGAAGATACCATTTGTTTCTGGTGCAGTATGGAGGGTGGCAACTATGCTCATGCTGCCAGATGAAATAAGTTGCTTCTTCATAAATTGTTTATAACATGTTGAAGCTAAAGACTGACCAGCCCAACATTTGGTGCCTGGAGCATCAGTTTACAAGCATTTGAGTATCTCTGGCTTCCATTCAACCATGTGACCTGCATTTATCAAGACTAATCTACCCAGACACCACGATAGGCCTGGGAAGAAAAATGGTGAACAAAAAAGTCATGATTCCTGCGGGCATGAAGCTTATAGTCTAACAAATACTAATCAAGTGAATATGCAAATAAGGTATGAGAGCTGTTCATGCTATAAAGTATGATAAAAAAAGATAATGAGGAAGCCTTCTGTGATGGACAAAATAATAATTATTGATCAGTACGTAACATGTTATAGTATTTTATTGCTATTAACAGTATTTAGGTGGCATTAACATCCTGACAAGAAGAATATGTGGACTGAGATCTTAAGAATGAGAAGTAGTTAACTACGTCAAGTACTGGGCAGGAGGCTGCGGAATGAGCACAGTCCAAGCAGAGGACACAGCAGACACAATGCTCCCAGGGCAGGAGGCAGGTGGCACATTCCCAGGAACAGAAAGAACAACACTTAAGGTCTCTGGCCACAGCAGGGGCCACATGAGGGAAGTGTCTTGTGACATGAGGCCGTAAGGGTCAGAGGGAGTCAGAACATGCAGAAACGTGTATCCTTGTTAAAGACTGTGATCTTAACAAGCGGGACAGCATATAATCAAATTTCTCTCCTGAAAAGACTACTCTGGCTACAATACGGATAAGGTTAAGTGAAGAACTAGAATGGATGTTAGGTCGAAGCCGGTTTGGCTCAGTGGTAGAGCGTCGGTCTGCAGACTGAAAGGTCCCATGTTCGATTACGGTCAAGGGCGTGTATATTGGTTGCGGGCACATCCCCAGTAGGGGGTGTGCAAGAGGCAGCTGGTCGATGTTTCTCTCTCATCGACGTTTCTAGCTCTCTATCTCTCTCCCTTCCTCTCTGTAAAAAAAATCAATAAAATATATTTTAAAAAAAAGAAAAAAAAGAATGGATGTTAGAAAACCAGTCTGGAGATTACCCAAGCCTGTAACAGCAATCCCCAGTGTAGTCCAGGTAAAAGGGCCATGTACACTCGGGATGAAGAGAAGCTGTTAGGGGTGGAATCCACAGGTGACTGAGTAGACTTGAAAGAGTAAGAGAGGTACCATCAGGATATATCCTAGGTCTCTCGGTATAGACCTGAATAGATAGGGGTGATGTGGAAGAGGGCTTAAAGCAGGCAATGGACATGTCTAGAAAGGGGAGATGTTTGGATAGGCAGGTCTGGTGTTCAGAAGAAAGGTAAGGGCTGGAGACTTCGGTTTGATTTTTTTTTAATTGATTTCAGAAAGGAAGGGAGAGGGAGAGAGAGTGATAGAAACATCAATGATGAGAAAGAAACACTGATCAGCTGCCTCCTGCACAACCCAAACTGGGGATCGAGCCTGAGATCTGGGCATGTGCCCTTACCGGGAATCAAAATGTGACCTCCTGGTTCATGGGTCAACTCTCAACCACTGAGCCATGCCGGCTGGGCTGAAAACTTTGATTTTAGACTCAAGAACATATTGTAGGAAACTGATGATAGATAGGATTACAGATGAGATAATTTAGAAAGGAAAAAAGTATAAAGTAAGAAGAAATGAGAGGGAAGGGGATGGACAGTGACTGAACGTGAGGGCAAGGATGAAAAGAGAGGAGAGGAGAGGTAAAGGGGAGAACAACTGGGACTGAATGAGCCTTGAGGAACCACAGGATGCATGGCTGGGCAGCACACAGAAAAAACACACAAAATGTTTGAAGAAAACCATGTGCATAAGTTAAAAGAATAGACGGTTTCAAGGAGGAAGTGACTATAGAGAGATTAAACAAAATGAGGACTGAGAAGTATTCTTTAGATCTTGAATATTGAGGGCATCAGAGTGCCTAGTGGTCAAGAAAGAGACTCTATTATTCAAGCACTGATTGAGGTTCTCGTATAAATTTCAAGAATTTTAAAGCTCAATTATGAATAAAAATCACAAGGTAGTATTACTATCAATAATCTATTACTGGGACCCAAAAAGGGTCAACAGCATCTGCTTTTACAACAAAAGTATAAGCAACATTTTTTCATTTAACTGATAAAGCAGTACTTTATATGAATGGCAGATAAACATTCACTTTTTCATTTTAATACAAAGCATAAAGTTTCATATCAGTAAATTTCAAATTTCTCTGACTCAATATATTCAACATCTTTCATGGCCACAATTCAATCTGATTTGACATATTAAGCATATTCTCTATTTGCTGCTGGATGAATGATTTCATAAATTGCATACAGGATCCAGACCCTAGAATAATGAAAGGAACAGGATTCTGATGAGTAAACATCTGCAATTTTTAGTTCATTTTTATTGTGTAAACTTGAAAACTTATTCAAATTTATGATGAGAGATACATGAGGACTTTTATAAATATTCTGTATAGCTGGACCATAAAGATTTAGTCAAGACATAGAAATTTAAATTCCAAAGTTGGCCAAGCATGGCTGCAACCCAAATCAGAAGAGGAAATGTTATACTGGAGTACATTTTCAAAGCATCGAAATTGTACCACAATTTCTAAAGAAATCATTCAGCTAGCAACAAACGGAAAATAACATCTTTAAAATTTTTTTAATCTAAACAAATCTAAAAGAATCATGTATTCATTGATTCATGTTGTCAGTACTTATCAAGTGTCTGCCATTTGTTGTGCTCTAAGCCACAGGTGAGAATGGACAGACAAGCTCCATGTGATAGGAAACTACAACCCATGTCAAGGCTCTGGAGGGAAGGACTAATAAGGCAGGTGGATTTATCTGACTCAGTCGGGGGCTGGAGGATGGTGATGGTGGCACTAGCAGCTGTCATTCATTTAGTACTGTTAGGCTCTGAGGAAACACCATACAAATTGTCTCAGTTGATCCTGTGGTTCTCTGAATTTGAATATTAATGTCCTTATTTCCATTTTAAGACAAAAAACAAAAACAAAAAACTAAAATTAAAAAAAAAAAACACTATTTAATCTGTTTTTGGCATAAACAACAATGCTTCTGCTCAGCAAAATAATATAGTCAGGTTTTTAAAAATGTCTAAAACCTGGTTGTAAGTTGGTACTGCGTGGTTGTTCGTGAGTATCTGTGGTTTCTTGTGAAAACTCTCTATTCTCCCCAAAGATGACAGATTAAGAAGGCAGTTAGAGAGGAGGAAGAGAAGAAGGGGAAATAAAAAGGAGATTGGGGGGACCAGACAGCGGGACAAGAGGGAGAGGCATGCTGCAATTATAAAGAGGATAATCAAAAAAGGCCTCCTGGGTGAAGTGCCATTCAGCACAGCCACAAAAGAGGTGAGGGGGTTAGCCAGGAAGATATCTGAGGAAAGAGGTGATGATATCTGGCTTTAATTGGTACTTTTTACTGAACTACTTACAATGTGCCAGGCAAAGTGCTATTAAGTTAGAATGAGTTTGTTCACAAAAGAGTTGTGAAGACAGTACAGAGAATTGTCATATACCTACCCTTCAAGCGGATTCCATAATGATAATATCTCAAATAACATTGATCAAAACTATGAAAGTAGCATTGGTATGAAGTAATTTTCAGATTTTATTCAATTTTCAGAGTTTTTCCACTAAGGTTCTTTTCCAGTCCAGGATAGCATATTGCATTTAGTCCTCGTGCCTGTTTATTCTTGTCTGGTCTGTGACGGTTTCTCAGCTGTCCCTTGTTTTTCATGACCTTGACCCTTTGGAAATAAACTTGTCAGGTAATTTTTAGAACAGTTGAGTTTGTTGTTGTTGTTGTTGTTGTTTAATGAATAAGCTGGGTTCATAGATTTGGGGGCAGGATGTAACAGAGGTAAAGTGCCCTTCTCATTCCATTCTATTATTGGCACCTGATATGAGTAGGACTCACCACTGGTGATGGTGAACTGGATCACTTACTTAAAGTGCTGTCTGCCAGGTTTCTCCACTACAAAGTTCCTAGATTTCGCTTTCCATACTTTTAAAAGGGAGCCACTATGTCCACATGTAGAGAGAACTCTTAGGGGAGGGCATATAAAAGATTTTGTGCACTTATGTTAAAACCATCACAGCAATGAATCCATCTTTGAGATGCGGATGATAGTTTGAGGTTGTGTACATATCCGATTTCTCTTTAATGTTTCTCCAAGACTAATCTTGTGTTTCCCCTATCCAGTCCTAGAATCGGCCATTTCTCCTTCTAATAGAGAATTGTACTTAGAAACTATCTGCAGGCAAGGTATGCTTGCTGCTCCTGAAATGTCACTGCTTCTAGGACCTCTCAGCAATGTATACACACATATCTATATTTATTTCTGTATCTATATGTATATACACTGAGTGGCCAGATTATTATGACCACCCCATCAGTACTTCATTGGGCCACATTTTGCCTTCAATACTGTGGCGATTCTTGTTGGCATTGACTCCACAAAATGTTGAAAGGTGATGTGAGGAATCTGACACCATGTCTGATGAATAGCACTGTCCAGTTCTGTGAGATTTGATGGTTGTAGAACCAGCTGCCTGATGGCTCTTTTAACTTTGTCCCATAAATGCTCAATTGGATTGAGATCTGGTAATTGTGGGGGCCATCTAAGCAAGATAAAGTCTCCCTAATGTTCTTAAAAACACTCCTGCACAATACGAGCACCGTGGCATGTGCATTGTCTTGTTGGAAGAAGTCATCTCCATTGAGATAGGCAATCAACATGATAGGATAAATTTGATCAGCAATGATACGTAGGTATGTTGTGCTACTCAGATGTTGTTCCACATGAATTAAAGGGTCCAAATCATACCAGGAAAACATGCCCCAAACCATAACCCTGCCCCCACCAGCTTGAAGGACTGTATTTATGTATGTAGGGTGCATGCTTTCATGCTGTTTCCACAAAATTCTCACTCTACCATTTGCATGATGCAACTGGAAATGTGATTCATCGGACCACATGACTTTTTCCCAATGCTCGGCTGTCCAATCCTTATGTTCCTGGGTGAGTTGGAGACATTTTATCTTGGTAACTGCAGACAGCAAAGGTGTTTGAACAGGCCTTCAGCTTCCATATCCCATATGATGCACTGTACAGCTAATTTGCCTACAAACATCAGGTGGTCATAATAATCTGGCCACTCAGTGTATATTAGTTAACACTTGAAGGTGTGGGGATTTACATCCCACCTCCTTGAGAGTGGAGTAGCTCCATGAGTTACTTGGAATTTTTCTGCACAGGATATTCATCTCTTGTTCTCCATTTATTTATTCAATCATCTATAGATATAAAAGCCTAAGCAACCTTTATGAGGGAATGACTGGAACGACTATTCGCTATGACACGCACTGACTACCAGGGGGCAGACGCTCAATGCAGGAGCTGTGGGAATCAGGCCAAAACCGCAGTCCCACATCCCCTGAGGAGCCCTGGATTGCAAGAGGACACAGTCCAGGCAAAGGAACTCCACCCATGCACAAATTTGTGCCCTGGGCCTCTAATCTATATATATAAAAACCTATGTGACCAAAGGACCAGTCGACCAGTTGCTATGATATGCACTGACCACCCTGGGGCAAGCACTCAACAAAAAAGCTGCCCCTGGTGGTCAGTGTGCTCCCACTCAGCTGGCCTACAGGCGCCAGACACCAGGCTCATGGCTGGCAAGTGTAGCCGCAGAGGCACGAGCCTCTCCTGTCTCCATGGCAGCACTACTGAGTGGGAAGGGCAGGATGCCTGGCCTGGGCTCCTCCCCGGCCACTTGCCACTTCACACAGTACTACATCCCTTGGAGGATATCGGACTGCCAGTTTTGGCCTGGCCTGTGGGGATCGGGCCAAAACCAGCAGTCTGAGATCCCCCAAAGGGTCCCAGATTGTGAGAGGGCGCAGGCAAGGCTAAGGGACCCCACCAGTGCACGAATCAATGCACCAGGCCTCCAGTTTATTTATTTTAGTATATACTCATGAATCTATATTTCTTACTTGGGGTTATAACCCAGTGCCCTATTTTGCTGCTAAAATTATACCAATCCTGGCCACTGGGAGCTCT